>NC_091070.1:175687500-176312500 GCF_032405125.1 Capricornis sumatraensis | reverse complement strand
AAAAGCAAAGGAGAAAAGGAAAGATATACGCATCTGATGCAGAGTTCCAAAGAACAGCAAGAAGAGATAAGAAAGCCTTCTTCAGCAATCAATGCAAAGAAATAGAGGAAAACAACAGAATGGGAAAGACTAGAGACCTCTTCAAGAAAATTAGAGATACCAAGGGAACATGGAATGATCCTAAAGCTGAAGCTCCAGTACTTTGGCCACCTCATGCAAAGAGTTGACTCATTGGAAAAGACTCTGATGCTGGGAGGGATTGGGGGCAGGAGGAGAAGGGGACGACCAAGGATGAGATGGCTGGATGGCATCACTGACTCGATGGACGTGAGTCTGAGTGAACTCTGTGAGATGGTGATGGACAGTGAGGCCTGGCGTGCTGCGATTCATGGGGTCGCAAAGAGTCGGACACGACCGAGCGACTGAACTGAACTGAATTGACACCTAAAGCAACTAGGAAAGAAAGAAATGAAGAACCCCAGGGTTAGTAGAAGGAAAGAAATCTTAAAAACTAGGGCAGAAATAAATGCAAAAGAAACAAAAGAGACCATAGCAAAAATCAACAAAGCCAAAAGCTGGTTCTTTGAAAGGATAAATAAAATTGACAAACCATTAGCCAGACTCATCAAGAAACAAAGGGAGAAAAATCAAATCAACAAAATTAGTAATGAAAATGGAGAGATCACAAGAGACAACACAGAAATACAAAGGATCATAAGAGACTATTATCAGCAACTATATGCCAATAAAATGGACAACATGGAAGAAATGGACAAATTCTTAGAAAAGTACAACTTTCCAAAATTGTATCAGGAAGAAATAGAAAATCTTAACAGACCCATCACAAGCAGAGAAATTGAAACTGTAATCAGAAATCTTCCAGCAAACAAAAGCCCAGGTCCAGACAGCTTCACAGATGAATTCTACCAAAAATTTAGAGAAGAGCTAACACCTATCCTACTCAAATTCTTCCAGAAAATTGCAGAAGAAGGTAAACTTCCAAACTCATTCTATGAGGCCACCATCACCCTACTACCAAAACCTGACAAAGATGTCACAAAAAAAGAAAACTACAGGCCAATATCACTGATGACTATAGATGCAAAAATCCTTAACAAAATTCTAGTAATCAGTATCCAACAAAATATTAAAAAGATCATACACCATGACCCAGGGATGCAAGGATTCTTCAATATCCGCAAATCAATCAATGTAATACACCACATTAACAAATTAAAAAATGAAAGTCATATGATTATCTCAATGATGGAGAGAAAGCCCTTGACAAAATTCAACATCCATTTATGATAAAAACTTTCCAGAAAGCAGGAATAGAAGGAACATACCTCAACATCAGCTCAGTTCAGTTGCTTACTTGTGTCCGACTCTTTGCGACCCCATGAATTGCAGCATGCCAGGCAGACCCTGTCCATCACCAACTCACGGAGTTCATTCAGACTTACCCCCATCGAGTCGGTGATGCCATCCAGCCATCTCATCCTCTGTCGTCCCCTTCTCCTCCTGCCCTCAATCCCTCCCAGCATCAGTCTTTTCCAATCAGTCAACTCTGCGCATGAGGTGGCCAAAGTCCTGGAGCTTCAGCTTTAGCATCATTCCTTCCAAAGAAATCCCAGGGCTGATCTCATTTAGAATGGACTGGGTGGATCTCCTTGCAGGCCAAGGGACTCTTAAGAGTCTTCAACACCACAGTTCAAAAGCATCAGTTCTTCAGCGCTCAGCCTTCTTCACAGTCCAACTCTCACATCCATACATGACCACAGGAAAAACCATAGCCTTGACTAGACGGATCTTGGTTGGCATAGTAATATCTCTGCTTTTGAATACGCTCTCTAGGTTGGTCATAACTTTTCTTCCAAGGAGTAAGCGTCTTTTAATTTCATGGCTGCAATCACCATCTGCAGTGATTTTGGAGCCCCAAAAAATAAAGTCTGACACTGTTTCCACTGTTTCCCCATCTATTTCCCATGAAGTGATAGGACCAAATGCCATGATCTTCGTTTTCTGACTGTTGAGCCTTAAGCCAACTTTTTCACTCTCCTCTTTCACTTTCATCAAGAGGCTTTTTAGTTCCTCTTCACTTTCTGCCTTAAGGATAGTGTTATCTGCATATCTGAGGTTATTGATATTTCTCCCAGCAATCTTAATCCCAGCTTGTGTTTCTTCCAGTCCAGCGTTTCTCATGATGTACTCTGCATATAAGTTAAATAAGAGGGAGAGAATATACAGCCTTGACATACTCTTTTTCCTGTTTGAAACCAATCTGTTGTTCCAGGTCGAGTTCTAACTGTTGCTTCCTGACCTGCATAAAGATTTCTCATACAGGTTAGGTGGTCTGGTATTCCCATCTCTCTCAGATTTTTCCACAGTTTATTGTGATGTGCACAGTCAAAGGCTATGGCATAGTCAAAAAACACAAATAGATGCTTTTATGCAACTCTCTTGCTTTTTCCATGATCCAGCGGATGTTGGCAATTTGATCTCTGGTTCCTCTGCCTTTTCTAAAACCAGCTTGAACATCTGGAAGTTCACGGTTCACGTATTGCTGAAGCCTGGCTTGGAGAATTTTGAGCATTACTTTACTAGCATGTGAGATGAGTGTAATTGTGTAGTAGTTTGAGCATTCTTTGGCAGTGCCTTTCTTTGGGATTGGAATGAAAACTGACCTTTTCCAGTCCTGTGGCCATTGCTGAGTTTTCCAAATTTGCTGGCATATTGAGTGCAGCACTCTCACAGCATCATCTTTCAGGATTTGAAATAGCTCAACTGAAATTCCATCACCTCCACTAGCTTTGTTCGTAGTGATGCTTTCTAGGCCCAATTGACTTCACATTCCAGGATGTCTGGCTCTAGATGAGTGATCACATCATCGTGATTATCTGGTTCATAAAGCTCTTTTTTGTACAGTTCTTAAAGCTATATATGACAAACCCACAGCAAACATTATCCGAAATGGTGAAAAATTGAAAGCATTTCCCCTAAAGTCAGGAACAAGACAAGGGTGCCCACTTTTACTGCTACTATTCAACATAGTTCTGGAAGTTTTGGCCATAGCAATCAGAGCAGAAAAAGAAATAAAAGGAATCCAAATTGGAAAAGAAGAACTAAAACTCTCACTGTTTGCAGATGACATGATCCTCTACATAGAAAACCCTAAAGACTCCACCAGAAAATTACTAGAGCTAATCAATGAATATAGTAAAGTTGCAGGATATAAAATCAACACTCAGAAATCCCTTGCATTCCTATACACTAATAATGAGAAAATAGAGAAATTAAGGAAACAATTCCATTCACCATTGCAATGAAAAGAATAAAATACTTTGGAATATATCTACCTTAAGAAATTAAAGTCCTATATATAGAAAACTATAAAACACTGGTGAAAGAAATAAAGAGGACACTAATAGATGGAGAAATACACCATGTTCATGCATAGGAAAAATCAATATAGTGAAAAAGAGTATACTACCCAAAGCATCTATAGATTCAGTGCAATCCCTATCATGCTACCAACGGTATTTTTCACAGAGCTAGAACAAATAATTTCACAATTTTTATGGAAATACATACAACCTCGAATAGCCAATCTTGAGAAAGAAGAATGGAACTGGAGGAATCATCTTGCCTGACTTCAGGCTCTACTACAAAGCCATAGTTATCAAGACAGTATGGTACTGGCACAAAGACAGAAATATAGATCAATGGAAGAAAATAGAAAGCCTAGGGATAAATCCATGCAAATATGGACACATTATCTTTGACAAAGGAGGCAATATATTTAAGACAATCTCTTTAACAAGTGGTGCTGGGGGGAATGGTCAACCACTTGTAAAAGAATGAAACTAGAACACTTTCTAACACCGTACACAAAAATAAATTCAAAATGGATTAAAGATCTAAACATAAGACCAGAAACTATGAAACTCCTAGAGGAGAAATTAGGCAAAACACTCTCCAACATAAATCACAGCAGGATCCTCTATGACCCACCTCCCAGAATATTGGAAATAAAAGCAAAAATAATCAAACGGGACCTAATTAAACTTAAAAGCTTCTGCACAACGAAGGAAACTATAAGCAAGGTGAAAAGACAGCCTTCTGAATGGGAGAAAATAATAGCAAATGAAGCAAGTGACAAACAGCTAATCTCATATATATACAAGCAACTGCTGCAGCTGAATTACAGAAAAATAAACGACCCAATCAAAGAATTGGCCAAAGAACTAAATAGACATTTCTCCAAAGAAGACATACGGATGGCTAACAAATACATGAAAAGATGCTCAACATCACTCATTATCAGAGAAATGCAAATCAAAACCACAATGAGGTACCATTTCACGCCAATCAGAATGGCTGCGATCCAAAAGTCTACAGGCAATAGATGCTGGAGAGGGTGTGGATAAAAGGGAATTTCTTACACTATTGGTGGGAATGCAAACTAGTACAGCCACGATGGAGAACAGTGTGGAGATTCCTTAAAAAACTGGAAATAGAACTGCCTTATGACCCAGCAATCCCACTGCTAGACATACACACCGAGGAAACCAGAATTGAAAGAGACACGTGTACCCCAATGTTCATCGCAGCACTGTTTATAATAGCCAGGACATGGAAACAACCTAGATGTCCATCAGCAGATGAATGGATAAGAAAGCTGTGGTACATATACACAATGGAGTATTACTCAGCCATTAAAAAGAATACATTTGAATCAGCTCTAATGAGGTGGATGAAACTGGAGCCTATTATACAGAGTGAAGTAAGCCAGAAAGAAAAACACCAATACAGTATACTAACACATATATATGGAATTTAGAAAGATGGTAACGATAACCCTGTATGTGAGACAGCAAAAGAGACACAGATGTATAAAACAGTCTTTTGGACTCTGTGAGAGAGGGAGAGGGAGAGGGTGGGACGATTTGGGAGAATGGCATTGAAACATGTATAATATCATATATGAAATGAATCACCAGTCCAGGTTTGATGCATGATACTGGATGCTTGGGGCTGGTACACTGGGACAACCCAGAGGGATGGTACAGGGAGGGAGGAAGGAGGAGGTTTCAGGATGGGGAACACGTGTATACCTATGGCGGATTCATGTTGATGTATGGGAAAACCAATACAATATTGCAAAGTAATTAACCTCCAAGTAAAATAAATAAATTTATATTAGTTAAAAAAAAAAAAAATACCATAGCCAGGCGGAACTTGTCCCCCAGCTCTGGAGGTTAGAAACTTGAGCTTAATGTGTTGGCAGGATTACTTCCATTTGAAAGCTGTGAGATAGAATCTGTTTCATCTTCTGACTTAGCTTCTAGTGGTATGTTGGTAATCTTTGTATTTGTTTGCCTAACCTAATCTTTGCCTTCATATTCTCATGGCCTTCTCCTTGCATTCATGGCTATGTCTAAGTTTCCCCTTTTATAAAGAAACCAGTCATATTGGATTAAGAGCCCACCCTACTCCAGTATGACCTCATCTTAACTAATTACATATGCAATTATATACACAAAACCTTATTTCCAAATAAGGTCACATTCTCAGGTATTGGGAGTTAGGTTAGGACTTCAGCATCTTTTGGCAGGTAGAAGGAAATGGCAGCCCACTTAAGTATTCTTACCTGGGAAATCCCATGGACAGAGGAGCCTGGCAGGCTACAGTCCATGGGATCGCAGAGTCATACAAAACTTAGCAATGAAACCATCTTTTGGCAGGACACAATTCAACCCCTAAGAAAATTTTTTCTAATAAATTACTTTCACATGAATTCTCATCTCAAGGTTTACTTTCTGGTAACTCATCCTGTCCATCTGATATTAATTACTGTCTCAGTTACAATGCTTTTAGCAACAAGGAAAAGATAGTTCAAATTAGATTGATTAAAATAATGAGAGGAGTGTATTTTTTATGTAAATTAAAAATTTAAAGAGAGACTGCCTTTAGGAAAAATTTCATTCAGTGATTCATGAGTCATTCAACAAGTTTCTTAAGTGCCAACTCTATGCCAGGAAATGTTTTGGAGATGTAACAGCAAACCAAACAGAAAAATTCCTGGAACTTATATTTAATTATGAGAAGACAAAAATGAATAAAATTAACAAGTAGAATATTAGGTGATGATAGGACTATAGTGAAAAAATAAAGCTAAAAAGAAATCAAGTAGAGTTGGGGTGTGTGTGTGTGTGTGTGTGTGTGTGTAAAGGGGTGGTGTTTGTATGTGTAGTTTGGTCTGGAAATGTCTCACTGAAAAAGTAACATTTGAATAAAGACCTTAACAAGGAGGGAGGGGTCCATGAGAAAATCAAGGGGTAAAGCCTTTCCGAAAAATTAAAATTAATAGTGAAAGAACGTCAAGTGGGAGTTTGCCTGGAATGCTGAGAAGCAGAAAGGAAGTTGCTTAGGTCTGAGCAGAGTGAAGAGGAGTGAAGGTGGAGAAAGATGGGCCAAGAAACAAAGACTGTTCATAGCTCACAGAATACATTAGGCTATTATAAGAAACTTAGATTTGACTCTGAATGAGATGAGGAACTATCAGGGGATACTGAGAAGAGAAGGGGCAAGATCATACTTGGCTGCTGTTCTGAGACTAGGCAAGCATAAAAGCAAGGAAACCAGTTCAAAAGCTATTAAAATAAGACAAGCTGGAGTTGAGGTGTCTTGGACTAGGGCATGGTAATAAATGTGCAAGCTGGTCAGATTCTGAAACTGTTTTACATATAGAGTCAAAGGATTTGCTGGGAAATTTTTTTCTTTAAAGAGAAATGTCCTCAAAAATTCATTTACATTTCTTTGCAGCTACATTTCTTTTTAATTCACTCAATTCTATCATCATCATGGACTAGCTGCATCTTCAACTTATTTATCTCATGACAGAGAAACAAATCCTTAATGCTTCTTTGATAACATCCAGGAGAAAAGGACCTTCACTTTCTCTAATCATTGCCAATAATGTCCTAAGATCCCCTTTGAATGAAGTAACTTTGGTTACATTCACAGTGATCAAAAGAAAACCTTGTACCATATGACTTAAACCTAGGTTATGTGCTCATCCCTAAACCCTTAACTGAGACAAGAAGCAAAGAATTTTCTTGATTGCTTCAACTCAACTGTTGCTCATCAGGTAGTCAAAATTCCACATGATGGCTACAAAATGGGAAAGAGGTTAAATAGATCCTGGCAAAGCAAGCACAATATTTATTACAAATACAGCTCTATGGTCTAAAAGTTGTTTTCAAACCTAAACCTATGACTTCATATTAAATATAAGTAAAGCATCACAGTATAGTCCATTACACTGTTTTGAAAGAAGAAAAAGTGGATAAGCATCAGGAGAATTGCTAGTCTTTCAGTTGCCAATTATGAATGTCTTTCTCTTTTGCTGGGCAGACAGGAACATATGCAAAAAAATGAGAAAATGAGTTAAGAGTTTAATCTGATCTAATAATTTAAATAAAGCGTTATCATTCATACTTAACAGATGAATTAGGCAATACCTCAGAGAAGTTTTCCCAGGTGGCACTAGTGGTAAAGAACCCACTTGCCAATGCAAGAGGCATAAGAGATGAGGATTCGATTCCTGGCTTGGGAAGACCCCCTGAGAAGGAAATGGTAACCCATTCCACTTTTCTTGCCTGGGGAATCCCATGGACAGAAGAGCCTGGTGGACTACAGTCCATGGGTCTCAAAGAGTCAGACACAACTGAAGCACATGCATGAACAGAGAAGGCTACTTTAGTAAATCTCAGTTTATCTTAGTTATACTGTCTTTAAACTAATAATCTTTGATTATACTGTTCACCTTTGGTCTTACTAAATATTCAAGTTTAAGAGTAGTCTGAAATAATAATATTATCTTTAATTATATATTTAGTAAGCCCTCTTTTAGATGTTGAGAACCATGCTAAACACAAATCCAGAGTGAAAAAATCTTCAGATCATCTGGAAGCAAACTCCTGTTCTTGACCAGGAACTAAATACCCATCTGTAAACAGCACATTTTGTTAGGGTAATTAAATTCTATAATTACCTTATAAATCTTATTCACCTAACCAATCCAATATACATCTTTCTACTCCAGTTCATCAAGTAGTCTAAGCTATTCTGGATGAGATGGTTACATGGCATCACGGACTCAACTGACATGAGTTTAAGCAAGCTCCAGGAGTTGGTGATGGACAGGGAAGCCTGCCATCCTACAATCCATGGGATCACAAAGAGTCAGACAAGACTGAGTGGCTGAACTGAACTGATTGAAGCTATTTTGAGGACTCTCAACTGTCAGAGTTATTATAGTGGTAATAAAAACTAATAGTCAAAAAAATAGTTTCCAAGAGTGGAATGGTAATTGCTGGGAGCTGGAAGGAAGAGAAATGAAGAGTTATTATCAATGGGCTTGAAGTTTCAGTTAAACAAAATGATTAAGCTCTACAGAGCTGCTGTACAACATTGTACATAAGTCAACAATAATGCAGAGTACATTTAGAAATTTGTTAAGAGGGTAGATGTCATGTTAAGTGCTCCTAACAAAATAAAATAAATGAATTAAAAATAATACCACCACCTACAAAAACAGTAATGGCTAACTCATTCGTTATTAAGTATGCAACAACCATTCTTCTAAGTGTTTTACATATTCAGCACATTTCATTCTCACAATGGTGTCATGATCCCCATTCTTCAGATGGAACAGAGGTGCAAAAAGGTTAAGTAACTTGCCCGGTATTGAATCCAGACAGTTTATAAACTGAAAACCACTGTGCCAGTAGAAAGGTGTTAACTATTGTATTGCTATTTTTTTTAATTTCAAGACAGTTATTACTGGAAGAAGATAATATTGGTGGTGTCTCTGATTTCAAATCTAGTGAAAAATATTAAAGCAAAAGTGCTAGATCTAATATTTGTAAAATATTTTATTGTAAGCTTTGTATCATTGACTCAATTGACTTCACTATGTAAAGCAGCCACATTAAAAATTATTAATTTTCAAACAAGTCAATTATGTTGTTGAATAGATTTAACTTGATCTGGTAAAAGACAGAATAAATGAATGTCAGCAGTAATGGAAATTTTATTCACCTCAATTTAAAATAAGCAAAGTAAGAAATTTATTTTGCTAAATTCCATTACTTTACCCTCTAAATTTCAGTATATTGAGAAGAATCATAACATTTGAATGATGCTAAAACTAGGGTTTTAATCTTGACTATGTTTTGACGTTATTTTGTCCTTGAAACAAAAAGGGAGAATTAGATTATCTCTAACTTTGCTTCAAGCTCTTACATTCATAGATAGAAAAGTGACAGAATATCTTTAAAATTTATTTCCTTCAGTTTCTTACTATATGAAGTTAAAGTGTTTATATTATATAGTCCAAGGCATCTGAATTTTTACACTAAAACATTTATAATTATAATATATATGTATGTATGCATATGTCCACACACATGCACACTATTTTAGATAATGTTTTAATTAAATGAATGAATTTTCCTATCTGAGAGAAATAACTGCAGGCTAAATTTCCATAGGCAAGTTTGGAGTAAATCTTTTAAAAACATGGTTTTACTAGTGTTCTAAAAAGAAATATGATAGCAATATTGTTTTAAATCCCAATTATTTTGTCCTTCTTAGAGTCAAGTCAATTTAAAAGAAAAAGTAACTTTAACTTTTTGACATAGACCATAAAATTATCACACATTAATTTTCCATTTTCACCTGTATAATTCTTGTGGAAATAGTTGTTTGTCATATATTCACCTTGACCCAAGGGTTTTAGTCACCTTTTAGATTTCAGGGAAGGCAAAACAGACACAGCACACAAAATACTGACAGGAATTCTGACATATCTGTATGACCTTTGATATTTTATAATACTCATTGAGGGTAAGGATTTAAACTTTCATTACACAGAATGGCACTCACATGGTCTGGACAGTTTCACCTACATGTATAAGCAACCTTACTAAGGAAAGAACTCTGTATTTAGAGTTAATGTCTTAGATAAGCATCCTGATTGCATCTATTGCCTGTGGGTAATTTGTTTAACCTCATCTTTGGTTTTCTTTCTTGTAAAAAGAGAGTGAGGTTACTGCTTACAAAATGATAAGGATGATGTTGTTACAAAGTCTTTAATAAGCTAAACTTGTATGATCTTCTCAGTAAATAAATTCAGTAAATGATTACAGATCTCTTTCTTAAGCTCTGGATCTGTGTCTCACCCAGATGCACAATAATAAAACCAAAAACTGGTGGTAGTGAGCACACATATCCTGTATCAACTGCTCCAGTCATTCATGATGGAGAACAGTACGGAAGTTCCTTGAAAACTTAAAAATGGAACTATTGTAGAATCTGTCAATTCTAATTCTAACTTATAAGCAAAGACAATGAAAACGGGTAACTAAAGAGACATATGAAGTCCCATGTTCATTGCAGCATTATTCACAGTAGCCAAGGTACAGAAGCATCCTAAATATCCACTGATAGAAGAATGGATGAGGGCTTCGTGGTGGCACTAGTGGTAAAGAACACACCTGCCAAGCAGGAGACACAAAAGACACGGGTACAATCCCTGGGTCAAGAAGATCCCCTTGGGTAGGAAATGGCAACCCACTCCAGTATTCTTGCCTGGAAAATTCCGTGGACAGAAGAGCCTGGCAGGCTATAGTACATAGGGACACAAAGAGTTGAACATGACAGAGCACATACACACACACACACGCACACACAACACACACACACACACACATATGAATGGATAAAGAAGCCATGTATGTACACAACATAATATTATTCAGCCACAAGAAAGAAGAGAATTTTGCATTTGTCCACAACACCAAGAAACTTTGAGGACATTAGGAAAAATGAGATAAGTCAAACAGAGAAAGATAAATGCTGTATGATAGCTCTTATACACTGTTGGTGGGAATGCAAACTAGTACAGCCACTATGGAGAACAGTGTGGAGATTCCTTAAAAAATTGTAAATAGAACTGCCTTATGACCCAGCAATCCCACTGCTGGGCATACACACTGAGGAAACCAGAATTGAAAGAGACACATGTACTCCAATGTTCAACATAGCACTGTTTATAATAGCCAGGACATGGAAAAAACCTAGATGTCCATCAGCAGATGAATGGATAAGAAAGCTGTGGTACATATACACAATGGAGTATTACTCAGCCATTAAAAAGAATACATTTGAATCAGTTCTGATGAGATGGATGAAACAGGAGCTGATTATACAAAGTGAGGTAAGCCAGAAAGAAAAACACCAATACAGTATACTAACACATATATATATGGAATTTAGAAAGATGCCAATGATGACCCTGTATGCAAGACAACAAAAAAGGCACAGATGTGTATAGCGGACTTTTGGACTCAGAGGGAGAGGGAGAGGGTGGGATGATTTGGGATAATGGCATTGAAACACGTATACTATCATGTAAGAATCGAATCGCCAGTCTATGTCTGATGCAGGATACAGCATGCTTGGGGCTGGTGCACGGGGATGACCCAGAGAGATGTTATGGGGAGGGAGGTGGGAGGGGGGTTCATATTTGGGAACGCATGTACACTCATGGTGGATTCATGTCAATGTATGGCAAAACCAATACAGTATTGTAAAGTAAAATAAAGTAAAAATAAAAAAATTTAAAAAAAAGAAAAGAAAAAAAAAACTGTAATTATAAAAACAGAGAGTAAAATGATGGCTACCAGGAGATGATGATGGGGGCATATGAGAGATGTTGTTTTAGATACATATTTGTGATTAGTAGATAAATAAATCCTGGACATCTAATGCACAGTACAGTGATTATAGACAATAATACTTTATTATAAACATTGATTGCTAAAAGACTAAATTTTATTGTTCCCAACTCTAGAAGAAATGAAAATTGTCTGACATTATAGCTAAGGCTATTATGGCAGTCCTACTGTAATATAAATGTATAAAATCAATATGTTGTATACCTTCAACTTAATGGAATGTGGTTATGTCAAACATAATTCAGTAAAAAGTAAAATTAAATAAAACAAAAAATCAACCACTTTTGAGAGCTCCCACAGGGAAATGGTTAAAGTCATACCCTCCCTACTCAAAAGTACAAACAAAACAAACACATGAACAAAATCTGGAAAACCACTACCATGTAAGGAATTAATTCATGATGAGATAGAGTTAGTAGAAAATATAAACAAAAAAACAACAACCTAAGAACTTGAAATAAAGAAACTTGCAAAAGAAAATGTGTGTTTTAAAAGTAACAACAGTGATTAAGATTTACTTTGTATTTACTATGTGCCCTGTTCTTCTTGCTTTACATACATCGTTACTTAATTTTTTTAATTCCACATATAACATAAAAAAAAGCTTAAAATAAAAGGCAGTTTGTCTAGAAAGAATGATATTTAGGTAGATAGCAATAATAGAACAGTAATGGAAATAGAAAAATATTGGAATATGTTCTTCAAAATGCTCTAGAAAAATAACCTCAATCTAAAATTCTATTCTCAATAAATTATGATGCAATAAAATGTGGAAAACTCTGAAAGAGATGGAAATACCAGACCACCTGACCTGCCTCTTGAGAAACCTGCATGCAGATCAGGAAGCAACAGTTAGAACTGGGCATGGAACAACACACTGGTTTCACCCTGCTTATTTAACTTATATGCAGAGTATATCATGAGAAACACTGGGCTGGAGGAAGAACAAGCTGAAATCAAGATTCCTGGGAGAAATGTCAATAACCACAGATATGCAGATGACACCACCCTTACAGCAGAAAGTGAAAAAGAACTAAAGTGCTTCTTGATGAAAGTGAAAGAGGTGAGTGAAAAAGTTGGCTTAAAGCAAAACATTCAGAACACTAGGATGATGGCATCTGGTCGAATCACTTCATGGCAAATAGATGGGGAAACAATGGCTGACTTTATATTTCTGGGCTCCAAAATCACTGCAGATGGTGACTGCAGCCATGAAATTAAAAGACGCTTACTCCTTGGAAGAAAAGTTATGACCAATCTAGACACTATATTAAAAAGCAGACATTACTTTGTCAATAAAGGTTCATCTAGTCAAGGCTATGGATTTTCCAGTGGTCATGTATGGATATGAGAGTTGGATGATAAAGAAAGCTGAGCACTGAAGAACTGATGCTTTTGAACCATAGTGTTCTAAAAGAATCTTGAGAGCCCTTGGATTGCAAGGACATCCAACCAGTCCATCCTAAAGGAGATCAGTCCTGGGTGTTCATTGGAAGGACTGATGCTGGCCACGTCATGCAAAGAGTTGACTCATTTGAGAAGACCCTGATGCTGGGAAAGATTGAGGGCAGGAGGAGAAGGGGACGACAGAGGATGAGATGTTTGGATGGCATCACCGACTCAATGGACATGGGTTTGGGTGGACTCCGGGAGTTGGTGATGGACAGGAAGGCCTGGCGTGCTGCAGTTCATGGAGTCGCAAAGAGTCGGACATGACTGAGTAACTGAACTGAACTGAACAGGAGTGAAATCAAACATATTTTACACAATGCCTAAAAAAGTTTGTAATTCATAGCTGTTTAGGCATGAAGGTATGTGCTGTGCTCAACCATGTTCAACTCTTTACAACCCCATGCACTATAGTCTGCCAGGCTTCTCTACCCATGGAATTTTCCAGGCAAGAATACTTGATTGGGTTACCATTCCTTTCTCCAGGGGATCTCTCCAACCCAGGGATTGAGCCTGAAGCTCCAGTGTCTCCTACATTGGCAAGCAGATTCTTTACAACTAGTGCCGCCTGGAAAGCACAGACTGTTTGAAATAATCACTAAGGCCAACATATTGCTGTGGAGATTTTTAAATAAAGAAGGCAAGATTATAAGAAATATGATTAGCATAGAAATTGATATTGGCAAACCTAAATAAGTATCAATTGTATAAAACAATTATGATGATAGTGACTTCAGTTCAGTTCAGTTCAGAGGCTCAGTCATGTGCGACTCTTTGTGATCCCATGAACCACAGCACGCCAGGCCTCCCTGTCCATCATCAGCTCCCAGAGTCCACCCAAACTCATGTCCATTGAGTCAGTGTTGCCGTCAAACCATCTCATCCTATGTCGTCCCCTTCTCCTGCTGCCCTCAATCTTTCCCAGCATCAGGGTCTTCTCAAATGAGTCAGCTCTTCGCATCAGGTGGCCAAAGTATTAGAGTTTCAGCTTCCACATCAGTCCCTCCAATGAACACGTGGGACTGATCTATTTTAGGATGGACTGGTTGGATGTCTTTGTATCCCAAGGGCTCTCAAGAGTATTCTCCAACATCACAGTTCAAAAGCATCAATTCTTTGGTGCTCAGCTTTCTTTATAGTCCAACTCTCATATCCATACATGACCACTGGAAAAACCATATCCTTGACTAAACGGACCTTTGTTGACAAAGTAATGTCTCTGCTTTTTAATACGCTGTTTAGGTTGGTTATAACTTTCCTTCTAAGGAGTAAGTGTCTTTTCATTTCATGGCTGCACTCACTATCTGCAGTGATTTTGGAGCCCAGAAAAATAAAGTCAGCCACGGTTTCCACTGTTTCCAAATCTATTTGCCATGAAGTGATGGGATCGGGTGCCATGATCTTAGTTGTCTGAATGTTGAGCTTTAAGCCAACTTTTTCACCCTCCTCTTTCAATTTCATCAAGAGGCTCTTTAGTTCTTCTTCACTTTCTGCCATAAGGGTGGTGTCACCTGCATATGTGAGGTTATTGATATTTCTCCTGACAATCTTGATTTCAGCTTGTGCTTCCTCCAGCCCAGCATTTCTCACGATGTATTCTGCATATAAGTTGAATAAGCAGGTGACAATAGACAGTCTTGATGTACTCCTTTCCCAGTTTGGAACCAGTCTGCTGTTCCAGATGCAGTTCTAACTGTTGCTTCCTGACCTGCATACAGGTTTCTCAAGAGGCAGATCAGGTGGTCTGCTATTCCCATCTCTTTCAGAATTTTCCACAATATTGTGATCTACACAGTCAAAGGCTTTGGCATAGTCAATAAAGCAGAAATAGATGTTTCTCTGAAATTCTCTTGCTTTTTCGATGAGCCAGCGGATGTTGGAAACTTGATCTCTGGTTCCTCTGCCTTTTGTAAAGCCAGCTTAAACATCTGAAATTTCACGGTTCACGTATTGCTGAAGCCTGGCTTGGAGAATTTTAAGCATTACATTACTAGCATGTGAGATGAGTGCAACTGTGCAGTAGTTTGAGCATTCTTTGACATTGCCTTTCTTTGGGACTGGAATGAAAACTGACTTTTCCAGTCCTGTGGCCACTGCTGAGTTTTCCAAATTTGCTGGCATATTGAGTGCAGCACTTTCACAGCATCATCTTTCAGGATTTGAAATAGCTCAACTGGAATTCCATCACCTCCACTAGCTTTGTTCATAGTGATGCTTCCTAAGGCCCACATGACTTCACATTCCAGGATGTGGGCTCTAGGTGAGTATTCACAGCATCGTGATTATTTTTGAACAGTTCTGTGGATTCTTGTCATCTCTTCTTAATATCTTCTGCTTCTGTTAGATCCCTACCATTTCTGTCCTTTAATGCTGAAAAAGCAGAGGTTGAACGGTTCCATGAAGACCTACAAGACCTTTTAGAACTAACACCCAAAAAAGATGTCCTTTTCATTATAGGAGACTGGAATGGAAAAGTAGGAAGCCAAGAAACATCTGAAGTAACAGGCAAATTTGCTCTTGGAGGATGGAATGAAGCAGGGGAAAGGCTGATAGAGTTTTGCCAAGAGAACACACTGGTCATAGCAAACACTCACCTCCAAGAACACAAGAGAAGACTCTACACATGGACTTCACCAGATGGTCAACACCGAAATCAGAGGGATTATATTCTTTGCAGCCAAAGGTGGAGAAGCTCTATACAGTCAGCTAAAACAAGACAAGGAGCTGACTGTGCCTCAGATCATGAACTCCTTATTGCCAAATTCAGACTTAAATTGAAGAAAGTAGGGAAAACCAGTAGTCCATTCAAGTATGACCTAAATCAAATCCCTTATGATTATACAGTGGAAGTAAGAAATAGATTTAAGGGACTAGATATGATAGACAAAGTGCCTGATGAACTATGGATGGAGGTTTGTGACATTGCACAGGAGACAGAGATCAAGACAATTCCCATGGAAAAGAAATGCAAAAAAGCAAAATGGCTGTCTGAGGAGGCCTTACAAATAGCTTTGAAAAGAAGAGAAGCAGAAAGAAAAGGAAGAAAGGAAAGCTATTCCCATTTGAATGCAGAGTTCCAAAGAATTACAAGGAGAGATAAAAAGCCTTCCTCAGTGATCAGTGCAAAGAAATAGAGGGAAACAACAGAATGGGAAAGACTAGAGATCTCTTCAAAAAAATTAGAGATACCAAGGGAACATTTCATGCAAAGATGGGCTTGATAAAGGAGAGAAATTGTATGGACCTAAGAGAAGTAGAAGATATTAAGAAGAGGTGGCAAGAATACATGGAAGAACTGTACAAAAAAAGCTTCACAACCCAGATAATCACGATGGTGTGATCATTCACCTAGAGCCAGACATCCTGGACTGTGAAGTCAAGTGGGCCTAAGAAAGCATCACTACAAACAAAGCTAGTGGAGGTGATGGAATTCCAGTGGAGCTATTTCAAATCCTGAAAGATGATGCTGTGAGAGTGCTGCACTCAATATGCCAGCAAATTTGGAAAACTCAGCAGTGGCCACAGGACTGGAAAAGGTCAGTTTTCATTCCAATCCCAAAGAAAGGCAATGCCAAAGAATGCTCAAACTACTGCACTATTGCACTCATCTCACATGCTAGTAAAGTAATGCTCAAAATTCTCCAAGCCAGGCTTCAGCAATACATGAACTGTGAACTTCCAGATGTTCAAGCTGGTTTTAGAAAAGGCAGAGGAATCAGAGATCAAATTGCCAACATCTGCTGGATCATGGAAAAAGCAAGAGAGTTCCAGAAAAGCATCAATTTCTGCTTTATTGACTATGCCAAAGCCTTTGACTGTGTGGATCACAATAAACTGTGGAAAACTCTAAAAGAGATGGAAATACCATACCACCTGACCTGCCTCTTGAGAAATCTGTATGCAGGTCAGGAAGCAACAGTTAGAACTCAACCTTGAGCAACAGACTGGTTCCAAATAGGAAAAGGAGTACGTCAAGACTGTATATTGTCTCCCTGCTTATTTAACCTATATGCAGTGTACATCATGAGAAACACTGTGCTGGAAGAAGCACAAGCTGGAATCAAGACTGCCAGGAGAAATCTCAATAACCCCACATATGCAGATGACACCACCCTTATGGCAGAAAATGAAGAAGAACTAAACAGCTTCTTTATTAAAGTGAATGAGGAAAGTGAAAAAGTTGGCTTAAAGCTCAACATTCAGAAAAAGAAGATCATGGCATCTGGACCCATCACTTCATGGCAAATAGATTTGGAAACAGTGGAAACAGTGTCAGAGTTTATTTCTCTGGGCTTCAAAATCACTGCAGACAGTGATTGCTGCCATGAAATTAAAAGACGCTTACTCCTTGGAAGAAAAGTTATGACCAACCTAGATAGCATATTCAAAAGCAGATTACTTTGCCAACAAAGATCCATCTAGTCAAGGCTATGGTTTTACCAGTGGTCATGTATGGATGTGAGAGTTGGACTGTGAAGAAAGCTGAGCCCCGAAGAATTGATGCTTTCGAACTGTGGTGTTGGAGAAGACTCTTGAGAGTCCCTTGGACTGCAAGGAGGTCCACCCAGTTCATCCTAAAGGAGATCAGATCTGGGTGTTCATTGGAAGGCCTGATGCTACAGCTGAAACTCCAGTACTTTGGCCACCTCATGCAAGGAGTTGACTCATTGGAAAAGATCCTGATGCTGGGAAGGATTAGGGGCAGGAGGAGAAAGGGAGTACAGAGGATGAGATGGCTTGATGGACATGAATTTGAATAAACTCCGGGGGTTGCTTTTGGACAGGGAGCCCTGGTGTGCTGTGATTCATGGGGTCACAAAGAGTTGGACGTGACTGAGCGACTGAACTGAACTGAACTTGCTATCACCGGTAACCCCACAAGGACACAGTAATTTCCCCTAGAAGTGTAAATGACATTTGAAGGAAGAACAGAGGAAGGTTGTAAAACTATGAGAAACTGAGCCTTTACCAATAAGGGAATAACTTAAGTTCAAAAATATTATAAACATGTAATCTTTCTAAAGTAGTTGTATTGATTTAAACAACAACAAAAAAATCAGCCTCCTGACTACCCAGAAGAGTGAGGATGAGTGAGAAAGATTCAGTTCAGTTCAGTCATGCAGTTGTGTCCAACTCTTTGTGACCCTATAGACTACAGCATGTCAAGCTTCCCTGGCCATCAGCTACCTCCAGAGCTTGCTCAGACTCATGTCCATTGAGTCGGTGATGCCATCCAGCCATCTCATCCTCTGTTGTCCCCTTCTCCTCCCACCTTCAATCTCTCCCAGCATCATGGTGTTTTCCAATGGGTCAGTTCTTCACATCAAGTGGCCAAAGTATTGGAGTTTCAGCTTCAGCATCAGTCCTTCCAATGAATATTCAGGATTGATTTCCTTTAGGATGGACTGGTTGGATGTCCTTGCAGTCCAAGGGAATCTTAAGAGTCTTCTCCAACACCACAGTTCAAAAGCATCAATTCTTCAGCAGTCACCTTTTTTTAATAGTCCAACTCTCACATCCTTACATGACTACTGGAAAATAATAGCTTTGACTAGACAGACCTTTGTTGGCAAAGTAATGTCTCTGCTTTTTAATATGTTGTCTAGGTTGGTCATAGCTTTTCTTCCAAGAGGCAAGCATCTTTTAATTTTATGGCCGCAGTCACAATCTGCAGTGATTTCGGAGCTCCCCAAAATAAAGTCTCTTGCTATTTTCTTTGCTTCCCCATCTATTTGCCATCAAGTGATGGGACCAGATGCCATGGTCTTCATTTTCTTAATGTTGAGTTGTAAGCCAGGTTTTTCTGTCTCCTCTTTCACTTTCATCAAGTCGCTCTTTGATTCTTCTTTAGATTTGATGTATTTAAATGTTACACATTTTATACTTCTGTGGGTCATATTGTGAGTGCATTTTAAAAGGTATAAAGGGAGTCTCAGATATATTACAATAAAACTTTTTTTGTGCCTATTATCATGCATGGAAAATATATCCTAAAGAACATATTTGGTTACTGTTTGCATTATAAATTTTTTTCATGATCATACATTTTTAGTGTTTCTGTATTTAAGATTCTCCAGAGAAACAGAACCAATAGGGGATATACAGAGAGAAAATAATATATCTATAGATAGATAAAATATGCAAATATACATATATTTGTAAGTATAAATATCATATATAATCATATATGTATATCATTTATTATAAAAATTTCTCTCATGCAATTATTAAGGCTGCCAAGTCCAAATCTGCTGTGTGACTGGAAGGCAGAGACCTCAGGGGGCTGAGGGTGCAAATGAAGTTCAAAAGCTGTCTGCTAGAGAAACACTCTTGCTGGAGGAATCTGACTTTTTATTCTGTGTAGATATTCAGCTGATTGGATGAGACCGCTCACATTATGGAGAACAATCAGCTTACTTATAGTTCATTGATTTAAGTGCTGATCTCATTCCAAAACAGTTTCCTACTTTGTCTTTACGCTTTTGTTTGTAATGCTCTTCATAGGTTCTTTTTAAAACCAATTTCCAAGGACTTGATTCTTGATTCATTACTTTCTTTTTATATTTTTTTGGCAATCTCATCCAATCACAATTTTTAGTGCCTTCCATACACTAATGAAGCGCATCTATACCCCTACTTAACGATATCTTCTTTAAGCCTCAGGTACTTGTATTCATAATCTAGCAGCATCAATTCATTTTGTGTTCATAAACACAAACCTGAAAACTTCAATTTAAACTCTTACAACTACCTCCTTTCCACACCACCACTTCCCCCAAATCTTATTTTAACATTACTTATGCCCAAGCCATCCTCTCGTCTATTTTAATCCCAGCATTTTAAAGGCTTAGCTACTTAGCTAAACATACAAAGATGTAAGCCATCTAAAACTTACTCAAATATTCTTGCTCCTAACTTCATGTTTGAGATATTGAACCACATGTAAGTCCACACTTTTTTCAGAGTTCCTTTTTGGCTGGAACACTATCCTCTCACCCATTTATTCACCTGGCCAAACTTTTAGCTCTGGATATTGTTACCTAAGTCAGAAGACTTAACTAGGGGCACTCCCTGTTCCAATCATTCCTTCTGCTTCTCTATTAGAATACTTCTCACACTGAGAGGCAGTTAATCTGCTCATAATTCCATTCCCAGGCATAGAATGATTCTTTTTTAAAAAATGTTATTGAGGTAAAGTTGATTTACAATATTGTGTTAGTTTCAGCAAACTGATTCAGTTATATATGTCCATGTGCATTTTCTTTTTTAGATTCTTTCCCATTATAGGTTATTACAAGATGTTGTTGAGTATGGTTTCCTGTAATACAGAAGGTTCTGTTGGCTATCTTATTTTTTTCTAATTGAAACTTATTTAAGATTTTATATTGGAGCATATTGATTTACAATTTTGTGTTAATTTCAAGTGTACAGCAGAGTGATTTAGTTATAATATACATGTATCTATTCTTTCTCAGATCTGTTTCCCATATATGTTATTACAGAGCATTGAGTTCCCAGTGCTATACCGTAGGTCCTTGTTGTTTATCTCTTTTATATATAGTAGCATGTGCATATGTTAATGCCAACCTCCTAATTTATTCCCCAACTTTTCCCCTTTGGTAATCACAAGTTTGTTTTTTAAGTCTCTGAGTCTGTTTCCATTTTGTAAATAAGTTCATTTGTATAATTTTTTATATTCTACCTAAAAGTGATATCATATGATATTTTTCTTTCTCTGTCTGACTTACCTGACATAGTATGATAATCTCTAGGTCCATCCATGTTGCTGCAAATGATGTTATCTCATTCTTTTTTATGGCTGAGTAATGTTTCTTGAATGTTACTGCTTTTTGAAAGTATGAACATTACATCCTTTTAACTCTAGCACCTATCAGAGTGCTAAGAAGAGAACAAGCTTGCAGTTTTTTGTTAAACTAAGCTGAATATGGGCTTCCCAGTTGGCACTAATGGTAAAGAACCCACCTGTCAATGCAGGAGACGCAGGTTCCTTCCCTGGGTCAGGAAGATCCCCTGGAGGAGTGCATGGTAACCCACTGCAGTATTCTTGCCTGGAGAATCCCATGGAGAGAAGAGTCTGACAGGCTACAGTCTATAGGGTCACAAAGAGTTGGACGTCACTGAAGTGAAGTTAAATTGGCTAAACTTCACAAGATTTCTATAGAGCAGTAATTCTCAGGCTGGTCTGTGGATGCCTAATAAACTCAAAGCACTACCAAGGAATCCACAAAGCCAAAACTATATTCATAATAATACCAGGACATTATTTGCTTTATTGACTATGTGGAAATTTACACTGATGGTGCAAAAGAAATGATGGGTTGGATTGCTGGCTTTTTAACAAAAATCAAGGCAGTGGCACCAACTGTATTTCACTACACACTCTAGTGAAAAATAACAACAAAATAATAACTAATAAAAGTGGCAGTTTCACTTAATGTTCTTGGTTAAAAAATAAAAATGATTGATTCTATTAAAGCTGTAGCTTTGAATATACTTCTTTTAAGTATATTCCTTGTGACAAAAATGGGAAGAATGCCACAGAATTTCTGAATAATACAAAAAATGTATTCGTATCAAGAAAAGCACTTGTGTAATTGTTTAAGGTGAAAGCTAAAATAATCACTTTTTTCCCACACAAAACACCATTTTTGTTTGAAAGAATGATCGATAAGCTACCTGACTATTTTGCAAACATTATTTTCAAAAATCAACTAGTGAGCCTGCCATCTCAAAGACAACAACTGATATCATTGTTGCCAGTGGTAAAATTTGAGCTTTAGAGACAAAAAAATTAGAATTTTGGAAAAATTATGTCTTAAACCATAAGCTTGACATCTTCCCAATACTTAAAAAACTTTTCTGATGAGATCAGTGTCAATATTTATAAATATGATTTTCATTGTGCAATGAAATATATCAATATATTTTGCAACATAAATATGCAGAAAGATCTGTATAAATCAGTGAACCAATATTTTTGTCATATTATTACTTTTATTTTTTACATTTTAAATTTTACTTTTTTAATTATGAAAGTACAATAACAAATTTACAGGAGACTTGGAAAATACAGGACAAGGGTGAACCAATACTTTTACATAAAAGTGGCTGATGGCACAAAATCATACATGGATAAAAGATCCATTCAAAATGCAGAAGAAGCCAAAGGATTTTGTTGTAACAGAATACAGAAAGTTTACCAATATAGTTTCAGATTCTGTTTGAAACTAATTTTAATGAAGCACTCACTTGTTAAATTTTGGTGCAGTTTCAAAGAATATCCAAAATCATCTAAAAGCTCTCCCCCTTTTTTCCCCTATTTATTTAAGAACGTCCTTCATATACTTCAACCAAGATATATATATATATATGAAAGATGTAGCATATAAAAAAAGCTGTCTTCTATTAAATCAGACATTACAGAAATTAACAATGCCTCTCTTCTCACTGAATTTTAAAATTTGAAGTATATAATTATTTTAACAAGATATTTTACTTATGTTTATATGCAATGAGTCTGTTGTGGTTTAGTCACTAAAATATGTCAGGCTCTTTTGTGACTCTATGGACGATAGTCCTCCAGGCTCCTCTGTCCATGGGATTTCCCAAGCAAGAATACTGGAGTGGGTTGCCATTTCTTTCTCCAAGAGATCTTCCCAATCTGGGGATTGAACCCACATCTCCTGCACTGACAGATTCTTTTCCTGAGCCACCAGGCAAGCCCTAGGTAATGAGCTTGAGTGAGTGAGTGATAGTTGCTCAGTCATGTCCAACTCTTTGCAACCCCATGGACTATAGTCTGCCAGGCTCCTTTGTCCATGTAATTCTCCAGGCAAGAATACTGGAGTGGGTTGTCATTTCTTATTATTGCTCATTTTAAGGAAAGTATTGAATAAATTTTACAAATTTTTAGTTTTAATTTCTACTTTGGTGAATATAGATAGGAATAACCCACCTTATAAGGACTCTTTATGGTCCTTAACAATGTCTAGGAGTGTAAAGAGGCCCTGAGACCAAAGTATTCATGGACTACAGCTGTAGTAACATGAATCTTAAGCTGCAAATACTGCCATGGAATTATTTTTAAGAATACTGCCTATTCTCTAAATTGATAAAATAATTTAAATATTTATTTTAAAGTACATCTAAAAGTAACTTATTCTGTATTCTTGTATAGTCCCTTAGAGCACTGGTTAGAGGTGAAAGGAGGTAAACAGACCACTGTTCAAATCCTGGCCCCACCAGTTAGGCATGTTAGGAGTGAGGAAGGAGGAGGAAATGGATTTCAGATAGAGATGGCACACCGTATTATTTTTCCCAGTCATCAGTTGCCTGTGAGAGGATTTGACTTCCTTGACTCAATGGCATCAGCAAAATTTATTTTGCTTGATTAAGTCTGAGTAATAGTGACATAAGCCACTTCTTATATTCTTTTTTGACACTATGAGGTCCTGATATTACCCTTGTCTCTTTCCTGCAAAGTCACAGGTCATGTAGGATATGCCTTCAGCCCACATCCTAGAAAGAGAAAAACATGGGATAAAGCTGCTTGGACCAGGTAACATGAGCAAGAAATACAGCACTGATTTTGCAAGATACTGAAATCTCTTACCTCAGCATAATTTAGCAAATCTGATGTATATACTAGGTCATTAATAGTGTCTACCAGGAGGTTCACGATCTTGTGTAGATAATATAATAATAATGTATTACATGTGTTATTACTACCAAGTCTGAGTATAGTAGGCTCTTAGTGAATAAGAAGCAATTGGCTTCTTCTATTGTTAATTCTCACCCATCTATTTTTTCTGTCTTCTTATCAGAGCTTCACTTTAAATCAGGTATAATTTCCCTTCCCATGCAGCTCACATGACTCAGGATAGATGCCTCATCTCTAGGATCTGGAATAGTTCTGATTGTTTTAAGGATCCCATTCCTCCTTGTCTGGAATTGATGGACTTCTCTCTGTCTGGAGTTCATATAATTATTTAAATCAATGGCTTTCCTTTCTGGTTAAATTAATTTGAGTCATATTTTCCGATCTCTGTAGCCAAAAACATCCTAAGGGCAATAAGAAAGCTACTTTTTATTATTAAAACTTCTCATTTAGTAGGATTTCATAGGTTTTTGACCCTCATCAGTGGCTTTCTTGCCATAGGGAGTAATTTCCAGGGCAACAGGTGTTCCCAATCTTCCATTTGTCTAGAACACTCGCCCACCATTTGGCTGATTGATTCAGGCCTCAGGTAAGGTCTTTTAAAACTTTGACTTTATATTTTTCATAGCAATAAAAATTTTTGATGCTACACTAACAGATATGTTGTTTAAATATAATTGCTAGTGCTTAACCAAAGCTTTCTTATCTTTTTAGTACTTTTGAGAACTTTATTTGAGAGTAATATTATACCAAACCAAGCATTATATTGATGAATATCCAAGAATGTTACTGTTTTATTAAAAATGTATACTATGAATATTTGGTATATAATCTTCACTTGTGATGAAAATACTATGTCAAGACCATTGCCTTGACTATATGGACTTTGTCAGACTTTGTCTCTGCTTTTCAACACACTGTCTAGATTTGTAATCCCTTTCCTGCCAAGAAGTGATTGTTTTATGATTTTAGGGCTGCAGTCACCATCTGCAGTGATTTTGGAGCCTAAAAAGAAGTCACTGCTTCCACCTTTTCCCCTTCTGTTTGCCATGCAGTAATGGCATGTCCCTTACCATCTTCTATATGAGATGTAATTTAACCCTGTTTCTTCTAAACAACTCAACTCTCACCAAAATCTACCACTTACCACTTTGGATAATCAGAGCTGTTTTCATCTACCTCAGAAGACAAGCAGACTGTCGGTACAAATCAAGATGAGAGGGGAAGAACTGGTATGAACATTAGTGTCTACAAACCAGTCACTCGTGATAGGAAAGATGACCTAATCTGGTTCACCTAACACTTCCAGTTCAGTCACTCAGTTGTGTCTGACTCTTTGCGACCCCACAGACTGCAGCATGCCAGGCTTCCCTGTCCATCACCAACTCCCGGAGCCTGCTCAAATTCATGTCCATCAAGTAGGTGATGCCACCTAACACTTTGCAATTTAACAAACAATGTATATTCTTAAAAGAGTGATACTTTACCTTTGAAAATTAGAAATGACATAATATCAAAATGAGAGTTTTAATAAAAAGTGGTACAGCTGTAACCTACACTGATAATGAGTTGATGATAGATAGATAAATAGATAGATTGATACATAGAGAGTAGGTACAGAGAATGGGCTTTCCAGGCACCTCAGTGTTAAAGAATCCACCTGCTAGGCAGGAGACTTGGGTTTGACCCCTTACTTGGGAAGATCCCCTGGAGTAGAAAATAGTAGCCCACTCCAGTATTCTTACCAGGGAAATCCCATGGACAGAGGAGACTGTCAGGCTACAGTCATGGAGTCGCAAAGAGTTGGACATGACTTAGGGATGAAAGAGCAGCAACTTCAGGTGGAGAGATAGGTTTTTAAATTTTTAAAAATACTCCTCTGGACCAGCACTGATTCTTAGGACAACCATGTAAGTGAGCTAAGAGCACTTTAGAAGCAAAGTTTAAACAAATGGGGACACTGAAGAAGATTTTAAAAAATACATATTCCTTTGTACAAGTCCATATTATTTCTTTCCAAATTTCACTTCCTGTCCCCAAAGTGATTCAACTTTTATAGCCTCTTAATTCTAAGTACCTTTTAGCCCATTATCTGTTAGTTTTATAAATTAATTGATTGATTTAGTCAATTAACACTTATTGAGCACATAGTACATGTGAAGTGTAGTGATTTAAAAATATGGTGATGTATAGAACCAGATCCATTCTGTCAATTACCTGCCCCATTCCCCGATTCCCAATTCTGTTTGTTCATATTTCCAGAGTATTAAAACAGCTTGTTTAAAACTTATCAGAAAAAAGAAGGACCTTTTCATATTAATTTTCCTGTTGAAGTTCTTTGTGTTATTTAGTCCACATGTCTGCTCACTGTTCTATAACGACCATTTTCTTTACCATATTTAGGATAAAAACTTTAAGTTTTTTAAGTTATAGTGGTAATATTACAATCAGGAACATCCTGTCTTGTTATTTGCTCTCAGAGTGCTTTCTCCTTCTAAACAGCACAAGAATTCAGCTATGGCTGATGTCTGTCTTTCCTACTATCTTGGAATCTCCTTGAAAGTGAAAGTCAAAGCTCAGTCATGTCCAACTCTTCGCGTGACCCCGTGGACTGTAGCCTGCCAGGCTCCTCCTTCCATGGGATTCTCCAGGCAAGAATACTGGAGTGGGTTGCCATCTCCTTCTCCAGGGGATCTTTCCAACCCAGAGATCGAACCTCCGTCTCCCACATTGCAGGCAGATGCTTTAACCTCTGAGCCACCAGGGAAGCCACAGTCCAAATCTGCTAGTTCATTACATCTCCAGTACCAAGAATAGTTCCTTAAATATCATTAGAACTTAATTAGTTTTTGTTGAAGAGATAAGTGAATGAATTCATAACCCTACTCAACTTTAATTTCTATATTCTCAACTAATCAGTGAATGATTTATATTAATGCAGAAAATAGCCATTAAACAAAATTGAGAGAGCACATGCTACATGCCTGCAAATGGAGAGATAAAGTTTCTGCTCTCAAGGAGCTCACAGTACAGTAAAATTGCTTTTTCACATTTGAAACTTTATTCTGATTTTTTAACAGGTGACACATGCCTAATGTGGCAGATCACTTACTCATAATATTCTCTGGACAATATTTTTGAGTATTTAAAACACAATTTGAAGATAATGAAATTACTTTCTTTTTAAATTAAGGCTCTATAGTACTTTCCTGTTAAAAATCAGGCAGAGAATTTTGGAAGAAGAAAGTCATGGAAAGGATGATCAGGGCCACTTATGATGTCAGCTGCTCATGGAGAAACTTAGAGACTTGCAAGCACACATGAAAAGCACATCTGAACAATGAATATAGATATTATTTCACAAAATATTTCACAAAAATACTATTTATTTTTAATCAAATAGTAGGGCTAATAAAAACATATATATATATATTTAAATTTGAAAATGTAGTATTTTTTGAAAAGGTAGCATTTTCTTTATTATTCTCCAAATCTCCTCCTCAAGCTTTAAGATCTTATTCAAGTGCCATATCTTCTAAGATGACTTCAAGTGGTTCCTCTGCTAAAAGTAATACCATTTTATAGAATCCTTAGGAAGAGGAAAACAAAAAATATTTGCGAGTGCCCCTTTTGAAGTATAAAGACTTAAATAACTATTAATTTATTCATTCTTTAATCCAATAAGACTTTATTAATCATCTGTCATGTACCAGCATTTTTTCAGGCACTGGACAGGGACAAGTTAAGAAAGAGACAAAAATCTCTCTTGGAGTTTATTTAATAATGAGATAAAACCAACAATGAACAAGAAAAGTAAGATAAATCATACTTACAGTTAAGTGCTCAAAAGAAAAAATTAAACAGAAAAGAATGATATGACATTTGTGTATGTGGCTAAAATTTACAGAGGGTGACTATGGGGAGTCTCATCGTGAAAGAAATTTTGATTAATAATCTGTAAGTAAGAAGCTGAACTGTAGGAAAATCTGGTAAAGAGGCAATCTAGGCAGAGAGAAGAGAGAATACAAAATCTTCTGAAAAGGAACTGTGTTTAGAAGGCTGGAGGAACAGTGAGGGGGCCCATTTGACTAGAGAAGGTGGGAGTAGAAAGTAGAGAATGAGGTTAAAACATGATGGGAGATTACATAAGGATTTAATTATCAAATGTACCAATCAGTTATTAGTAATTCAGTTTTTATAAGTACTACAGTTCAATCACTCAGTCATGTTGGACTCTTTGCAACCCCACGGACTGCAGCACACCAGGCCTCCATCACCAACTCCTGGAACTTATTCAAACTCATGTCCACTGAGCCGGTGATGCCATCCAACCGTCTCATCCTCTGTCATCCCCTTCTCTTCTAGCCTTCAATCTTTCCCAGCAACAGTGTCTTTTCCAGTGAGTCAGTTCTTTGCATCAGGTGGCCAAGGTATTGGGGTTTCAGCTTCAGCATCAGTGCTTCCAATGAATATTCAGGATTGATTGCCTTTAGGATGGACTGGTTGGATGTCCTTGCAGTCCAAGGGACTCTCAAGAGTCTTCTCTAACACCACAGTTCAAAAGCATCAATTCTTTGGTGCTCAACTTTCTGTATAGTTCAACTCTCACATCCATACATGACTACTAGAAAAATCATAGCTTTGACTTGATGGACCTTTGTTGGCAAAGTAATGTCTCTGCTTTTTAATATTCTGTCTAGGTTGGTCATAACTTTCCTTCCAAAGAGTAAGCATCTTTTAATTTCATGGCTGCAGTCACCATCTGCAGTGATTTGGGAGCCCCCCAAAATAAAATCTGACACTGTTTCCACTGTTTCCCCATCTATTTGCCATGAAGTGATGGGACCGAATGTCATGATCTTAGTTTTCTGAATGTTGAGTTTTAAGCCAACTTTTTCACTCTCGTCTTTCACTTTCACCAAGAGGCTCTTTATTTCCTTTTCTCTTTCTGCCTAAAGGGTGGTGCCATCTACATATCTGAGGTTACTGATATTTCTCCCAGCAATCTTGATTCCAGCTTGGGCTTCATCCAGTCCAACATTTCTCATGATGCACTCTTCATATAAGTTAAAGATGGAGGGTGACAATATACAGTCTTGATGTACTCCTTTCCCAAATTGGAAATGCTCTGATGTTCCACGTCCAGTTCTAACTGTTGCTTCTTGACCTGCATACAGATTTCTCAGGAGACAGGTCAAGTAGTCTGGTATTCCCATCTCTTGAAGAATTTTCCACAGTTTGTTGTGATTCACACAGTCAAAGGCTTTGGCATAGTCAGTAAAGCAGAAGTAGATGTTTTTCTGGAACTCTATCACTTTTTCAATGATCCAATGGATGTCGGCAATATGATGTCTGGTTCTTCCAGCTTGAACATCTGGAAGTTCACAGTTCACATACTGTTGAAGCCTGGCTTAGAGAATTTTGAGCTTTACTTTGCCATCATGTGAGATGAGTGCAATTGTGTGGTAGTTTGAGCATTCTTTGTCATTGCCTTTCTTTGGGATTGGAATGAAAACTGACCTTCTCCAGTCCTGTGGCCACTGCTGAGTTTTCCAAATTTGTTGGCATATTGAGTGCAGCCCTTTCACAGCATCATCTTTCAGGATTTGAAATAGTTCAACTCGAATTCCATCACTTTCACTGGCTTTGTTCATAGTGATGCTCCCTAAGGCCCACTTGACTTCACATTCCAGGATGTCTGACTCTAAGTGAGTGATCACACCATTGTGAATATCTGGATCATGAAGATCTTTTTTTGTATAGTTCTTTTGTGCATTCTTGCCACCTCTTCTTAATATCTTCTGCTTCTTTTAGGTCCATATCATTTTTGTCCTTATTGTGCCCATCTTTGCATGAAAATTTCCCTTGTTGTCTCTAATTTTCTTGAATTATAATTAGCAATAAGTAAATATTTCCCTACCTGGGCACTTACAGTGCATTTTAATGGTATTCTTTAATGGTCCTTATCATTTTTTTTCCTTTTATCCATGGCTTTTCCTATCTATTATATTATAGGATTACATTGTATTCATCATTTTGTAGCTTATAATATTAGCTCAAGAAAATTTTCCCCATAAAAATCTGAGTAAAACCAAGTTATTGAGCTGATATTTATCAGTGTCCTTTATCATAAACAAATAGTCCCAGACTTGGCTTCACCTTCACATTAGCCAAAGTAAGAGCAGGTGAAATTGATTTTTTTTTAAGACATCGTTCAACTATCTGATTTATCCTGTATGTATATGCAGTTTTCCAGATTTATTTGGGACCATTAATGTTCTGTATGGCAGGGAGATCTACAAGTTCTTCAGGACTCATCATATGTTAATGTTTCCATAATATTTTAGGACTTTAAATGTCCTTGTAATATCCAAGTGTGGCAGTAGTATCCTCCTCAGTTGCATGCATGCATGCTCTCCTTTGGAACTTTGTAAGATATATAGAAAACTTCTGCCTGGGTTACCGTTTGACAGTGAGTGTTTTTCCTACATTTATTGGCAAGATCACTTTATAAGCAGGGAAGCCTGACATGCTGCTATCCAAGGGGTCACAAGGAGTCAGACAGTACTAAACAACAGCTTTATAAAACATTTCTTCACCAATCCTCTTTTGAGCTCATTGAATAATTCTTATGGATGTATTTATTCTAAATTGGTCATGTTATACCATAAATTATTACTTCATTTATGTATGTGTGTATATATATATATATTTATATATGTAAAACCTACACGTAAGCTGAGCATCCTCATGGGGTGATTTTGTCTCTTTCTTCCAGAATTTAGTTTGTGATCATTGTTCCTTTCTTGCTTACTATAAGAAATCTAAACACAATCAGAATTTCCTCAGTTTAGTCCCTTCGGTACAGATTTGATGGAGTCATGGGACTAAATCACATTTTGGCATTTGACTCCTATAATCTCACCATGGATTTCTCTTCCTCAAACTATCTCTTTCCCTGGGATATCTTTAATAATTATGCACCAAATAACATGAATGTTCATAGCCTCCACCTTCCTCTTTGATTTCTTGTTCATGTCAGCTGTTAACACTACCACTGTCCACTTTATTTTGCAGAATAATGTATCCAATATCAGCTTCTACCCTAAGCATTCATACCCATGCCATTTCCATTCTTCAGAAAATAAGATAAAATAATAAACACATATAGCTACTATGAAATATCACATCCTAGAAAACAGTGTTATCGTTTTATTTTTTAGCCTCTTTATTGAATTGAACTTACTTCAAGAGATTGTATTTTACTTCTCTACATCACCAATAGTTCTTTACATTAGATAAGAGCTCTACTATATGTTATTTGGTTTATGCATAGAATAGAACATCTGGGAAAGTGAATTAGTGAAAGCAATGTTTCCTTATCTCCAACACTTCTGAAATATTTTGTATAGTTGAGTTTTATATTATTGGAAGGAGATAATCCAGTAGCTCGTTTTGTTAGTTTTTAAAACAATATGTATGTAAGCTTACTTGGCTTGAAGCTCCTATAGGATGGAGGCTTGGTCTATTTCATCTTCCCTATGGAAGCTCATGGGAACTTGGCGGCAGGAACATCAGAGAACAGCTGTATGAAAATGGTACAACAGAAATAGCCTTTCAGGGCTTGAAATATTGGACTCCTTCTTGAAAAAAAAATTAAAAAGGAGTCTACTTTCTAGATGCAGAGAAATTCTCAGTATCACAGTGGGGCAAGGTTACAGACAGTAGTTTCAGCTCTATAAATTGTTGACTAAACCTCATCAAGTGAATGGAGTTTTCGATCTTCTTTCTATTCTGTAAGAGACTTAGTTGTCCCTATCAGTCACTGCAAGTTAGCCAGTATAATTTTATATTCTTCTTTTCAGTGGAAGGGCTTTGCACATTGTAGGTATTCATTAAATATGTTAAACATCATTTTATACAATTAAGAATATAGTCAGCATAAGTAGAGTTTGAAAACAGAACAAAAGTCTTAAGTTTTGTCATAATTTTTAGGGAAATCAGCTAAAGGCATAGAATTTTCAAAAATCAGGCATGTTAATTGGGATGGATAAAACAGTGGTAAAGTATAAATAAAAGTGAAATCATTAATCATTTAATCATTGTTTAAGTCATTTTGGTGTATATTGCAGTCATAAAGATATTTAAATACATTGTGGGTAATGTAAGAAGGCAGTTCAATTTTAAATTCAATTTTTATATAATAACTCTGCTACCTATAGAAAATTTTGATTTATTTCCAGAGAAGTAAAATAATCTCTTTAAATTTAATGTTAGCATAAGCAAGGAATTCGTCAATTAACCAAGTGCATACTTTAGAGAAACAGGAATATATCTTGACATGTTTTAGAAACATACAATACATAAAGACTGGATAGCAAAGGTAAAATCTCATTTTTTTTAGATACACATTTAACATTATAAAATATCTTGTCAGATTTAGAAGAAAATGTTTGCATTCTAATCCAGTATCTATTCATATGATGAAAGTAAAAAGCACCTTCACTGTTTTGTACTGCAAATAAATTGAATCATAATGTTTTTCATATTTTCTATTCATTCTCAACACTCCTAGATTCTTACATATTATTTTAATATGGTTTGTGGTACATAGAGAAGCCACCATAAATAAATATTATTCATCTTTATTTGAAATCAAATATCAACCTTAAAATAAAATGACTGAGTGGACTATGTTTAATCTTATTCTCTTATGCAGGAATAAATACACTAAGTAACCCAAGCTCAAAGATACTTGTTTATGTCATTTTCAAGCAATGAAACTAAGCATGTGTTAGTGAGGCTGATGATTACACAGTGTGGACTGTTAGTGTCTGGTTAGAAGAACAAGGTTATTAAAAACCTTTTGGCTATATCCATGTGATGCAAAATTTCTGTCCTCACACTCAAACATTTCTTTAAATCAGCTGACTATAAGTTAGCTTATTGATGTGGATTAAATCCCAGAGGATATCAGAGATGTTTGTATCTGTGACCTTTATCTTGTTAAAGAAATGAGAAGGAGCAGGGGGTGGAAATTTTAAGGATATGCAATTGTTACTCTTGGGCTTCCTTGACGGCTCAGTGGTAAAGAATCTGCCTGCCAATAGAGGAGACATGGGGCTTCAATCCCTGTTCAGGGAGATCCACTAGAGAAGGAAATCACCACCCTCTCCAATATTCTTGCACGGAGAACCCATGGACAGAGGATCTGGCAGCTACAGTCCACAGGGTCTCCAAAAAGTCAGAAATGACTTAGCTGCTAAACAACAATGGTTACTGCTAAACTCTCATAAAGCTTGACTAAAAACTATAGGGAAGATTTTGATTTCTATATTGTTACCTCATTTCTGGTTATTTTCTTGTCACAGATAAAAAGTAAGATAAAATGAGACCATCTTTTCCATTCTGTAAGTAATAAGATAAACCCTCTACATTTCAAACTTCAATGAAAAGACATAACACTTACCTTCAATTCAATAATCATCTTGTTGTTTTCATTGTTGTTTAGTTACTAAGTTGTGTTCAGCCCTTTGTGACCCCATTGCAAATTAAAACATGAAATGTTCTTGTCTGTTAGATTGGGAAGGTTTAAAAGATGATTGTTAACCAAGGTCAACAGTAGTATGAAAAATAAAAATTTCAATAAACAGTTGATGACAACTCAAATTAGTTTAATAGTTTGGGAGAGATTTTGGTACCATCAATTAAATTTTGTATAGGTATAGTTTTTATAATGCTATAATTGTTATTATAGATTTTCAACTGGTATTAGAAAAATCAGAGGAACCAGAGATCAAATTGCCAGTATCTGTTGGACCATAGAAAAAGCAAGAGAATTTCAGAAAAAAACATATATTTCTGCTTCATTGACCATACTAAAGCCTTTGACTCTGTGGATAACAACAAATTGTGGGAAATTCTTAAAGAGATGGGAATACCAGACCACATTACACCTCCTGAGAAACCTGTATGCAGGTAAAGAATCAATAGTTACCTGGACATGGGACAAAGACTGGTATCACACTGGGAAAGGAGTACGTCAAGGCTGTATATTATCATCCTGCTTCTTTAACTTATATGCAGGGTACATCATGTGAAATGCCAGGCTGGATGAAGCACAAGCTGGAATCAAGACTGGTGGGAGAAACATCAAGAACCTCAGATATGCAGATGACACCACCTTTATGGCAGAAGGTGAGGAAAAACTAAAGAGCCTCTTGATGAAGGTAATACCAGAGGAGAGTGAAAAAATGGCTTAATACTCAACATTCAAAACACTAAGATCATGGCATCTGGTCCTATCACATCATGGCAAATAGATGGGGAAACAATGAAAACAGTTGACAGACTTTATTTTCGGGGGCTCCAAAATCAGAGCATTTGGTGACTGGAACCATGAAATTAAAAGACGCTTGTTCCTTGGAAGAAAAGCTATGATGAACTGAAACAGCATATTAAAAAGCAGAGACATCATTTTTCCAACAAAGGTCCGTCTAGTCAAAGCTATGGTTTTTCCAGTAGTCATGTATGGATGCGACAGTTGGACCATAAAGAAGGCTGCATGCTGAAGAATTGAAGATTTCAAACTATGGTCTTGAAGAATTCTCTTGACAGTCCCATGGACTGCAAGGAGTTCCTACCAGTCAGTCCTAAAGGAAGTCAATCCTGAATATTCATTGGAAGAACTGATGCTGAAGCTGAAGCTCCAATACTTTGGCCACCTGATATGAAGAACTGACTCATTTGAAAAGACCCTGATGCTGGGAAAGACTGAAGGCAGGAGGAGAAGGGGATGACAGAGGACTAGATGGTTGTATTGCATCACTGACTCAATGGACATGAGTTTGAGTAAGCTCCAGAAGGTGGTGAAGGGCAGGGAAGCCTGGTGTGCTGCAGTCCATGGGGTCTTAAAGAGCTGGACATGACTGAGGGACTGAAAAAAATTTTTATTATATAGTCACAGTATTATATGACATCATAAAAAGAGTGTACTTAATGTATTGTATTTACATTATTATTATATAAAATACAGTTTTCTAATAATCTTTCTAAAAATATATGCTACAAAAGTCATGCATAAGAATGCAAAAGCATATATACAAGAAAATTCACCGGAAAATTGTTGAACTAGTGAAAAAATTAAAATTAGCCTAACAGCCATTAATGGGAAAGTGGTTAAATAAATTATGATATATTCATGCAATGAGTCTATAAAGTTATAAAAAGGAACAGTATATCACTACATTAGGAGTGAAGTAGAATATTACTTCACTATATATTTTTCATTGAAAACAAGTAATAAGGCAATATGCATACATATAAATAATATATTTTGAAGGGATAAATTTCAGAATGTATGTACCTTTATGTTATTGCATGCTAACAATAATTCAAAAGAGTACATTATACTAATAACTATGGTCATTTAAGAGGGAAAAATAAAGAATACTTTGGTACTTTATAAAATCTGCATTGCTTGAGATTTCAACAAAAAACATAAATTAATTCTGTGATCCAAAATATAGATATACAAAATGTCTGTCAGAGAAATATTTTGGTAATTTTTAATATATTTTTTTCTTTCACAATGCTATATTGCTATTTTTTCTTCATAATTTTCTAGATTATCTAATTCTATTACATCTTTATCAAAGAATCCATATATTTCCAAAGGAGTTAAATTTGATTGGTTGTCTACCTTTTATGTCTCATGAATAAATTCTTAATAGTTAGATTGATGTTTGGAACACCATTCATGACTCAAGTTATTTGTGCATACTGCTATCTATCAGGAGAGAAGATTTTCATCAAATAATAATCATTAATGCTGTCTGCTAGTGTGTCCTATAATAAAAAATATCTCAGAGGAATGTGTTCATTATCTAACTGATGGAGATAACTCATATTAAAAGAGATTTTTGCCTACACTGATAATATAATATGGTCATCAAAAATAATAACCAAGTATGTTTCTGTTCGCTTCACTTAGAAGCTATAGGTCGGTAAAGTCCTTTGTAACCCCATTATGGTGACAAGGCTCATTTCCACTGTCACCTCTAATGACATCATGCTTCACAGAAAGGCAACATACAAATGCTATTTAACTTAAGTAACTTCAACAGTTTGACACTGAAAAATATCACCTTAAAGTTGTGATATAATGGATAAATTAGTTCCACTTCCAAAATATGGCAGTCTAAATGTCATCGAAATTTTTCTAGGACAAAACATCTAGAAATACTGAATAAAAATAACAAACTACTCTTTCTCTGTTTTTTTTTGGGGGGGACAATTAACTTATAAGAAAGAAAATTAATTATTGGAATCCAAACAACTGATAAAATAAGAAACTACAGTGGTAAGAAGCATTAAAGATACAATTCTTCTGAAGGCATTGGCCAGTAAGTAATCTAGAATCTCCCTATAAACAGACAGCTGAATAGGACACTAGACCGTTAGCCTAGAAAAGGTGGGAAATAACTTAGAAAGGGAAGCCTTTAAGGCTTACATTTGCATTAAAATTTTAATTTGGAAACATTTGCCTCTGGAAAACAGGGATTTCAGTGCACATTGTCTGCTTCAATCTTGTCTCTGGGCAGGGACAAAAGTCTTTTCTTAGGATTTATGATCTCAGGCATATTCTTCTGAGCATTTAGGATTTATTGATGATCTGGGAAATGTACAGCTAAAAATTAGAAATAAATACAAATCCTTATTAGAGGAAAATGCCTTTAACCAAAAATTCACAATATTCATTCCCAAATGTAACAACCAACTGAGTGTGAACTCAGAATCCAAGGAAATATACCGCCATTGACCAAGAATTAGGAGAAAATAAACCAGCACTCCAAATTAGATTCCTTGAACTTCAACTATTGAAATTATTAGACCAGCAAGCAAAATAAAAGGGTGAATCAAAAATATGGCCAAAAACATGATGCTTTCAGAACATATCAGAAAATTGTATACATAACAAAAAAACTTGTTGAAATTATTAGTGAGATTCAATACATTAAATAGTTGACAAAGAATCAGTTAACTGGAAGATAAAGGCCAAAAATTATAGAAAATGTAGCACAGAGAGATAGAGAGAGAAACATTGCAGGTTAGCTAGTGATATGAAAGATAAACTAAGAAAGAGGCAACATAGGGAATGGAAGAGAGAGAATACTTAAAGAGAGAAAGGCTGAAGTTTTTATCAAAATAAATGAATATATTTTTAATCCATAACAGCATAAATAAAAGAATTTTTTAAAAAAATTTATAAAGTACAATGCAAGGAATTCTATGCTAAATATTACAATTATGGAACATATAGAAATATTACAGTATGATTTACATACTTAAAGGCTTTTCTTTCCTCTTAAAGTAAGCTAAATAATGAGAACTAACCTAAAAGTTCTGGGGTCCTTACTACATATGTCCAAACTACTCTATTCTGCTTTTACTAAAACATCAGATTGCTGAACTTACTGTGTTTGGCACTGTTATTTGACTATTTTCTGTCAGATATATAATAGACATCAATACAGTATGTCTCGCCACAGAATCCAATTGGAATTGTGTTCAATTTGTATTTTCCTCCATTATTTTGATTTAGGTTTTGATGTGTTTCACATAATAAACAAAAATATAGCATAAATATTTTTCTAGTTATGCTATTCTCCCATTCTTGAATGGAAAGACATTCTTTCCTAAAAATTCTCTTCCTAAACCAAATCAGATTCCTCACACTGTAATTAAGGTCCTAAGATTTGTGTAATTCAAAAAAATAATTATAGGCATACTTTGGAGATATTTTGGGTTCAGTTCTACATGACTACAATAAAGTGAACTTTGCAATGAAGCAAGTCACAAAAATATTTTGGTTTCTAAGTGCACATGAAAGTAATATTTATACTATATTATAGCCTGTTAAGTATGTGTAAGAAAGCAATGTATGAATTTAAAAATAATTTATTACTAAAAAATGTTAACTATTATCTGAACCTTCAGCAAATCATAATGACTTTGCTGGTGAAGGTTCTTGCCTTGAAGTTGATGGCTCCTGAAATAATCAGGATGGTGGTTGCTAAAGCTTGCTGAAAGTTGGGGTTACTTTGGCAATTAAAAAAAAAATCAGACATTAAATTTCCCATGCCAGTTGACTCATTTCATGAACAATTTCTCAGAAGCATGCAATGTTGTTTGATAGCATTTTATCCACAGCAGAACTTCTTTCAAAATTTGAGCCAGTCCTCTCAAAGCCTGGCACTGTTTTATCAACTAACTTTATACAGTAAAGTTAGTTCTAAATCCTTTGCTGTAATTCCAGAAATCTTCACAGCATCTTCATCATAAGTAGTTTTCATCTCAAGAAACAATTTTATTTTATGAATGAAGCAACTCCTCATCCATTAAAGGTTTATCCTGAGATTGCAGCAAGTCGGTCACATCTTTAGGCTTCACTTCTAATTCTAGCTCTCTTACTACTTCCACCACAACTGTAGTTATTTCATCTATGATATCTTAAAGCCCTGGGTAGCTCAGACAGTAAACAGTTTGCCTACGATGCAGGAGACCTGGGTTTGATTCCTGGGTGTAGAACATCCCCTGGCGAAGGAAATGGCACCACTTTAGTATTCTTGCCTGGGAAACTCCATGGACTGAGGAACTGGTAGGCTGTAATCCATGTGACACTGCTGAGCAACTTTCACTTTTAGATTTCATTCTAACTCTAGTTCTCTTACCATTTCCACTACAGCCGCAGTCACTTCATCCATGAAGTCTTAACTCCCTCAAAATCATCCATGAGGTTGTAATCAACTTCTATCAAACTTCAGCTAATATTGGTATTTTGACCTCTTCCCTTGAATCACACATGTTCTTAAAGAGATCTAGAATGGTGAACCTTTCCAGAAGTATTTCAACTTGTTTTGGCCAGATCTAGCAGAGGAATCACTAGGTCAGATATTGTCTTAAAAATGTATTTCATTAAATAATGAGTCTTAAAGGTCAAAATGACTTCAATACAGCGCAAGGAAGGCATGGAGCTCAGATGTAAACAGACATGTGAACACAGTGGGAGAGGGAGAGAGTGGGATGAATGGAGAAAGTAGCATCAACATATATACACTATCGTGTGTAAAATGGATAGCTGATGGGAAGATTCTGTATCACACAGGGAGCCTAGCTGGGCACTCTGTGATAACCTAGAAAGGTGGGATGGGGGAACGGGAGGGCTCAAGGACAGGATATATTTTATGGCTGATTCACATTGTTTAAAGCAATATTCTTCCAACAAAAAAAAAAAAAAAAGAAAAGAAAAGTTAAAATGACACCATGATACTTGGGCTGCAGATTGGATGTTGTGTTAGTTGCCATTAAAACAACATGAATCTCATTATATTACACCTCCATCTGAGTTCTTGGATTACGAGATGCACTGTCAAAGAGTAATGCTATTTTGAAAGGAGTCCTTTTCTGAGCAGCTGGTCTCAATAGGGCTTAAAATATTCAGTAAATCATGTTGTAAACAGATGTGCTTTATTGTTCTGTTTATGGAGCACAGGCAGAGTAGATTTAGCATAATTTTTAAGGGTCCTAAGATTTTTGGAACATTAAACAAGCATTGACTTCAACTTAGTCACCATTCAGTTTCATGAATGAGAATCAGCCTTGAAACTTTGAAGCCAGACATTGGCTTCTCCTCTCCAGGTACGAAAACTCTAGGTGGCATCTTCTTCCAACATAAAGCTGTTCACTGCATTGAAAATCTGTTGTTTAGTGTAGCCAGCTTCATTAATTATCTTAGCTAGATCTTCTGGAAATTTTGCTGTAGCTTCTACATCAGCACTTTCTGCTTCACTTGAAACTCATTTTATAGCAATGGTTTCTTTTCTTAAACATAAAGAATCAACTTCTTCTAGTTTAAAACCTTTCTCTGAAGCTCCTCACTTCTCCCATGTTTCATGGAACTGAAGAGAATTGGGGCCTTGCCCTGAATTAGGCTTTGCCTCAAGGAATACTGTGTTTAGTTTGATCTTGTATCCAGACCACTAACACTTTCTCCATATCAGCAATAAAACTATTTTGTTTTCTTCCCATATATGTGTGTGCTGGAGTAGCATGTTTAATTTCATTCAAGAACTTTTCCTTTGCATTTCAAAAGGTGGCTAACTATTTGATACAAGATTTCTACCTTTTGGCCTGTCTAGGCTTTCAACATGTATTCCTTACTAAGATGAACCATCTCCAGCTTTTGATTTAAAGTGAGAGACTCTTCATTTTCAAGTGATGCTAGTGGTAAAGAATCCATCTGCCAAAGAGAGGAGACACAGAGACGAAGTTTCTATCCCTGGGCCAGGAAGATCCCCTGGAGTAGGAAATGGCAACCCACTCCAATATTCTTGCCTGGAAAATTCCATGGACAGAGGAGCCTGGTGGGCTACAGTCCATGGGATTGCAAAGAGCTGGACACAACTGAGTGTGTGCATGTACACACACACACACACACACACACACATACACACACGAACACACACTTCCTTTCATTTGAAAACTTAGAGGGCACTGTAAGGTTATCAGCTGGCTAAATTCCATACTGTTGTATCTCAGGAAAGAGGGAGACCCTGGGAGAGGGGGAGAGACGGGAACCATCTGTTCAGTGGAGCAGTCAGACACACACTTACTAAGTCTGCTCATAATATCTTACATGGGTGCATTTTGTGACATCCCCCAAAATTATAATAGTAACATTAATGATCACTGATCATTATAACAAATATGATAATAGTGAAAAGGTTTGAATTATTTTGAGAATTTCCAAATTGTGACACAGAGACACAAAGTGAACAAATATTAGGAAAATGGCACCCATAGATTTGCTTGCTGTAGAGTTGCCACAAACTTTCAGTTTATAAAAGCCAGTACCTATAAAGTGACATAAAGCAAAGCACAGTAAAACCAGGTACATCTATATGATGGGCCAACATGACTCGATGATACTGATAATAACAGGGCACTACTCTAGCAGTTATTTGAAAAGATAGACCCAATAGAAGAATTTATATGTAGTTAATTTTTCAATTATTTGGAGGTATAACCCACCTGCCAATACAGGAGATATAAGGGACGTAGGTCTGATCCCTGTGTTGGGAAAATCTCCTGGAGAAGAGTATGGCAACCCACTCCAGTTCTCTTGCCTGGAGAATCCCATGGACAGAGGAGCCTGGTGGGCTACAGTCCACAGGGTGGCACAGGGTCAAAATGACTGACGTGACTGACCAGCAGCATAACAAAGGACAAAGTAGAAAACAAGCAGCAAATATTATCTTCCCCTATTAGTGTTTCCTTATTGACTGATTTATCATAAACAACTTTGTATTAGTAATTTAGCAGATTCTTGGATTAAAGGATCATGTTGTCTAAGGAAAAGTGAGCATTCTTTAGCAGTTTATAATTGTCATAAAAAATAGACTATTAAAACTATGAATTCTCCACCTATTTTTTTATAAATCCTAACTCCTCAAATTAATAATAATACATTGTATTAAAATTTAAGATCATGGAATAATGTAACTTTAGAATCAGAAAGAACTTTTGCTTTCTTTAACTACACTTACTAATTTTAGAACAAAAAATGTATTTTAAAATTTATGTATAGATATGAAACTACCCAGAGATAGCAAATACATTCTCAGAAAATGTTTACACCATAATGTGTTAGTGAAATCTACTTTAAAAAAGTATATATTTATTCCCTCTTAGCTGGTCTTTTTACTTATATAACTAAGATAACCTTTCTGTTGGAGTACTGGTATATTAAATTTAGTCTGAACTCTTTGTGAGAGAAACATGCCAAGTGATTTGGTTCTACGTACAGTGTGAGATAAGGGATTAATTTTTGCTCATAGCTTCAATATATTCCTCAGGAAGCAAATGATGGTCTTCTGCCTCCTCTATAATATAAAAGCTCATTGTTAAGATTTTTTGTCTTTGTATTTGGTTTCATCTATTACTGTTTCAAATTAAAACTGTCCAAAATTACTACAGTTTCATAATCAATATTGACAAGGAAAACAAGATACCTCATCTTCAGTTCAGTTCAGTTCAGTTCAGTGGCACAGTTGTATCTGACTCTTTGGGACCCAATGAACCGCAGCATGCCAGGACTCCCTGTCCATCACCAACTCCCAGAGTCCACCCAAACCCATGTCCATTGAGTCGGTGATGCCATCCAACCATCTCATCCTCTGTCATCCCCTTCTCCTCCTGTCCTCAATCTTTCCCTGCATCAAGGTCTTCTTAAATGAGTCAGCTCTTTGTATCAAGTGGCCAAAGTATTGGCATATCAGCTTCAGCATCAGTCCTTCCAATGAACACCCAGGACTGATCTCCTTTAGGATGGAATGGTTGGATCTCCTTGCAGTAAAAGGGACTCTCAAGAGTCAGGTCCAACATCACAGTTCAAAAGCATCAATTCTTCGGCACTCAGCTTTCTTTATAGTCCAACTCTCACATCCATACATCACCACTGGAAAAACCATAGCCTTGAATAGATGGACCTTTGTTGACAAAATAATGTCTCTGCTTTTTAATATGCTGTTTAGGTTGGTCATAATTTTCCTTCCAAGGAGTAAGAAGCGTCTTTTAATTTCATGGCTGCAATCACCATCCGCAGTGATTTTGGAGCCCAGAAAAATAAAGTCAGCCACTGTTTCCCCATCTATTTGCCATGAAGTGCTGAGACTGGATTCCATGATCTTCGTTTTCTGAATGTTGAGCTTTAAGCCAATTTTTTCACTCTCCTCTTTCACTTTCATCAAGAGGCTCTTTAGTTCTTCTTCACTTTCTGCCATAAGGGTGGTGTCATCTGCATATCTGAGGTTATTGAGATTTCTCCCAACAAGCTTGATTCCACTTTGTGCTTCTTCCAGCCCAGTGTTTCTCATGATGTACTCTGCATATAAATTAAATAAGCAGGGTGGCAATATACAGCCTTGACGCACTCCTTTTCCTATTTGGAACCAGTCTGTTGTTCTGTGTGCAGTTCCAACTGTTGCTTCCTGACAGGCATACAGGTCTGGTATTCCCATCTCTTTCAGAATTTTCCACAGTTTATTGTGATCCACACATCATCTTATTCTTTTTCAAATGGTCTGTAACTTCTCTTTATCCTTTCTTTTTGGGATATTAATTTTTAAGCACAGGGTGGATCCATGATAGCTTCTTTATTTTTTCTCACACCACTGATCTCTTGAAAACAGACTGTGAAATCACAAGACCTTTTTCTATCTAGTCATTTTCAGAGAGTTAAAACAGTCAAATTATAAAAATTTTAGCATACAATATAGGAAAATATATTTGTAATCTTGGGATAGTAAAGATTTTCTTAAACTAGAAACAAAGCACATACCATAAAGGACAACGCTGATAAAGTTAGCAAAATCAAATTAAAACTTATTTTTGTAAAAATAAATCATATTAAGAGTGAAAATTAAAGATGATATATAACTGAGAAAGGATTAGAATCCAGGATGCACAGACACAAACACACACAAACACACACATATCAAGAAAACCCAGTTGAAAAATGCACAAAATATATAAACTAAGCAATTCATATTGGAAATCTAGACTGTTACTAAACATAAAAGGATGCTCAATCTTGGATGGAGAACAAGATGGCAGAGGAGTAGGTGAACGTGGAATACATCTCTCTCTACTAATACATCAGGAGCACACCTTCAGACACAGAAGTGCATGCAGAACACCAGCTGAGAGTAGACAGGAGTACCTGACCAGTGGAAAAGAACATACAGAACCATGCAAAATTCAGTAGGACAAAGGAACTAGGGGGAAAACAGGATTGTTAGTAGGACTGTACCTGCCCTTGGTGGGTGGGGGAACTGAAACTGGGGTATGATCCCCACATTGGGGCAATTGTCTGAGTCAGAGGAGAAATATTTAAAGCAGAGAGTGAAACAGCTGATCTGTGGCAGCCAAAATGGAATAAGAATCAGACAGTTCTTGCCACAAACATACATGCCCCTGACAGGGAAGCAGTTCCTCTGGGGACACAGTGGGGAGCTGGAGTTTAGGGACTGTGGAACAATCCAAGGGTGAGGACTGCTGTTCACTCTGGAGAGACAGATCAGGGGGATGTGAGGAAGGAGATTGTGGTGGAAAATACCTGTGGAAGAAAGCTGGGCAGCCATGAAGCAAGGTGATACTGCTGAGTCATGCATAGGGGGTGAAGCCATCACCATAGCCTCTCTCTCCCCTAACGCCAGCATGGCAGCTGAACGATAGAGAGGCTTGGCCCATCAAAAGCCTGACACTCTGAACTACAGAGTAGGACCCCCATCCAGCTTGCCCCTTTAAGTGACTGATGTGCCCATTTCAGAGTAGGGCCCTAGCCAAGGGGGCCCCTTTATGTACCTGCTGCTCAGAACAACAGAGAAGGACCCCAGGCAAGGGAGCCCTCTAAGTGCCTGAATGGGGCAGAGCTATAGAGAAAGACTGGCAAAAGAGGTCTTCTGACCGCCAGCTATAAGAAGCTTGAAAACAGACTCTGATAGGGCCATAATTCCTGCATCAGAGGCAGCCTGCATCCCTGCACACTTGGCATGGCCAGAGTCCCCACAAGCCAAGCACTTGTGCCTCCTTCACGCTCAACTCTCACTGGGGCAGCGCTGCCACAAGCAAAAAAAATCTTCTATGCATGCAGGGTCATTTCGGTAGTGTCTGACTCTTTGGGACCATGTAGACTATGGCCTGCCAGGCTTCTCTCTTATGGAGGGGGGTTCTCCAGGCAAGAATACTAGAGTGTATTGGCCAATACTGGTTTCCATACCCTCGCAGAACACTATATTTCCTGCTGCCCTAGCCACCAATTCCCCTGAGTACCTGGTGCTTCCAGAACCTCCACACCTGGCCCTCACAGGAGCAAACCCAAATCCTCCAGGGCAGCCCCAGGAGCAAAACCCAGTGGACGACCCACATACAGAGGTGGAAATAAAACCACAATTGAAACCCAGGGGCAGTGCGGCTAAAGAAGACCCAAAACCTTCCCACTAGCTGTACAAGCTGCAGATTAAATCCACACAATCAACTGTGTCTATGGAATATATGAAAGGTCATTGAGAGCTCCCACAAAAGAAAAAGCACTAGTTCTGATAGCTGTAGACATTGGAGGCAAGAACACACAGGAGCAGGACCATATTAGAATCTGAGCTGCTCCCACAGCAGGTCCAGAGATCAGCACAGTGTTGGAGGGCATCCTAGGAAGCTGATGGGGACTGTGACTCCCAGTGAGGGAAAGGACTCTGACAGCAGTTACTCAAGAAAAACATTTATTATTCTTATGTTTTGACGTGTTTTATGATTCTTTTGGATTGTTTTTCTTTTTTATCCTCTTCCTGCCACCCCCTGCCATTGTAGTTGTAAATTTTATTGGTACTATGAAGTCTAATTATGCTTTTGAGCTTTTTTTTTTTTTCTCAGTCATATTTTTAATTTTTGTTATAAACCTCTGCCTCTACACTGGGCTTTTACAGTTCTGTGGAGTTTCCCCCACTTTTTTTTTTCTTTTCTCTTTTTTATTTTTAATTTTTTAAGCCTATCATTATTTTTTCTGCATTTATTCCTTTGTTTGCTTTTCCTACTGCTCTTTTCTCCTTGCGGTTAATATTTAATGTATAAAAATCTTCATCTACCTCTATTTAACTTTGCATATCTATTCTTTCTTTCCTCTGCTCTCAACATATTTGTTAGTTTTGTTTTCATTGTTCTATTCCCCACTTGACACCTTGCTTTAGTTTTGTTTTCCAGTTTGTACTTTAGTTAGTTTTGCTCTGGTAGATATAATTTTTTATTCCTTTGTTTGCCAGGCTAATCTATTGTACTTTATTTTTGTTGGACCGTTTTGATTTTGCTCATGGGTGTATATGTATGTGTGTCTATTCCATTATTTTAATTATTATTTGCCTGATTTTGTAACTCACATTTGTCTGGGGTTCAACTTTGGTTTCTCATTTTTGGATATTTGTTTTAATCTCAGTTAATGCATAACAAACCACTTGTGGACTCTTCATTCCTGGGCGGAGATCAAGCCCTGAGCCTTTGGAGTGGGAGCACTGACTCCAAGACTCTAGATTACCAGAAAACTAACCCCAGGGAGTATCAAATAGTGAGAACTCACACAAAGGAAACCACCTGAATACAAGACCTGGCATCACCCAACCACCAGTAACACCCTGTACAGGATGCCTCGTCTAAACAACAATAACAAAAAAAATACAAACCCAGTCATCAGCAGACAGGATTACCACCTCACAGCCTTGCCTATCAGAGGAAAACAGAGAAACAAACAAAACACAGCACAAATCTCACCCTAAATGTAGCTTACACAAATCACTGGACCAATCTTAGGAGGGCAGAAACCAAAAGGAAGAATTCAACCTTGAAGCCTGGGAGAAGGAGACCTCAAACACAAGTTAAAATGAAATAATGAAAAGGTAAAGAAATACTCCACAAATGAGGGAACAAACTAAAAAACACAGAAGTCCAAATAAATGAAGAGGAAATAGGCAAACTACCTGAAAAAGAATTCAGAATAATGATTGTAAAGATGATCAAAACTTTGAAAACAAAATGGAGAAAATGCAAGAATCAATTAACAAAGAACTAGAAGAATTAAAGAACAAACATACAGAGACAAACAACATAATTACTGAAATTAAAAATACTCTAGAAGGAATCAATAGTGGAATATCTGAAGCAGAAGGACAAATCAGTAAGCTGGAAGATAAAATGGTGGAAATAACTTCTGAAGAGCAAAGTAAAGTAAAAATAATGAAAAAGAACTGAGGATAGTCTCAGAGATCTCTGGGGCAATATCAAACACACCAATAATTGAATAATAAGGGTCCCAGAAGAAGAGAAAATAAAAATGTATGAGAAAAACTTTGAAGACATTATAGTTGAAAATTTCCCCAGCATGGAAAAGGAAGTAGTTAGTCAAGTCCAAAAGGCACAAAGAGTCCCATACAGGATAAACCCAAGAAGAAACATGCCAAGACACATACTCATCACACTAACAAAGACTAAACACAAAGAAAGAATATTAAAAGCAGCAAGGGAGAAGCAACAAGTAACATACAAGGGAAACCCCATATGCTTAACAGCTGATCTTTTAACAGAAACTCTGAGGGCCAGAAGGGACTGGCAGGATATATTTAAAGTATTGAAAGGGAAAAATCTACAACCAAGATTACTGTATTTGACAAGGATCTCATTCAAAATTGATGGAGAAATGAAAAGCTTTTCAAAAAAGCAAAGTTAAGAGAATTCAGTACCACCAATCCAGCTTTGCAACAAATGTTAAAGGGACTTACGTAGTCAAAAAAACAGGAGAAGAAAAAAGATCTACAAAATCAACCCCAAACAATTAAAAAAATGGCAATAGGAACATATATATCAATGATTACTTTACATGTAAATGGATTAAATGCCCCAACCAAAAGACACAGACTGGCTGAAGGGATACAAAAGCAAGACCCATATATATGCTATCTACAACAAACCCACTTCAGACCTAAAGACACATATAGACTGAAAGTGAGAGCATGGAAAAATATATTCCATGCAAATGGGAAGCAAAAGAAAACTGGAGTAGCAATGTTCATATCAGACAAAATAGACCTTAAAGAATATTACAAGAGATAAGGAAGGACACTACATAATGATCAATGGGTCAATCCAAGAGGAAGACATAATAATTTTAAATATCTATGCACTCAACATAGGAACACCTCAATACATATGATGAACACTAATAGACATAAATGGAGAAATTAACAGTAATGCAATAATAGTAAGAGGCTTTAACACCTGACTCACACCAATGGACGATCATCAAAACAGAAAATTAATAAGGAAACACAAGCCTTAAATGATACATTAGATGAGATAGATCTCATTGATATCTTTAGGACATTCCATCCAAATGCAGAATACACCTTCTTCTCCAGTGCACATGGAACATTCTCCAGGACAGACCATATCTTGGGTCACAAATCAAACCTCAGTAAATTTAAGAAAACGGAAATTGTATCAAGCATCTTCTCCAATCACAATGCTATGAGACTAGATATCAATTACATGCGGAAAAAAAACAGCTGTAAGAAACACAAACACATGGAGATTTAAAAACATGTTTCAGTAACTGACAGGTTACTGAAAAAATAAACAGAGAAATCAAAAACATTTTAGAAACAAATGACAATGAAAACACAACTCAAAACCAATGGCATGCAGCAAAGCAGGTTTAAGAGAGAATTTATAGCAATACAATCCTACCTCAAGAAACAAGGAAAACATCAAATAAACAACCTAACTTTACACCTAAAACAGCTGGAAAAAGAAGAGCAAAAATACCCCCTAAAATTAGTAGAAGGAAAGAAATAAAGATCTGAGCAGAAATAAATGAAAAAGAAATGAAATAAACAATAGTAAAGATTAATAAAAATAAAAGTGTATTCTTTGAGAGAATAAATAAAACTGGCAAGCCTTTAGCTAGGACTCATCAAGAAAAGAAAAGAGAGGAATTAAATCCACAAAATTAGAAGTAAAAAAGGAAAGGTTACACAGACAATGCAGAAATACAAAGGATTATAAGAGACTATTATTAACAACTAACTATATGGCAATAAAATAGATAAACTGAAAGAAATAGATTCTTTAAAAAGCTCAATCTTCCAAGACTGAACCAGGAAGAAACATAAATTATGAACAACCCGATTACAAGCACTGAAATTGAAGCTGTGAGGAAAATCTCCCCAAAAGCAAGAGCCCAAGACCAGAGGGCTTCACAGAGGATTTGATGAAACATTCAGTTCAGTTCAGTTCAGTCACTCAGTAGTGTCTGACTCTTTGCGACCCTGAGAAATGCAGCAAACCAGGCCTCCCTGTCCATCACCAACTCCCGGAGTTCACCCAAACTCATGTGCATCGAGCTGGTTATGCCATCCAGCCATCTCATCCTCTGTCGTCCCTTTCTCCTCCTGCCCTCAATCCCTCCTAGTATCAGGATCTTTTCCAATGAGTCAATTCTTCGCATGAGGTGGCCAAATTATTGGAGTTCCAGCCACAGCATCAGTCCTTCCTAAAACACCCAGGATTGCTCTCCTTTAGGATGGAATGGTTGGATCTTCTTGCAGTCCAAGGGACTAGCAGCAGTCTTTTCCAGCACCACAGTTCAAAAGCATTAAATCTTCAGTGCTCAGGTTTCTTCACAGTGCAACTCTCACATCCATACATGACCACTGGAAAAACCATAGCCTTGACTAGATGGACCTTCGTTGGAAAAGTAATGTCTCTGATTTTGAATATACCATCTAGGTTGGTCATAACTTTCCTTCCAAGGAGTAAGCATCTTTTAATTTCATGGCTGAAATCACAATCTTCAATGATTTTGGAGCCCAGAAAAATAAAGTCTGACACTGTTTCCCCATCTATTTCCCATGAAGTGATGGGACCAGATGCCATGATCTTAGTTTTCTGAATGTTGAGCTTTAAGCCAACTTTTCCACTCTCCTCTTTCACTTTCATCAAGAGGCTTTTAAGCTCCTCTTCACTTTCTGCCATAAGGGTGGTGTCATCTGCATATCTGAGATTATTGATATTTCTCCTGGCAATCTTGATTCCAGCTTGTGCTTCTTCCAGCCCAGTGTTTCTCGTGATGTACTCTGCATATAAGTTAAATAAGCAGGGTGACAATATACAGACTTGACGTACTCCTTTTGCTATTTGGAACCAGTCTGTTGTTCCATGTCCAGTTCTAACTGTTGCTTCCTGACCTGCATATAGGTTTCTCAAGAGGCGGGTCAGGTGGCCTGGTATTTCCATCTCTTTCAGAATTTTCCACAGTTTCTTGTGATCCACACAGTCAAAGGCTTGGGCATAGTCAATAAAGCAGAAATTGATGTTTTTCTGGAACTCTCTTGCTTTTTTGATGATCTAGCAGATGTTGGCAATTTTATCCCTGGTTCCTCTGCCTTTTCTAAAAACAGCTTGAAGACCTGGAAGTTCACGGTTTACGTATTGCTGAAGCTTGGCTTGGAGAATTTTGAGCATTACTTTACCAGTGTGTGAGATGAGTGCAATTGTGCAGTAGTTTGAGCATTCTTTGGCATTGCCTTTCTTTGGGATTGGAATGAAAACTGACCTTTTCCAGTCCTGTGGCCACTGCTGAGTTTTCCAAATTTGCTGGCATATTGAGTGCAGCACTTTCACAGCATCATCTTTCAAGTCTTGAAATAGCTCCACTGGAATTCCATCACCTCCACTAGCTTTGTTCGTAGTGATGTTTCCTAAGGTCCACTTGACTTCACATTCCAGGATGTCTAGAACTAGGTGAGTGATCACACCATTGTGATTATCTTGGTCATAAATATCTTTTTTGTATAGTTCTTCTGTGTTTTCTTTCCACCTCTTCTTAATATCTTCTGCTTCTGTTAGGTCCAGACCATTTCTGTCCTTTATTGAGCCCATCTTTGTATGAAATGTTACCTTGGTATCTCTAATTTTCTTGAACAGATCTCTAGTCTTTCCCATTCTGTTGTTTCCCTCTATGTCTTTGCATTGATCGCTGAGGAAGACTTTATTATCTCTCCTTGCTATTCTTTGGAAATCTGCATTCAAATGGGAATATCTTTCCTTTTCTCTTTTGGTTTTTGCTTGTCTTCTTTTCACAGCTATTTGTAAGGCCTCCCCAGACAGCCATTTTGCTTTTTTGCATTTCTTTTCCATGGGGATGGATCTTGATCCCTGTCTCCTGTACAATGTCACGAACCTCCATCCATGTTCATCAGGTACTCTATCTATCAGATCTAGGCCCTTAAATGTATTTCTCACTTCCACTGTATAATCATAAGGGATTTGATTTAGGTCATACCTGAATGGTCTAGTGGTTTTCCCTACTTTCTTCAACTTCAGTCTAAATTTGGCAATAACGAGGTCATGATCTGAGCCACAGTCAGCTCTTAGTCTTGTTTTTGTTGACTGTATAGAGCTTCTCCATCTTTGGCTGCAAAGAATATAATCAATCTGATTTCAGTGTTGACCATCTGGTCATGTCCATGTGTAGAGTATTCTCTTGTGTTGTTGGAAGAGGATGTTTGCTATGATCAATGCGTGCTCTTGGCAAAATTCTATTAGCCTTTGCCCTGCTTCATTCCGTATTCCAAGGCCAAATTTGCCTGTTACTCCAGGTGTTTCTTGACTTCCTACTTTTGCATTCCAGTCCCCTATAATGAAAAGGACATCTTTTTGGGGTGTTAGTTCTAAAAGGTCTTGTAGAACTTCATAGAACGTTCAACTTCAGCTTCTTCAGCGTTACTGGTTGGGGCATAGACTTGGATTACCGTGATATTGGATGGTTTGCCTTGGAAACGAACAGAGATCATTCTGTCATTTTTAAGATTGCATCCAAGTACTGCATTTCGGACACTTTTGTTGACCATGATGGCTACTCCATTTCTTCTGAGGGATTCCTGCCCAAAGTAGTAGATATAATGGTCATCTGAGTTAAATTCACCCATCCCAGTCCATTTTAGTTCGCTGATTCCTAGAATGTCGACGTTCACCCTTGCCATCTCTTGTGTGACCACTTCCAATTTGCCTTGATTCATGGACCTGATATTCCAGGTTCCTATGCAATATTGCTCTTTACAGCATCGGACTTTGCTTCTATCACCAGTCACGTCCACAGCTGGGTATTGTTTTTGCTTTGGCTCCATCCCTTCCTTCTTTCTGGAGTTATTTCTCCACTGATCTCCAGTAGCATATTGGCACCTACCGACCTGGGGAGTTCCTCTTCCAATATCCTATCATTTTGTTTTTTCATACTGTTCATGGGGTTCTCAAGGCAAGAATATTGAAGCGGTTGCCATTCCCTTCTCCAGTGGACCACATTCTGTCAGACGTCTCCCCATGACTCATCCGTCTTGGGGGGCCCCACAAGACACGGCTTAGTTTCATTGAGTTAGACAAGGCTGTGGTCTGTGTTTTCAGATTGGCTAGTTTTCTCTGATTATGGTTTCAGTGTGTCTGCCCTCTGATGCCCTCTCGCAACACCTACCATCTCACTTGGGTTTCTCTTACCTTGGATGTAGGGTATCTCTTCATGGCTGCTCCAGCAAAGCACAGCTGCTGCTCCTTACCTTGGACAAGGTTGCCCCTCCTGACTTGCACGTGGAGTAGTTCCTCTTGGCCCTCTTGCGCCCATGTAGGTGACGCTCCTTGGATGTGGGGTTGCTCCTCTTGGCTGCCACCAAGAATGAAAACATTTAGAGAAGAGCTAATGCCTATCCTTCTAAACCTCTTTCAAAAAATTGCAGAAAAAGGAACACTACCAAACTCATTCTACAAGGCCACCATCATCCTGATACCAAAACCGGACAAAGACAACACACACAAAAAAAAATCTACAAGCCAATATCACTGGTGAACACAGATGCAAAAGTCCTCAACAAACTTTTAGCAAACAGAATTCAGCAACATGTCCAAAAAGCTCATATACCATGATCAAGTTGGATCTATTTCAGGGATACAGTATTCTTTAATATATGCAAATTAATCAATGTGATACACCATATTGACAAATTGAAAGATAAAACCATACAATCATCTCAATAGATGCAGAAAAAGCCTTTGACAAAATTCAGCACCCATTTATAATTAAAACTCTTCAAAAAATGGACATAGAGGGAACCTACCTCAACATAGTGAAGGCCATATATGATAAGCCTACAGCAAACATTATTTTCAATGGTGAAAAACTCAAAGCATTGCCACTAAGGTCAGGAGCAAGACAAGGGTGTCCACTTTCCCCACTATTATTCAACATAGTTCTGGAAGTCCTAGCTACAGCAATTAGAGAAGAAAAAGAAATAAAAGGAATCCAGACTGGAAAAGGAGAAGTAAAGCTCTCACTGTTTGCAGATGACATGATACTTTACAGAGAAAACCCTAAAGATAGTATCAAAAAATTACTATAGTTAATCAGTGAATTTAGTAAAGTTGCAGGATACAAAATCAATACACAGGAATCCCTTGCTTTTCTATATACTAACAATGAAAACTCAGGAAGATAAATTAAAGTATCAATCCCATTCATCACTGCAAGAAAAAGAATTAAATATCTAGGAATAAACTTACCTAAGGAGACAAAAGAAATGTACATAGAAAATTATAAGACACTGATGTAAGAAATCAAAGATGACATAAACAGATGTTCCTGAGTAGGAAGAATCAATATTGTGAAAATGACAATACTGTCAAATGCAATCTACAGATTCAATGTGATCCCTATCAAATTACCAATGGCATTTTTCACAGAACTAGAACCTAAAAAAAAAATCACAATTCACATGGAAACACAAAAGATCCTGAATAGCCAAAGCAGTCTTGAGAATGAAGAATGGAGCTGGAGGAATCAGTCTTCCTGACTTCAGATTACACTACAAAGCTACAGTCATCAAGACAGTATGGTACTGGCACAAAAACAGAAATATAGACCAATGAAACAAGATAGAAGGTCCAGAAATAAACCCACGCACCAAATGGGTATCTTATTTTTGACAAAGAAGGCAAGAATATACAATGGGGCAAAGAAAGCCTCTTCAATAAATGGTGCTGGAAAAACTGGACAGCTACATGTAAAAGAATGAAATTAGAACACTTCCTAACACCATACACAAAGATTAACTCACAGTGGATTAATGACCTAAATGTAAGACCAGAAACTATAAAATTCTCAGGGGAAAACAGGCAGAACGCTCGATGATATAAATCAAACCAAGATCCTCTATGATCCACTTCCTAGAGTTAAGGAAATAAAAACAAAAGTAAACAATTGGGACCTGATTAAACCTAAAAGCTTTTGCAAAGCAAAGGAAACTATAAGCAAGGTGAAAAGACAACCCTCAGAATGAGAGAAAATAACAGCAAATGAAACAATTGATAAAGGATTAACTTCCAAACTATAGAAGCAGCTCATGCAACTCAATGCCAGAAAAACAAAAAACCCAATCAAAAAGTGGGAAAACGACATAAACAGATATTTTTCCAAAGAAGACACACAGATGGCTAAAAACACATGAAATGATGCTCAACATTGCTCATTATTAGAGAAATGCAAATCAAAGCTACAATGAGATATCACCTCACACCAGTCAGAATGGCCAGCATCAAAAAGCCTACAAATAATAAATACTGGAGAGAGTGTGGAGAAAAGGGAACACTCTTGCACTGTTGGTGGGAATGTAAATTGATACACCCACTATGGAAGACGGTATGGAGATTCCTTTGAACACTAGGAATAAAACCACTACATGACCCAGCAATCCCACTCCTAGCCATATACTGAGGAAACCAAAATTGAAAAAGACACATGTATCCCATTGTTCACTGCAGCACTATTTACAGTAGCTAGAACATGGAAGAAACCTTGATATCCATTGACAGATGAATGGATAAAGAAGTTGTGGTACATATACAGAATGGAATATTCAGTTCAGTTCAATTCAGTTTAGCTCAGTTGCTCAGTCATGTCCAACTCTTTGCAACCCCGTGAATCGCAGCACACCAGTCCTCCCATCACCAACTCCCGGAGTTCACTCTAACTCATATCCATCTAATTGGTGATACCATCCAGCCATCTTGGCCTCTGCCCTCCCCTTCTCTTCCTGCCCCCAATTCCTCTTAGTATCAGAGTCTTTTCCAATGAGTCAACTCTTCGCATGAGGTGGCCAAAGTATTGGAGTTTCAGCTTCAACATCAGTCCTTCCAATGAACACCCAGGACTGATCTCCTTCAGAATGGATTGATTGGATCTCCTTGCAGTCCAAGGGACTCTCAAGAGTCTTCTCCAACACCACAGTTCAAAAGCATCAATTTTTCGGTGCTCAGCTTTCTTCACAGTCCAATTCTCACATCCATACATGACCACTGGAAAAACCATAGCCTTGACTAGATGGACCTTTGTTGGCAAAGTAATATCTCTGCTTTTTAATATGCTATCTAGGTTGGTCATAACTTTCCTTCCAAAGGAGTAAGCATCTTTTAATTTCGTGGCTTCAATCACCATCTGCAGTGATTTTGAAGGCCCCCCCCCAAAAAAAAGTCTGACACTGTTTCCACTGCTTCCCCATCTATTTCCCATGAAGTGATGGGACCAGATGCCATGATCTTTGCTTTCTGAATGTTGAGCTTTAAAGAACTTTTCCACTTTCCTCTTTCACTTTCATCAAGAGGCTTTTTAGTTCCTCTTCACTTTCTGCCATAATGGTGTGTGTCATCTGCATATCTGAGGTTACTGATATTTCTCCTGGCGATCTTGATTCCAGCTTGTGCTTCTTCCAACCCATTGTTTCTCATGATGTACTCTGCATATAAGTTAAATAAGCAGGGTGACAATATACAGCCTTGACATCTCCTTTTCCTATTTGGAACCAGTCTGTTGTATGTCCAGTTCTAACTGTTGCTTCCTGACCTGCATATAGGTTTCTCAAGAGGCAGGTCAGATGGTCTGGTATTCCCATCTCATTCAGAATTTTCCACAGTTTATTGTGATCCACAGAGTCAAAGGCTTTGGCATAGTCAATAAAGCAGAAATAGATGTTTTTCTGGAACTCTCTTGCTTTTTTCCATGATCCAGCAGATGTTGGCAATTTGATCTCTGGTTCCTCTGCCTTTTCTAAAACCAGCTTGAAGATCTGGAAGTTCACAGTTCATGTATTGCTGAAGCCTGGCTTGGAGAATTTTGAGCATTACTTACTAGTGTGTGAGATGAGTGCAATAGTGCAGTAGTTTGAGCATTCTTTGGCATTGCCTCTCTTTGGGACTGGAATGAAAACTGACCTTTTCCAGTCCTGTGGCCACTGCTGAGTTTTTCAAATTAGTTGTCATATTGAATGCAGCACTTTCACAGCATCATCTTTCAGGAATACTCAACCATAAAAAGGAACACATTTGAGTCAATTCTGATGAGGTGGATGAACCTAGAATCTATTATACAGAGTGAACTGAGTCAAAAAGAGAAAAATAAATATCATGTTCTAATGCATATATATGGGACCTAAAAAAATGGTACTTAAGAATTTATTTACAGGGCAGCAATGGAGGAACAGACATATACAAGAGACTTACAGACATGGGAAGGTGGGAGGAGAGGGTGTGATGTATGGCAAGAGTTACATGGAAAGAGTAACTTAGATTACCATATGTGAAATAGACAGCCAAGGGGAATTTGCTGTATGGCTCAGGAAACTCAAACAGGGGCTCTGTATCAACCTAGAGGGGTGGGATGGGGTGGGAGATGGGAGGGAGGTTCAAAAGGGAGGGGAATATATGTATACCTATGGCTGATTCATGTTGAGGTTTGACAGAAAACAACAAAATTCTGCAAAGCAATTATCCTTCGATTAAAAAATTAATTAATGTTAAAATGTGCTCAATCTCATAGTTAAGCAGGAAAATGCACATTTACAGTATGATAAAATGCTACTTTATACCTCTTGGATTTGACTGGACAGTCTTAAATTACCTAATAATACCAGGTACTGACAGGATGTGAATCAAAGAAAACTCTTATAAATTATAGCAGGAATGTAAAACTGTTTGAAAACTATTTAGTATTAAATATGTACTACAACCCAGGATAACTGTGATATTCAATGGTTTGCCTTGGAGACGAACAGAGATCATTCTGTCGTTTTTGAGACTGCATCCAAGTACTGCATTTCGGACACTTTTGTTGACCATGATGGCCACTCCATTTCTTCTGAGGGATTCCTGCCCACAGTAGTAGATATAATGGTCATCTGAGTTAAATTCACCCATCCCAGTCCATTTTAGTTCGCTGATTCCTAGAATGTCGACGTTCACCCTTGCCATCTCTTGTGTGACCACTTCCAATTTGCCTTGATTCATGGACCTAACATTCCAGGTTCCTATGCAATATTGCTCTTTACAGCATCGGACCTTGCTTCTATCACCAGTCACATCCACAGCTGGGTATTGTTTTTGCTTTCGCTCCATCCCTTCATTCTTTCTGGAGTAATTTCTCCACTGATCTCCAGTAGCATATTGGGCACCTAATGACCTGGGGAGTTCCTCTTTTGGTATCCTATCATGTTGCCTTTCCAGTTACCCAAGTCTATGTCCCAACCAGTAACACTGAAGAAGCTGAAGTTGAACGGTTTTATGAAGACCTACAAGACCTTTTAGAACTAACACCCAAAAAAGATGTCCTTTTCATTATAGGGGACTAGAATGCAAAAGTAGGAAGTCAAGAAACACCTGGAGTAACAGGCAAATTTGGCCTTGGAATACAGAATGAAGCAGGGCAAAGGCTAACAGAGTTTTGCCAAGACAATGCACTGGTCATAGCAAACACCTTCTTCCAACAACACAAGAGAAGACTCTACACGTGGACATGACCAGATGGTCAACACTGAAATCAGATTGATTATATTCTTTGCAGCCAAAGATGGAGAAGCTCTTTACAGTCAGCAAAAACAAGACTGGTAGCTGACTGTGGCTCAGATCATGAACTCCTTATTGCCAAATTCAGACTGAAGTTGAAGAAAGTAGGGAAAACCACTAGACCATTCAGGTATGACCTAAATCAAATCCCTTATGATTATACAGTGGAAGTGAGAAATACATTTAAGGGCCTAGATCTGATAGAGTGCCTGATGAATATGGAATGAGGTTCGTGACATTGTACAGGAGACAGGGATCAAGAACCATTCCCATGGAAAAGAAATGCAAAAAAGCAAAATGGCTGTCTGGGGAGGCCTTACAAATAGCTGTGAAAAGAAGAGGGGCAAAAAGCAAAGGAGAAAAGGAAAGATATAAGCATCTGAATGCAGAGCTCAAAAGAATACCAAGAAGAGATAAGAAAGCCTTCTTCAGCAATCAATGCAAAGACATAGAGGGAAACAACAGAATGGGAAAGACTAGAGATCTCTTCAAGAAAATTAGAGATACCAAGGGAACATTTCATGCAAAGATGGGCTCGATAAAGGACAGAAATGGTCTGGACCTAACAGAAGCAGAAGATATTAAGAAGAGGTGGCAAGAATACACAGAAGAACTATACAAAAAAGATCTTTATGACCAAGATAATCATGATGATGTGATCACTAATCTAGAGCCAGACATCTTGGAATGTGAAGTCAAGTGGGCCTTAGAAAGCATCACTAGGAACAAAGCTAGTGGAGGTGATGGAATTCCAGTTGAGCTGTTTCAGATCCTGAAAGATGATGCTGTGAAAGTGTGCACTCAATATGCCAGCAAATTTGGACAACTCGGCAGTGGTCACAGGACTGGAAAAGGTCAGTTTTCATTCCAATTCCAAAGAAAGGCAATGCCGAAGAATGCTCAAACTACTGCACAATTGCACTCATCTCACATGCTAGTAAAGTAATGCTCAAAATTCTCCAAACCAGGCTTTAGCAATACGTGAACCGTGAACTTCCAGATGTTCAAGCTGGTTTTAGAAAAGGCAGAGGAACTAGAGATCAAATTGCCAACATCTGCTGGATCATGGAAAAAGCAAGAGTTCCAGAAAAACATCAATTTCTGCTTTATTGACTATGCCCAAGCCTTTGACTGTGTGGATCACAAGAAACTGTGGAAAATTCTGAAAGAGATGGGAATACCAGACCACCTAACCTGCCTCTTGAGAAATCTGTATGCAGGTCAGGAAGCAACAGTTAGAACTCGACATGGACCAACAGACTGGTTCCAAATAGGAAAAGAAGTATGTCAAGGCTGTATATTGTCACCCTGCTTATTTAACTTATATGCAGAGTACATCATGAGAAACGCTGGACTGGAAGAAACACAAGCTGGAATCAGACTGCCGGGAGAAATATCAATAATCTCAGATATGCAGATGACACCACCCTTATGGGAGAAAGTGAAGTGGAGCTAAAAAGCCTCTTGATGAAAGTGAAAGAGGAGAGCGAAAAAGTTGGCTTAAAGCTCAAAATTCAGAAAACGAAGATCATGGCATCTGGTCCCATCACTTCATGGGAAATAGATGGGGAAACAGTAGAATTGGTGTCAGACTTTATTTTTTTGGGCTCCAAAATCACTGCAGATGGTGACTGCAGCCATGAAATTAAAAGACGCTTACTCCTTGGAAGAAACCTTATGATCAACCTAGATAGCATATTCAAAACAACAGACATTACTTTGCCGACTAAGGTCCATCTAGTCAAGGCTATGGTTTTTCCTGTGGTCGTGTATGGATGTGAGAGTTGGACTTTGAAGAAAGCTGAGCGGTGAAGAATTGATGCTTTTGAACTGTGGTGCTGGAGAAGACTCTTGAGAGTCCCTTGAACTGCAAGGAGATCCAACCAGTCCATTCTGAATGAGATCAGCCCTGGGATTTCTTTGGAAGGAATAATGCTAAAGCTGAAGCTCCAGTACTTCGGCCACCTCATGGGAAGAGTTGACTCATTGGAAAAGATCCTGATGCTGGGAGAGATTGGGGGCAAGAGGAGAAGGGGACGACTGAGGATGAGATGGCTGGATGGCAGCACGGACTCGATGGACGTTAGTCTGAGTGAACTCCGGGAGATGGTGATGGACAGGGAGGCCTGGTGTGCTGCGATTCATGGGGTCACAAAGAATCGAACATGACTGAGCGACTGAACTGAACTGAACTGAGTAACCCAGGAAATCCACTTCTAGATAGTATACAAAATGGAAAAGCATCATCCATATACATAAACAGACATATTCAAAACTATTACTTATAAAAGTAAAAATTGTCATCAGAAGGTGAAAATGATAAATTCATGTCAACTATCACACAGCAATAAATATTAGTGAACCAGAGTGACATATAACAAGATGATTCATTCTCATAGACATAACGTTGTTTTCTTCAAAATCCAAAGAAAGTGGCAAAAGAATTCAAACTGCATAATATCATTTTTGTAAAAGTTAAATTACCAAAGCAACATAAAACTAGTCTTAGTGAAAGGGCATGAAATTTATTAATGTTCAAATAAATACAAAAATTTAGCAATGGGGTTGCCTCTCTGGGGTGAGGGAAGAAGAGGTAAAGGAATGGCAGGGGAAGCTTCAGTCTTAATCAATCATATTTTCCTTCTTAAAAGGGATGCACGATTCATACATCAGTGTTCACTGTAATTTGTATATCATAAATATGCCAATTAATGTTTAAAATAAAAAATAATTATCCAAATGCATTAAATGCAACAATAACCCTTCTCTTTCACTAGAATTATACTGTTAATCTGAGAGATTAGTTTCATAGTAAGGCCATCTAACAAATGAATTTGGAGAAGAATCTAATGACTCCCACTTCCTGCTCAGTGCTTCTCCCTGTTTTTCAAAAACTAACAGCCCTCCATACCCATATGGTTCCCCACTAATGTTGATCCTGTCATACCAAGCTCCAGGAACTCTGAGCTCTTCAGATCTACATCCCCATACATAAAAATTTAACATTTTTAAAATTCCAATAAGAACCAATATCTAATTAAGTTAGATATTAGATAAGATATTAAACATTAAGATATTAAGATACATAAGTGGTTTTTGTTTAAATCAGGAATTGCCAAGCAACTTCTCTAAAACCACGCCTCTAAAGAAAGTTTTTAGAAAGATAGTTGACACCTGACAGTTAATATCACCATATGTCTTTTATTGGTCCTGCGTTTCCTGGACACAGATTATCATCTCAAAAATTTTAGTAGTGTGAGTCAAAGGAGCTGATTAACAGTTTATGAAATTTTATGGATTTAATATTTAGCCATTGATAGATGTAATCTGAATAGTTAATCTATTAAAACTGCTTTGATCTAATTTTTGGAGTTGTTAATGTTTTGGAATTGGACCTCTGCTTGAGCAACAGCCTAAGGATATTCAGCATTCATCTTTCTCCAGTGTTCAGACAGTCATCTGCATTTCCAGAGGGTTGATGACAGGGCAACTTGGAGTTTTAGGACAAGCATCCGCATTTGCATTTCAATAGTTCCATAATTCTATGGAACTATTGAAATCTCCTCAGTATGCTTCATTGTTTAAATAGTGAAGGTGGCCAAAATTTGTTCAAGATTCATAAATCTTAGGAAAAAGTTGAATCATGGTATTCAAGGCTCATTCTACAGAGAACACTTCCTTCTTATTTTTTTTTTGATGCTAAAATAGTGTTTGTTAAAACCCATAGGCGTTGCATCACACCTGCTCATATTTAAAATGATTTATCCATTTGAACCTCTAGAGTCTGAAATCAAGGTTCTATGATATGACAAAGAGGAAAGGAGTACATATGTCTTGAAATATATTACAGGGGTATCATCAATTTTTAGTTTGGGGTTTCAAAAATAACTTTCTCCTCATTGTATGCATGCTAAATCGCTTCAGTCATGTCCTACTCTTTGAAAACCTATGCACTGTATCCCACCTGGCTTCTCTGTCCATGGGGATTCTCTAGGCAAGAATACTGGAGTGGTTTGCTATTTCCTTCTTCAGTGATCTTTCTGACCCAGAGATGGAACAAGAGCCTCTTATGTCTCCTGCATTGGCAAGTGGGTTCTTAACCACTAGTGCCACCTGGGAAGCCCTTCTCCTCATTCAGTTCAGTTCAGTCACTCAGTCGTGTCTGACTCTTTGTGACCCCATGAATCGCAGCATGCCAGGCCTCTCTGTCCATCACCAACATCCAGAGTTCACTCAGACTCATGGCCATTGAGTCAGTGATGCCATCCAGCCATCTCATCCTCTGTCGTCCCCCTCTCTTCCTGCCCCCAATCCCTCCCAGCATCAGAGTCTTTTCCAACGAGTTAACTGTTCGCATCAGGTGGCCAAAGTACTGGAGTTTCAGTTTTGGCATCATTCCTTGCAAAGAAATCCCAGGGTTGATCTTGTTCTTTGCAGTCCAAGGGACTCTCAAGAGTCTTCTCCAACACCACAGTTCAAAGGCATCAATTCTTCAGCGCTCAGCGTTCTTCACAGTCCAACTCTCACATCCATACATGACCGCAGGAAAAACCATAGCCTTGACTAGACGGACCTTAGTCGGCGAAGTAATGTCTCTGCTTTTGAATATGCTATCTAGGTTGGTCATAACTTTTCTTCCAAGGAGTAAGCGTCTTTTGATTTCATGGCTGCAATCACCATCTGCGGTTATTAGAAGGGGACAATTTTGTTTTTAAGAAAACAGTTCCACTTAACACATGGTATATAAGTTCATTGGTAGGTATGTTACCTATTTGCAATGATCTTAAGTTTCCTCATAATTGGCTGTGATTTTACATACAGAATTTTTTTGTCAAATATTTTGGTAAAAGGGAGTTAAATCCTGGAGTTAAAATAAGAAATTCTGAGTTCAGGTGCAGGGCAATTGGGTTCATTTCTGAGATGAGCCTTGTGCCCTTCCAATAAGTGTGGGAAAATATTGTCCACTAAACAGTTTTAGGAAATGATTAAATAATGGATATATGTGAAAGTTATGTGCAAACTGTATCCAAAAGAACTGCAGGCCTATAACAGTATTGATACAGCTGTATAATTGTTGTGTGAGGTTATTTATTTTTAGATTTTCAATTGCAACCTAAAAATTTTCATATCACTGTCCAGCTGAAACACTGAGATGTGGCATATGTTTATAAGAATAAAACTGGGTGAAAAAGCAGAGCCCTAGAGAGCTCAATTCAAAAATTTGCCTTTTTGAGGGGGTTTAGGATTGGGAACTCATGTACACCCATGGCGGATTCATGTCAATGTATGGCAAAACCAATACAGTATTGCAAAGTAAAATAAAGTAAAAATAAAAATTAAAAAAATTTGCCCTTAATTTTGTTTGTTTGTTTCCTTGCCCTTTCAGAACCCTTTCTTGGTGGTGTTTTATAACTCACTTTTAAAATGACCTGGCTTTTTAAAATATGCTCTTATTCCTTTTTCCTTTTACATGCAAATAATATGATACACTGGAAAGTTATCCTTAAAAGTCACCCCTCTTTCATGGCCCAGGTAAAGTGGAAAATAATCATTCTTGGTACTCTGCTGATTAGGTGACAATCTCCAAAGTCTCTTCTTAGACAACCCTTAGCAGCCAGAAAAGATGGCTTTTGACCTTGAAGATTTCAGCATTGCAAATCCAAGAATATGAGCAAATGCATTTTCTTTTTAGTAAACTGTGAATTTGCATCCACTGGAGTGGCATCTGAACATCATGACGTCTACTGTATTAGCGATGTAGAGAGATGAAGGGACATTCTCACTTATCATGAGGAAACGAAAAGCTTATAGCCCCTGTATTCCAAGAAAAGGAAAAAAAAATGATTTCAGGATGATAAATCTTATTTTAAAGAGAGAATTGACCTGTTGGGTTTAGAGAATAAAAGAGAAGTCTAAATATAGCACCAGCCTCGTCAATAGGGGGTTTCTTAACATATTGCTCCTTTGGGGAGTTTAAAGACGTGTGAGACTTTATATGTCTGTGTGTGCCTTTACGTGAGAGAGGAGATGAATGTGTGTGAGTGTGAGAATGCGTGTTCCTGGCCTGAGGAGAGGGGGTGGAAGCGTGAAGGGTGGCTGGAAAACCCCTTCTAATTTTGTGCACACCCAGGGCAGCCACCCCGGCCCCAGAAGGAGAAGGGAACGCGAGAGGAGGCACAAAGGTCGTTGCCTTGACTGATGTGAAGAGACTGAACCGCTAGCAGAGACTTTTCTCCTTGGCAGCCAACAACCTGCAGCCGGAAGGCGGGCGGGGGAGGAAACCCCGAGGAGGCGCTCCCGGCCGCCTCTTTGCTGAGATAGCAGGAGCGGCAGCCTGCGGAGCCACCGGCGCAGCGTCACCGAGCCGGTGCGGATGCGGGGCGCTCGGGAAGGCGCAGAGGCCCGGAGGCGCTGGTGCGGCGGAGTCGCCCGAGCTGCAGGACGCCGCGCCGGGGCCGCCGGAGCGCCACGGGCCGGTTGAGCTGCAGGAAAAGCCGGCGGCCGCGCGCTGCCCGGCGGCGCCGTGCCTCGAGCACCTGCTTGAAGCCCAGCGGGCGATTGAAAGACCCCGGAGAGCTCGACCAGTCGTCCCGTTCTTTACAAAAAACAGCCAGAGCCGGGAGAAGGCAACCATTTCACTACTCCACGGGACTGGGAATTTGCTTCTCACAATTTGGGGGAGCCGGAGTAGAGGTCAGAGGGGCAGGCGAGGATCCCGAAAAGGAGCCGAGGGCTGTGAAAGTGGTCACCCCCTTCCCGTATTGCTGGAAAATCTCCTTGACAGGTTTTAGCACTTTGAGGCTGCTGCAGCTGGTGTCGTCGGAAAAGGGGGTGGGAAAAATAAGAGAGGGGGCGGGGAGATCAGGGAGACAGCCAAGAGCCAGGAGCAGCGCCTCCTCGACTGCCAATCCAGGCACCTGTGCACCAAGCCACTGCACCGAGGAGGACCCCACTCCGGGAGAACCCCGGGCTTGAAGCCACGGACAGTCAGCCCCTGTGCAGCGAGTTCTCACCGGAGGGACCTGCACCCGCCCACTCCACCGTTGCCTGCAGCCGCGGGAGCGCACGGCTCCTCCGAACCGCCCGCTGCTTCCTGGGTCCCCGGGGATCCTCGCCCAGGAGAGGCGCGGCAGCGGGTACGGGGTTTTACGGAGTTGGGTGCAAGATTCGCCTTTTCGGCTCGTCTCTTCTCCTCCCAGGATTTATTGTCTGTGGAGCCTTCTGGGGTGGGGAGGGAGCTGCGCCTCCGCCACCGCCGCGGCCGCCTCTGCTGCTGCGGTCGCTTGCGCGGCGCGCAAGGCAGGCGGAAGCTGGGGAGTGGATGCGCCCCTGCCTCCCCCGCCAGCGCTTCGGGCTTCCCCTCGGCCGCTTCCCGCGGAAACCTCTCCAGCTGTCCACCTGAAGGGCACCAGCATCATGGTCTAACGTGGCAGCTGCCTGGAATCCCCTCTTTCTCCTTCTCTTCTCCTCTTTCACCCCTCCTCTCCTCCGAGGTCCCTCGTGCCCACTCTACTGCGGACCCCGGACACTTTAAGGAATAACCCTCGGCAGCTGCACGATTCACTTTCTCCGGAACCTCATGGGCAGTTTCTCCCGCCGGCGATGTGAGTAGGATAATATTGCGCCGGGGCCAAGGGGGTCGCGGGGGCCTCGCCGCTTGTGGCCGCAGCGACAGTGGGCGCCCTAGGTGAGGGACCCAGGTGGCCGACGGAACGGGGGTGGGGGTTAGGAGAACCCGATCCTTCAGCGCTCCCTGGGAGCTGCTCGCCCGCTGGCCCGCGGAGGTGGCGAGGATGTGGTAGATTGCGGGGCATTTAGAATCGCGTGCTTGCTGTTGCGGGTGCTGGGGAGTGCCGAGTGGCCTGGGCTGGCGGGTGAGCTTAAAGGGTTACATATTGCGAAAAGGAAGGCAAAGAGCGATTTTGGGTGCTGGTGCTGAGACCATTGAGGTTGAGGTTGATCACAGTTCTTTATTATCTTGAGTATCTCCAGTCAGCTTTTTCCGGAGGTGTCTGAAGGATGAAGCGCTCCTTTGATATTGGTTCTCTGTCTCTCTTTCTCTCTCACACACACTTGTGGCAGGTCACGTTTGTCCCTTTATCTTAAAAGCTGTAGTATGACTGTGTGATGCCTATTTGTTTGGAAAATATAATTAGAAGACCTTTATGCCATTGGGAACTGAAGGGATAGGGTGGGGTTTTGGGGAGGGGATGAAGGGGAAGAAAGAGTATAAAAGACTGGAGGACCAAAAGAAGTAGGGGAGCGATGGAGCGAAGCCCTTCTTCCTGGGAGTCAGGGAAAGCGATGCCTCCTTCCCCTAAGCTCAGCAACTCCAGCCCACACATCTCCTTTGTGTTGCTCGGAGAAGCTGGTGAAGCAGCGCTATTCCCAATCCCAGCGCTGGGCCCCCTTCAGCATCTCGCGTCCTTCTTTCAGTCATTAAGGATGCAGGACTAGTTTTGGGTCCTACCTGGAAAGAGGGAGGAAAGCACATTAGCATCAGGGTAATAATAGCACCTTAGCTCACGGACAATTAAATTGGGTGCCAAAGGTTCTCCTGTCTTTACAGTTTGCAGAGTCAAGAATGGGAACAGGGGATGGGACTTTTACAGAATGTCTTTTAAAATAGTATGACTTCATGATAATGGAAATAGCTGCAAAATTGCCTTATTATACTACTTCTTGGCCATCAGGGCTGCATAAAGGACCCGCCTCCGCCCTCTCCCTTACTGTCTCCTCCCCAGCGAGTCACAAAGCGAGAGGGCTGGGCGAGAGGGCGCAGCGCCAGGCAGAGAAGGGAAGGGGTCACTTTCACAACTCCCAGGAATCGGCTTCAAAAAGGAACCATCTGCGACTCCCACGACTCCCACGTTCCTTTCGAACTTCTTCAAAAGAAATTAGAAAACGGGGGAGGGGAGGGTGCGCTCAGTGAGACATGATCTTCCACCTGCTCTTTCCCCTTACTTTCCCAGTACACTTTCAGCACACCGAATTCACCTGCAGTGGTAACTGGGTCACCACGTAAATGTGTACCTGTGTACGTTGAAATGTGGTTCTCTTGGTAGATAAAAAGCAATTCATAAGTGAGCATATTTTAACGTGGGTAAAATTTCTAAGCACCATAGAGATTTTATAGCGTGGGCGAGAAGAGTGCATTCCAGCGAAAGCAGGACACGTGATCTCCAACGGGAGAGATACAGTATTAGGAACTCGGTTTTCTTTGTTCCTGACTGAGCCTATGAGATGCTCAGCATCCCTATTGCTTAAACCCTCCTGTAAAACGGAAAAATAATAAAGTTGATGAGGGAGAGCCTAGAATGTGGGGAGGCACAAGTAGACACCTGCGAAGGGACTGAACCTCCTGCTTCGCCACCACCTCTCCTATTTTACTGCCCACCTTCCACCCACCCAGCTCCTCGCCACCCCTAGCCCCCTATTTAAAAGTGAGACCTTCCTTCCGGGAGACGTAGCGGAAAAGTTCCCCAGCCCCTGTCCACGTGGGTTCTCTAGCGCCTCAGAACCTGCTGCGTTTCTCAACAGATTCTGCCACCTCCCCAGTCCAAGTGTCACGCCTCCATCCAGGCGTCTTGAGCTGACTTCACAGACTCTTAAGAGAACCTCCAGGGGATTTTGTGCAAAAAGGCAGTAGAGCAGAGTCTGTTCCCTGCTTCTTGGAAACCGTTGAGAAAGTAGGAATGTATGAATGATTTTATTTTTCCTTAAAAATAAGGCATATGGCCAAAGTATGTCGACAGTGATGTTTAGTGATGTTTGCATTTGGACGCCTAGGAAGTGTATCAGGCCTGTGGAATGTCCTGAGGTGTGATTATTTATTAGTTTAATGGAATTAGAATTTGTTCTAGACCCACAATTAGTTCTCCGACTTGGAGATTTCTTATTTCATTTTTCACTCCATGTTTTATAAGCGATCTTACTGGGTCGAAGTTTTTTAAAATGTGGGTTATTTCTGTACTGTGTTGCATTGCATCATACTAATATGTTGGTAAGGAAAGCAGAGTCAATTTCCATGACATATTATGAAGTGAAAGTTCTTTATGCATTTTTAAAAAGACTTGACTGTCCAAGAAAAGATGTGTACTTCCATGGCAACCCTTACATTCCCCATCACGTGTGCCTGCACATTTGCAGCTTCAGAATTAGAAACCACTTCCTAAAGAAATAAACCTGTTTCTGTTACAGTAGCCATGTTTTATTCTGAATTTTAGGGCTGCTTTAGGCTGGCATTAAAATTTTCTTAACTAAAATCCCATTTCACTTTTGTTTGTAAGCTTTAAATTCTGCTTCCTTTATAAAATTCAAAACATAGCTTGAAGTGTTTTGTGTGTCTGTATTTTGGTGTGTTTTTTATTTTTAAAAAAATTGCAAAGATGGAAATTAATATGAATTTTTATGCAATTATAAAGTCATTAAATGATAGTATTATCCACATAGTGTTAATTCTCAGAGCATTTCTTAGATCTCTCTCATTTGCAGTTTGTAGTCCATGGTAATACTTGATATAAAAACCTAGTTTTTTTAAATGACTTAAAATATTCACCTTTTTAAAACACTTGAAAATTTGAAGATATGTTGATGTATCAAAATTACACCTATTTTTACTATAATTTTATCTTTTGATGACTTTTGCTTCAATATGAGTGGATCCCTCATTCGATGATATTATCATTTCATTTTATACCCAAATTAACAGAGTACACAAAGAGTAATCAACTACTACTAAATTACCATCTGAGTTATTTCTGGATCCTTGTTCCCTTTTTTTCCTTTACATAAATTATTTCATATTTTTTGGAAAATTTCTCATTTAGAGAACATGTGTTATTTGTTGAGTATAATAATTAATAAAAGACAAAAAGACATTACTTGTTTGGGTCTCTCCAGTAACAATGGCTGCTTTGTAGAGTATCATCCACATTTCTTTTTGACTGGGTCTAGTCAGTCACGTGAATTTGCAAGATGACTTTGGGGGAAACATTAATTCATAGCTATGACAAAAAACAGACCTTCAGTTTGTGCCAAGTCAGCTGACCAGTAAGTGATTCATATCTCCAAGGAAGAACATACTGAAGATGATTCTGGGATCTTCCTAGAACCTTGACATTTTTCTCTTTGAAGCTCTTTACTACATCAGTATTCAATAGAGGGTTTTTAATGCCTCAGGATTAGGGAGTTTTAATATCAAGCAGCAGTTTGACCATATAGTGTTGCTATTAAATTATACTCTGAGGGACTACAAAATCAGAAAAGCGATTCTTAGATGATAGGTTTTGTACATATGTTTAAAATATTGATTCGTGAATTGTCAATGAGAACTCAAATTTAAAAGTGGTACCATAAGTCAGCAATATTTGGAAAATGATGGCCATAAATCAGTAATATTTCCCCTTTACTTAGTTTTTAGCCATGTTTTGTGAATCAGGCTTTAATCATTAGAAATATTCATGTTTTTATAGAAAATACTCTAATGAATTATCCTGAGATAGGAAAGAAAATTAAGAAAACCAAAAGTATTATACTTCCAAAATTAACATGTGATTTGGTAATACAAACAAGTCTCCTTTAATGCTGAAAATAGAAGTAGTAATAATTCCTATTTTATAATTCTAATACATAGCAAATAATAAGACAGATGGTACCTTTTAGAGGAGTGCAGCATAAACTTTTTGGTACAAGTCAGGTTTTCCATAGTAGTGTGTGTGTGTATACGTGGTTATATGTAGTGATGGAATATGCTTTTAAGGTATCTTATTTAAATAGGAAATATATTTATTTCCTATTTTGGAATTAATTGACATGCTTAAAATTCACGAGCTTTTGTGCCCAAGAGCCAACCCTGATCGTCTGGCTTCTCTTAACATACTGCATAATTACAGTAACAGCTACCAGTTCCTAAGTCAGGTGCTTATGAAGCAATATTATCACCATTTGAAAAATTAGAATGTTTAGATTCAAAGACAGAAGTGATAAGTTCATGTCACAAAGTTATTAAATAGAAAGTGATGAAGATTTAAATTCAGATTTGTCTCCTGTACCTTTTCCTCCATACCATGTCTTCTCCCTCATAGGCGAAAATTGGTGCTTGTTAAATAACTGAAATCTGTAGGTCATTGAATTATTTCCTAATGAATAAAGAAAACAATATTTTGAAACAGCTTTTCAAAGTTATCAACATATTTGGCAATAATGCACCACATTACTTTTGTGGTCATCTTTTAATATTGGTATAGGAAATGCTGCTGCTTGTCTTCCTGGGATAATTAACTCATGACAGAAACATTTAATAAACTATTAGAACCTGTCATATAAAAGCTCATTAAGGAAGTTTTCAATAAAGCAGTTTTGGGTCAATAGCTGTCATATCTACTTTGAAACAGTGATGATATATTTGATATATAAAGCCCTAGAGAGGTATCATGTATGCTATTTAAATTATTAACCATAACAGAAAAATTATCATTTGTCATTCAATGACACATGAAAAATTATTAAATAAATGTAATAACCCAAAGATTTCCTACATATACTCCCTTTCATTATATGGTTTACTGCTTGATAAATTACTTAAAAACTCTATACTATAATATTATTTTACTTTAATAAACATGGACGCAATAGTATTTATCAGAGATGAAGTATTAAAATTTATATTAGCATTGGCATGATCTGTTTAAATATTTTAATACTAGAATAGATACTTTACATTGTTTAAAGACTTCACTTTCTTCTTTCTTAGTGAGGCAGTTTCTTCAGTTACATCAGTATATTTTTGCTGTACATGAAGTTCAGTACTTTGAGAACATCTTTAACCTTAGGTAATAGTGATACCGGGGCCAAGGTGATAGAATAACAAATTTGTTAAGAACACGGGAATTTCAGGATACGTGTGTGTGTGTGTGTGTGTGTGTGTATGTGCAGAGAGAGAGAATTAAATTTTGTGCTCTTCAAGAAGTAAGACAGTACGAGAAGAAATGAGAAGCTATAGGTTTCAATTATACAATACAGATGAGGTAGGTGACCTGAAAAGAAAAATACTGATAGTGTAAGTACGATCATTGTGAGATTTTCACAAGGAGAAAGAAAAGAAAGTGGTACTGTGGAATACAGAGCTAACAGAGAAAAAGATGTGAAAAACAGTCTAAGAAAGCTATTTGACTTAATTCCCCAAGAAGAAAAAATAAGCTTTTATGCTATTATGATATTGAAAGATATAAAGATATATTTGTGTAGTGGAAAAATATTTTATAGATGGCTGTCTGCATTATCAAATTATTTCTAATGGAAGAAAAGGCAGGGAATGAACCTTATTGAAATAGTGCCTAAATGTTATGAGGGTATTTATTGCACTAAAAAGGTGAGTAATGGACACAAAGCTAAAATGTGTCAGCTGAATTTAAAGAATTAATGCAATGCAAATGGTGTAGCTAAAATAACTTAACAGTGTAAATAACAGACTTCTTAAATGTTAACTGATTAAGGGTTCTGCATCCAGTACATTCACCATTGCAGTTCTTACTATGAGTAGGCAACCTACAGAGTTATGAAGGATGGAGATGTATCTCAAACCTCATAGTGTTAGCACTAACAACACATTGAATATTTACTCTGTGTCATTCTGAGTCAATGTAACTCAAGGTGTGAAAAAATGTTCTTCCCTACTTCAAGTGTAATTAATTTCTTAAGACAATTATAAAAGCTATTGTAATTAAATCAAATACCTATTTCAACTTCCATGATTGTTAAATATTAGCAGTGTCCTTAGGGTAATATTATATTGTTGAACATCGAGCATACCACACACATACACATATAACTGTAATTGCTCTATTTTATAGTATGCACTCTCACATAGCTGTCATCTTACTATCTCATGAGTTCATAACTTTTCAGAGATGGAAAAGACTTTAGAGGGTCTTATTTTACAAAAGAGGAAACTAAGTACAGATAAGTTTACTTTCTTGCACAAGGTTACACATATGTTGGTGGGAGAAACAAATAGAGCCAGAGCACTTCACTCCCAACTTCTGCCACTAAAACCATACCCTTGGACCACTTAAGTTTTTACACCTTAGCAAAGGAAAATAGGGAAAAGAACCTTAATCTGATAAATTAGGTTAATGAAGTCAGCCAACAAGATGACCCACCCAAAATACACTTCTTTCTCATTTTATTTTGGCCTGAGGTTTTATTTGGCCTAAGTGTTTTGGACAATTGCCTTATCTTTCCATTTTGATTTGACTGTCTAGGCAGTTTAATTCTATACATTTAACATCTATGAAGTATTCTATTTTAAAAAAGGTACCATTATTTAAGAAATATGGAATTAATTTCACTAATATTAAAGTTTTGATACTATATTATTTTTAATGAAAGTTAAAAATGTTCTTAAAATTACTGATCTATTTAGAATAATGCCAACTAAATATCAGATGATGGGAAAAGTTCAATTCCTTTTAAATGAATTAATTTCCTTCTAAATTTGCTAATTACATTAAAGCATTAATCAATGATTTTTCTTACCAAAAATCAAGAATTCCTTAAAGTAAGGTTAGGCATTTCTGTAAAACATTGCCTTGAATATTGATTAGGAAAGATTTTTGATCAGGAAAGCAAAATATGATACAGCTGGAACATTTAAAAGCATATTCATTTCTATTAATTTTTTTGCATTACAAAGTTATATTTTGAAGGGCCTTTTGAAATAATAAGTTCCCTCTTGCTGCTAAATATCTGTTTATCTGTTATGTTATGACTGTTATGACTTTAAAGAAAGGAATTCTCTGTTCTTTCATGAGACAAATTTGAAACAAATGATCTTGTTTAATGCTTTCTCTAATGCTAAAATTCTGAATCCATTTTATCTAGAATCTTCAGTTATTGGGAAACTTAAGGCAAGATGTTTTTGAACCTACTACAAAGCATATTAACAACAACTATAAAATATTTTTGAAATTATGATGTACAGCCTTTCCTGGTAGCTCAGTCTGTAAAGAATCTGCCTGCAGTGCAGGAGACCCAGGTTCGATCCTTGGGTGGGAAAGATCCCTTGGAGAAGGAAATCACAAACCACTCCAATATCCTTGCCTGGAAAACCCCATGGACAGAGGAACCTTGTGGGCTGCAATCCATGGGATGGCAGAGTTGGGCATGACTGAGCGACTAACACTTTCACTTAAAATATGTATTTGGGTTATATAAAGGCATGTAGAAATATCTACAAACAAACATTTATTTAGGAAGATGTACCTAATAGCCACATCTAATAACTATTTTTAAAAGACAAATGAAATTTCTTAGTATAGCAATAATATTTAAAACTGAAGAAAAAATTAGTGACTAAAGTAGTTCATTACCTATCAGTAGATTAGCTATGCTTTTCATTTGTGGAATGGATCTTATTCATGCCAGCTTTCAGTGTACTGTTCTGGGACTCGTGGGTGTGATAGAACGGAACATATTTCTGTATCTGTGAATATAATCCCACACAAAATTTTACATGACAAAATCTGAATGTCCTAAGACTGGGTGTTAAAGATAAGACAAGATGTCAACCTTTATCCGTCCAGGGTTTGAACTACCTTCATATTAATACGTGTTTTATCTTACAAAGTATCCAATGCTATTTAAAGAAAAACTATTTAGACAGGTACTAGAAGAAGTGAGGGTGTTTTGTGTTTGCTTCTTTGCTTGCTAGCTTGCTTGTTTTCTTACTTGCTTGCTTTTTCTATCTCAATAAAACTAAGGTTTGCTTTCTGCAGACAAAATGCAAGCTGCTGAAATAAACATAGTAAGCCAAAGTGGGAAATGAACAAGGGAAGAGGTGCAATGGTGATGTACTTTTGTACTTTGGAATAGAAAGAAACTACTAGAACTGCAACACATATTTATTTTCTATATAAAAATTATGAAGAAAAATAAGCTTTATTAATGCTTATTAATATAGTTACTAAGTAGTTATTAACAGTTAATAAATATATTAATTAACAGATGGGCGTATGCTCATTTACAAAAATATATTGGAAAAACTAGGAAGATGTGTGATTGAGAATGCATTTGTCTTAAAGTCTAAAATGTGCTAGTGAATAAAAAGAGCACTGTTTGTATAAAGTGTTTAATGTTTGTTTTTTCTAAATACAATTGTCTATATATCGAACTCAGTCCTCAGTACACTCTATATGCATCCCATTCTAAATACACTCCCTGAGCCAAGCCCAGGGTGCTCAGTCACTCAGGCATGTCCGACTCTTTGTGACCCCATAGACTGTAGCCCACCAGGCTCCTCTGTCCATGGAATTATTCAGGCAACAATACTGGAGTAGGTTGCAATTTCCTTCTCCAGGAGATCTTCCTGATCCAGGGTTCAAACCCACGTCTCCAGGATCTCCTGCATTGACAAGTGGATTATTTACCAGGGAGCCACCTGGGAATCCCATATATCTTCTCTACTATTTATTAGTTAGTATAAATTCAGCTGTGAGTACATGGTGTAATGCCGACTGCGAATGAAATAATATCAGTCCCTTTGCAGTCAGTCTTGAGGATGTACTTGTCACCCCTTTTGGCTCTGCCTGTGACTAAAACAGTCCCAAACCTTAAGGGTACATGTCTTCTTTACACATGTAAATTTATCCATGATTTTTAGAACGGAATATATTCTTAATCTTCTTTTTTCAGATAGAATTTCTTCGTATGATAATGTGTGAAAATAAATAGGAAGGCCGAAAAAGAAAGTTGAATTTGGATTCTAGGAATATGAATGAATATATTCTTGTCTTAAATGTCACTTAATGTTTTTAATATTGTTTAATAATAGGTAAAATGGTATATTTTGGTATAAAAAGTAGAACATTTTAACGCGTCAAGAATTGTAGTCTAGTGGGCTCACAGTATAAAAGTAATATAATAGTTTCCAGTATTCATACTGAAAAGGAAGACAACAAAAACTCTATGATGCTACTTAAAAAGTTTTATACTCTTCTAGGTCTGAGACAAGTGAGAAATTTGTCCTTGAGCTGAGTAAAGATTACTGTTATGTTGGTACCTTCTTTTTTAGAGGGCCTAGTCAAATGAAAATATATAGACAACAATAATGAAACTTTAGAGTTCTTTGGTAATCTTTTAAAAAAGAAAAAGATCAAACCTTTAACCTTCAACTTACGTGATTTGTGAGATCACCCAGTTCAGCTCAGTTCAGTCGCTCAGTCGTGTCCGACTTTTTGCGACCCCATGAACCGCAGCACGCCAGGCCTCCCTATTCCTCACCATCTCCCGGAGTTCACTCAGACTCACGTCCATCGAGTCCGTGATGCCATCCAGCCATCTTATCCTCAGTCGTCCCCTTCTTCTCCTGCCCTCAATCCCTCCCAGCATCAGGGTCTTTTCCAATGAGTCAACTCTTCCCATGAGGTGGCCAAAGTCCTGGAGTTTCAGCTTTAGCATCATTCCTTCCAAAGAAATCCCAAGGTTGACCTCCTTCAGAATGGACTGGTTGGATCTCCTTGCAGTCCAAGGGACTCTCAAGAGTCTTCTCCAACACTACAGTTCAAAAGCATCAATTCTTCAGCGCTCAGCCTTCTTCACAGTCCAACTCTCACATCCATACATGATCACTGGAAAAACCATAGCCTTGACTAGACGGACCTTAGTCGGCAAAGTAATGTCTCTGCTTTTCAATATGCTATCTAGGTTGGTCATAACTTTTCTTCCAAGGAGTAAGCGTCTTTAATTTCAGGGCTGCAGGCACCATCTGCAGTGATTTTGGAGCCCAAAAAATAACGTCTGCCACTGTTTCCACTGTTTCCCCATCTATCTGCCATGAAGTGATGGGACTGGTTGCCATGATCTTATTTTTCTGAATGTTGAGTTTTATGCCAACTTTTCCACTCTCCTCTTTCACTTTCATCAAAGCTCTTTAGTTCTTCTTCACTTTCTGCAATAAGGAGGGTATCATCTGCATATCTGAGGTTACTGTTATTTCTCCTGGCAATCTTGATTCCAGCTTGTGCTTTATCCAGCCCAGTGTTTCTCATAGTGTATTCTGCATATAAGTTAGATAAGTAGGGTGACAATATACAGCCTTGGTGTACTTCTTTCCCGATATGGAACCAGTTTGTTGTTCCATGTCCAGTTCTAACTGTTGCTTCCTGACCTGCATACAGATTTCTCAAGAGGCAGGTTAGGTGGTCTGGTATTCCCATCTCTTTCAGAATTTTCCACAGTTTCTTGTGATCCACACAGTCAGAGGCTTTGGCATAGTCAATAAAGCAGAAATAGATGTTTTTCTGGAACTCTGTTGCTTTTTCTGTGATCCAGCGGATGTTGGCAATTTGATCTCTAGTTCCTCTGCCTTTTCTAAAACCAGCTTGAACGTCAGGGAGTTCACGGTTCACATATTGCTGAAGCACCCAAGATCGCTCTAAACTGGTCTTTCAGGGATTCTTCAAAATGTGAATATGCACCATTCTTAGCTTCCTTAAGTAATTGTTCAAGTGGCTTTCTCCAGAACTAGCACACTTGATTTTTTATTGCCAGCAAATTAGTTCACAGCATAGTGCAGAAAAAATGCATGTTATGTGAATGAATGGTTTCACTTATCCGTTGAATGTCTCAGACTCTAGCAGCCTGTAGTGTGGTTCCTCTGGGTTTCTTCTTCTCTTCCCTTTTTGAGACTATCATAGGATTTAATTTTCCAGTCCCTCTTTGCATTAGGCTGTCTTGTGTCTTACTTAGGCCAATGCCACAGGAGCTAAAATTGAGGAGTACCTTTTTGGAGTAGAAGTATTAATGACCTAGTGCACTATTTGCACTTCTCCTCTAATAGCTATTTTAGACACATGTGTCATGATGAGGCCTCCATCAGCCTGGTCTCTGAACAACTGCACTAAGTAAAGTCATCCCTTTTAATATGTAGCATGGGCAAGAGTGAATGTGTTCTGTTAAGATTTAGGGGAGTTGTTTGTTACTAAATTTAACCTAGCCTTTCCTTCCTTTCAAATTCATTGAGTGAAATTCTATCGAAAGAATCCTGATGTCCATGTTATGGTATCACAATTGCAGGGCTGTTATATGGACATGCCTTTACTTTACGTTTTAATATAATAATGTACTCTATTTTATGATTGATTAAAATTATGGCAATTAAAAACTATGTTTAAAAGATACAAAATAAATCTACTTGAGACATTTTTATATGCTTAAAGCACTTTGACTTTCTCAGTTTGTAATTTTATGTACTTACATATTTTGATACACCCAAAGTCTAAAAACTCCAATATTCTTATACAACACAGCAGCAGCTCCCCTGATTCATAACAAATTGAAGAAACCAGAAAGATATATATGTGTTCATTCTATAGCTTGTTGGGAGAATACTTGTAATTGAAAAAACTCTACCATGTCTACTAGAATCTGCAATATTTTCGTAATTTAGTACATTCTACCCAAGTTCATGCATCTGTTCATTCATCTATTCTAAATATCTATTGTGCTGTTACTCCACACCATGCCCAGTGCTTGGCAAGACTGATTACAAGTGTGACTGCTGTCTTTAGGGCACTTACAGCCAAATGGGTTAGACAATATTAAAAAAAAAACTAACCATTCTGGAAATATACAACTTCAAGTTATGATAAGATCTGAGAAGAAAAAGACCAAAGTACTGAGAGTGAATATAATAAGGATCTGAGCAGGGGAAGGAGAATTTCTGATGAATTGATATTGAAATAAGATGCCTAAGATGATAGGAGTTAGCTAGGTGAGAGGGAGAAAGAGAATTCTAAGGTAAATGATATACGCAAAGACTCTATGGCTGAAGAAGGTGGTACATTGGAAGGCAGTACGCAGTGTGGCTGAATGTTAGGGAACAGGGGGTGACTGGCATAATAAGAGGTGAAAAGTGAAAGTCCTGTCCAACTGTTTGGGACCCCATGGTCTATACAGCCCATGGAATTCTCCAAGCCAGAATTCTGGAATAGGTAGTCTTTCCCTTCTCCAGGGGATCTTCCCAACCCAGCAATCAAACCCAGGTCCCCGGCATCGCAGGGATTCTTTACCAGCTGAGCCACAAGGGAAGCCCAAGAATACTGGAGTGGGTAGCCTATCCCTTCCCCAATGGATCTTCCTGATCCAGTAATTGAACTGGGGTCTCCTGCATTGCAGGTGGATTCTTTGCCAACTGGGCTATCAGGGAAGCCCTATAATATGAGGTAGGCATGAACAAGATCATCTCAGAATTTATTGACCTGGTTAAGAATTTAAAATTTTTATTCTATATCCAGTGTGAAGTCATTAAGCATTTTTAAAACAGAAGAGTGATCTGAACTTATTGATTTTTTAAGTGATCTCTTGTGCTGCTTTTAAACTCACTACAAGAAAGTCAGAGAGGAAGTAGGGATTTATAAATTAGGAGATATTTACAGTAGATTGGGCAAGAGATTAGGGTATCTTGTGCTAGGATTTTAGTCATGGAAATGGAGAGAGGTGGATAGAAAAGTGAAGTATGCCTTGTTGAAGCTCTTATATTCTTTGTTAAACTGATAGTAGGAGAGAGCTAGAGAGAAAAATTATGGAACTGAGGATTATTCCAAAATTTCTGATAGGAATAACTGGACACATAGAGATGTATTTTATTGTCTGAAGAATCCTACATAAGGAGCTAATCTATTCAGGCATAACTAGAACATTGACACTAATATTATGGAACCTGAATAACTGACATATTGAGGAAGCATGAATCAGCATGTCAATTTATAAACATAAACATCCCTATATAAAATTACTGGAAATGTAGTGAATACTTTTGTAGGGAAAATAATTAAAACCTCTTTTTAAGAAAAATATTTTTCAAATAAGTGATAATTGGGTACATTAGAATGACTCACTTGATATTGCTCTCTTGATTTCCTTCTAATTATTCTCTGTCAGGAAAAGAAAACACGAATGTGTATCCATTCCTTCTGAATACCAATTTCTTCCACTTCTTTCTGTTATGCTTTAATGTTTGGGAAGAACAATTTACTCCTGGTCCTTTTATATTGGGTTGTCTGAGATGAACAGAAGGCTGTTAACTGCTGATATATATTATTTTAAGCAACCCATCTGAAGCACTTCCTGCCCTCTTGTAGCCTTGTAGCTACCTAAGTAACCATACTGTGAAGTTCTCTGGGCAAGGCCACACACATCTCCAGATTATTACCTGAGCTGTCTCTTTCCTTGAGCCGTCCACACTTGTAATATCCTGATGCTAAGCTCTGTAAGTTCAGACACAGTGTAAATCGTAAGAAAAATGATAATCTTTCATTTATGTACATATTTTGGATATATATTATTTAGGAATGTGTTCAGCTGCAAGTAACCACAATTTGTAGCTTAACTGAATAAAATATTATTTTACCCTTTCTTCTAGTTACCATTTGCAGTGGTAACTAAAAATCCCAAAATATTTCAGTGGCTTACAACTACATATATTTATTTCTCACTTAACAAAAGTGTGGAACAGCAGCAACTCTGCTTGGCTCTGTCCACTCAGTCTTCTCATTCCAGCATCCAGGCTGAAGGGATGTGTTGTTCTCCTCATGGAGGTCAGGAGCAAGAGACCAAACTGACCCACTCAAATTCAATGAAAGCTTCTGTTCATACATAGCACATTTTATGTTCATTCACATTCCATTGGCTAAAGCAGGCCATATAACTATAATCAAGGCTCAGTGATGCTTTTAGGAACTCTGACTCCTTCCACATCATTGCTTACGGCTTGGGTAGCATTCTTAGCATTTATATTTGAAAAGACTATTCCTTCCATAAGACAGCTGCCTTCAAGTGGATTGGCATCTAATAGAAGCAGTGGATATCAATTGTGGGTTCTCTCAGGTCTCTTCTTTATTTCTTCTCTCCTTTTTTCATAGCCAGCCTACAGATATGTTTGATACAGTAATACTTGTGAATATGTTTTTATTTTTTATTTTTTGAGTTTAAATGTATTTTATAAATTTCTAAAATACATTACTTTGGCTATGCCCTACTATTTCCATAACATAACTATTACCCTACCATGGGGCACTTGAATAAAATAACATTCATCTTGAAATTTAGATTAATAATAATTCAAGTTTTAGTTTGGATAAACAGAATTTCTTATTTTTTCAAACACTGAAGCTATGAAGTAAAATTTTATTCTTTTATGAAAATCTGAAGGATCTATAGAGTGATTTAGATTTTAAGTATAGATATACTTTGGAACTCTCAGATAACTGATGCTTAAATATCAATTGACAAAACTATCATCTGAAATTCCCTTTAAAGTTTCACAACCTTACATATTTTATTTTTATTCAGGTCTACTTTATCTAGGGCTTCCCAGGTGGCTCAATGATAAAGAATCTGCCAGTACAAAAGGCATAGGTTCGATACCAGGGATGGGAAGAGCCCCTGGAGAAGGAAATGGCAACCCACTCCAGTATTCTTGCCTGGAGAATCCCATGGACAAAGGAGCCTGGTGGGCTACAGTCCATGGGGTTGCAAAGAGTCAGACATGACATAGCCACTGAACAACAACAAAACACTTTATCTAGAACTTTGATTTACAACCATTATTTATTTCATGAATCATATTTTCACAAAGAAAAAATTTTTTTTCTATTATGTGGAATTGGAAGTATTTATAACTAAACTCTTCAAAAGTAAATATATAAGAGCATTTATGTTTTACCTTCTTTGGTGTTCTTTTGAAACCACTTGAACTTGTACTTTGAATAACAACACAGTCACCACTAGATCAATGATTTTCAAACATTTTTGTAATCGTGGAAAGATTTTATCAAGTAAAATAGTACAAAAAACTCCAATGTATAAAACAGAGTCAGGTAAGTTTGCTGTGTTTGAAAATCACTGTTTTATATTCAAGAATTATCAAATCCAAATATAGTTATTTTATAGTTTCTTATCTTTTGTTTTAACAGAAAAAAACATTTTACCCTCAACTGGGGACATTTGAAGAAAATATAGACATTATTTCTTTTCAGTTACAGGTTACCAACAGAATTAGCACTGAGAAACGGTATTTGAATTGTCTTATGCTCCAAACAGGATTGCATTGCGTTAGCTCTTCCTTTTCCTTTTTTCTCTGATTGACAGGGGGCAATATCTGCACAATGACTCCTAGAGGGTTTCACTTTATCATACCAAATTATCAGTGTATATTCAAGACATCTCTCTGCAGGACAGAAAGGTATTTGGAACTGCCACTGTTGCCTCTTAATGAGTATCTTCTGTACTCAGCCAAATAAGTAAAATGGTAGTGAAAACACAACTCTAGGATAATCGAAGGCAGTCAGAAAGACTCATTTTGCTGAATATAGTTCATTAGTTTTGGCTTTAGCTTTGGTTTTTTATTTTGTCAGAGCTTAAGATCACTTACTTCCCTCATCCCAAATATCCTGTTGAGACTGGTTTCAGATTTTGTGAAAGTCAACTCCAAGAAGATCAGCAAAACAGAGCTTCAGAAGCAAAGGTGGACTGAATGATTATTTCTTCAGAATTTCATTTCTCTATTATACTATGTGACAGAAATATTTGAGAGTATTTAGGGGAGGTTTCTATTCAAGAAGGCATGGAATTATTGGCTAACCCATATTACTCTCTTGCCTTCTGTCATCCTGGCCTTGAAATTTTTACTTTATCAAATATCTGTCAAAATTTTATTTTGCTGGCCTCTGTGGTTTAGTGATATACATAGTTGAATTATAGTTAGATGAAAATGTGGGTTTAAATTTGTTTCTGTTACTTTTTTGGTGGTTGACCTTAAGAGAGTTAATTTTAATGCTCTACTTCATAGTTTACTCACACTTGAAACAAACATACCATACTGTACTGTGAAAGTCACTCAGCTGTGTCTGACTCTTTGCAACCCCATGGACTGCAGCCCCCCCAGGCTTCTCTGTCTGTGGAGATTCTCCAGGCAAGAACTCCAGAGTGGGTTACCATGCTATCCTCCAGGGAATCTTTCCAATCCAGAGACTGAACCCCGGTCTCCTACATTGCAGGCGGATTCTTTACCAACTGAGCCACCAGGAAAGCCCTGAAACAAACATAATATTGGTCATTTCACATAAATGTTGTGATGATTAAATAATTCATGTAAGAAAAAGTATCTAGCACACTGTTGTCTTAGTGATACTTTGGATATGCAAATTGAATCACCTTATCTCTCCAATGAAAATAATTTATTGATTTGCCATTTGTTTGGGGATAAAGACCAAAATTCAAAGTTTTTCTACACGTCCCTCAAGTCTGTTATTCACACTGCAACTTAACTTCCTACATGTCCGAAAATGTAGGCCCTCTTTCTTTGCCTTGAAGAGACTTGTTTCCTTTAATCTTAGGGCCATTTCCTATGCTGTTCTCATTAACTGCTCTCTTCACCTGGTTAACTCCTAGTCAATGTTCCTGTTTCAAAAGAGTGATCACTTCCTGGGGAAGACCTCTGCCATCACGTTCTCTTTTGGCACTGCACGTGTAGGGCAATGCCATGCAGAGTGTTCCATATGTGTTTATTGACTGTGAGCTGCTCCACTCATGTACAATTTTATCTTTCTGGTCCTTCAAACTGTTTTATCTTGGACTTCATTAAAATGATTGAAAATGAATTTATATATAAAATGGAACAAAAGGAAAATTAAAAATCTAATACTTATTAGAGATCTACTGTCATTTCATGAACTCATCTACACATGCTATACTGTTTCCTTATTACTGGCTCTGTGAGAAAATATGATTTTTAAGAAATAAATAGTGTTATATATAATATTATATTACATATCTATTCCTTAAAGGTCAAATTAAGAGGAGAAAGGGAAGTGTGCCCAATTTATAGACTAAAAAGTACTTTTTCTTTTGTTGAAAAGATAGTTACAGGAAACTTTTATTGCATAAGGAAAAGTTCATGCTGCAGAATACTGTAATTCTTTTTTTTCCTCAGGAGTATATTTACCATTTGCACATATCAGGCTAGATAAAATGTAAAGCCTTTGATATTTTTGTATATTTATATATTTGTAAATTAAATCGCTATTATGAAATTAATTGCCATCACACATAGAAGTATCTATGATGTTGATACTCATTTGCACTTGAACACAAAAAGAAGTTTTGAAAGAGCCTACAAATGTCAAGAATAAATTGTGGGCAATCACAGTAAACATTCTTAGAAGTGCAATATGTGATAAAATGCTTGCATCCAGTTAAGTTCGGGCCACTGACCTTGTCAAGATGACACTGCCAGCCACTGGTAATTTAAGAACTATATTAACTATTACCAAAAATATATATCCTTATAAAATTTTTAATTAACAGACTGTTCCATTGTTTATCTTATATATTTTAAAAGATAATGCCTTTGGTTCCTTTATACCATAAAAATGGTGAATGTCAACAAATAAAAATCTTTGCCTATAAAAAATGATTCTTAAAATGGAAGGAATATGGATGGTTTTTGTAGAATTAAATCTACTGTTATTAAAAAGTAGGGGTACTAAGAGCTGACCTGACGTTCAGCCAGGCTTATTGTCTCCAGTTACATTATATGATAAGCCAGAATTTCAAAATAAAATTAAATTTTTGTCAATTTAAAATATTGACCCATTTAAAAATGTTTATTTCCTCTTATCTCTTTCCCTACATGTAAGAATTTAACATATTATTTTAATTGGTTTTTCTGACTTTAGTCTCCCTCACCCATCTGTCAAGTTAATCTTTGTGAAGATCTTTCCAGCAAAATTAATTTTCCTTCTGGGAGATCTCCAATAATTCCCCACTGCTTATAAAAGTCTATTTCTTAAGCTGAAGCTCACAAACTTTCAAATTGCACTTGCAGCTTTCTTAAACTTATTCTCTGTTCTTTCTCTTTATTTACATTTCTGTCTTTAAACTAAGCTGAGGTCTCCAAAGAGACCTTATATATGCCTTCAAGGAGGAGGCATTATGGTGGGATGATCAAGGGGTCCTAAGTATTTCTATTGTGCTCAGTTACTCAGTCATGTCCCACTCTTTCTGACCCCATGGATTGTAGCCTGTCAGGCTCCTGTGTCCATAGAATTTTAGAGGCAAGAATACTAGAGCGTGTTGCCATTTTCTTCTCCAGGGTATCATACCAACCCAGGGATCAAACCCCCATCTCCTGCTTGGCAGGCAGTTTCTTTACCATTGAGCCACCCTTGAGCCCTTTGTATTTCCATTACTCTTTTCCAGTAAACTGCACACCTTTGCATGCCTAACCTTTCCTCTATATCCCACTGATACTCAGTTTATCCCTCTGTACAGTGGGGACAATTGAAATAATAATTGTTAGCTCCCTCAAAGGGATGCCTTGAATATTACGTAGGATAATAGATACAAAGCAACAAGAGCCTAACACTACTGAGGCTTAATAAATGCTAGTCTTTATACCACTTGCTTTATTGAGTCAATGCTTCCCCTAAAAGCACTAATGAATTGTTCAAGGTCACAGTGAAATGTAAGTCCAGGTGATTACAAAGACAGAACATGCAGGGAGATCATGTAGCATTTGTAGTCAGGAGCAAGGGGTTCAGCTTCATCTGGCCTGGAATGAAGGCTCTAGTGCTGCTTTTTTTTCCAGCTGTGGGACCATAGATAGTTTAGTCTCCTGGATTCTTGGGTTCTGACATGTAAAATCTGTTGAGGAGGAACTTCCCTGGCTGCGGTCCAGAAGTTGGGATTTCACTTCCAGTTCAGGGGTGTGTGGATTTGATCTCTGTTTGGGGAGTTGGATCCCCTGTGCCTCACAACCAAAAGACTAAAACATAAAACAGAAGCAATATTGTAATATTTACTGACAAAGGTCCATCTAGTAAAAGCTATGGGTTTTCCAGTGGTCATGTATGAATGTGAGTTGGACCATAAAGAAAGCTGAGCACTGAAGAATTGAGGCTTTTGAACTGTGGTGTTGGAGAAGACTCTTGAGAGTCCCTTGGACTGCAAGGAGATCCAACCACTCCATTCTAAAGGAGATCAACCCTGGGATTTCTTTGGAAGGAATGATGCTAAAGCTGAAACTCCAGTACTTTGGCCACCTCATGCAAAGGATTGACTCTTTGGAAAAGACTCTGGTGCTGGGAGGGATTGGGGCAGGAGGAGAAGGGGACGACAGAGAATGAGACGGCTGGATGGCATCACCAACTCGATGGATGTGAGTCTGAGTGAACTCCGGGTGTTGGTGAGGGACAGGGAGGCCTGGTGTGCTGCGATTCCTGGGGTCCGTAAAGAGTCGGACACGACTGAGCGACTGAACTGAACTGAACTGAACCCTACTGCTATAGCCCCTGACTGGCTCTTATTTCCTCTTGACTCTTCTTCCTCTAGTCCAAACCCTGTGATGAATAGAAATCTCTGCCTCAAAAGTTTGTGAAAGACAGTAGTTCTACTTAGGACAATTCTCCTGATTGAAAGCCATCCCTGACTCCTTGTGTTCCAACTCTTTGACATGAATTATATATACATACAGTGACTTCTGCTCTAAATTCTCCTCCTATATGCCTTTAATATTCTGACCATATTTCACTGCTACAAGGCCCCAAAATATACCCTGCCTTGCTCCAAGCCATGTTGTGTGCCAGAAATACTGGCAAGCTTTTACTCATTCTTTAGCTTTTACTCGCAAATATTGCTTTCTCCATGAAGTTTTTCTATAACCTTTCTTCTTCTAGTCCAGAGAAAGTTAGTGGCTTTTCTTTGGTGTTTTGAGAGTAATTTGCATTTACCTCTCAATTCAGTTCTGTTCAGTAGCTCAGTCATGTCTGACTCTTTGCAACCCCATGGACGGCAGCATGCCAGGCCTCCCTGTCCATTGCCAACTCCTGGAGTTTACTCAAACTCCTGCCCATTGACTCGGTAATGCCATTCAACCATCTCATTCTCTGTTGTCCCCTTCTCCTCCTGCCTTCAGTCTTACCCAGCATCAGGGTCTTTTCCAATGAGTCAGTTCTTTGCATCAGGTGGCCAAAGTATTGCAGTTTCAGCTTCAGAAAACTAACTATATTTTAATTGTTTATGTGTCTTTTCTGCTAGAATGAGCATCATGGCATCAAATGGATATACCCATATCAAATTCTTATACCTATCTCTTAGCAAGCAGTACCTATGCAATAAATATTTGAGGAATAAATGAAGAATGAATAAATGAACAATAAAACTTGACAACAAATTTGTGTATACATATAGCTAATTCTATGAGGCCTAATGTGATCAGGCCTATACTCTAAATTGTGTGTTTCTTCTTGTTGTTTGATACAGATGAAAGAAGATCCTAAACATTTAATTTTCTAAATTGAGTATATCAACATTAAATAAAATAAATACAATGCATGAAAGTGGAAAAAGTATAAATTTATGCATTATCAAATCTAGATGTGAGTTCTAGCTTTACCAAGTAATAGCTAGGAAATTTGGAACAGACTGCATAATTTTTCCAAGGATTGGTTTTTTACATCTAGGTAAAGAAAATAATATTTATATTTACCTCACTGGCCATGACAATCAAATAAGATAAATAAATGGAAACATTTTGTAAAAGAGCCTAATGTGTGGAAAGTTTCTGTAAGTTACTGAAAACTATTAAAATATTAATTTAATTTTTCAGTAGGTTTAAACTTAGAGTCACAAACTCTGAAGTTCCAAAATGCCCCTCCTAAAGTCTAAACGAAGATCATGGCATCTGGTCCCATCTCTTCATGGGAAATAGATGGGGAAACAGTGGAAACAGTTTCACACTTTATTTTTTGGGCTCCAAAATCACTGCAGATGGTGATTGCAGCCATGAAATTAAAAGACACTTACTCTTTGGAAGAAAAGTTATGACCAACCTAGATAGCATATTCAAAAGCAGAGACATTACTTTGCCAACAAAGGTCCATCTAGTCAAGGCTATGGTTTTTCCAGTAGTCATGTATGGATGTGAGAGTTGGACTGTGAAGAAGGCTGAGCACCGAAGAATTGATGCTTTTGAACTGTGGTGTTGGAGAAGACTCTTGAGAGTCCCTTGGACTGCAAGGAGATCCAACCAGTCCATTCTGAAGGAGATCAGCCCTGGGATTTCTTTGGAGGGAGTGATGCTGAAGCTGAAAGTCCAGTACTTTGGCCACCTCACACGAAGAGCTGACTCATTGGAAAAGACTCTGATGCTGGGAGGAATTGGGGGCAGGAGGAGAAGGGGACGACAGAGGATGAGATGGCTGGATGGCATCACTGACTTGATGGACGTGAGTCTGAGTGAACTCCGGGAGTTGGTGATGGACAGGGAGGCCTGGCATGCTGTGATTCCTGGGGTTGCAAAGAGTCGGACACGACTGAGTGACTGAACTGAACTGAAAGTCTATATATAACTGCTATCAAAGCATCTCACAAGCTCTCAGTTTGTATTTATTAAATATATATTTTCTTGACAGATATGTCACTCTTTATCTAAAACAGTATATTCTTCTTTCTCTTTTTCATGCTGTTGCTACTGCTAGTACATGTGCATGTGCGTGTGTGTGTGTGTGTGTGTGTGTGTGTGTGTGTGAGAGAGAGAGAGAGTATGAGAGAGATAGGAGTAGGGGGAGGGGTACCTATCTCCCAAGCCACCCTCTTCCTCTGCTCAGGTTTTCAACCTCTGGATCAGCCCAGTCCTCACTACTGCTGCCCTTGAAAGTAAAAGTGGAAGTCGCTCAATTGTGTCCAACTCTTTGTGACCTCTTGGACTATAGAGTCCATGGAGTTTTCCAGGCTAATATACTGGAGTGGGTAGCAGTTCCTTTCTCCAGGGTATCTTCCCAACCCAGGGATTGAACCCAGGTCCCTCACATTTCAGGAGGATTCTTTACTGAATGAGCCACCAGGGAAGCCCAAGAATACTGGAGTGGGTAGCCTATTCCTTCTCCAGTGGGTCTTCCCGACCCAGGAATCGAACCTGGGTCTCCTGCATTGCAGGCAGATTCTTTACCAGCTGAGCTACCAGTGAAGCCCATACATTTCTGTATATCCTATTGATCACTCAGGTATCTGTATTTTATGTTCTCATCCAAGTTCCCTATCCCTTTTGTACTTCTGTCCTATTAGCGCTTCATGCTCACCTCAGAAACATTTAGTTTAGACACTTTCATCTTTTACTGGGATGTGAAGAACCTCTGTGAGTTGTTCCTTCATCCCACTTCTGTAGAGATCTCTCCAGTCTGTTCCCTAGAGAACAGTTGTGAATCCAACGTATTTTGAGAGGCTTGCAGACTTCCAGGGTTATACTATTTCCAGGCGAGATGCCATTAGAGCCTTTTGGATGTTTCTTTCACACTGAGATTTTAATCCATACTGTAATTCTGTTCACTTTGAATCATTTCCTCTTCCTACAGGGTGAAATGTCTGTTTATTTTGGGGTAAGAAGTCAGATATTAAGTCACCAAGCACTTTTTTGTACTCTGTACTGAAAGTCACAATCTGTGCCCTTTTTTCTAGCTTGATCCTTGATGCTTAATGCCCAGCTTTTGAAATTACCATGAAAGAACTTCCACTTCACATATATTTAGTTCCAGTTGTTCATGCTAGTTTCTAATATTGTTGGGAACCTTTTATGTTGCCACTTCATAAAAAGGGGGGGGAATAAGAAGCTATTTGGCAGAATAGTAGTTCCTCACAGATGTCGAGAGGAGAAATCTGCCCAGCAAACGGTTATACATGCTTTGAAGTAAAACCACATGATCCTCTGATAATCTCCCTATAGAAAAGCATAATGAAAACAATAGCTTCCATGATAGACTTATATTCTATGGACATTTATAAATCTGATCTTTGGTATTTTGACAACTCTCTCTGATTCCACAATATTTTATCACCCAATATCGCCAAGATAAACATTTTTTTTCTTTTTCTGTACTCTCTGCAAAATCATCAGAAATCTAATCTGTGATTCAAGATTGATGATCAAGTGGGTAATTAACTATCTATTTCTTCATTCAATTAGAATAAACAGGAATCAAATCAGTCAAGAAATGGACATTTAAAAATTCTTATTAGTGAAACATTTTAACATTTAGCACATCTATCTATGTAATAGCTCTTTAAAGGTAGGTCTACCATCTTATTTCAGTAATGCAAAACTTTTCTCATCTCTCACAATTCTCATTCCTCCATGTATTTCCTCTTTTATTTTTTCTCCTTCTTGCCCTGTAAACACTTATTAAAGTATTAATCTAATTATTATTAGATTAATATAATTATAGTATAGTAATCTAAGTATTAATCTAATTATATTTCCTATGTGCAAGGCACTATGTCAAGTGCTGGGGATGGACTTAATTCCTACTCTTAAACACTTTATAGTCTCAAGGAGAATATTGTGCCACATGCTACAAAAGGGCAATGTAGGTTATCTTGTGTAGTTGCACGCTAAGTTGCTTCAGTCATGTCCGACTCTTTGTGACCTGGACTGTTGCCCACCAGGCTCCTCTGTCTGTGGGGTTCTCCAGGCAAGAATACTGGAGTGGGTTGCCATTTCCTCCTCCAGAGGATCTTCCAGACCCAGGAATCGAACCCAGATCTCTTAACGTCTCTCCTGCATTGACAGGCGGATTCTTTACCACTAGCACCACCTGGGAAGCCTGTAGGTTATCTTGCTTAACTCAAATTCTTTTTCCTATCTCCTGTCTATCCCCTTACACACACACACACACACACACACACACACACACATGCACTCCCACGTGTGCCAACACATTCCTTATGCCCTCAGTCTGTAAAAAGAGCAGATGTTCCAACTTAATTAAAGTTTTAAATGAAATTAAATCATTGTATAAAATCTGCTGATTCAAAAGAACATAAGGACATAACCTGAAAGCGATCAAGGATCAAAAATTTAAAGAGATTGTATTTTATTCCCAAGCAAAGAATAAAAAGGATAAAAAGGAGAGTGAGAGCAAGTTTTGTTTTGTTTTGTTTTGTTTTTTGCACAAAAAATGCTGCCTTTATGGAAACACTTGAACATTTTCATATCTTTAGTTTTAGGTCATTACATTATAAAGTATCTAATGTTAGCCAAACGCCAATGTAAATTTTCTATATAGAGAGTGAAGGAGTCAGGACTATGAGGTCAGGATTAAATTTATGGTAGTTTTTTTTTTCCTTTACTAAGATTTTGGCTAAAGCATAACTGAGCATTTAAGGAGCACTGAAAATTTAATAACTTATATTGGTAGTAGAAATGACAAACATCTTATTTTTAATTTTCATGTATCAGGCATACTTTCATGAATGTCTGTTTTGTTTTTAAGCTTCAAAATATCTCTGGGAGAAAAGAAATCTTATCTTCCTAATTTTACAAATAAGGAAAACAACATATTGCACAACTGGAAAGGATGAATGATTTTTCTCAAGGTCCTAGGATCCAGAGTTAGGATCTAAACCTGGAAACCCTGATATTTAAATGCTTACCCTTTAATGGCTCATAAAGGTTTTCATTTTCTTTTTTTACATAAATATTTCTAATTAATACATTGCTTTATTCTGCATAGAATATTTTCAGAAGATTAAATTTGTTTGATTTTGCAGTATGTAGCATGGAAGGGGGTGTGTGATGGAGAATATAAAATTAAAATTCTGTATTTAGAAATTTGATTATTCTTAGAATAATTGAGAAAGGAATCACATTCTAAGCAAATTAAGTAAAAATAATGTAAGTTCATGAAAAATCCACAGTAGAATCTGAGTGATTTTCATAATAATAAAACTATATTTGAACATTTGACACATGCTTTATACTTTCTATATTGTTTTGCTTTTAGAACCAATTCATAGGTAGTTATAGAAATATTTCACATTTATTTTAAGCAAATAGTAGATATTCAATAAATATTCTTTGGTTTAAAAACATACTGACAGTTTAAGGTATCAGCAAGAGACTTGGATGTGTGAAATATAAAAGATTTTTTTAAACTTAAGTACCTTCTAGTTATTAAATGTCCTTTCTTTGTGAAACCAAACTGCAGCAATAGCTAATGAAATTTAAACTTTCACAATACAGTGGTTCCCATTTTTCCTATAGATTTCTTTTCTTTGTCTTTTTTGTGCACATTTTACAGTAGAAACCATAGATGTTCAACTCTTCTTGTTTAAACATGACTTTAAAGGTGGTGTTCAGAACACAGGCTTTGTAGCCAGATGAACTTGATCTGAGCTTAAATCATTTGTCTTTTTGGGGAAACTGAGGCTGAGGGGAACTTCCTACAGCTATGAACCCAGAAACTGACCCTAATCCCTTAGCAGATCCTATCCACAGGCAGCTTCTCCAGCCCTTTTGCCACTCATTAGCTAGGTGACCTTGGAAAATTGTCCTAATTTCTCTGCAGTCATATTTTTTCCTTGTAAAATAGCGATAAGGGTACTTACTGTTGAGAATTATGATTGTTAAATGAAATAACATAGAGAGTGTCTAGTACAGTGAACTCAGTAAGTGATAGAAGTTATTAAAATGTATAATTCCTATTGTCTGTGTAGCATTCTATGAAGTTGATATACTGTATAACTAGCCTTCTCCTGAAGATCATTCAGGCTCTGCTGACATTTTTCCTATTATCAAAAACTGCCTAAGTTACATTTTTGTGTACATGGCTCTTTATCCCCTTATTTTCTAAATATATTGGAATAATTTATTAGAAGTAAAATTCTTCTATGACTTAATTGTGAAGTTTTTTGCCTCTTTCTGCATTCCATCAAATTATTTTCCAAAAGGATTATAGTAATTTTTGTGCTGACTGTGACCAATTTTATTTGGCAAGCATTCCAGAATATAAACAGTAACATAAGTGCAATTGCACTCTTTTCTTCAAAGTAACCCCCAAGAAGGCTTTGTTCTGGTGCTAACAATTCTATTATGGTTCCTAACGGTTCTGAAATGCCTTGGGAATTACTTTTATAACCTACCTCTCAGAGCTTGGTATTGAATTCTCCCTCTTCTTAACTTCCTATATCTTATTCATTGCTAAGTCCTGTCCATACTCTCTATATACAGACTTTCATGCTCACTTGTGATTTTTATCTTCTTATCAATGCCCTAGTCCATATCCTCAAAATCTCTTGCCTAAAATATTCCAGTTGCATTTTAACTGGTCTCACTCCACCTTTATTTTATCCCTCTGAGTCACAGTCTCCGGTGCTAACTGGTTAACTTTTCAAAATCTGTGTGTGTGTGTGCGTGTGATTTTTTGCTTTAGTAGTGTCCAACTCTTTGTGACTCTGTGGACTGTAGCTCACCAGGCTCCTCTGTCCCTGGGATTCTCCAGACAAGATACTGAAGTGGGTTTCCTCCACTACATAGTTATGGTCAAATCCTGCTTTGCATTCCTTATGTTCTTCTGTCCTCAGTGCTTTTGTTACCCATTTGCCTGGCTAACTCCTACTTAGCCTGGAGGAAGTGTTACCTAAACTATTCTAAATAGTGAAAAAGAATCTTAACATCGTTTCTTTTGATATCAACATGCATAGAAAATGATATCACTGTACATAAAGAGAGTTTTGTAAAAATAATTGTTGTTACGTTTTTTGAGTAAATTTGCCATATATCAGGCACTATTTTAAACATGGGAGAAGGCAATGGCACCCCACTCCAGTACTCTTGCCTGGAAAATCCCATGGATGGAGGAGCCTGGTAAGCTGCAGTCCATGGGATGCCCGCTAAGAGTCGGGCATGACCGAGCGACTTCACTTTGACTTTTCACTTTCATACATTGGAGAAGGAAATGGCAACCCACTCCAGTGTTCTTGCCTGGAGAATCCCAGGGACAGAGGAGCCTAGTGGGCTGCCATCTACGGGGTCGCATGGAGTCAGACACGACTGAAGCGACTTAGCAGCAGCAGCAGCAGCATTTTAAACATGTCACATGAATTAATTCATTTAAACCTCACAACTGTCTTATGAAAAAGGTACCATCTAGTGTCCATTTTTCTAATGAAGAAAATAAAGCAGAAGAAAGTTAAGTAACTTACCAAAATCTATAGATGGTCATGAATAGGAGTCGATTTCAAGGTGAGGAAGTCTGGCTTTTGTGTGTAAGTGTGTGCTAAGTCATTTCAGTGTTCCACTGTTTTGTGACCATATGGACTGTAGCCCACCAGGCTGCTCTGTCCAGGGGATTCTCCAGGCAAGAATACTGAAGTGGGTTGCCAGGACCTCCTCCAGTGGATCTTCCTGACCCAGGGATCATAACCAGTATTAGACCAAGAGCTACCTGGTAATTCTTTTTTTTCTTTTTCCCAGTGGTAATAACTCTGCTGGGCTTCCCAAGTGGCTCAAGTGGTAAAGGATATGGTTCTATCCCTGGGTGGAAAAGATCCACTGGAGAAGGAAATGGCAACCCACTCTAAATTCTTGCCTGGGAAATCCCATGGAGATAGGAGTCTGGGCGGGCTACAGTCGATGGGATCACAAGAGTCAGATAGGATTTAGTGATTAAACAGCAATAACAATTACTCTACTGCAGCTATTAACTTTACATTATTTTCCTTAGCTTAGTGTTCTTGCTCTAATGATGTACCAGGCATTACCTGCATAGGAAAGTTTAACCTGTGCTGGCTTCACTCCATGCCAGGTGTGATGAAATGATGTATCACATTACTCATTCCAATGGCAATTAACTCTACCACATGGCACTTTTATCATATCTTTGGTATATTATGAAATTTGTACAAATATCCCATCATTTCTCCATTTTGGAAATCTTTAGCTACAATTATACCACTTAAGTTTCCAGTAAATTTTCTTTAACTTGCTGCTGAGCACACTTTTACTTAAAATATATATTTAATAGTATATTCAATAAGTGATTGCCTACTCAGGCTATTAAACTGTCTCATATAGAGGAGATTATGTGATTTAATTACCTTGTACTTGACTCTTCTAAGTAATTATCCTAAATCACACATAAATGAACAATAATACATGTGGGTCTGTCTGTAAGAGAAGGACTCTCCAGGTACTTTAAGGCAAGGACTTTTTGTTTTCTGTTCCGAGGCAAGTCCTTTTTCACAGTAAGAGCACTTCATTTGTGCCTGGAGAGCTACAGTCCATGGAGACCCAAAGAGCTGGACATGACTGAGCACACACACAGTGCAACCACCACACCACACTGCACATTTATGTCAAGCATTATTCTAACTACTTTATTAAGATTATTATATTTACTCTTCACAGCAATGCCAGTGTTAGTACCAATTAGGAATTTCAAAAGAAAAACCCAGAGAGGTTAAGTAACTTGCTCAGGCCTACACAGCATATTAAATGGTGAAAACAGAACAAAAACTCCAGCCATTTGATTCTAGAGCCCTTACTGTTAATCACTGGAGATAAACACATGGATGAAAACAATAGGATCTCGTAAATTGTCTCAGAAAGATAACCTTTTTTATAACTAAGTGGTGGCTCTACCTACATTTACAGCTTTAATTGGAACAAACCATTTAACTCAGATAACCAGGAAGTCAATCTTTTGATTTGTGGGGATATTGTCACCAGGTTTAGCTAAAAGCTGAACCACTTCTATTCTCATCTGGAATTACAACTTACTTAAAATTTTTTTCCTCATACTGATTTGGAGAATGGAAATGGAATTCACCCACAAAAACATGTTTGAATTAGGCTGTGAAATATGTGGTTAGACCATGACCAGCGTGCCTTTTCTTCCTGCCTTTCACTGGTGTAATAGCTGCACGTGAACTACACAGAACTAGTTATAGTGCCTGGATTGGGAGCAACAGTCTGCTATCAGTCCCTTGGTGTGTTGGTGAGGCAGGCAGATTAATTTCAGAAATTGACTTCAGTTTTCATTGACTATCTTATAAAACTGAAAAATAAAATGTAATAAATACTACTGTTATCTTTTATTAGCCTTATTATAATACTATGTTTTCCTGATTAAATATTAACTGATAATTCCTTACACTTGGTCAGTGTTTCCCAATTTGCTTATACAAACGTTGCCTTATTTAATATTTGTAAAACTCTGTGGAGTGGCACTATCAGAGTTTCCCAACCTGGACTTGAATCCAAGGCTGTAACCTGCAAACCAGAGTTTTTTCTACTGTATATTCATTAATTTGTTATTTTGTTTATGCAACAAATATATATTCAGTTATTATTATATACCAGATCTATGTTAAGAATTTAGGATAAACACTGAGCAAAATAGTAAAATGTCTCTGTCTTCATGGAGCTTATACTCTAGATAGGGGGTGGAGGAGGTAAATAGCTGATATATGATGAGTATTTGAAAGCTAAGTCATATATAGAGTATATTGAAAATAATACTCTATACTGAAATTTCAATATCAGGTATTGATGACCTTGTTCATTAATTGATTCATATCCAGGCATATTTTCATAAGGAGAATAAGTTGAGAATTTTATTCTAGTTTCAAGATACAGGTGTAGATGCTTAATACATAATTGCTGAATGAATAAATGAAAGAATGAAAGGGATTGAGACATGAAGGTCATTAGATTTAGGGAAAGGATCTGTAATTTCTGTACTGATTGTGGCTTAACTGATATATTTACTCAATAAATATATTTTGGAGACCTGGTCATTAGTTTAAAAAACATAAATTGTTTTTAAGGTTTAAAATTTCAAAAAATTCACGTGCAAATGTGTAGAGATTACAGACTATAATTGATTTTCTAAACTAAATAGTTTGGTTCTCTGAGTCTTTAGAAGGAAAAACAACTTACTGTCTTTCCCACCTCTTCTATCCTTTGTCTCCTTCTACCATAAATAAAAATGTTCATTAAGTGAAACTGGTTTCACTAGGTATAATTTAAATAATATATCTTCAAGATTTAATTTGAATCCCAGCATCAAGCACAATGTCTCCAGCATCTAGGAAAATGCCTGACCTGTAGTAAATAGTCAGTAAATTGCTGTTGAATGAAAAAAGGTTATGGACTTGAAATCTTCAAGTGGCTGGATTTTAGAGGGAGTGTGGGATGATGCTAAGAAGAGATATCTAGGGGACAGTCTGCTAGACTAACACCTGTTTCAATGATGTCCATTTACCTCTAACTTCAACATGAACCACTAAGATATTAAATCAAACAATATCACATATTACTGTAAAGCAGTGTGATCACTTTCTTTGTAATTTGCACCTATGCAAATATTAATACTTTTGTGACTCAGTGAACTTATTTATATCACAGTCATAGAAATAGGGAGAGAACAAGCAAGGAAGATTGACAGAAAAAAAAATCACAATAGAATATTCTGTGAAGGAATGTTCACAACTACTAAATGAAATTTTTATGTGTGAGGTAAATTGATTTAAGGAGCAAAATTCTGTTAATGTATTACATGAATAGATTTAAATCTGAATGTGTTGTCCCTTCTACTTATGCGTACCGGGAAAGATGTATTTAGCCACAGTTAACTAAATTGCAGCTTTTTAATGAAGTGTGAGTTTTTCCTACTCAGTTGCTATTCAGTGTCAGGTTACTAAGCTTCATTTACCCATGATCCAGAGACTAAACTTTCAAAGATGTAATCTATGGGGAAATATCAGGAGGCATGTTTTGATCCAGTTGAAATAATTTGAAATATGTATTCAATAGTGATGGCAAATATCTTGAGCAAACACATGCCTTCTCCGTAGTATAGTTTAGGACTGGTAATTTTTACAAAGGGCTTCCCTGGTAAGGGAAGCTTCAGAGGGTAAAGAATCTGCATGCACTCCTAGATCGGGAAGATCCCCTGGAGAAGCAGCCCACTCCAGTATTCTTGCCTGGAGAATCCTATGGACAGACGAGCCTGGCAGGCTACACTCCTTGGGGTCACAAAGAGTCAGACACAACTGAGCATATTCTTTTTTTTTTTTTAATCTTTTACAAAAGTTTCTTGAACAGTAAATTGATGTATGGTTGACATGAGGGCAGACTTGTTATTGTCAGAATTTATGAGTTATTTCCTTGTATTACAGTTTTTTTCCTAGGCATTTTCTAAAAGAAAGGTTTAGATTTTTGAGGCATAGGCTATGTTTCTCTAGAGAGAGGCCACTTTGTCTCCATGGAACAACTGATTTTTTTCAAACAAGCATATGAATACAGATGCTTAACATGGTAAGAATAACTATATAATAAATATTATACTTTGCAACTAGAAAATAACTTTCACATATATTGACATCCATAGCTATCTTGTAAGGGAGATGTGATACCACCATATACTATACTAAATACAGAAAATAGAAGCCCAGCAGAGTAGAGCAAATAAGGGGCAACCAAGGAAACTTAGCAAAGAATTAGAAAAAGGCTGACTCCAGCTGAAAGGAAGTCTTCTATTTTCATTGTATGTGTCTTCCTACTACACTGTGAGGCTCAGGATACGTACTCTCTTAGGATTCCCCAGAGAAACAGAACCAATGGGATATACCCCATATATGTATATGGGCTTCCCAGGTGGCTCAATGGGTGAAAAATCTGCTTGCAATGCAGGAGATGCAGATTTGATCACTGGGTTGGGGTGATCCCCTAGAGGAGGGCATGTAACCCACCCCAATATTCTTCCCTGGACAATTCCACGGACAGAGGAGCCTTGTGGGCTATAGTCCATAGGGTCACAAAGAGGCAGAGACAACTGAAGCAACTGAGAATGCATGCATGAGTTTCTGTGTGTGTACACACACACACACACACACGCACAAGTATTAGGGAGTGTGTGTGTATTTTAAGGAATTGGTGAATTGACTTACATGATTCTGGTTTGATGAATCTCAAATCACATGGGGCAGGCCAGCAGGCTGGGAAACTCATAGAAGTTTCAGTTTGAGTCCAAAGGTAGCTCCTGGCAGAATTCACTCCTGCTTTGCAGCGAGTCGGGAGTTGGGAGGGGGGTGGACAGATAAAGGGAGAGAGGAAAGGAGGTCAGTCTTTTTCTAATAAGGTTTTCAGCTATTGCAAGATGTCTGCCCACATTACAGAGGGTAGTCTGCTTCTTCAAAGTCTATCAGTTTAAATGTTCAGTTCAGTCGGTCAGTCGTGTCTGACTCTTTGCGACCCCATGAATTGCAGCATGCCAGGCCTCCCTGTCCATCACCAACTCCTGGAGTTCACTCAAACTCATGTCCATTGAGTTGGTGATGCCATCCAGCCATCTCATCCTCTGTCGTCCCCTTCTCCTCCTGTCCCCAATTCCTCCCAGCATCAGAGTCTTTTCCAATGAGTCAACTCCTCACATGAGGTGGCCAAAGTATTGGAGTTTCAGCTGTAGTATCAGTCCTTCTAAAGAACACCCAGGACTGATCTCCTTTAGAATGGACTGGTTGGATCTCCTTGCAGTCCAAGGGACTCTCAAGAGTCTTCTCCAACACCACAGTTCAGAAGCATCAATTCCTTGGCACTCAGCTTTCTTCACAGTCCAACTCTCACATCCATACATGACTACTGGAAAAACCATAACCTTGACTAGATGGACCTTTGTTGGTAAAGTAATGTCTCTGATTTTGAATATACTATCTAGGTTGGTCATAACTTTCCTTCCAAGGAGTAAGCATATTTTAATTTCATGGCTGCAATCACCATCTGCAGTGATTTCATCCAAAAAACACCTTCACGAAAACATCCAGTATAATGTTTGACCAAATATCTGACACTATAGCCCAACCAAGTTCACACATAAAATTAACCATAATACATACCAAAGTATTTCTAGCCAACAATCACAGAGAGATATTGGATGCAATTAGTTAAGTCATAGATGCTGTCAGCAGAGTCAATGATCCAATTCTACAGATTTCACATTCCAGGTATTTCTACTGAACATTATTAACTCTGATCCTATTTGAGCCTTTTTATCTCTTTCTTTCATATACACATTTTCTCAGACTTTTCAGAGTCACCATGGTTTTCATATATTTGGTTCACACACTTTTCTTACCTGACTTGGAATAGCAAATGATACATAATAAGTACCTCAAATATGCCTGAAGCTCTAAGAAGAATCTCTACAGGAGAAGTATAAAAAAGAAAAACAGTATGCATTACTCATCTCATACATTTCGCTAATGGGTACCGTAAAAGTGGGATAGAAAGGATCTTATTTTTACAAACAAAGAATCAAAGGGCCAGAGAGGGTAAGTAACTGGCCTGAAAGTGAAAGTGAAGTTGCTCAGTCGGGTCTGACTCTGCGACCCCATGGCTGTAGCCTATTAGGCTCCTCTGTCCATGGGATTTTCCAGGCAAGGGTGCTGGAGTGGATTGCCATTTCCTTCTCCAAGTAATTGGCCTAGGATCACACAAAATAGAACTCAGTGCAGATGGTGCTCACGTTAATTTCTTTTTTGGTATACCTGATTTTTTTTTTTTTTTCAATTTGCTACCTTTACCAGGGATTTTTGTAGAAATCTGAGGAAGCAGACTGACAGCTTTCTTGATCATCTATCTTGTTACAGTGCTTCTTACTCTATGGGAATATTGTTCAGTCGCTAAGTCATGTTTCTTTGCAATCCCATGGACTCTGGGACTCCACGCTCCCTTATCCTCCACTATCAGTTGGCTCAAATTCAAATATCCATTGAGTCAATGGTGTTATCTAACCATCTCTTCCTTTGCTTCCCCCTTTCCTTTGGCCTTCAATTTTTTCCCAGCATCAGGGTCTTTTCTAATGAGTCGACTTTTTGCATCAAGTGGCCAAAGTATTGGAGCTTCAGCTTCAGTATCAGTCCTTCCCATGAATACTCAGGGTTGATTTCCTTTATGACTGAGTATATATGATTTCCTTTAGGATGAGCATATATGCAGGCTATATATTCTCTGGGAACTTCCCTACCCTGCTCAGGACCTTCTAGTCTCATGAGATAATTTATGTAACTTACAACAGTAGACTAGAAGTAATATAGGCTAAACTCCAGTCTTTACATTCTAAACCATGTTATAAGTTGTCATATTTTTTTAAACTCAGTACACTAGAACTATCATAAGACCTTTAATAAGCTTTGGAAAATAATGTTCCATTCATTGGAAAGTCATATCTGATAAACCAGAAATTACATAATGCAAATGAAAAGTAGTGGGAGTTAGAACCTGTAGTTTTCAGCCTTGGCCCCATCAATGTTTTGATTATGGGATGGCAGCAGACATGACTAGTTATCTACTTGACATCCAGCCTCTTTTTCTTGCTTGCTGACAGAACCCTAATTTTATTTGGATCTTTTTCTCCCCCACAAGTCTCAGGGAAGGATATATCTATTTCCATTTACAGGGTAAATCATGATTGGTCTAGCCTGATCATGGCCATTCCAATCCTTTGTCAATGATTGGTTTAGACCCACTTCTGGCCAATGAGATAGGAAAGGAGTTCCATAAAAGTTTCCTCACCCCTCAAAAGATACAAAGATATTAAATTCCTTTTATTCCTATGCATATTTTTTTTCTTATTTATATTATACCTAAGACCAATGCATTTACATTTGACCACAAAAATAACCAGATTTAGAATGAGTCTGATTCAAGAGTTGGCAGAATAGAGAGGGAGATGGAAGCTCCCCAGTTCCATGTCACTCTTTGAGACACTGATCAGATTAAGTCTAGAGCTGCTCTACCTCTAGGCTTTATCTTTTATGTCCATCTAAAAGTCAGTGTAAGACAGGTTCTATTACATTCAGCCCAGTGCATCCTAAATTATACAGTTTACTTTTAATGAAGAAGAGACAGCATCTTATTAGTGGTGATTCTATGAGCCTTGTTTTGTTGGTGTTTGTTTTTTTTTGGCAGGAGGGGATTGTTTTTGTTTATGTCCCTTCTTATCAATCAATCAATCAATTCAGTGGCTCAGTTGTGTCAGACTCTTTGTGACCCCATGAATTGCAGCACACCAGGCCTCCCTGTGCATCACCAACTCCCGGAGTCCAGCCAAACCCATGTCCATTGAGTTGGTGATGCCATCCAACCATCTCATCCTCTGCTGTCCCCTTCTCCTCCTGCCCTCAAGCTTTCCCAGCATCAGGGTCTTTTCAAATGAGTCAGCTCTTTGTATCTGGTAGCCAAAGTATCGGAGTTTCAGCTTCAACATCAGCCCTTCCAGTGAACACTGAGAACTGATCTCCTTTAGGATGGACTGGTTGGATCTCCTTGCAGTCCAAGGGACTCTCAAGAGTCTTCTCTGAGTCCCTTCTTATACATACTGGAAAAATTAAAATTTAGCAAAAATGAACTACTCTAAGTTGAAAAAGTAATACCCTGAAAATTTCAGCACTAAAACTCAGGTGTTCAAGTTACTTAACCTCTCTGGGGCTTGATTCCCTTTACTGTCAAAGGAAATGATAGTAAATATAGAGATTTAATATAATCATAGATATAAAGCACTTTAGTATTGTGCTGGATATTTTATGGGTTCTAAAGGTTAATTGTCAATAAATATTTATTGGTTGTCATACTATTTATTTCTACTGTAACTATTTTTGTTTCAAAAACCTTCCTATAAGCTTACTTACTTTCATTTCCTATGGAAAACAAAATTAAGACCTATCTAGACTTTAGCATATATCTCATTGCCTTTCTCTACAATCCATAAAAGCTCATAAAGGTTACAAATTTCATTTCAAACTGCGTTGGTAAAAAGTAACAGAACCCCAAATTCTGTTTTTCTGATGCACTGCTTCATACAACATAGAAGTCTTTCCAGAAGTAACAGAATTGAAGAAGGGAACTGGCTGCTAAAGACTTGAACAGTATATTAAAAAGCTGAAACTAGAAATATGGTCATAGAGGAAAAAGGAGATAAGTGAGCTCAACAAAGTGATTGTAAGGATCAAGTTTAGAACTGTAAGGCAAGCAAAAAATACACATCTAAACTAACCTTAGGGAATCACTGTATATTTATGATGTTTAGAAAAAGTCATATTCAGTATATTCTAATTAAAAAGGTAAACTACACAATATGATATTCTATAAGTGATAGTATTTTTTAGTTAAATCTACTAGTATTTCCATTTCTGTGAACTCCATTGAAATAATACCATACAGATAAAGTATCATTGAATTATGTATAGAGTCTACTGAAATGGCATCATCAACCAGTAATAGAAAAATAAAACCTGAAATTTACATTTGTCTTTAGTAATAAATTGATATCATAGTATAGAGGACAATACATTCATAGTACAATTTTCAGTTTAGTTCATTCAGTAACTTTGTGACCTTGAGCAAGTACATATCTTAGTTTCATAGGTAAGGTGAGGTCATTGAAACAGGGGAATAGTCTTGTTCTTTCTCTCGGATGCCATGACTATGATCATTTAAAAAAATTTTTTTAGAAATAATACAAGTATTTATAGAAAAATTGCAAGATATTACAGGGTGTTCCCATATACTTTCATGCCAACTTTCCCCTTTATTATGTTACCTTTTGTTGTTGTTTAATTGCTAAGTGGTGTCTGACTCTTTGTGACCACTTGGACTGTAGCCTGCCAGTCTCCTCTGTCCATGGGATTTCCCAGGCAAGAATACTGGAGTGGCTTGCCATTTCCTTCTCCAGTATCTTATGTTAGCATGGTACATGTGTCACTATTAGTTAGCAAATATTGATATATTGTTCATTAAAGTCCATACTTTATTCATATTTTTCTTAGTTTTTAACCTAATGTCCTTTTCTGCTCCTGTCATCCAGGATATGACATTACATTCAGTCATCCTGTCTCCCTGGCTACCTTTGACTGTTTTTTTCTTTTAGATTTTCCTTGTTTTTGATGACCTTTACTGTTTTGAAGCATACTGGTCAGGTATTTCTTAGAATATCCCTCTACTGAGACTTGTGTTATGTTTTTCTTTTGATTAGACTAGGGCTAAAGGATTTTGGGAGGAAGAACATGGTGATAAGTGCCAATAGTGACTCATGGATGTTTATTTTATACTTTGGGTTATAATCCAATACAACTTTATTTTGTTGTTCAAATTCTTCCAGTTTTAAACATTATTAGTGCTCTGTTGGAGAAGGCAATGGAAACCCACCCCAGTACTCTCCCCTGGAAAATCCCATGGACGGAGGAGCCTGGTAGGCCGCGGTCCATGGGGTCGCTAAGAGTTGGACACGACTGAGTCCCGGGGTCCAGCCCCGGTGGATCCAGGGTGATTCGAAGGTGGGGACGGAGTCGGCATCTTTGGAAAAATACATATTTAATCACAGATATAGAGAGATTGGAAATGGATAGTGCAGTAGGAAGATTAGTGGAGAAAAAGAGGCTGAATGACTTGGATTACGTGGAATAGCATCCATGCTCCAGATGGGAATTCAGCCAGAAAAATGGGAGTGAGAAAGAAGCAACATGGGAGAATCAGTCTTTCCGGAAACTGATCCAATTTCTTTATTTTTGGGTTTGCTTATATACCTTTTGTTACACATAGGGATGAATACAGAGTCACTCGGGGGTCAGCAGTCCTGACCTTTATCAAAATCAGGTGCTTCACATAAATGTATAAAAAAGGTCTTAGGGATATTACATCATCTTCTGGCCATGAGTGAGACCTGCTGACATTTTATGATCCTTTCTTTCTGATAACCAAAATACTTATTTCTTCCAAGGGTATTTTTCTTAAACCAGGCACCACCCTCCAAATAAAGTTACATTCCTATAGGGTGAGGGTGTAGTGAGTTACAATCAAGAAAGGAATTTACTTAACCCAAGGTTAACATGATTAGTCTTAAAGGTTAATACTTATTTCTCCTATATGCTAGTTATATTCATTATAAGGGTAGGGAACATGGAGATTTAGCAGCAAACATCAGCCCAACAAATGAAAATCCTTTCACCAATGCTCCCCTTAAGATCTGTTTAGTCTAAGATATGATAAAGTTACATTCTTACATAGCAAGGACACAGTGATTTATAACAAAGTACAGTGATCTATTACAAAAGAGAAAATCCATTAACTCAAAAAGTCTAGTATTGCTAACGTCAAAAACTACTATATTTCCTTTGCTATATTCCAAATACATTGATTAATATATTCCCAGGTGCCTAAGGATATGGAGGCCTGGCGGCAATCATTAACTCAACAAGAAGAAAAAGCCCTATGCTAATTAAGACTCTCAAAATACTCCAAAATTCTGTGCTGTTTATGGTTGAGAGGTAGTAAACAATCATGTGGCAGGAGTATGGATAATCCTGTCACACAAGCTAGTCTGTCAGCAGAGAGGTTTGACCTGAGACATCCTTGTCCCACCCAGAGCAGGGAATTAGCAGCAATTATTGACACAACAAATGAAAAAACCCTTCACCAATATAATTCCTAACCAACCCATTATACTAATAATTTCTAACTCCCCAAAATAATTTGCCTTTAGTAAGTCTAAAACATCTTGTGCCTCTCAGATTGGGAGGCTGTAAATCACATGTGGCCGGACTAACCTATACAGGTGGGCTAGGTAACTTCAGAGCAGTCCGTAAGCTGAAACACTCTTGTCACGCCCAAGAATTTTTATTGCCTTGGAGCTGCACGTTTACTCCTTCTCCAAGAGAAACGGTTATGGGGGAGAGCCCCCGTAAAGTCAGAGATGTAGGTGAGAGCATAAAACAGACTCTGGTTTTGGGGTAGATGGTCGGGAACAGGGGGTTTCCTGAGGCTTGATCACGCCTTTGCGTATGCCAAGCCTCCTTCCTCATGACCTTTGCCATGGGCGGAGTTCCTCACGCTGGCCCCCGGCAACTGAGTGACTTCACTTTCACTTTTCACTTTCATGCATTGGAGAAGGAAATGGCAACCCACTCCAGTGTTCTTGCCTGGAGAATCCCAGGGACAGGGGAGCCTGTGGTCCGCATGGAGTCAGACACAACTGAAGTGACTTAGCAGCAGCAACAGCAGTGCTCTACTATTTGCTTTCTGTGTTCCTTTGATATACACCTGTAGTTTTGCATTACTTCCTTGCTCTGTCATGCTACAGGATACTCCTGGCTCATCTTGTATATTTCCTGTCCCAGTCTTAGAATCAGCTACCCTGCAAGAACATTTTAAAAAAGGATGGTATTAGAGACCAAAATCAAGCCACTAAGTGTGTTACTGCTACTGGGATGTCATTGCCTCCAGGCCCTCTCAGCTGACAGAACTAGAAAATATATGTGTGCACACGAATGTATATCTATACATGCCCCAAAGTATTTCTCTCTGTAATTCTCCATATCTGTGTTAAACTAAACATGAGTTTGTACTCTCTCCAACTTTCATGTTTTACAACTGGATTATTCTATTCTCCTCCTCTTGTTTCTCTGTAACCACCCATCCCAATAGTAAGAACCTACTTTCCACAATTTGCTATTCATTTATTTGCTTAGTTGTTCAATCCCACTACACATATATAGTAGTTTCAGAAAGTTAAGTCATTTCCTTGTGGGAAACAACTTATGAGCTGGAGAATGGCGCTTACATGCAGCTACTTTTGCCTTTAGTGGATCCTTTTGTTTATTTACATTAACACCATTTTACCCTCCCCATATGGAAATTTTTAGTATAACAGCATAATCTTCAAATTGTTATAGATAAATATTTTATACGAATATCAATATATGAAACTTTTACCAGGTCAACATGAAAAAATAAAGACATCATGTAATGCTCCAGCCTTTTCATAATTTCTTTTTTCATTTATTAACAAGAAGAAGGTGAACATACATTTATTTAAGGTCCAAATGATTTCCAGATTTAAAATTTGTTAATCAAGCATTACCTTTTCACCTTTAGAAGAAGCTGCTGGTTTTGTTTTGTTTGTCTTTTGAAGAAGCCATTGCCTTTGATAGCCATATTCAAATTTTGTAAAGGTACTTACACTGGTTCACACATATACTTTCTTTGCAGTTTAATGTTTAAAAAACATTACTTTTAAGAAAATTTTGAAGTATCTAATTCCAGTAATGTATAAAACATTTCATATAATGTTTGATGTTTCAAAGAGAATATTAAGAAGATAGATGGGGAAATTTTGTCAGGTTCACTTTACAAATAAAGAAATTGAGATTTAGTTAGCTCCATGTTCGTATGACTTTCAAATGGCAGAGCAAGGAATAGAACTCAGATCTTCTGTCTCCCTGTTCAAATATAGATTTAGTTTTAACAGTTTTTTGTCATTCCCAGTTGGATTTACTCAATTTTTTTTTACAGTTTCATAATTAGTTGATGGTACTAAATGACAAAAGCAATATTTCCAATCAGCAGTGCAAGATTGACCGTAATGCTTAATAATTAGAATATTGTACACAAAGTACACTACAAAGAGAATAAATGTCCTTTGAAATAGACCAGTGATTCTTATGAGTGGCATGTAGTTAGATGTTATGATACATATTTTATTATATATCTGAATTTTACAAAGCCTTAAAATGGAAATTTTCAAATGAATGGATTTTGGTAAAGCAAATTAAAATTAATTTTTAAATCATTGATATTTTTATTTTTCCACTCTTGTTCTATTGTATTATATTAGTTTCTTAGGACTACTATATAAATTATAAATTGGGTGGCTTAAAAACAACAGAAATGTATTCCCTCATAGTTCTGGAAACCAGAAGTGTGAAACCAAGATGTTAGGGTTAATCCTTCTGGAGGCCTAGAGGGGAAAATCAGCCTGTCCGCTGCCTCTTTTCTAGAATCTGGTCGCTTCAGCTCAGGCAGCTCTTGGCAGTCTTTCGCTTACACATGCATTTCTCCAATATTTAACTGGCTTCACGTGTCAGAATCTGTTCTCTTTTTCTGTCTCTCTTGTATGGGGACTCATGACTGGATGCAGGGTCCACCCTAAATTTGCATAATTTCATATCAAGATTCAGACTCTATTTCCAAATAAGATCACATTCACAAGTATCAGAGTTTAGGACTTGAACATACATTTTTGAGGCAGTTATTCAGTCTGCTACCAGTAGGTAACTTATATAGTAAAACTCACATGATTTAGAATCAACAATAAATTGTGTTATATGATCCTGGTTAAATCTGATAAAGCTGATGATGGATGTGATAAATGGAAAGACACCCTTATTTGTTAGGAAAACAGCTTAAAGTGTGTTGGACATAATTTGATATATTATAGTAATTATATTTTGTAATTCTTTTCATTACATAAAAATGTAGCTCCTACATTTATTGTAATCCATACTAGTTATGTTTCATTACTGAAATAACTTGTTACCAGATGTTTTCTACACAGTAAAACCTCTGTTTGACTAATATCTTAATTCAAAAAACAAATGAAAGTATTTTTAAGGAAAAAATAAGTTGAAAGTTTGGTTTCATTTACTGCTTTTTTGATCTCAAGAACTAGATGTTTTGAATCAAAACACTATAAAATCCTTTTACTCTTATACAGTATGTGCAGTGGGATTTCTTTGGAAGGAATGATGTTAAAGCTGAAACTCCAGTACTTTGGCCACCTCATGTGAAGAGTTGACTCACTGGAAAAGACTCTGATGCTGGGAGGGATTGGGGGCAGGAGGAGAAGGGGACGACAGAGGATGAGATGGCTGGATGGCATCACTGACTCGATGGACGTGAGTCTGAATGAACTCTGGGAGTTGGTGATGAATAGGGAGGCCTGGCATGCTGCGAATCATGGGGTCTCAAAGAGTCGGACACCACTGAGAGACTGAACTGAACTGAACTGAATACTCTCCAAATTTCTGGTTATGTTTATATTTAAATATATTGTGTATTTTTTGGGGTACCAGAATCTGGATGACAAGTTAGGAAGATACTAACCAGTCTCCCTGTAATCACTCTGCTTGTGCCTTTTTCCTTCTGTATTCTTATTAGCTTGAGTTAATTCTCAAATATTTGGTTAGAAAAATAAATGGATCATTTTTCAGAAATATGAACAGTGTAAACTTTTAAGTTTATTTACATCAGCTTTATAAATTACTTTTAAAAAAATGTTATCAAGTTCTTGATTTTTTTTCCCTTTTCTTTGGACCTGGGGAAGCAAAGTATATATCTAAAACTTTTTTAGAAGACAAATTATGACTTTCACGTTTCTCTTTCTGGTTGGGACTTTACATAGATAGATATTTATTTTCGAATTCAAAGTCTAAAATACTAAGCCCCTCAAAATTTATACAAGAGAAGTAAAGAAGAGAAGCAAAAGGCAAAGTAGAATGGGAAAGATATACCAATCTGAATACAGAATTCCAAAGAATAGCAAGAAGAGACAAGAAGCCTTCTGAAGTGAATAATTCAAAGAAACAGAGGAAAACAATAGAATGGGAAAGACTAGCAATCTCTTTAAGAAAATTGGAGATACGAAGGGAACATTTAAGGCAAAAGCAGGCACATTAAAGGACAGAAATGGTAAGGATCTAGTAGAAACAGAAGAGATTAAGAGGTGGCAAGAATACACAGAAGAACTGTACAAAAAAGATCTTAAAGACCTGGATAACCATGATGGAGTGATTACTCATCTAGAGTCCGACATCCTGGAGTGTTAAGTAAAGTGGGCCTTAGAAAGCATCACTACAAACAAAGCTAGTGGAGGTAATAGAATTCCAGCTGAGCTGTTTCAAATTTAAAAGATGATGCTGTTAAAGTGCTTCACTTAGTATGCCAGCAAATTTGGAAAACTCAGCAGGGGCCACAGGACTGGAAAAGGTCAGTTTTCATTTGAATGCCAAAGAAGGGCAATGCCAAAGAATGTTCAAACTACTGCACAATTGCACTCATTTTACATGCTAGCAAAATAATGCTCAAAATCTTTCAAGCTAGGCTTCAACAGTACATAAACCAAGAACTCCCAGATGTATGAGTTGAATTTAGAAAAGGCAGAGGAATCAGAGATTAAATTGCCAATATCTGCTGGATCATAGATAAAGGAAGAGAATTCCAGAAAGATGTGACTTTTGCTTCATTGACTACACTAAAGCCTTTGTGTGGATCACAACGAATGGTGGAAAATTCTGAAAGAGATGGGAATACCAGATCACTTTACTGCCTCCTGAGTAACCTGTATGCAGGTCAAGAAGCAAGAGTTAGAACCAGAAATTAAACAATGGACAGGTTCAAAACTGGGAAAGATGTATATTAAGGCTGCATGCTGTCACCCTGCTTAATTAACTTATATGCAGAGTACACCATGCAAAATGCTGGGTTGGATGAATCCCAAGCTGGAATCAAGATTTCTGGGAGAACTATAAATAATCTCAGATATATAGATGACACCCCCCTAATGGCATCAAAGAGCCTCTTGATGAAAGTGAAAAAGAAAGAGCCTCTTGATGAGAGTGAAAGAGAAAGAGGCTCTTGATGAAAGTGAAAGAGGAGAGTGAAAAAACTGGTGTGAGACTCAATTTTCAAATAACTAAAATCGTGGCATCCAGTCCCATCACTTCATGGCAAATAGAAAGGGAAAAAGTGGAGATAGTGGCAAACTATTTTCTTTGGCTCCAAAATCACTGTGGATGGTGACTGCAACCACGAAATTAAAAGATGCTTGCTCCTTCAAAAGAAAAGCTATGACAAACCTAGATAGCATATTAAAAAGCAGAGACATCACATTGCCAACAATGGTGCACATAGTCAAAGATACTGTTTTTCCAGTAATCATGTATAAATATGACAGTTGGGCCATAAAGAAGGTTAAGCACCAAAGAATTGATGCTTTTGAATTGTGGTGCTGGAGAAGACTCTTGAGAGTCTTGGAGAGCAAGGAGATCAAACCAATCAATCCTAAAGGAAAAGTGAAAAGTGAGAGTAAAGTCCCTCAGCCGTGTCTGACTCTTTGTTACCCCATGGTCTGTAGCCCACCAGACTCCTCTGTGCTTGGGATTTTCCAGGCAAGAATACTGGAGTGGGTTGCCATTTCCTTCTCCAAAGGAAATCAAACTTGAATATTCATTGGAAGGATTGATGCTGAAGCTGAAGCTCCAATATTTTCGCCACCTGATGTGAAGAGCCAACTAATTGGGAAAGACTCTTATTTGGATACAGATATGGATATGGAAGGTCCGGAGACTATGGTGGCAGAAGCCAGGGTGGTTATGACCACTACTCGGGGGAAATTACAGGGACAATTATGACAACTGAGATAAGGTATGCACACCTAATGTGAGACTTCTGTGTTGCCATTTAATAGACCTCTGTCCACCAGTCTTATCCTGTTCTCTCACCTTTCCTCCTGTATGTGCATACCTCAACAGGCCCACCTGACAACCATTCCTAGGCCTCTCTTGCTTTCAGGTGCCTGCTAAAGCTAGTCTGCTTTGATGGAAGTAGGGGTGGGGGGGGCACCTGTCTTGTCTATAATCATCTACTCCTGTTGAGCATGTAAGAGATGGAGGGGTTTCCAGCCTTTCAGCATCCTCGTCAACCCGGGGAATTAAGCATCTTAGCATATTCCCCGGAGAAGGCAATGGCAACCCACTCCAGTACTCTTGCCTGGAAAACCCCATGGACGGAGGAGCCTGGTAGGCTGCAGTCCATGGGGTCACACAGAGTCAGACACGACTGAAGTGACTTAGCAGTAGCTTATGCAGGACAAAACACAGGACAGGAGGAAAAGGGGGTGACAGAGGATGAGATGGTTGAATAGAGTTACTGACTCAGTGGACATGAGGTTGAGCAAACTGTGGGAAACAGTGAGAAATAGGGAAGCCTGGCATGCTGCAGTCCATGGGGTTGCAAAGAGTCAGACAGGACAGAAAGACTGAACAACAATTTTATTTTATTTGTCAGAGATTTTCCAGATTTGATCCTAGCCCACAGAGGTAAATACTGCAGTTTTATGTTTTGTCTTCAAAACAAAATATTTTTTTTAAAAATTTAAAATGTCAATAAAAAATTATGGGATATTCTATATTGGCCATTTAGAATAATTCACAACTTGTAATTATTTAATCCTCTTGATTGGTGAAAAGAAGATAAATTATAGAAGTAGTCTATTGAGATGCCATTTGGAGCTAGAAAAACATTAAGTCATTAATATCTTAACTTGATTTAGTGATTTGGTTTATTGGATTAGCTCTAGCAGAGAGTAAAACCCCAAGAGAATAATGTGCCTGATAGATTAGGTTTTGGTGAAGGACTATGATGTCTTTGGCATCACTTTTTATTGTTTTATGGTTTTGCTGTAATTATTTTATAAGTAGATGTGAATCTACCAACATTTTTATCATAGCCCCTGGGTTTGCTGGCCTTAGGTGAGGTAGCAGGTATTAGGGCAGCTCTGAGAAATTTCCTACCACTTTAGAATCTGAGAATTAAAATAATACAAATTTAGAAGTTTCTATTCTGCAAAGGAAAATTAAACTATTTACTATTCATGGTATTAAAGTAATGAGGTCGAAAAGACAGCATTGTGTATATATAGGAAAAATATTAAAAATTAATCATTCATCAAATGTAGGAGAGCAATCTGGTTTTGACATACGTTGCTGCATTAAACACCATAGTGATTCACTTGCTAGTCAGGTATCCTCTTACTTAGTCAAGATGATAGAAATGGACTGTTCTATTGAATATATAAAATGCATTCAGCAAAGTTATTGACAACTTGACTTATAGAAGGTACTTGACTATATGCCAAAATTAATAAGGCAAAATGTCTCCTTTAGAATGAGTTAGATCTATTAGAAGGTGGAAGGGCTTCCCTTGTAGCTCAGCTGGTAAAGAATACACCTGCAATGCAGGAGACCCTGGTTTGATTCCTGGGTAGGGAAGATCCACTGGAGAAGGTAAGAAGGTATAGGCTACCCACTCCAGTATTTCTGGGCTTCCCTGGTGGCTCAGATGGTAAAGAATCCACCTGCAATGCAGGAGACCTGGGTTTGATCCCTGGGTTGGGAAGATCCCCTAGAGGAGGGCATGGCAACCCACTCCAGTATTCTTGCCTGGAGAATCCCCGTGGACAGAAGGGTCTGGCAGGCTACAGTCCATGGAGTTTCAAAGGGTTGGACATGATTGAGCAACTAAGCACAGCACAGTGGGTGGAATGGTAATTGTAATTGAGGTAAGTAGTTTGGTTGCCACATGACTCTAATTGTGTTTAGAAAGGGACATCAGCTGGTCCCTGACTCTGAATACTGTAGGGACAGTCCATAGAAACGCTTGCGTTTGATGTGAGTCTTGAAAGATGAAAACAATTTCAGTAGTCCAAGATAAGGTAAAGATGTGGCATGGAAAAACACACATAACAATTAGGAGGGCATGAGTTCTTATTTATTTCTTTAGAATAAGAATTGACTTTGACAAAGATTTGGGGTTCATTGAGAGTTATCACTGAAAAACTCAGTGTGCTAGATGTATGGAAAGATCTTAAAGCTAAGCCAAAGACCTAGAGTAATAGTCTCTAAAAATAAAACTGTAGATTAAACTCAAAGTTAATATTTAACCTTGTAAAGAATCTTCTTTTTAAAGGAGCAAACTACTGTTGCTTTAAAAACTGAAATATACATATACATTTGTGTATATAGAGCTCAAATTTCTGAACTGAAAAAAATTCCCTCTCATGTGGTTGATGAAAAGTTTTATATAAAGCAAGTTCAAAATGCCCTTGGAATTTACACATTTAACATTTGTGATTTTACTGAGGCATCACTTTAAGTAAGGTACCTTTAAAACTAGTTCAGATCTAGTCACTTATCTAATTGCTGATCTTAAGGAACCAGCAATTCTCTAATCCTGATCTCAAACACATTTTGCAGTTGACCTTTGAACAAGTTAAGTTTGAACTGCACTGGACCACTTATATGCTGATATCTTTCTGTGGTAGATCTATAGTATTAAAGAGGGATGACTATAAATACTGGTCATAGCAAACACCCTCTTCCAATAACACAAGAGAAGACTCTACACATGGACATCGCCAGATGGTCAACACCGAAATCAGACTGATTATATTCTTTGCAGCTAAAGATGGAGAAGCTCTATACTTTCAACAAAAACAAGACCAGGAGCTGACTGCGGCTTAGATCATGAACTCCTTATTGCCAAATTCAGACTGAAGTTGAAGAAAGTAAGGAAAACCGCTAGACAATTCAGGTATGACCTCAATCAAATCCCTTATGATTATACAGTGGAAGTGAAAAATAGATTTAAGGGCCTAGATCTGATAGATAGAGTGCCTGATGAACTATGGAATGAGGTTTGTGACATTGTACAGGAGACAGGGATCAAGACCATCCCCATGGAAACGAAATGCAAAAAAGCAAAATGGCTGTCTGAGGAGGCCTTACAAATAGCTGTGAAAAGAAGAGAGGCGAAAAGCAAAGGAGAAAAGGAAAGATATAAGCATCTGAATGCAGAGTTCCAAAGAATAGCAAAAAGAGATAAGAAAGCCTTCTTCAGTGATCAATGCAAAGAAATAGAGGAAAACAACAGAATGGGAAAGACTAGAGATCTCTTCAAGAAAATTAGATATACCAAGGGAACATTTCATGCAAAGATGAGCTCGATAAAGGAGAGAAATGGTATGGACCTAACAGAAGTAGAAGATATTAAGAGGAGGTGGCAAGAATACACAGAAGAACTGTACAAAAAAGATCTTCATGACTCAGATAATTATGATGGTGTGATCACTCATCTAGAGCCAGGCATCCTGGAATGCAAAGTCAAGTGGGCCTTAGAAAGCATCACTACGAACAAAGCTAGTGGAGGTGATAGAATTCCAGTTGAGCTGTTTCAAATCCTGAAAGATGATGCTGTGAAAGTGCTGCACTCAATATGCCAACAAACTTGGAAAACTCAGCAGTGGCCACAGGATTGGAAACGGTCAGTTTTCATTCCAATTCCAAAGAAATGCAATGCCAAAAAATGTTTAAACTACCACACAATTGCACTCATCTCACATGCTAGTAAAATAAGCTCAAAAATCTCCAAGCCAGGCTTCAGCAATATGTGAACTGTGAACTTCCAGATGTTCAAGCTGGTTTTAGAAAAGGCAGAGGAACCAGAGATCAAATTGCCAACATCTGCTGGATCACGGAAAAAGCAAGAGAGTTCCAGAAAAACATCTATTTCTGCTTTATTGACTATGCCAAAGCCTTTGACTGTGTGGATCACAATAAACTGGAAGAATCTGAAAGAGATGGGAATACCAGACCACCTGACCTGCCTCTTGAGAAATCTGTATGCAGGTCAGGAAGCAACAGTTAGAACTGGACATGGAACAACAGTTCCAAATAGAAAAAGGAGTACATCAAGGCTGTATATCGTCACTCTGCTTATTTAACTTGTATAGAGTACATCATGAGAAACGCTGGACTGGAAGAAACACAAGCTGAAATCAAGATTGCTGGGAGAAATATCAATAACCTCAGATATGCAGATGACACCACCCTTATGGCAGAAAGTGAAGAGGAACTAAAAAGCCTCTTGATGAAAGTGAAAGAGGAGAGTGAAAAAGTTGGCTTAAAGCTCAACATTCAGAAAATGAAGATCATGGCATCCGGTCCTATCACTTCATGGGAAATAGATGGGGAAGCAGTGGAAACAATGTCAGACTTTATTTTTGGGGGCTCCAGATGCAGATGGTGACTGCAGCCATGAAATTAAAAGATGCTTACTCCTTGGAAGGAAAGTTATGACTAAACTAGGTAGCATATTAAAAAGTAGAGATATTACTTTGTCAACAAAGGTCCATCTAGTCAAGGCTATGGTTTTTCCAGTGGTCATGTATGGATTTGAGAGTTGGACTGTGAAGAAGGCTGAGCGCCAAAGAATTGATGCTTTTGAACTGTGGTGTTGGAGAAGACTCTTGAGAGTTCCTTGGACTGCAAGGAGATCCAACCAGTCCATTCTAAAGGAGATCAGTCCTGGGTGTTCTTTGGAAGGAAAGATGCTGAAGCTGAAACTCCAGTACTTTGGCCACCTCATGGGAAGAGTTGACTCATTGGAAAAGACTCTGATGCTGGGAAGGATTGAGGGCAGGAGGAGAAGGGGACGACAGAGGATGAGATGACTAGATGGCATCACCAACTAGATTGACTTGAATTTGGGTGAATTTCGAGTTTGGTGATGGACAGGGAGGCCTGGCGTGCTGTGATTCATGGGGTCACAAAGAGTCAGACACAACTGAGTGACTGAACTGAACTGAACTGAGGTATAAATTTGTTTAAAGTATTTTGACAAATGTATGAGACTTAATTTTCTTCCAAACTAGGTAATTTTCTTCCAAACAAGTACTTTCAAGTACTAACTGTCAAAACTCATGTCAACAGCTTCTTTTTTTACTTCACATTCTTCATTAGTACTTTTCAAATTTGTGACCAATGATTTTAACTACAGTTTTAGCAAAAGTGGAATTAAAGAAAATTGACTCAATAAATCTTATTTTCACAACTTGTTATGTTTGTTTTCTCATATATTATTGATACTAGCCCTTTTCTGTCAAGTGCTGCGTGTTTTTTTCCTAGGTTGTCATTTAGCTTTCACCAGAGTTGACTCATTGGAAAAGACTTTGATGCTGGGAGGGATTGGGGGCAGGAGGAGAAGGAGACAACAGAGGATGAGATGGCTGGATGGCATCACTGACTTGATGGACGTGAATCTGAGTGAACTCCGGGAATTGGTGACGGACAGGGAAGCCTGGCGTGCTGCGATTCATGGGGTTGCAAAGAGTTGGACATGACTGAGTGACTGAACTGAACTGAATACTGACATTATTTTAGATTTGTAGCATTTAAAAATTTTTATGAGGTAAAGTATGTCAGGAAATTGACTTTGGTTATCTGTAGTAACTGTGTTCTTATAAATTTGCTGCTAATACTGAAATAGCAAATCATGGCTCCTAGGAGAGATATAGGGTTAGATTCCTGCAAGCTTCTAGTCACAAGACTTTTGTTAACCAAAGAATACATAACCTTGCCTTATGTGTCTTCTATTTGAAGACACCTTATGTAACATGTATTGTTGATTCATTAATAATGAGCTAATGGCCAAATAGCACTATAACTCATGCCTGAACAAAGCTTATCAAGATATTTCTTCCATAAGGTGTATGATAGCCTTCTTGTGCTTAGGAACACTAGATAGAACCTCAGTACCATGTTCTGGGAACACTTTAAGAGCAAAACCACCAACAAAAAAAATGCAAATACATGGTGCTGAAGACCACAAAGAGGACACTTGTTTGAGGTATAAATGATGAAAGAAGAAGGCAAAACAATATGCATTCAATCCTCGGCTAGAAGCGTGCACATGGAGCAATTCAACTTTTTGCTGCTCTGTGTATGCACATGGCCACACATGACCACAAACATGCTGTAAATATTAGGTTGCAGTTTACAGATACTTTTTTTTGAAAGGGCAGCTTCATAAATTCAGGATCTTCAAATAATAGATATTGACTTTTGATTTTCTTTCTTTGCTTTTCTGTGCCATTGACCATTTAATTATGTCTTTGAATACTTCCTATTATGGTCTAATGTTATTGCCCTATATTGCATTAAAAATAAATGTATATATTTCAATAAACTACAATGAAAATAATATGCCAAACCAGAGTTTTATGACATAAAATAGTATACTATAGATTTTTTAAGAATTTAAAAGTTAAAGTGACTAAGTTAAAACTTGATCTAATATTTAAAAAAGACTGCAGTGCACTAGGCATCCCTGTCCATCACCAACTCCCAGAGCTTGCTTAAACCCATATCTGTTGAGTTGGTGATGCCATCCAAGCATCTCATCTCTGTTGTCTCCTTCTCCTCCTGCCTTCAATCTTTCCCAGCATCAGGGTCTTTTCCAATGAGTCAGTTCTTTGCATTGTGTGACCAAAGTATTGGAGCTTCAGCATCAGTCCTTCTAGTGAATATTCAGGGTTGATTTCCTTTAGGATTGACTGCTTTGCTGTCCAAGGGACTCTCAAGAGTCTTCTCCAGCACTACAGCACCATCAGTTCTTCAGTGCTCAGCTTTTTTTATTGTCTAGCTCTCACATCTGGACGTGACTAGTGGAAAAACCGAAGCTTTGACAATATGGACTTTTATAAGCAAAATAATGTCTCTGCTTTTTAATATGCTGTCTAGATTTGTCATTGCTTTTCTTCTAAGGAGTAAGCCTCTTTTAATTTCATGGCTACAGTCACCATCCACAGTGATTTGGGAACCCAAGAAAAATAAACTCTGTCACTGTTTCCATTGATTCTGCATCTATTTCACATGAAGTGATGGGATCGGATGCCATGATCTTTGTTTTTTGATTGTTGTTTCAAGCCAGCTTTTTCACTTTCTTCTTTCACCTTCATCAAGAGGCTCTTTAATTCCTCTTTGCTTTCTGCCATAAGGGTGGTGTCATCTGCATATCTAAGGTTATTGATATGTCTTCCTAGTGTTATTAAATATACTCACAAGATAAATGGCAGGGAAAAAATATATATCCAAGAAGAAGAGATAATGAAAAGCAATTATGGATTTTCATTAATAGCCTAGAAAAGAGTAATGACTCATGAGAAAAATATAAAAATATTTATTGAGCATATAATTGTAAGAAGTCAATATTATCATTCATAGAATTTCAGCAATTAGAAACCATTCATCTAACTATATATCTAGTATCTCTGTTCTTGAAAAATATGAAATATTTTTTCATATTAGAAAATATTCATAGATATATCATATATGTATATATATAGAGAGACACAAATTCTCCATTGGAAAAATTATTTATTTACTTACAGTATCAAGAGCATTTGTTAATCATGTTTGTGCTTGAAGTGGCACATGGGAATAACACCAACAAAAAATTAATGTGACAGACACAGTTTTTCTTCTCAGATAACTTTATCATTAAGACAAACACTTAAGAGCATAATAATAAACTGTTCATTGTAACAATTTCCATTCCCAATCCCATTGGCCACATATTTCAAGTAATATTAAATACAATTGGAATATAACCCTGGAGTATTTGATAACTGTGTAATACTCTTTATCACCCACTGTGTAACTGTGCACCACTAAAACTGAAAGCAAATCAGCTAGGGAAGGTGTTCATTTTTACCTGTCAGCATTGTAGGCAGATAAAGCTCTATGTCCTGGCCTCTGTGGCATGTTAATATCACCAAACAAACACCAATTTGGGCTGTGTTCTTTTGTGCAGAAAGGAATACGAGCAATTTAAATCACCCTTAGGCAACTTTCATTGTCTCATTCATGTTCCCTTTCTTGGCACTGATTACTTATCTTGGCTCTCCTATTAACTTCTGTGTGACTTGAGGGATACAGAAATTTAACAACTTGTGTGATCTATCTCATTTGTAAAATGCAACTAATCTACTTACTGTGGCAATGAGTGGAATTTGTAATAACATCAGGCAACTCTAATTACTTGAATGACTAGAAACAATTTGCCACAAATTTGGAAGCAGGACATAGGTTTTATAAAATGTTTATCATTATAACATACAGATACTTCCACGGTATATTCCACTGCATAGGATAAAAGCTAGCATAGGTATACTGTATTTATGTCTTTTTAAGAGCCTGGCATAGCTTTCTTCTTTCCTTTTGGCCAAATATTTGCCATAAGACATACAGATTAAATATAAGCATGCTGGAATATGCATATAATTACTCCTACTTTAAAATTATTTGTTGGACTTTATCAACTATGTAATCCCTTTTATAAAGAACTTATAAATATTTTTGTACCAAACACTCTTAATTTCCTTCACTCTTGCCACTTGCATACATAGGAACTAAAAAAAAAAAAAAAAATTCCTCATTTCTCTAGCCTCCCTTGCAGCTAGGCTTGGTCTTATAACAAAGTTCTGGTCAGTGAAGTATTCACAAAGACTACTGGGATCTTCTTGAAATGATTTTGCTTTTCTAGTGAAAGAAGCAGAGGCTTATCAAGTTGAAAGAAATCTGCAGTATCTGTCTTGAGCAAAATATCTAAATAATATAAAGAACAAGGAGATGATTTGTTGAGCTATTAAATCAGTGCCAATAGCTTCCTGCTTTCAGCTTTCTAATAATGTGAAGAAAATAACCTTTATTTAAACCTATATAAGTGGATTGATTTTAAACAAACACATTCTTGAGACAAGATAAGAGGCTATAAATATACATGTAGTTGTATGTATGTGCATATACGTATGTTAATGAAGTAAGATATTTGAGGGTGGTGCAAAAGATCAGTTGCAGTTTCATGTTACTATCAGCTTAATGGAAATTATTATTCTAGCAAAATCATTATTACTCTGAATTGAGAAAACCTCCAATGATCAGGAAGCAATCACTTACTAACATCCCTACCCTGCCCCTACCACCCTCAACACAAAGAATGTTATAGGGAAAAGCCAATTTTGACTCTATGTTGGATCTATTTATCTATTTCTTTTACTTTAACCTTGGCTTCCCATTGTTTTTGTTCCCTAAAAGGATACTGTCCATACATAATGGTCTTTCTTGGGAACCCTGCCCCTCTGCCTGAATGTTAAATCAAAATGCCTTTGTTCAGGACCCTGTCCACCTGTGGATGCCTACAGGAAGGAAGAAATTAACACATCCCTCCCCCTACCACCCACCCCTCCTCATTCCAGAAGAGATATCTGCAAGGTTAATAGCCTTTTTACTTTACTTCCTCACCTCCTCCTCCTCTCTGCTCTATAAAAGAACCTGTCATCCAGACCCCATAAAATGGCTAATTTGAGACATTAGTCTGCTATCTTCTTGATCAGCCAGCTTTCTGAATAAAGTCATATTCTTTGCCTCAACACCTAGTCTCTTGGCTTTATTGGCCTGTCATGCAGCCAGCAGAGGGAGTTTGGACTTGGTAACAAGAAAACAAGAATTTTTAGCTCCCTTCATGGGGTCGGGTGGTTAGAGGATGGGACTTAATCACCAAGTATATATTAATATTACCAATATTACTATTAATGAAATTATTAATTTACTGTAAAAGATAAAGCAAAATTTAAATGATTGTCAAAGGACAATCTTAACTATTCCTCAAATACATTTTTTATATCAGTGCTGTGCTAGCACTGCAAGGTATACAAAAAAATATGATTGTTAATATCAGCCTCTTTAAGAAGATTACAGGAAACATTGAATATAGTTTTTAAAACCTCAGACTTCATTTTGTAATGAATAATTTTTTATGCAAATAGAATTTAATGTCAGTTTTAAATACCTAGAAACTGAATATTTATTAGTAAAATCCAGATTCTTTTGGTTACTGTAAAAAAAAGCATGTCTTTGTAACAAAATGTAAGTACTTTCTGTAAGTAATTTTCTGTACTTACATTCTAAAATATTAATAGATCAATAATTCTGTTATAATAAAGGTATTTAGTAGTACCATGTTATATATATACATCCAAACAGAACTCTCATAATCAAATGTTTAGTAAAAAAAAATAATAATAATTCAAGCCTTCAAGTCCCAGTTGTTTTCTTCCTCAATTAATTCAGCAATATTTTATTTAAATTTATCATTATTGTAATACAGAAAACTTAGTGGAAAAGTCTTTTCTAAAGCCTCAGTGATTTGATATGTTTGTGGACTTTATGATGAGGGAAAATAATAATCTGAATCCTAGAAAGCCTAATTGAAAAATAAATTTCACTTGAAGTACTTGCTAATGAATGACTAAGGTTAGTTTGGATTCTGCTTTAAAGATATATTGTCAAAAGTGTTAGCTTTACCAAGTTTCCAGAGAAACTAAATAAGCTGTATTTCAAAGTGGAAAGGACACATTCATAATGGCAAGGCATAGGCCAGAGTAGGAACAATAAGTTTAATTGACTAATTGTCTGTAATAAAGTACTTCTCCAACCCAAGGAAATTTATAAGTTTAGACTATACTGCAGGCAAGTGAGAGAAACATGTTCTTAGAGATATTCTGTCAGAAGAACTTGAAGGTCATTCATTGTTCTTTGAGAAGAATTTAATTTCCATATTGCATTTGCATTTTTAATCCTACATCTATTTGTCCCAAGTTACATGACAAAGACATTAAATTTTTAATCAGTAACAAAACCAGCGTTTGTCTGGTGGCCAGTTTCATTGCCCTTCTCTTTTTCATACATTTTACTCACAGCTGTGATACTTGAATGGATGTCCCAATTACCTTGGAATATGGGTGGCAGCAGCTAGAGATTAGAATTCAGCTTTAGGCACGTCTAGGATGGCGTCTAACATAAATCAAGAGGATATAAGTCAAATGCAAATGAGTTAACAGAAACAAGCCTATTATTAATATAAGGTGAGGGATCATACCCGATTAGCTGATCATTGTCTCACCGTCACCTACTACAATGCCTGGCACATGGTAGATTCCCAATTAATAATTATGGAATCTCTACTTTAAAATAAAAAGGTCAGAGTTATCTTGGGAATGTTATGTATAAGAACACATTAGCAGCAAGGGAGAGTGTGGAGTAAAAATCTTTATGAGCTGAGTCAAAACTCAGAAATACTCAGACTGCTTGTGGGTCTACAAGTGGAGGAAATGATTTTTTTCTGTAGGACTTAACATCTCAAGCATTATGATCAAGGTAGATGACTGGTATAAAACAAAACAAGCAAACACCTCTAAATCTCAGCAAACATTGTAATAAAAGGCTTGCTTCACATTTTTGCTCGAAGTCTAATGCAAGTCAACACAGTACACTCTGCATAAGCAGTTGTCCAGAGATCAAGGCTTCAGAGAACCATTTAGTTCTTTAAATCTTTGGAATTTTCATCATCAGCCAGAAGCTGAAGGAAGAAAATGGAAAATGAGGTATTTATATACTCAGAAATTGGCTCACATCACTTCCACTCACATTCCATTGTCCAAAAATAAGTCACAAGCCCACGCCAAAGAGGTGTGGAAAATATATTCTTTGCTCAGAGAGAACGGAAGAACATGGAAACTGGTGAGTACCTGCCTTGTCATTTACAGTCTACCCTTCAGAACATCACATACTTGTGTCGTTCTTCTTCCTATGCATAGGACAGATTCATTTCTCTTCCAGAAAGGCAACCCAAAGTTCCATGTAGTCCCCGGTCCAGGTCAAAGTGGAGGGACAGTACTTGGGTGATAGGCAATCCTCTTCATGAGATCTGAATGTGGTTCTTTGTGGGCCAGCATCCTAAAAACGAAAAGAAAAATTCACAACCCCACACATAGCAGTAATATTCAATGTGGAGCATAATTTTTAAAAAAAGCATAATTGAAACTTGTTTTTAGGTAGAGGAAGACACTGGTCTTTAACATTTATGAAACAGGATGACAAGGCAGGATGTGAAGATTCCTGCTGTGACGGAGGTAGGAGGGATGTTCCTTAATTAGACTCCAGTTCTAATAAGAACACATTTGTCCTTTTTTTTTTTTTTTCTAAGTTCCCTGGCTCTAGGCTCTGTCTAGGAAATTTTTCCTTTTCTAATAGCCTCCATCAGCTGATCTGATGTGAGAATTCAGTGGGGGGGCTGGGAGGGTATGTCTATCTTAGTGGAGGCCCAGTCTTCACAACTTATTTCTGACGCATGCAGATATTGGGGCCAGAGTCATTTTAAATATCAAGTAATTTCAGACTCCTGATTTTTTTGGCCATAAAATTTTCTTGAAAACTTACTAAGCTTTTGATCTATTTAAGTCAACTCTATGTTACTAACTATACCCTAAGTTCTTTCCTGTGTATGCCAGTCTGACTCTGCTTAATGATATCTACACACTAGACCATCAGATGTGTCTGGGGAGGCTGTATCCTGAATCTGACCTTTGCTATAATGGCTAAGACTTGGTCAATCTTTGACTCTGAGAGGCAAATTTTAGGGATCTTATTTCCTATCGCTCGGAGCCTAGAAGTTGTTGTCTCTAGCATTCCTTCAAGGCCTCAAATTTATGGGCTCTCTCTTCCCTATCATCTCTGCTAACAAATCTATCAATTCTTGTTTAAGTTCATCTCTGTCTCATTAATATTCTGCTGAAAACAGCAGTAGCATCCAATACATATGATCATGTTCATTCTTTCCTCTAGAGCTGTGGGTTCTGTGAACAGGTGCCTCTTCCAAGCTTTCGCTAGAGATAGTTCTACCAAATGTTTTAAAAGGCAGAATAGGACTTTCCACCCTTATAGCTTCTGTCTCCTTGCCATCTATAGCCCACACATCTTGCATTCACATAATGTCCATATTTGAGTTTTTGTCATGGTAACACCGAAGTTCAAAATATCACTTTCTAAGTTGAGATATTTTTTGCTGAAACAAACAACCTCACCATCGAGTAGCTTGAGCAATGCATTACTCATGCATGACTCATGTCACAGCCCAATGTAACTCTGGCGGAGGGCTTGACGTGTGTGCAGGCTCTGCTCTAGTGCTGCAGAGACTGACTCCTGTCCTGTTTATCTGTGACTGCTTCTAATTCACAGTTTATCTGTGACCAGCTGTAGCTACCAGTTTTTCTGTTACTACCAGGGCTTCCTGGTGACTTATCTGGTAAAGAATCCGCCTGCAATTCAGGAGACCTGGGTTCAATCCCTAGGTTGGGAAAATCCCCTGGAGAAGGAAATGGCTGCCCATTTCAGTATTCTGGCCTGGAAAATTTCATGGACTGTATAGTCCATGGGGTTGCAAAGAGTCGGACACGACTGAGTGACTTTCATTTTCACTTCTACTTTAGGAATTCTCAAAATGTGGTCCATGGACCTTTGGGTTGGGTGGCCAGTAAGGTCAAACTTTTTCTTAGTAACTAATGAAAAGTATATGTCTTTTTCAATGTGTTTGGCACTGATGGTAAAAAAAAAAAAAAAAATGCTGAGTAAAGCTATTTATGCCTTTATATGAATCCAAACAGTGTCATCAAACTGAAATATTACTCTTTGCTTCAGTGCCACTCACCTGCAATCAAAATATCATCAGTTTCTATTAAGAATGTCCTTGGTGAAGTAAAATTAATTATTTTAATAAATAATACTTTAAAAAATATTCCTGTATTTATTTTAGTTTTGGCTGTTCTGGGTCTTCATTGCTGCCTGCAGGCTTTTCTCAGGTTGTGGTGAGCAGGGGCTACTATTCACTGAGGTGTGCACACTCCTCATTGTGGTGGCTTCCCTTGTTGTGGAGCATGGGCTCTAGGTACAGGTTCAGTAGTTGTGGCACATGGACTTAGTTGCCAAATGGCATATGGGATCTTCCCAGACCAGGGATGGAACCTGTGTCCCCTGCATTGGTAGGCTGATTCTTAAACATTGGAGCACCAGGGAAGCCCAAATCCTAAATTTTGAGTGCAAATCTTTTTTGATTCTTCATGAAGAAATGGGAATTATGCATAAAGCATTTCTGCTGCAAACAAAAATAAAATGGTTGTTACATGGAAAAGTCTTTGTTCTATTTTTTAAGTTTCAAACTGAACTTGTCTTTTTTTTGAATACTATTTCTTCTTGAAAGAACAGACTATTCAGACTGGTTATTTGGCAGAAATTTCCTCAAAAGATAATAAAGTGAGCCAATTATTTCAAGGACAATAATTGTAGGGGCAAATGGTACAATTAAAGGTTTCAAGTGAAAATTAGCATTTTGGAAAACGCTTGTGCCGCTGTGAGCTTGAGGCTTTTCTGATAAGGTTGGTGGTACACTATCATTGCATAATGGCATGTGTCAGCATTTGGAAGACATGTATGACTCAGTGCTCTGCTGCTGCTGCTGCTAAGTTGCTTCAGTTGTGTCTGAATCTGTGCCATCCCATAGACGGAAGCCCACCAGATGCCCCCATCCCTGGGATTCTTCAGGCAAGAATACTGGAGTGGGTTGCCATTTCCCTCTCCAATGCATGAAAGTGAAAAGTGAAAGGGAAGTCGCTCAGTCATGTCCAACTCTTAGCGATCCCGTGGACTGCAGCCTACCAGGCTCCTCCATCCATGGGATTTTCCAGACAAGAGTACTGGAGTAGGGTGCCATTGCCTTCTCCAAACTCAGTGCTCTAGTGTTGTCCAAATGATCTGTACTTGATATTGCAAAATCGTATATTGGTAAACTATCCATTCAAAGTGAAAGAGCTACAGATTTTAGAGTAACAGAAGATTAAAGTTGGTACTGCCCAACTTAAAGCTTACTATAAAGCTCCAGTGATCAGGAAAATGTGAAATTGGTGAAAGAATAGACAAATAGGTCAATGTAACATAATAGAGAGACCAGAAATGAACCCATTCAAATACAATTACCTGATCCATGACAAAGAAAGCAGCAATGGAGAAAAGAGAATCTTCTTCTGTTCTGGAATAACTGGACATCTATGTGCAAAAATATAATTTAGACAGAGATCTTACACATTCACAACAATTAACTTAAAGTGGATCATTTATCTCAATGTAAATTGCAAAGCTAAGAAACTCCTAGAAGATATCAGGATAGAATCTGGATGACCTTAAGGTTAATTTTTTTTGGCACACCACCAAAGGTGTGATCCATGAAAGAAAAAATTGATAAGCTGAACTTCATTAAAGTTTAAAAAATTCTGCTATACAAAAGACACTGTGAAGAGGATGAGACAACAAACCATAGAATGGAAGAAAATATTTGCCAAAAACGTATCTGATAAAAGACTGTTATCCAATACATGCAAAGAACCCTGAAAACCCAACAATAAGAAAATGAATTATAAGTGAGCAAAATTTAAACAAGTGGGCAAAAGTTCTGAAAATACACTTCACCAAACAAGATATAGAGATAACAAATAAAAATATGAAAAGATGCTCAACATCGTATGTCATTAAGGAACTGCAAATTAAAACATCAAGAATTATCACTGCACATCTATTGAAATGGCAGAAATCCTAGACACTAACATCAAATGCTGGTAAAGTTTTGGAACAACAGGAACTATCATTCCTGATGGTAATGCAAAATGGTATAATCACTTTGGATAGCAGGACTTCCCAGATGGTGCTGTGGTAAAGAATCTGCCTGCCAGTGTAGGAGACACAAGAGACATAGGCTTGATCCTTGGCTTGGAAAGATCCCCTGGAGTAGAAAATGGCACTGCACTCCAATATTCTTGCCTGGAAAATACCATGGGCTGATGGGCTACAGTCCGTGGGGTCACAAGGCATCATACACAACTGAACAACTGAGCATGCACACAGATAGCTTTCTTACAAAACTAAACTTGCTTTCCAGGAATCATACTCCTTGGTGTAAACTGAGAGGACTTAAAAACCTACATTCACACAAAAACTTGAACATGGATTTTTTTTTTTTTCGAATCTATCTTTTTTTTTATTATTATTTTTTTAATTTTAAAATCTTTAATTCTTACATGTGTTCCCAAACATGAACCCCCCTCCCACCTCCCTCCCCATAACATCTCATTGGGTCATCCCCATGCACCAACCCCAAGCATGCTGTATCCTGCGTCAGACATGGACTGGCGATTCAATTCTTACATGATAGTATGCATGATAGAATGCCATTCTCCAAAATCATCCCACCCTCTCCCTCTCCCTCTGAGTCCAAAAGTCCATTATACACAGCTGTGTCTTTTTTCCTGTCTTGCATACAGGGTCGTCATTGCCATCTTTCTAAATTCCATATATATGTGTTAGTATACTGTATTGGTGTTTTTCTTTCTGGCTTAATTCACTCTGTATAATCGGCTCCAGTTTCATCCATCTCATCAGAACTGATTCAAATGAATTCTTTTTAACGGCTGAGTAATACTCCATTGTGTATATGTACCACTGCTTTCTTATCCATTCATCTGCTGATGGACATCTAGGTTTTTTTCCATGTCCTGGCTATTATAAACAGTGCTGTGATGAACATTGGGGTACATGTGTCTCTTTCAATTCTGGTTTCCTCGGTGTGTATGCCCAGCAGTGGGATTGCTGGGTCATAAGGTAGTTCTATTTGCAATTTTTTAAGGAATCTCCACACTGTTCTCCATAGTGGCTGTACTAGTTTGCATTCCCACCAACAGTGTAGGAGGGTTCCCTTTTCTCCACACCCTCTCCAGCATTTATTGCTTGCAGATTTTTGGATCGCTGCCATTCTGACTGGTGTGAAGTGGTACCTCATTGTGGTTTTGATTTGCATTTCTCTGATAATGAGTGATGTTGAGCATCTTTTCATGTGTTTGTTAGCCATCCGTATGTCTTCTTTGGAGAAATGTCTATTTAGTTCTTTGGCCGATTTTTTGATTGGGTCATTTATTTTTCTGGAATTGAGCTGCATGAGTTGCTTGTATATTTTTGAGATTAGTTGTTTGTCAGTTGCTTCATTTGCTATGAATTTCTCCCATTCCGAAGGCTGTCTTTTCACCTTGCTTATAGTTTCCTTTGTTGTGCAGAAGCTTTTAATTTTAATTAGATCCCATTTGTTTATTTTTGCTTTAATTTCCAGAATTCTGGGAGATGGATCATAGAGGATCCTGCTGTGATTTATGTCTGAGAGTGTTTTGCCTATGTTCTCCTCTAGGAGTTTTATAGTTTCTGGTCTTACATTTAGATCTTTAATCCATTTTGAGTTTATTTTTGTGTGCGGTGTTAGAAAGTGATCTAGTTTCATTCTTTTACAAGTGGTTGACCAGTTTTCCCAGCACCACTTGTTAAAGAGATTGTCTTTACTCCATTGTATATAACAAGACAAGGGTGTCCACTTTCACCGCTACTATTCAACATAGTTCTGGAAGTTTTGGCCACAGCAATCAGAGCAGAAAAAGAAATAAAAGGAATCCAAATTGGAAAAGAAGAAGTAAAACTCTCACTGTTTGCAGATGACATGATCCTCTACATGGAAAACCCTAAAGACTCCACCAGAAAATTACTAGAGCTCATCAATGAATATAGTAAAGTTGCAGGATATAAAATCAACACACAGAAATCATGGAAAAAGCAAGAGACTTCCAGAAAAACATCTATCTCTGCTTTATTGACTATGCCAAAGCCTTTGACTGTGTGGATCACAATAAACTGTGGAAAATTCTTCAAGAGATGGGAATACCAGACCACCTGACCTGCCTCTTGAGAAATCTGTATGCAGGCCAGGAAGCCACAGTTAGAACTGGACATACTGGTTCCAAATAGGGCAAGGAGTATGTCAAGGCTGTATCTTGTCACCCTGCTTATTTAACTTATATGTAGAGTACATCATGCAAAATGCTGGGCTGGATGAAGCACAAACTGGAATAAAGATTGCTGAGAGAAATATCAATAACCTCAGATATGCAGATGACACCACCCTTATGGCAGAAAGTGAAGAAGAACTAAAGAGTCTCTTGATGAAAGTGAAAGAGGAGAGTGGAAAAGTTGACTTAAAACTCAACATTCAGAAAACTTAGATCATGGCGTCTGGTTCCATCATGTCATGGCAAATAGGTGGGGAAGCAATGGAAATAGAGACAAACTTCATTCAGGGGGGCTCTAAAATCATGGCAGATACTGACTGCAGCCATGAAACTAAAAGATGCTTGCCCCTTGGAAGAAAAGCTATGACCAACCTAGACAGCATATTAAAAAGCAGGAACATTACTTTGCCAGCAAAGGTTCATCTAGTCAAAGCTGTGGTTTTTCCAGTAGTCATGTATGGATGTGAGAGTTGGACTATAAAGAAAGCGGAAGGAATTGATGCTTTTGAACTGTGGTGTTGGAGAAGACTCTTGAGAGTCCCTTGGACTGCAGGGAGATCCAACTAGTCAGTCCTAAAGGAAATCAGTCCTGAATATTCATTAGAAATGAATGAAGTGTCAGCTTAAGCTGAAGCTCCAATACTTTGGCCAGCTAATGCGAAGAGCTGACTCATTTGAAGAGCTGACTGAAGAGCTGAGGGAAAGAGCTGACTCTTTCCCTGATGCTGGGAAAGATTGAAGGCGAGAGGAGAAGGGGATGACAGAGAATGAGGTGGTTGGATGGCATCACCGACTCAATGGACATGAGTTTGAGTAAACTCCAGGAGTTGGTGATGCACAGGGAGTCCTGGCATGCTGCAGTCCATGGGGTCGCAAAGAGTTGGACACGACTGAACTAACTGAACTGAACTGAATGTGATTTATATATGTGTCAAAAGCCTATACGCTGCACAATAACAAGAGTTAACCATATAATGACTTATCAGTTGTGACCAATGTACTGTTCTGGTGTGGATGTAGATGGGTGGAGGGTCTGTGGGTTAGCAGGGGCCAGAGAGTATATGGAAACTGTACTTTCTATTTAGTTTTGCTGTAAACCCAAGACTTCTTAAAAATATAAAACCTATGAAAAATCTATTGGCTCTTCTCAAAAACCATTATAAAAACCACTTTGACAATATTTTCAGTTGCCTTGGGATTTTGTTTAAACTGCAAATAAAACTGTAAATTAAGATTGGTTGACAGTTTGATTTATTTAGTATAGGATTTTCTTTGAGGAACATGTTATTCATACCTTGGTTTTTTTGTTTTATTGTTTTTTTTTTTTTTAGTTTTCTGAACGTTGAGCTTTTTTAAAATTTCAATTTATTTATTTTAACTGGAGGTTAATTACTTTATGATATTGTATTGGTTTTGCCATACATCAACATGAATCCACCATGGGTATACACATGTTCCCCATCCTGAACCCCCCTCCCACCTCCCTCCCTGTACCATCCCTCTGGGTCATCCCAGTGCACCAGCCTCAAGCATCCTGTATCCTGCATTGAACCTGGACTGGTGATTCGTTTCTTATATGATATAATAATATATGTATATATATTAATATAATAATATATGTATATATATATATATATATAATACATATTTCAATGCCATTCCCGCAAATCATCCCACCCTCTCCCTCTCCCACAGAGTTCAAAAGACTGTTCTATACATCTGTCTCTAACTGGAAATACCAATTCTTTATAACCTTAAGCATCTCACTCTCTGCAACCTGCGCTTCTCCACACTCAGGCATTCAGCCTATCACCTATTCTTCAAACACTCTTGAGACCCCATTCCATAACAGCTTTACACTTTCTATTGATTCTATTTCCATTTTGGTGTAGTTTTAACTTCTTAATGTATCTTTAACCACTATGTCTCCAGTATATCCTCTATTCCTTTCTTTTTTTCCTTCTTACTCACTGACAAGTTCTCTTTCTACCTTTATTAATTATTGACAAAATAAATAACCCCAGAAGTCGATGTCATCAGAGTTTATGTGTTTTACTAATTTCTGGTTCTCATTGTATACATGCCTACTTCTTATCTTTTTCACATCCCCAAAATCTAATTTGAAAACATCTACAACTTGCAACAACTAAACTTTTCTTCTTAAATTGAAAAGAATATAGACACTGTCCTATGTGAATTTTTCAATCTCTTATCACCAAATCTGTAATCGTACTGGTGTGAGTCCCTGTCCTCTTTTCTTCCTGCTGTTTCATGGTTCTTATTCACTTCTCCTGCTTGGGACTACAGTGTCTTCTACCACCATCTATCCATTATGCACTATCTCTGTGTTTTAACATATCTATTTTCACTTGTTCCTTTTCTCTCTTATTTAATCTTCCACATCTATCTCCCATTAAAAACAAACAACTTGCCCTGTCTTACTTCTCTCTACCATTCATTTCTTTCCTCCTGTTCACAGCAAACCTTCTTAAAAGGGTTGTACCTTTGCTAAAGAGAATTGTTCAGTATTGTGCTATTCCAGATTATAGTGAAATTGACACCTATTTCTGTAGAGTAGATTTACAGGATTGCTGTTCATATGTCATGGAATTTTATAGTGCTAAATAGCCTTACAAAAAAATGTGTGGAACAATTACCAACCCATCCACATATAGGTTTCATTTACCTATACTTGTCACCTTTACCATATATGATTAATTTTGGATAATCTAAAAGTTTAATATTGTTCATCATTGCTTTTATCAGTAATGATATTAGTACCTTCTCAAATATTCATTGGCTATTTCTTTTTCTACTAATTGTTTGTTTGTATCCTTTAAGCTTTTATCTTTATATTTCTATGAGCTATTTATAAATTTACCCCCATGTGTGTGCTCAGTCATGTCTGACTCTCTGCGGCCCCATGGGCTGTAGCCCCCAAAGTTCCTCTATCCATGGAATTTTCCAGGCAAGAATACTGGAGTGGGTTGCCATTTCCTTCTCCAGGGGATTGAGCTCCTGACCCAGGGATGGAACCCACATTTCTTGTGTCTCTTGCACTGGTGGGTGGATTCTTTACCACTGAACCATCTGGGAAGCCCTTATAAATTATTTCCTCTTATAAGCTTATAAATATGTATTATACATATGTTTCCCTTTGTCTTCTAACTTAGACTTGGTAGCTCTGTAGCCAAATTTGTAACTCTCTTGATAATTTTCTTTCTGTCTCCTGGGTCACATGCTTCAAAAATCACTCCCTCTGAGGAAACTGTCTACATTGATTGCGTGCACTTCTCAAAACCCTGTTATACGAGTTAATCTGTGCAGTGTGATTTCTGTCTCCATCACCTAACTGAACTTGCTCTTGCCAAGGATACTAATAGCCACTGGGACCACAGCTTCCATGATGCCTTCCTTTCTGCTGTTTTACATGATACTAGGCCTTATTCATTTGTTTGCTCCTTACTTTCTGACTAGCTTTCAGTGTACTCCTCCTTAACTCAAATTTCATTTTTTTTCAAATATCCTCACTGTTGCTGTCCCTCAGAGTTTTGCCATAGGACCTCATCCCTCCTCATTTTACATTCAGTGTGTTTTGTAGTGATAATAATTATCTCTGAGTTTGACATAACTTTGATAATTTTGGAATTAGAATGATGTTCTAGTGTGTTTGGTACCATTTTCACCAGAGACCAGGGAATGCCAGGAACCTGTCTGCGAGTCTCCCTTCTTTCCTCTCTCCATAGCCCTGAAATAGCTTTTGACCGAGAGGAATAACCAGAGAGGGGAGAGAAGATGCCGCTTTGTTATCCAAACTCAACTGGTTTCACCTAACCTAAGAGAATGCTGTTAACTTAGGCAACAGTATGTTGTTTAGACTTCCACTGTTTCCCCTAAAATCCCTGTCTTTACTTTTGTAATCTTACTACAGTCTGGCTGGTTGCTTGATAAAGAATCTCAACCCATTAAAGAGCATTCTCAGTGTGTTCACAATCTATTTTTGACTCTATAGCTAGCCTGTGTCAGTTCAATCGCTCAGTTGTATCCGACTCTTTGCGACCCCATGAATCGCAGCACGCCAGGCCTCCCTGTCCATCACCAACTCCCAGAGTTCACTCAGACTTGCGTCCATCGAGTCTGTGATGCCATCCAGCCATCTCATCCTCAGTTGTCCCCTTCTCCTCCTGCCCCCAATCCCTCCCAGCATCAGAGTCTTTACCAGTGAGTCAACTCTTCTCATGAGGTGGCCAAAGTACTGGAATTTCAGTTTTAGCATCATTCCTTCCAAGGAAATCCCAGGGCTGATCTCCTTCAGAGTGGACTGTTTGGATCTCCTTGCAGTCCAAGGGACTCTCAAGAGTCTTCTCCAACACCACAGTTCAAAAGCATCAATTAATCGGTGCTCAGCTTTTTCACAGTCCAACTCTAACATCCATACATGACTGCTGGAAAAACCATAGCCTTGACTAGATGGACCTTAGTCAGCAAAGTAATGTCTCTGCTTTTGAATATGCTATCTAGGTTGGCCATAACTTTTCTTCCAAGCAGTAAGCGTCTTTTAATTTCATAGCTGCAATCACCATCTGCAGTGATTTTGGAGCCCAAAAAAGTAAAGTCTGACACTGTTTCCACTGTTTCTCCATCTATTTCCCATGGAGTGATGGGACTGGATGCCATGATCTTCGTTTTCAGAATGTTGAGCTTTAAGCCAACTTTTTCACTCTCCTCTTTCACTTTCATCAAGAGGCTTTTTAGTTCCTCTTCACTTTCTGCCATAAGGGTGGTGTCATCTGCATATCTGAGGTTATTGATATTTCTCCTGGCAATCTTGATTCCAGCTTGTGCTTCTTCCAGTCCAGAGTTTCTCATGATGTACTCTGCATAGAAGTTAAATAAACAGGGTGACAATATACAGCCTTGACGTACTCCTGGCTTGGAGAATTTTGAGCATTACTTTACTAGCATGTGAGATGAGTGCAATTGTGTGGTAGTCTGAGCATTCTTTGGCATTGCCTTTCTTTGGGATTGGAATGAAAACTGACCTTTTCCAGTTCTGTGGCCACTACTGAGTTTTCCAAATTTGCTGGCATATTGAGTGCAGCACTTTCACAGCATCATCTTTTAGAATTTGAAAAAGCTCAACTGGAATTCCATCACCTCCACTAGCTTTGTTCATAGTGATGTTTCTAAGGCCCACTTGACTTCACATTCCAGAATGTCTGGCTCTAGGTGAGTGATCACATAACCATGATTAACTTGGTCATGAAGATCCTTTTTGTACAGTTCTTCTGTGTATTCATGCCACCTTTTCTTAATATCTTCTGCTTCTGTTAGATCCATACCATTTCTGTTCTTTCTCGAGCCTATCTTTGCATGAAATATTCCCTTATAACATTTTAAATTTTATATATCATTCATTCTTAATTTTGCATACTTTTGATTAATCATTTTATGTGATTACTATGTGAAATCCCAGTTCACTAATTTTTTTCAAGAAACTGTTTTACATTTATGTTTCTCTTTTATAACTTGTGGCACTCCAAATTACTTTTTAATTTATTATTAAATTTTCTTCTTGCTTGTCTCAGGGTTTTCCCCATTTTGGTTATTTGATAACTTATTGATTTATTGAGTGAGTGAGTTAATGAGTAAGTGCTTCTTTCCCTTCCCCAATGAAACTCCAGGCCAGCTAAGCAAGAACTGTTTTTCTTGCTTATCACTGGAAACTCAGTGGCTTGAATAGTGAATATATATGAAATTAATGAATAAATACATATTTTAAGGCTGTCACTTTATTGAGTAGTTTCAAGTTCCTATCTTAATGTTCTAACTTAAGAGTTAAGTAGGGAATTTTGTAATTTCTAAATAGAGAGCTTTTCTTTCTTATTTGTATTATTGCTTTACAGTTTTCATGCAGAAATAGACTGTTTATAATTTGTTCTTCTAATAACTTGCTAGGGTTGTCTTTGTGGTATAATATCTGATAGTATATTAAAATTTCTATAATTATTTAAGCATGAAGTTTCTATAATTTACTAAGTTTGACTTACAACTTTTAAATAAACAAGAACTTAGTATTCAAATTTTATTACTTTGTTTTTCTTGTTTATTTTGGAATAATTTTCTAAAATTGGGTTCAGTTCAGTTCAGTCACTCAGTCATGTCCAACTCTTTGTGACTCCATGAATCGCAGCATGCCAGGCCTCCCTGTCCATCACCATCTCCCTGAGTTCGCTCAGACTCACGTCCATCAAGTCCATGATGCCATCCAGCCATCTCATCCTTGGTCGTCCCCTTCTTCTCCTGCCCCCAATCCCTCCCAGCATCAAAGTCTTTTCCAGTGAGTCAACTCTTCACATGAGGTGGCCAAAGTACTGGAGCTTCAGCTTTAGCATCATTCCTTCCAAAGAACACTCAGGACTGATCTCCTTCAGAATGGACTGGTTGGATCTCCTTGAAGTCCAAGGGACTCTCAAGAGTCTTCTCCAACACCACAGTTCAAAAGCATCAATTCTTCGGCGTTCAGCCTTCTTCACAGTCCAACTCTCACATCCATACATGACCATAGGAAAAACCATAGCCTTGACTAGACAGACCTTTGTTGGCAAAGTAATGTCTCTGCTTTTGAATATACTATCTAGGTTGGTCATAAGTTTTCTTCCAAGGAGTAAGCGTCTCACATCATTTGTTATTATTCCACTATTTTACTTTTGTGTTTTTATCATTTCTTCATATTTTAGTATCCTATTTTTTATTACATAAAGCTTTATGATTATGCACTATACCTTTTGCCAAAGTTAAATCACCATATTTCTCCAATTTAAAGCTACTTGTTTTAAAATGATTTTTAGATGAATTCTCTGGCAGTCCAGTGTTTAGGACTATTCACTTCCCCTGCAGGGGACAAGGGTTTGATCCCTGGTTGGGGAACGGGCATCCTGCAAGCTCCATGCCCCCAAAAATAAAAATGTTAATCTTTTTTGTTTGTTTGTTTCATGTTTTCTAGTTTATTTCTGACTAATGCTTTACTTTTAATCCTTTTCTGTCATTTTTTTGAGTGCAGTTCTTATAAGAGCATATTTTGACTGTTTAACAGTGAAGTCTGAGAGTCTTTGCAGAATAAGATAATTTAATTCATTTATACTTAGTGACATACTAATGTTTATAATAGTTAACCTTTTAGAGATACTTACAATGTGTCAAGTACTATTTTAAACACTTTCATCTAGTAACACATTTAATTCTTATAACAGCCCTGTCAGGTCATTGGTACTAATATACATATTTTACAGATCTGGAAACTGACATACATAGTGATTCTAAGTGACTTACTATGGTTACAGGGGTAAAATGCAGAAAAGCCAGGAAGTGTACCTAAGCAGTCTGGCCATAAAGCCTGTGTTAACAACCAAGCTTTATTGTCAGCTAGTTTTACATTGGTTTTGAAAACTGGATAGTATCTTACTTATTCATTGTGTGATCTACAAAGATCTTTGAGATAGTCATTTCAAGTTGTTGCAAGTATGTGTTTTTACACATAGTCCAGCTGTTGTGGTAGTTTTCATCTATACTCTGAATCATAAAATTCTGGAATAACATTGCTCTACATGCTTAATTTGTGGTTCTGTTGAAACTACGTATCATTTTATATTTTCTGGGTGAAGGGTGAAAGAAAGGCTCACTCTCTGCCAGCCTAAGAATTCTATTATCTGTTGTACAGTTTTATCCTTTTGTGTCCATAGAATTCAAATTACACTTTTCCTCTTTTAACTTTATGGCTACAATTGCTGTGAACACCTCTCTCAGGATACTTTGGAATTGTTACAGTACAGCCACTGACATCTGAAACCCTAGAAGCAAGACAGATTTTTTAAGTTTAAGGATGAGGACAGGAGTCCAATAGGTCTAACAGTATAGGCAGACACTTAACTGAAGATTGAAGTAAATGTAAAAGAAAAGCTGACTGGACAAGTAAAATTGAAGAATGTAGAGTGGAAAGTGTCTGCCATTCAAGATCTTAAATAACTTTAGTGTTTGCTTTAAGCTTAGTGAATATGATTAATCTTTACTAAAAGACTAAATGAAAGAGAATGATATCAAAACTACTTATAAATATGGAATCTCTTATGAAAATAATAATTGTTGCATGAATTGTTGAGACAGAGTAGTAATTGTAGGAATCTAAAATAGATAATAAAGATAAGATCAAAAAAGGAGAAATCAGAGATAATAGCATAAATGGAAGGGGGAACCAAGTAATGTGGGCTTCCCAGGTAGCTCAGATGGTAAAGAATCCACCTGCAATGTGAGAGACCTGGGTTCAATCCTTGGTTCGGGAAGATCCCCTAGAAGAGGTCATGGCAACCTTTTCCAGTATTTTTGCCTGGAGGATCCCCATGGATAGAGGAGCCTGGTAGGTTACAATGCATGGGGTCACAAAGAGTTGGACAAGACTAAGGCCCAGCCAAGTAATGTAACTTTGTATATTTTTAAATTAAGTAACTTTGTTGGCCCACTAGAAGGGTGTGCCTAGGTTCACAGTGTTCCTGAGATACTCAGTTGCATACAGGAAAAACACAAGACAGGTTGCTGGCCAAGTCAGCAATGCTGGGAAAGATAAGCATTTAGCAGAAATGACTACCTCTACAAAATTAACTGTGTGGTTTGTTATGAACAAATCCTCCTGGAGAGCAACTCTAGATAATATTTAAGCTGTTTCAAATGAAGAAATACTCATGCAACTTAAGTGAGATACTAAATCTGTTGTGAATTATTATATGCATTAAATTTTACCCAACTTGAAAAAAATTAAATAACTTCGTGTTTTTGACAAAATGTTGAGTAATTTTTTTAACTTTTTGTCCAAACTGAAATACTTGTGTGCTTCTTCCAGCCCAGCGTTTCTCATGATGTACTCTGCATAGAAGTTAAATAAACAGGGTGACAATATATAGCCTTGACGTACTCCTTTTCCTATTTGGAACCAGTCTGTGGTTCCAAGTCTAGTTCTAACTGTTGCTTCCTGACCTGCATTCAGATTTCTCAAGAGGCAGGTCAGGTGGTCTGGTATTCCCATCTCTTTCAGAATTTTCCACAGTTTATGGTGATCCACACAGGCAAAGGCTTTGGTATAGTCAATAAAGCAGAAATAGATGTTTTTCTGAAATTCTGGGAGGGAAGAAGCACAAGCTGGATGAAGATTGCTGAGAGAAATATCAATAACCTCAGATATGCAGATGACACCACCCTTATGGCAGAAAGTGAAGAGGAACTAAAAAGCCTTTTGATGAAAGTGAAAGAGGAGAGTGAAAAAGTTGGCTTAAAGCACAACATTCAGAAAACTAAGATCATGGCATCTGGTCCTATCACTTCATGGGAAATAGATGGGGAAACAGTGAAAACAGTGTCAGACTTTGTCTTTTGGGGCTCCAAAATCACTGCAGATTGTGATTGCAGCCATGAAATTAAAAGACACTTACTCCTTGGAAGAAAAGTTATGACCAACCTAGATGGCATATTGAAAAGCAGACACATTACTTTGCCAACAAAGGTCTGTCTAGTCAAGGCTATGATTTTTCCTGTGGTCATGTATGGATGTGACAGTTGGAGTGTGAAGAAAGCTGAGCGCTGAAGAATTGATATTTTTGAACTGTGGTGTTGGAGAAGACTCTTGAGAGTCCCTTGGACTGCAAGGAGATCTAACCAGTCCATTAGAAAGGAGATCAGTCCTGGGTGTTCTTTGGAAGGAATGAAGCTAAAGCTGAAGCTCCAGTACTTTGGCCACCTCATGGGAAGATTTGACTCATTGGAAAAGACTCTGATGCTGGGAGGGATTGGGGGCAGGAGGAAAAGGGGATGACCGAGGATGAGATGGCTGGATAGCATCAATGACTCGATGGACGTGAGTTTGAGTGAACTTCAGGAGATGGTAATTCATGGGGTCGCAAAGAGACACATCTGAGCTACAGAATGAACTGAACTGAACTGAAATACTTGTGTAATGGAATAATTGAAATAATTGAAATTTTTCTACTGGAACTTATTTTACAGGCAATATTTTAATACAATAGTTTTTCTACTTTTGTATTTTTCAAATAAATCAGAGCAAAAGTACAATGTTTGCTCAAGGAAAACAACCAAAGAGTTTGTGTGAAAATTAACAATACCCATCTATTACCTATCAAACTAATGTAATTAAAGAAATAAAAGATGAAATATACATCATACATTATCCATATTTATTTTAATAACACTATGTCATCTTGGCTATTATGAATAATGTAATAAACATGAGAGTGCAGATAGCTTTTCTGTACCCTGTTTTTATTTATTTTGGATATATACCTAGATGTGTATTTATTTGTTATGATAGTTCTATATTTAATATTTTGAGGAACCCCCATACTGTTTTCCATAATGGTTAAATCAACTTAATGGTTTTCCATAATGGTTAAATCCCACTAACCCAGTGTATAAGGGTTCCCTGTTCTTAATGTTCTCACCAATACCTATCTCTAGTCTTCTTGATGGTAACCGTTCTAACAGATTATTTACAATAGCCGAGAAATGGAAACAGCCTAAGATATGTCAATGAATGAATGAAGCCAATGAATGAATGGATGAAGCCAAGATATGTCAATGAATGAATGGATAATGAAACATATATATACAATTTATATATCATATATATAATATTTATCAACAATGAGAAAGAAAGAAATCCTGCCATTTGTGGCAAAGTGAGGTGAGTCAGACAATGACAAATGCTATATGAAATTGCTTATATGTGGAATCTAATATAGGTGAACCACAAAAGCAAAGTTCAACGGTAATTACCGGAGACTGGAAGGTGGAGAAATTGGGGAGATGTTGGTCGTATGGTACAAGTTTGCAGTTAAAAGATGAATAAATTCTGGAGATCCAATACACAATATAGTCAACAATATTATGTTGCATACTTTAAGATTTCTAAGAAACTAGATCTTAAATTTTCTCACCACCAAAAAGAAATGTTAATTAGGTGACTTGAATGTTAATTATGTGACTTGATAGGATTACATAAAGAAGTTAGTTAACACTATAGGTGGCAATATTATTACAATATATAAATGTATCAAATTAATATGTTATATATCTTAAACTTACAACAGTGTAATATGTAAATTATATCACAATTGAAGGTAAGTTAATGTTGAAAACATATGAAATAATCCCATAAAGATTATTAAATTAGTAAAAATGAAGACAATGCAGTGTTTAACCACAAACCATGCAATATTAGAAAACAGATATTAGAAAGTAGATTAAAACAAGTTCCCTAGTATGTGGGATTAATTAATCATTTTAACTGGCAGGCTTTGTTTAAGACATATTTGTTGAGTGATTGAATAAATGAGTACATGCTGAGCTTACTGGTTTGAAAGAATCCACTGTGCATCCATTCAGTACTACCCAAGAAAAGTGTACAGTTATGCATTTCTTGGGGGAAAATAAATGACTAGCTTCATGTTTTCAGGCCATGCAACCAAGTATATGATTCTACTTAATTATCTTATATTATGAATCCATTGATTACTTTTCTTTTCCTGGAATATGACAGTCTTTCTGGTAGTAAGCTTGCATTATTTTTTTACAGAGGCAGAAGGAGAGAGAGTAAAGTTCAGTTGAACTTTAGAATATCCGCTCCTTAACTAACTAAATAAATGTAACATCCCTATGAATCAATGAATTTTACATATGAACGTGCACACATATAGACATACATATATGTATATGTAAGTGATGTATATGTATATATCTTCCTATAAAAACAACTTTTGTAGGAGGAAGAAAGACTGTGATTATCTAAAGAATTTCTGTGCTGTGTTCAGTCACTCACTCATGTCTGACTCTTTGTGACCCCATGGACTGTAGTCCACGAGGTTCTTCTGTCTGTGGAATTATCCAAGCAAGAATACTAGAGCAGGTTGCCATTTCCTGCTCTAGGGGATCTCCCCAAGCTAGAGATTGAACCTATGTCTTCTGTATCTCCTGCATTGGCAGGCAGACTCTTTACCACTACATCACCTGGGAAGCTCAAAGAACTTGTAGGATCTTTCAGTTATTTGTTTCCTTATTATGAGCTTCTTAGGTGCTCTAGTGGTACCCCACTCCAGTACTCTTGCCTGGAAAATCCCATGGACAGAGGAGCCTGGTGGGCTGCAGTCCATGGGGTCTCTAAGAGTCGGACACAACTGAGCGACTTCACTTTCACTTTTCACTTTCATGCATTGGAGAAGGAAATGGCAACTCACTCCAGTGTTCTTGCTTGGAGAATCCCAGGGACAGGAGAGCCTGGTGGGCTGCCATCTATGGGGTCACACAGAGTTGGACACGACTGAAGCAACTTAGCAGTAGGTGCTTTAGTACAATGTTTAATACAAATGTTGACAATGGATGTATTTTTTGTTTGTCTCTGAATATGGAGAAACTATTTCTGATGTTTAATTTTACTATAAAGTATGATGTTTGCTGAAGGTATTGGGTAGGTACATTATTCAGGTTAAAGAAATTTTGGTATTTATTTTGTTGACATGAAAATCTAAGCTTTGAAATTCATCTAAAAGTTTTTGCACCTATTGAAGTAGTCATATGGTTTTTCTCCTTTAATAGGTTTATTAGGGAAGTTATAATAATAGATTGATTAAAGTTAAACCAACCATGCATTCTTGGAATGAGTGTGTATTGATCATGAATACATAAATATTTATTTTGACTGGATTTAGCTCACTAATATTTTATTCATGATATTTCAACTATGTTTATGAATGAAATTCCATTCCAATTTTCTTCTCTCATATTGCCCTTGTCTTATTCTTTGACATAAAGGTTACAGTGACTTCATATTACTTGGGGGACATTCTCTTTCTTTTCTCTTCCTTCTCCCCTGTTTCTCTTCCACATTCCCTACCAATTCACTTTTTTCTCTCACTGACTTTTTCTTTCTTTCATTTCTCTAGAACAGTTTGTGTTAAGTAGATTTAGATTATTCAACCCATCTAGATTTGGGGGGGTTTGTAGCAGTGCCTGTTTGTTTCATTTTGTGGCATGGGAGTAGGTTTCAGACTACTGGTTGAATGTCTTTAATAGTCCTAAATAAATTTAGGTTTTCTAATTCTTCCTGGAGTCTCTTGTAGTTGATTATATTTTCTATTAAAATGGTCCTTTCTTTTGCATTTCAGGTTTAAAATACTAATATTGTTCATAGCCTTGAGGTTATTTCTAAGGAAATAATTCAGTATTACAGAGCGGAGCAGGAAAGTAATAATAAAATTACTATGTTACAAGTAGTTAGAAGACCTGATTTTATCGTCACATCTCTGTTACTAAATACACATGGTGGCTTAGGCAAAATGTTTTTTCGCATCAATTCTATTACCTTGCTTAGAATTTTGGAAAATTGATAGAATTGTTTTGATAATTAAATGAGACAGTATATGTAAAATGTTAAACCTCTTTTCAAAAGGAGTTTCCAAATATATGTTAGCTCTATTTCTCTCTCCCTTTTTATGACTATTTGTATATATCTGTTTTGTGAATTACCTTCAGTGATTTCTTAGCCTTATGTAATCCCTTTCCCTAAGCTAACATATTTCCTGGTATATTAATTTCTTCTTATATGTTTCATATTTAATTATATAGAATAATTTTAATATGCTGATGATTGATTTTCTAAAAGAGTAACAGAAAGTTTCTTAAAGGATAAACAAAGAGATCTATGGGCTTCCCTGGTGGCTCAGTGATAAAGCATTTGCCTGCCAATGCAGGAGACTCAGGTTTGATACTTAGGTCAGGAAGATGAAAACCCATTCCAGTATTCTTGCCTGGGAAATCCCATGGACGGAGAAGACTTGCAGGCTACAGTCCACGGGGTCACAAAAGAGTTAGACATGACATAGCAGCTAAACAACAACAACAAAAGAGATTTATTGATGAAACAAAGGGAAGTTTCTTAAGCCCAGTGCACTAAGATAAAACATGACCTAGATAGGATCTTATTAGTGTTTCAGAACAGGGAAGTCAGGGTAAGATCTTTTTTAGGATTTAAGAGTCTTGTCTGAGATTTTAAGGTAAGCTCAGCAGGGAGAAGAATAGGCTGGCACAGAGGATATAATGAAGTAAGTTTTTGTAAGTAATATATTAATCTTGGTAAATAAAATTTCTTGATAGTTCACAGAATTATCTTTCAGAAGCAAGTATTTCTAGAACTACAACCAAGTTTATTTGATTTTTTCTCAGTGATAACATTGGACTGGAAAGTATGCACTGTCTCAGCATTGCTTAATATTTAGGTATAGGAAAGTAATCCTCCTCTCATCATGTTTTAACACTGTGTCAAGGATGTCTATTTACTTCAGTTTTCAGTGACATTCTTTTGGTAATTTCTAATCAGAAACTGATATAGATCATTGTGATATGACGATGATTAATACAGACTCAAACTTGTGTTCGATATGTCATGATTATGTGTACATCTGATGGCATCATTTCATTTTTTGTAAGTGGCATATTCTGTTCTTTTTGTCAGGAGATCATTTGTTGCATCTTTTATTGAGATGAAACAGTCATTGTATGGCAGCATTTGGAACTCTGAAAATCAAAAATCTGATCCATGCAACACAAAGAAAAACATAAGTATTATAAACAGAGTTTTTAGTCTACTTCTGAATTAAGAGCATGAATTAAGCCAAGAGACCAAAACCCATCCACACTAAAGATTCTGTAGAACCAACATGGAAACTTTGGTTGTTTAGTCGCTCATTGGTGTCTGTATGCAACTCCATCGACTGCAGCACGCCAGGCCTCCCTGTCCCTCACCATCTACTGGAGTTTGCTTAAACTCATGTCCATTGACTTGGTGATGCCATCCAGCCACCTCATCCTCTGGCATCCCCCTATCCTCCTGCCTTCAATCCTTCCTAGCATCAGGGTCTTTTCCAATGAGTCAGCTCTTCGCCTAATTGTATTATTTATTTTTTTCTGAAATCATTTTTCCCCCGGAACCATGGAGATCTGTCAGAATATAAGTACAACATTTTTCACCTAAGAAAACACATGTTCCACCAAAAGTTGTCAGAATTATACATAAACGAATTCTACTTTGAACCATCACCTGTCCAATTTTATGAATTTCTTGGATGAGAAGATCTGTCTTATTGTCTTGTTATCCTACTATTCCCTGTGCTAAAGCAGGTAGGTGTTTTTGACCCCATTTTCAGGTCTCTTTGTTGTTGTTGTTTAGTCACTAAGTCATGTTTGACTCTTTCGTGACCCGATAGACTGTAGCCTTCCGGACTCCTCTGTCCATGGGGTCCTCTAAGCAATAATACTGGAGTGTGTTGTCATCTTCTTCTCCAGGGGATCTTCCTGACACAGGGATCAAATGCCCCATGTCTCCTGCATTGGCAGGTGGATTCTTTAACTCTAAGCCAGCTGGGAAGCCCTTTCAGGTCTCTTACGTAATGTGAAGTAAGTAGGTTTGGAGGATGAGGAAAGTAATCAAAAGTTCTCCTTCGGGGTTAAAGTTTTGAACTCAGACTGAGATCCTCTTTTATCTTTCTTGTATCAAAATGTCTATTTTCCTTCAAAGGGGAAAAGTTAATGGTCCGAACTGGACTCTGGATAATATCAGACACCATATTGATTGCAAGTATTAGTTTATTGAGGTAAAGTATCATATTTAAATTATAGATAGTAATTAACAGATTTTTGTGCCCCAGACCCAATAATAATATATTTTTAGGTCTCTCAGTGATCTGTTTCAGCTGAAATAATCAAACGGTGTTATTGAATGGCATGTAAATGTTCTGCCATCATTCATCAATAATCACCAGTGAACCAGAGAGTGACACTTCTAATGCAGAGATCATCTGATATACATAAAGGAGGAGTTTAGATTTGAGTCTAAGTGAGGCGATTTTCTTATCACTTCTATTATAAATGTCAACCTCAGACTATATGCTGGTACTTATTTAGCTTTTTTGCCAGGTTTTATTTATGTGAAAATTTTGCTACCAAAACAGACCCCTGTGAAAGGACTCAGTTGTTGATTCTGTGAAAACAAGAACCTTCCCGTAAAAGTGCATCCTTAAAGGTGTTTTAGATTCCTGGTTTCTGTCTTATTGCATTGTTTGCAATGCCTTAGTATTTCAATCAAAGTACTTTTTCATTATTTCAAATTGGTATCATAAGAAGCTGGACGGAACTGAACTATAAGTGAATATAAACACAACAGTTGGATCGGTCGTATGTTTTAGTCTAACACAAGCAGATTAATTATTGTCTGATACCAGGTCCTGAAAAGGCAAAAAAAAAAACTATTAAAGATAGAGACTTTGAGGTATCATAATTACCAAGTGAAAAATAAATGTCTGTTTATAATATTGAATTTCAAAACAGTAAAAAGAAAATAAAATAGCTATGAAAAATTAAAAATCAAAACACATGGAGACGGAGGTAAGACTGTGAGTCTGTGACTCTAGGATTTTGCTTTGTGGTTTAAGTCTTCAGCTTGAGGTCTTCAGAAGAATATAGATGTGAGGAACAACAATCTTGTCTTTTACTATTGTATTCATTGTTAACAGGTGATAATTCCCTTCAGCTGTCTTAATGGAAATTTTTTTCTGATGTCTTTTCCAGTTGATGAAATCTCCAGAAACAATATCATAATGGTAGAGACTGAAATCCTTTATTTAGGCATAGCAGATGGTGAATCTTTAAAGATGCAACCCATGTTTGCCTTGGGAGAAGAACATTTGTAAACAGTGCAACACAAGGCAAAGTAATTTCAAAAAGAGCCTGTTTGACAATCCCTCTAAACTTGTCTATTCTGAGACTCTAGGATAGACCCAGGTTGGGCTTATCAAACTTAAAGCAATTTTCTTTCAATAGACTGTGTTTTAGAGACTCACCATGGAAAGTGACAAGAATAGGTAAAGAGACTATTGGTTGAATTTTTAGTTGTGTTATCTCTTCCACCAAAGATATAATCATTTCTAAATCTAAACAGATAACCAGAACATTCCTAGCCCAAAAGAAATTTGGCATTTGGGAGCTTTTAAAAAGAAATCAGAGCTCAAATCCAATGAAGAACCTCCTCACTGTCACAGTTGGAGACATTCCTCAGTGGGTGATCCAAAGAAATACAAGGGAGAGCCTCACCCATGTAAGGGTTTTGAACCACATCTGCTGGGATATCATGACTGAATCTTGGGGCCTCAGTTGGAAAACCTTAAGATGAATCTTACAAGGTAGGAACCTGATTGGGTTTTGGATAGTGTATAACAATAGCATCAAATTATTGAGCACTTTCTTGTACTGATCTTGGTGAGTAAGTTGATAGGCTTGCTATATAAAGTATTTTATTTTACTAGTTCACTAATACTAAAACTACTTTAATTTTACTTAGTTCATAGTCTCCTCTTACAATAACAACTATTTCCTATAACAAGATTTTATTGCTATTTTCACTGTTGCTTAACACTTGGCCAGAAAGAAATGCTTGCACCCAAGGTTATTAGACACAGAGACAGAAAATCATGTTGATTTTTATTCTTAACGTTAATGTAAGTATATTTACATTAGAAGACAAGTCAGTTAAAAGAAAATTTAATGTAATCTTAATTTAAATCTCAATGACCTTTAAATTGTCTATATCATTTCTTTCTTCTATTAGTAAGGAAAATTATTCACATTGCATGAATCACGTACTTTTTCAAATAAAAATATCTTCTCTGAGTTTAACATACTGTGAAATTAATGTCTATTTAATGCTTTAAATGTTTATTAATTATTTAAAATGCATGCTTCAAGTGGCAAGTCTCAACCTATGAATCAAGAACTTGATATATGAAATGGTAAACAGTGTGGTGCCTTTTACAGTAGATCACATTAGATTTACTTTGTTAATCTCAATGATAATAACTCACTAGAGAGTTTGCTTACTTGCTTAGCAGTCTGCCACTAATTGATATGCTGAACCAACAGTGCCACCACTTATGCCAGATTAGTCCTTTGCCTCTGAAAACCACTCCAGAATGAGCCCTCACGAGGTTTCATTTTAAACTATTGCCTGTTAGTTCTAGGATAACCCTTAAATGGTGAGCTTCCAATTCAGTTAAAAATGACAAAATATTAATCAGCCCTCAAAATAGAGAGCAATATATCATATATATAATCTCTATAATATAAAAAAGTAAATCTTCTGCATAAGACACAATGTCTACCTTGGTTCATTAGCTATACTAGAAATATCCACAAATTAGATAACTGAGTGGTTAAGGACATATAAAACTTAATTTGGAACATGTCTTTCTAAACTATTTGTAGAAATAATATACAATGACAAGAGGCAAAGTGTAAAATCTGTCCCAAAAGCATCCAAATCTCAGTTTTGTAAAAGTCTTAATTACTTCATTACTTCAGCTTTCTGAGCTTTTATTTCTTCATCTGTTCAATGAGTAAAAACAAGGTTGCTGAAAATTACATGGGAGAGCATCTATAAAATTTCAAAGTGAAATGCCTTGTATAAAAACAGGAATGATTTAGCTGTTTGTTTTCTCAATGGGTCATGTAATTATGTGCTTATAATAGTATACATTATTTTTCTATCAGTCAAATGGAAACTGATCTTTTCTCTGTTTGTATTCCCATGCGTGCAGGCATGCTAAGTCACTTCAGTCGTGTTTAACTCTTTGAGACCCTGTGAACTGTAGCCCACCAGGCACCACTGTCCATGGGATTTTCCAGGCAAGGATATTGGAGTGGGTTGCCATGCCCTCCTCCAGGGGATCTTCCTGACCTAGGGATCGAACCAGTGTCTCATGGCTCCTGCATCGGCAGGCTTGTGCTTTACCACTAGAACCACCTGGGAATCCCATATTTTACTACTTGCAGCCATAATATAATGTTCAGTCACTCTCTCTGGCAGGCAGGTTCTTTACCACTAGTGCCACCTAGGAAACCTCTTGCATTCCCATGCCATTTTCCTATATGTTTCAAGGCTTTTATATTAACCTTTATTTTATAATTAATCATACTTATGAACTTTCCTAATTCAGTGAGATTCAAGCATCAGTTCTGAGGTATTTTTCTCCTACTAATCACTATCTTCAACAACACCCTGCCTTTCCTGTCACTTAAAAACACTTTAGGCTGATTCCATAATTTTCTGATCAGTTTCTAATATTTAAATGTTCAGTCTAGATTGAAACTTCAATCACAAGGCCGATGCTTCTCTTCCTTTTAGAATAAGCCAAGCGAGCCAATGGGTAAGAGGAATGATCTGCTCCTTGTCCTCCTCCTTCTCTCCTCTTACATGTTAGTCCTGGAAGAGAGAGATAAAGGACAGCTGCTGATCTGATCCTTATCAAAGACCTGAGTTGACTGTTAAGACATGCCATCTTACCCAGTGCTTTCTGAGTAAATACTGATTTCTACCTTTCTTTTGAAGCGTAGGTACTAATATCTGCAAAGGAGCCTGTAGAAGTGGGTACTTCATGCCTCTACTCTTGTATAATAGAAATGCCTGTCCAATTGTTTCTCTTCCAGATTCCTTTAGCTGTTTTCTCAAAGGTACAAACCACATTCTTTTGCGATTCAAGTTCTCTTTCCTAATGATGAGTGATTCATCTTCATGATTGATTAACCATAGCTTTTCCTTGCTAGGCCAAGTGAGAGATGCCTCTAAACTACCCCAAACTCTCTCTCTCTCTCTATTCTTCCATTATTCTCAAATTATTGCTCTCTTTACTTAAAAAGTGGAAGGATTAATATCAGACCAATATAAACAGTTTATAGAAATCTCAAAACTGTCCAATTGTTTTTTAAGCCTCCCCTTACTTGGTTTAGGAAGAAGGCCATGTAACACCTTTGTTGACCCCTGGGTATATTCATTCTCTTCCTCTCTTTCTCTCTCTCTCTCTCTCTCTCTCTCTCTCTCTCTCTCTCCATCTATTATCTATATATATATATGAGGATATACCCTACCCCTGGGGTATATTCTCTTATTACAATGGAATTAAATAAGAGATTGATTTTTCAAAGAACTTGAAAATCCCTAAATGGTTTAAATTTATAAAAACACATGGAAAAGTAGCCCATGGGTGAAAAAGAAATCACAAATTTTAGAAAATATTTCAAACTGAGTTAAAAAAAATTTATAGGAAGCAGTTAAAGTAATGCTAAGAGCAAAATTTTTAACTTTAAAAAGATTTTATTCATTCATTGCCTTTATTTGGATTATCTTGATATATGTCTAATGAGGGCTTCCCTGGTGGCTCAACCATAAAGGATCCACCTGCCACATGCAAGAGACACAGGTTCAATCCCTGGGTCAGGAAAATCCCCTGGAGAAGGAAATGGCAGTCCACTCCAGTATTCTTACCTGAGAAATCCCATGGACAGAGGAGCCTGGCAGGCTGCAGACCATGGGGTCTGTCCAACAAAGAGTTGGACATGGTTTAGCAACTAAACAACAACAATGTCTCATGTGTACATGAAAAAATGTGTATTCTGCAGTTGCTGGGTAAAGTAGTCCAAGAATGTCAGTAAGATTAAGGTGATTGAACGTGATACTCATATCTTCCATGTTCTTACTGATAACAAAGTATTAGCAAATAGAACCTAGCAATATAAAGAATGAGAATACATCATGAAGGAATGAGGCTTATCTGAGGCTTAATATTCACAAATTAATGTATATCACCATAGTAACAGAATAAAGAAGAGAATTCATATGACCATCACAAGAGGTGCAGAAAATGTGTTTGACAAAATTCAATATGCTTTAATCCATAAAAATCTTTAGCAATTTCTGGAATAGAAAAGAACTTTCTTCACCTAATAAGAGTACCTATGAAAATTCACAGCTAACATTTTACTTAATAATTAATTGAATGTAGTCCCTGAGACAAGGAACAAAGCAAGAATATCTACTTGCAAGACTTACATTTGACATAGTATTGGAGGTCCTAGCAACTGGAGGTAAGGCAAAAGCTTAGAAAAGAAGAAGGAAAATCATTTTTTAATTCTCAGATGACATGATCGATTTTACAGAAAACCCAAAGGAATGTATAAAATAACTACAAGCAGTAAGCAATGTTGTTGTTATTGTTGTTATTCAGTCGTTAAGTCATGTCAAACTCTTTGTGATTCAACGGACTGTAGCACACCAGGCTCCTCTGTCCTCCATTATCTCCCAGTTTGCTCAAATTCATGTCCATTGAGTCAGTGATGTTATCTAACTTTCTCATCTTCTGCTGCCCCTTTCAAAATATGTAAGTTCAACATGCAAAAGTCAATTTCATTTTTATACAACAAAACTTTCCAAAATGAAGTTTTAACAATTATATTTACTGTACAAAGCATTAAACATTGTAAAATATTTAATTATATGGTGGGTTTTTATGATTTAGAAGCTCGGGTCTTCACTTCTTAAAAATTACCTTGTCTTTGCATAATTTTTCTCCATTTTTGTGTTCTTTTTGGAATTTCAATAAGTCAGGATACTTAATCCTCAAAATTAATATCTCTAATTTTCTCTTCTCTATTTCTTCATCTTTCATGAAATTTTCTCCTTGTTTCACATCATTGTTCATTTTGGATAGATCAGAAAAGAAAGGTACAGAGAACAAGTAGTCATCCAGGGAAAGAAAAAAAAAAAAAGTAATCATCCAGATCATTCAACTAATTCGTACTTAAACCGCTATTTGAAAGCAACCTGGTCATCTGACTTCAGAGCACATGACCTTAGCCACTACACACTACTACCTCTTCTAGAAAATATACTTATTTAATGAATAATAGTGTCTCATAAAGAATATAAATAACAAAAAGTTATTGCTATGCATTTATAATGCCATAACCACTAAGCTCAGTCGTGGCTGATTCTTGCAACCCCATTGACTATATAGTCCATGGAATTCTCCAGGCCAGAATACTGGAGTGGGTAGCCTTTCCCTTTTCCAGGGGATCTTCCCAACCCAGGGATCGAACCCAGGTCTCCCCCATTGCAGGCAGATTCTTTATCAGCTGAGCCACAAGGGAAGCCCTTATAATGCCATAATTGAATTAAATATTAGATTTTATAAAAGTCACACTATAAGAATGTCCCAGGTATTTTAAATTTAGAACTGTGATAAATCTTCGTGCCTGCCTTTTCCAGTAGAGTTTTATCCCGGATTGCAAAATCCTCAAGATCACAGTCCGTGTTCTGTTAAGTTTCAGAGTATAGAGTGGACAATTTATAACAGTTTACTATGAATTATGCATCACAGACATTCATAGATTATTGACAGTATATTATTTATATGAATGATTTAAAATATACACAATGGCTAATTGGACAGCATACTTAAAATTAGGCTGGCAGTTCTATTCCCTTTTATAAAACAGAGAAGTGCAGATGATACATGTCATGTTTTTAATTTCATTTTTTTAACTATAGCAATAACTTAAAATTGCTATAAAAGTGGTAAATCCTTATTTATTTTACTTTATTCTTGTTTTCTAAGACTATTTTCTAAGAGATATTTTTAAAATGATTTGAGGGTCTGTTGAGTATTTTTGCATATATTTTTTTACTTCAGCCATTATTTCAGTTTTCTTCATAATTTTGGAATAAAGCAATAAAATTGTGTAAATTAGCAAATTCATTATAACTCACACAGCTGTAATAGCATGTGGTACATAGATGACATTTAGAGTAACACTCATAGAAAAAAATGAGACATGAGAATTACCCACATTTGGTTTTGTAGTCTTCTGGCATAATGAAAGTTAAATATTGAGTTCCACTTTGAATGTCAGCATTTTCCAACCTAACCAGTAGTCCTTGATGTAGTCTCCTGAAGCATATGATAAATTAACTATGAAAACAAAGAAAGATTGAAACATGAGTTAGAAATTGTTGGCAAATACTGAATGAAGAGTTACGGCCTATAAGAATGGAGGAAGAGCACTACAGGGTAGAACTTGAATGAGATGAAAAAACAAGAGAATCAGTTCAGTTCAGTTCTGTTCAGTCACTCAGTCGTGTCCAACTCTTTGCGACCCCATGAATCACAGCACGCCAGGCCTCCCTGTCCATCACCAACCCCAGGAGTTCACTCAGACTCACGTCCATAAAGTCAGTGATGCCATCCAGCCATCTCATCCTCTATCATCCCCTTCTCCTCCTGCCCCCAATTCCTCCCAGCATCAGAGTCTTTTCCAATGAGTCAACTCTTCGCATGAGGTGGCCAAAGTACTGGAGTTTCAGCTTCAGCATCATTCCTTCCAAAGAACACCCAGGGCTGATCTCCTCTAGAATGGACTGATTGGTCTCTTTGGGACTCTCAAGAGTCTTCTCCAACACCACAGTTCAAAAGCATCAATTCTTCGGCACTCAGCTTTCTTCACAGTCCAAATCTCACATCCATACATGACCACTGGAAAAACCATAGCCTAGAGAATAATTGTTGTCTACTTTCCCATTGTGCTATTTTCTACTGTTTTAGTTCCATTATTAACTTTAAAGGCTGTCAATTTGGTCTTACTTACTTTTTAAAATCAAAAGTAGTTCAGATTTGCCAATATATTTTACTAATTTCTTTGCTAACCAATGTTTTTTTTTCCTACAACTCCTACCAAATTTAGCTTTTTTCTTATAATCCATCCTTAAAAGATTCTATAAAGTGGAAGAATCTCAATGTTTTAATGAAATGTCTGTTTTTCTGCTGTCAGTCTTGAGTCTAAGGATAGTGTACATAAAAAAATTTTCAGTTTTCACCTGTTTTTTCAAAACTGAAGATATTTTAGTTCTGGCTACCACTTTTGTACATGAGAAGTCTGCTACCATTCCAGCTATCTCTTTTAAGACCTTATCTTTTTGTTTAATGTTTTGTATTGACACTACAATTTATTTCAGTGTAGATTTGCTTTTATTTTGCTCAGATCTTATTGTCTCCTTCCATTTGAAACTTACATGTTAATTTATTTCCGGAAAAGTTTCTGTCAATCTTTGTATATTATTTCTATTTTATTCTCTCCTTTTAAAAATCCCATTATATGTATATTAGTTATATGTAATCATTTGTACTTTTTAATATTTATTTCATATTTCACATCTACTTTAGTCTTCATGTTGCTCATGGGGTGATTTTTCAAGACAGTCTTATAATGAACTAGTTTTCTCTTCCACTGGTTTTATTCTGCTGTTTAACCTTTCCATTGATGCTTTTTTTGTATTTCAGAGACTATATATTTAATTTCCACATTTGCTTGAGATAGCTAGCTAGTTAACTAGATATATTTTAAATACACACACAAATTCTTGCTTCTGAAGTATATTTTTTCCTTTATATTTTTGAACACTAAATTTTTTTCATTCTACAATCTCTTTATCACTCTTTTGGAGTGAAATTAGGCCATTTTTTGGTTTGCAGACCTTTTGTTGATTAACAATTTTGTGTTAGTTTCAGCTGCACAGCAAAGTGATTCAGTTACACGTATACATGTATCTATTCTTTTTCAAATTATTTTCCCATTTGGGTTATTGCAGAGTATTGAGTAGAATTGCCTGTGCTATACAGTAGGTCCTTGTTGGTTATCTATTTTAAAGAAAGCATTGTGTACATGTTCATCCCAAACTCCCAATCTACTCCTCCCCTTCACTCTTCCACCTGGCAACCATTAATTTGTTCTAAGTCTGTGAGTTTATTTTTGTTTTGTAAATAAGTGCATTTGTATCATACTTAGGTATTAAAAGAAATTAACTGTATGGTTCTTTGGGAGAATCTAAGTGGTACAGGGAGATCTTTGTGAAGAAGGGCTAAGAATGAGGCATTCAGCAGATGCGCAGGGCCTGAGACTCTGCATCAGGGCCTGCCTTTCTCTGCCTGCCTTCTTCTCTTGCCTATGCTCTGTTAGTTGGTTTCTGGCTGGAATTCCTGTTGGAAGATTCTGGCTGGAGATGCCAACTTAAAAAGAAATGCAAAATGTGAGAATTGAGAATTAAGTTTTATTTGGGGCAAAATGAGGACTACAGCTTGGCAGACAGCATTTCAGATAGCTCTGAGAAACTGTGCCGGGCAGGGGGGAGGTCTATATATATGTGATTTTGGTGAAGAGGGGAATACATGCAATCAAGCACATAGTTTTTTTCAGAAGGTTATTGCTAGTCACAAGGAGCAGTTGTCACTGTGAAGGATTTTAGTGCTTTTCTAGGTATGAGGAGATACAAGAATTGGGCTCATAAATTTGCTCCTGAAAATATCTAACTATCCAAAGACCTGTTCTGCCAGTTTTTTCCAGAGCACCAAGTGCCTCGTTTCTACTCTCCATCCTGAACTCCTTTCAAGGGGTATTAAAAATCAGCAGCTGCAGCAGTATATGAATTCATTTCTGTAGAGGTAGCTGGCAAGTGCCCACGGCAAGTGCCAATTTGAAATTGACAAAGAGAGAAAGAGAGAAAACAAAGTAGTTCTCTTCCACTTCTTTGCCACAAGGGGCTAAACTCACAGGGTTACATCTCCACCTTGCTTTTGGCTCCTCCCAGATAGACATGCCATGCTTAAGTTTCCGCCAGGTGAATTAATACCCAGGCTTCAGAAACATGCCTCCTTCCTCAGTTTCTATGAACGAGTGCTGATAGTGGGTTCCTGCCTGCTGTTGCTAATCTCTGTCTGTCCCCTGTTTGGCATCAGTTCCTCCACCTCCTGTGTCACTAATGTCCCTGCGTTCAGTTCTCTCTGTTGTAAACATTTGAAGTGTTTTTTTTTTTTTTTTTTTGAGATACTAGATAAAACTAGGTGATGAGACATGTTCTAGAAAGTACAAACTTTATATTTGAAGGAAATATTGTTTCTATGGATTATGAAAAACCACCAGAAAATGTTGAGAATGTAATATTATTTCAAGTAAATAATTGTGTGCTAACATAGAAGTAAAAAATTATGAATGGTGTTAAGTTGAAGTTTTTTAAGATTTTCAGTTTTCTAAGTGGTTATTTTTATTGGAATGTGAACTTACAGATTCTGTGTATCACTCCCTGCAGTTTTCAAATCCTGGCTCCACCACTTATTAGTTCCATGATATCCTGTAAGTTACTTTGCTTCTCTGTGCTTCCATTTACTCACCTGTAAAATGGAAATAATAATAGTAATTACCTTGTAAAGTGCTTAGAATGATGCCCAGATACAGTGGACACTCTGAAATTATTAGTTGTTATTGTTATTTCCCAATTTTGAAAGTGATAAGAAATTATTTTTTCCTCCAGGAGGTGAGGAATGATCCATTTGCTTTGCCTAACTTAGACCCTGGAAAATCCCATGGACGGAGAAGCCTGGTGGGCTGCAGTCCATGGGGTCGCTAAGAGTCGGACATGACTGAGCGACTTCACTTTCACTTTTCAGTTTCATGCATTGGAGAAGGAAATGGCAACCCACTCCAGTGTTCTTGCCTGGAGAATCCCAGGGACAGGGGAGCCTGTTGGGCTGCCATCTATGGGGTCGCACAGAGTCGGACACGACTGAAGCGACTTAGCAGCAACAGCAGCAGCAACTTAGACCCTAAGCAGACTTGCAGGGCTATGGAAGAGTGGAAGTAAATGTGAGAAGAGTTGATTGGCTTCAGATTTCTAAGAACCTTGTATGACATACACAATTTAAGTATTTATAATATGAGGAACCATAAAACTGTTAAGAGAGATAGTTATATTTATCTTTTTAAGAGCATAACCTCTGGTACCTTTAGATAACGGGACTGGAGGAAGGTAAGGGTGAAGACTAGGAGAAATCCTCAAAGCTCTAGAAACCCTCTGGGACAGATGTTTGTGTGTCTGGCACCTTTGTGTGTCATGTGGCACCCCTTCCTCCATGCAGGAGCGACTCCAGGTAGGAACATATGGTTTGGTCAACAGACTTCCTGATCCAGAGGCCATTATGCAATTAACAAACTGCCATTTACACTGCAAACAGCTCTAGATTGACCTAGAGCCTGAGAATGGCTGGTAAGAATGATTTAAGGAATAAGATAGATTTCAAGAGAATCCCTCATAGGTTAATTGTTAGGCTTCAATGATATTCATATGTAGATGATGCTCACTCCTCAAAGAGGAGGCAAGCATGCAATAACAGATTACAAAATACAAAAAAAAAAAAAACACAACTATCAATATTCTCAAACAAAATATTAAAGTCAGTGTGACTCTCTGCTAAGGAAGTTTAAGGATACATAGCACAACAGTAAAAATAATGCATCTTTATTTTGTGGTTTGCTTTTTTTTTCCATCAAGGCAAATTCTACCTTACTACTAGGTTTGTTTCTTCCTCATAGAAAGAGAGAAAATTTATGTTAAAAAAAAAAATGCTTTGGCGTATTCTCCAAAACTTTCTAATAAAAAGCCTAAGCAGCTATGTCGTTTGTTACAAATGAATACATCATTTCATATACATAGGAAATATTCATTAAGTACCCATTGTGGGCTGTCTGTGAAGTCTTTGTTTGATTCTTGGAATGCCTGTAAGCTTTGTGCTCTATTAGTATTTGTAAACCACCCATTTTGAATGAAATATAGTGTGCAATTTTTTATAATCTGAAATTTTTAATTCTTTCTTCTTAAATGCACTTTGAGTGTTTCAAATTTGCAAACACACTTTGGTCAAATTTGCGAGCATATTGCAAGCATCATTTCTTTGGTTCTGTCAATAGCTTACCTAATTTAATGGGTATATTTTAGCACATTTTTCATTAGATGATAGCTGCCACAGATAGGAATGCTATACTCATATGAGAGTTACAGCTGTGATGATAAGTATAGATGTCAATTCAAGAATTATGGACTGAGGCCTCCAGCTAGATCATCCGCCAACACAGTTTGGCATATCTAAATTCATAAAAATAAGTGATGGATGTCAATTCTTTCTAATTAGTTGACAAGCCAGAGGTACCTGAATATAACTAAGTTTTGCAATGAAATTAGACATAAATAATAATAATTTTTAGTATTTTATTCATATTGTTCATATATAATTTCAAATGTATAAATCTATTTAAAGAAATAAAAATAGTTAAAATTTTTTCCAGGCAAGTTTAACTTAGTTTACAAATTAGCTATAATAGTTATTTAGAAAAAAAATTAAAGTTTGAAAGAAACTTACCTCTAACTTTCTTTGTAGTTGAGTCCAAATTATGCATTTTTTTGGTCACAATGGAATTTTGGAAATCCAAGAGCATCTGTCAGTGCAAAGACTATTTTACCTCATATCTGCTAGAGCTATTTTAAAAAGCAGCAGCAGATAAAATAAACTGGGTAATTTATTTAAAAGTCAAGAGCACAGTGGAGAAAGCAAAGACATGATCCTGAGAACCCTATATTTATCTTAGAAGCAGGATAAAAATATATACATACAGCAGGATAAGAAACTTCAGAAAAATATCTCCCAAATGTGGAAGCTTTAAATTTAAGTCACAGGTTTAGTTAGGTTGCTAATTCAGATCTCTTTTAGTGCATCTCTTTCTTTGTCTTAACAACAACAACAAAACCTGTATGTATAAATTCAGAAAACAGTTTCAGGTGAAATATTAAAATGAAAACTGCTGACTCTTTACCTTTTATTTAAAGAAATCCAGATTTTTAAAAAAGGTATATCTTAATTGTGAGTATTCCAGTATAAACTCCTAATAGATACTTGCTTCCAGTTGCCAAATTAAGTATGTGCCAAATAGACCTTAAGAAGCCTTCCAACAGAGCACTATTACAGTGATGCTAGGCTAAAAAGCAAAGTTACCATTCTTAACACAGAGAATCTAGCTTTTTAATTTAAAAAAAAATCACTTCTGAACCCTTGCCCAATACTTTTCTATGCATTATAGGTTCATTTTTCCCTTATTTTTAAAATTTGTTTTTAATTGGAGGATAATTTCTCTACAATATTGTGTTAACTTCTATACAACAACATGAATCAGTCGTAAGGATACATATGTCCCCATCCTCTTGAACCTTCCCCCACCCCCCACCCCATCCCACTCCTTTAGGTTGTCAGAGTAGTATGCTGACCTCCCTGTCTTATACAGCAACTTCCCATTAGCTATCTATCTTATATATGGAAAACATCATATATTAATGCATATATATGGGATCTAGAAAAAAATCATTCTGATGCACCTATCTGCAGGGCAGGAAGAGAGATGCAGACTTGTAGGTTCATTTTTATATAGACAATAGCTGCTATTAGGCTACAAGAGAAGCTGCACTTAATTTTGTTCTGCAAACAAGTGAAAAAAACATTTAGGACAAGTTAATAGCAAATATGGCAGCTTGCCTGCCACTTATTCACTATTATTAAGTGATAAATTGTTTTAATAACATAAATGAGCTGTACTTCTCAGAAATGAAATTAATAAAAAATACACATTTTGATAATAAATTATCAGAATTACCCATACCAAATATGCTGGACAGTATTTCAAACAGATTGGTTTCAGTTCAGTTTGTGCACCCTACTGCCATTCATTGTAGTTGGATGGTGCAATATTCCATATCTCATAGCTAATTGGTCTCATCAAGCCTATAAGCAAATGAATCCCTGGAGTAAGTTAGGCATTAGGCACATTGAGAAAGCCATGACTTGCTCAGATTTCTGTAATAAATTTCTGCTCAATAAATATTTAATGGAGTTAAAGATTTCACAGATTTTATCTATATGTCTGAATGCATTTATTACTAAAAGGCATTTGTACAATTTATGAATTACATTCAATTGCTAGTAAAATTGACCCCCCCCCCACACTGACTTAAACCAGCATTTGATTCATGTTTCTATACTTATCTCTACTATAAGCAGTAAGATCAGCCCAGTGAAGTAGCTAGGAGATGCCACTAGAAAGCCCAGATTTTTCCAGCTGTCTATCCAACCTTGTATAGCTTTTTCTCTGCTTATTGCCTGCATGTTTGTATGGGCCATCTCTACCATCATACTCATGTTACAATCAGGAGGAAGAGAAAGGGTAAAGTGAAGAAACACAGAGACAAAGCCTAGCCAAGCCTCTCTTTCAAAGAGCTTTACCAGAAGTCTCTAGTGACTTGGCTTACAGAACTTCAGGTTGGATTGGTCACATGGCCACCCCTAGAGTCAAAGGAGTTTGCGACCTACCACCTCAAGAAGAATTGGGGCAGCAAGGGCACAAACTCACTTATCAGAATGCTTCCAATAATTTGAAGAATTCGCAGTATGATAACCACCAAATAGAAACATTTTACTCTCAAACATTGCTCTAAGGATTGCTGAAAATTTGAGTTCTTTAACTTATGAAATGGGAAATTAACTATCTGAAGAAGAAAATGGCAATCCTCCAGTATTCTTGCCTGGAGAATTCCATGGACGGGGAGCCTGGTGAGCTACAGTCCATGGAGTCACAAAAAGTTGGACACAACTGAGCGACTAAACAACAGCAAATATTAACTATCAGGTTGGCCTAACGGCTTTTGTAATAATAATAAACTATGCAATACCATGAACAAAACTGCAGGTATTTCAATAATGTTAACAAGACCTGATGAGTTATCCTGAAAAGAGAAAATGTTATATAACATTTTTTATATGAGCTTTCAAGACTAGGGCTGACTAATACTATTTGAAACAATGGGGTTGTTGATTTAATTTGCATTATGTGGATTGGTAATTTTTCCTTATTGACTGACTTAATACACTGCAGTTTAAATGTTAGTTCTTGTGTTATCAAAACCTTGGGCCAGCTCATCAACTTGTGTGCTTATTTATCCTAACCACTTTGATTGACATTGAAGGTAGTAGAGAACACGGCTCAGTTTCTGCTTTCCAGAGTTGATAGTCTGGTCTAGTGAATGCCTGTGGTAACCCATGGTTACCAGGATCCAGAATTCCACAGGCCACCATTAACATTGTATTCTAAGTGAAAGATGCTCTCCCCCAGGTTGTTATAATGGGAAGGCTCCAGGTAAGCCACTTGTGCATTGCAATAGCTTTTCACATTTCCAGAATAATTGGGAAATGTTTTTCTCTAGGGGAAAAATGTTACCCAGTAATAGTGTTTGGAAAGTTAAATAGGAACAAAGGCATTATGTAGGTACAATAAATTTTAGTTTAAAAATCTTAATAAATTTTAGTTAAAAAAAACATTGTCCTATTCTCTTGGTTGAAAGTTTGATCTATGGAGCCAAATGACTTGAATTCAAATTCTGACTCCACCACTTTCCAGCTGTGACCTTTTTCATGAAATGCTGAACTCATAGGATTCCTGTGAAGAGAAAATGAGTTATGTAATTCCTGTAATCACACATTCTCAATACAGTTTGGTTATTAACTTATTAAATTGACCCTGGATTATTAAGCTTCAGCATCCATTTTGTTGGACAGTAATTGATGGCATTTTCTTAACTGCTATAATCACTTTTCTTTGTCTTTGTCAATAAAATAGAATAAACATAATTTAAACCTGTCCTCATATAAATATTGCTTTTACAAATATTGATATTATACTGTAATAAAATTAGCTTGAATTTATTGATTCCTTACTGAGCATCAAGTACTCCTGTAAGCGTTTTACACATATAATCTTATTTGAGTCTCAGAACAAAATTTGTTGTAAGATTTAGAGGTTTTATTTTCATTTTGTTATTGACTTCCTTTCATAGTCTCAGCTATAATTCAGATAGTTGAGGTTTCTCAATAACTGAATTACAAGATAAGTAAATATGAGTATTTTTAGTACTTTGCAATAAACACTGTTAAGCTCACAATACCATTCTAGATCAGTGTTACTCAGTTTTTTTCCCAAAACAAAAAAGACTCCCTTTTGAATTTTGCTCAGTGAAAAGGGTCACTATGAATCTGACCTAAAATATTATCTCCACTCCCACACCAACTGTAGCTATTTGACTTACTCTCTATTAAGAAATGTTGTTCTTGGCATTTGGAAAAATTATCATTGACCATACAATACTCAATTTTTAAAAACCCCATTCAAAGAAAATAATTTGCTATCAATATAAAATTCCAAAAGTATAAAAGATATTGAGTTAAACTTTTATTTTTTAATCTTCACTTACATTCATACTGTAGAGTCACTCTCTCTCCTGTCTCAATCCAAAGTGGCTGAGGCAAGCTCAGGAAAGAGTTTCTCATTTGGAAGTAACTCAGATCTAAAACTTTAGTTAATTAAATAACCAATTAACCTTTACACAAAAGACTGATAGACATGAAATCTGTATTATTTTGCTAAGAATGTCATGATAAAATATCACAGATTAGATGGCTTAAACAACAGAAATTTATTTTACACAGTCTGGAGGCTAGAAGTCCAAGGTCAAGGGAGTGGTGGGTTTGATTTCTTCTGAACCTTCTCTTCTTCACTTGCAGATGGCCATGCAGCCTGTCCTCACCTGGTCTTTTCTCTGTGTGCATACCCCGGTCTCTCTGTGTCTAGATCTTCTCTTTTTATAGGAACATCAGTCAGTTTGGACTAATGCCCACCGTAACAGCCTGATTTTAACTTAGTCATCTCTTTAAAGGCTCTCTTAAAGATGACTATAAAGTCATCTCTTTATACCATTTCCAAGTATAGTTACATTCTGAAGTACTGGGAGTTAGGACTTTAACATATGGATTTCGGGAGGCACACAGTTCAGCCCAGAACACAATCTATTTAGAGATCACTTCTCTTCCATACCTCCTGATTACTAGACGTTAGACTTCAACTAGATGCACAAAATAAATAGTAATATGAAATGATATATTTTTTCATGTTGTAGTAACATGTCATGTTTTTCTGATCAAGAATGTGCTTATTATTTTAACAAACACAGAGGGTAACATCTAATAAAATCTTAGTTTTAGTGATGATAGTTATTTTGGAATAGATAATGAAATTGACATATAATATCTTACTAATGCATATGTTTATCTAACTTTGGTAAAAATAAACAATGCCTATTTAAATAATGCTAGCCAGTAGAGAAGAAAATGCCACTCTAGGTCAAAGGTTTAGAAATTATATTATTCAATACTAGCAGATACAGCTTTTATTCAATACTAGCAAAATAGCTGCTGAATAGTCATTTTTAGAAATGCCTATGTAAAATAAGATTGCTAAAAGAATGAGACAATAAATTTTGTACAAAGGACAGTACATTCAAGAAAAGATAGTTTTATCTGTTATTTTTAGCTCCTGACTTTTCTCCTGGAATTGAGCTGGATTTACAAAGGGAAATAATGTTTTGCTTCTCTCCTAGGTCTTAAGATGGATTTTGGTTAAGAGTATCTATTGTTGCTGTTGTTTTAGTCACTAAGTATTGTCCAACACTTTTGAGACTCCATGGACTGTATCCCACCAGTGTTGTCTGTCCATGGACTTTTCCTAGCAAGAATGCTGGAGTGGGTTGCCATTTTGTTCTCCAGGGATCTTCCTGACCAAGCGATCAGACACACATCTCCTGCCTTGGCAGACAGATTCTTTGCCACTGAGTCACCCATGATGTGGATCAATTATTGGCATTTGTTTGGTTCCACACTCACTGGTACATACTACAGTGCTTCCTGTTACAGTGCTGCTAGACAAGAGTAAACTTCTGACTGGACCACACATATTCAAATACATCCATCCATATTTACAACTGGCTTCCCTGATAGTTCAGTTAAAGATCCACCTGCAATGCAGGAGACCCTCGTTCGAGTCCATGGTCAGGAAGATCCGCTGGAGAAGGGACAGGCTCCCCACTCCAATATTCTTAGGCTTCCCTTGTGGCTCAGCTGGTAGAGAATCCACCTGCAATGAGGGAGACCTGGGTATGGTCCCTGGGTTGGGAAGATCCCCTGGAGAAGGGAAAGGCTACCCACTCCAGTATTCTGGCCTGGAGAATTCCATGGACTGTATAGTCCATGGAGTTTCAGAGAGTCGGACACGACTGAGCAACTTTCACTTTCATATTTACAACTGTACTTTAGTTCACTTAACATTCACACAGCTAGTATTTTTTGTTTATTTTTAAATTAATTTTTATTGGAGTAAAATTGCTTTACAATGTTGTCTTGGTTTCTACTGTGTATCAAAGTGAATCATACATATATATATATATATGTACATATATACATCCTCTCTTTTTTTGGATGTCCTTCCCATTTAGGTCACCACAGAGCACTGAGTAGAGTTCCCTGAGATATACAGTAGGTTCTTATTAGTTATCTGTTTTATGTTCTTGTTGTTCAGTCACTCAGTCATGCCCAACTCTTTGCAACCCCATGGACTGCTTTATCAAACCCATGTCCATTGAGTCAGTGATGCTATCCAACCATCTCATCCTCTGTTGTCCCTTCTCCTCCTGCCTACAATCTTTCCTAGCATCAGTATCTTTTCTAATGAGTCAGCACTTCCCATCAGGTGGCCAAAGTATTGGAGCTTCAGCTTTTGCATAGACCGTCCAATGAATATTCAGGATTCATTTCCTTTAGGAATGATTGATTTGATTTCCTTGCAGTCCAAGGGACTCTAAAGAGTCTTCTCCATCACCATAGTTCAAAAGCATCAGTTATTCAGTGCTTAGCCTTCTTTATGGTCCAGTTTTCACATCTTTATAAGACTACTGGAAAACCGTAGCTTTGACTAGACAGACCTTTGTTGGCAAAGTAATGTCTCTAATTTTTAATACATTGTCTGTGTTTGTCATAGCTTTTCTTCCAAGGAACAAGCATCTTTTATCTCATGGCTGCAGTCACCATCTGCAGTGATTCTGGAGCCCAAGAAAAGAAAGTCTGTCACTGTTTCCATTGTTTCCCCATCTATTTGCCATGAAGTGATGGGACCAGATGCCATGATTTTTTTTTTTTTTTGAATATTGAGTTTTAAGACAGCTCTTTCACTCTCCTCTTTCACCTTCATCAAAAAGCTCTTTAGTTCCTCTTCACTTTCTGCTACAAGGGTGGTATCTTCTGCATATCCAAGGTTACTGATATTCCTCCCAGCAATCTTGATTCTAACATGTGCTTTATCCAGCCCAACATTTCTCATGATGTACTCTGCATATAAGTTAAAGAATCAGGGTGACAATATATAGCCTTGATGTACTCTTTTCTCAATTTGGAACCAGTATGTTGTTCCATGTCCAGTTCTAACTGTTGCTTCTTGACCTGCATACAGGCTTTTCAGGAGGCAGGTAAGATAGTCTGGTATTCTCATTTCTTTAAGAATTTTCCAGTTTGTGTGATCCACACAAAGGCTTTAGTGTAGTCAGTGAAGCATAAGTAGATGTTTTTCTGGACTTCTCTTGCTTTTTCTATGATCCAGTGGCTGTTGGCCTTTTGATCTCTGGCTCCTCTGCCTTTTCTAAACCCGTGTTGTACATCTGGAAGTTCTCGGCTCATGTACTCTTGAAGCCTGGTATGGAGAACTTTGAGCATTTCTTTCCCAGCAGGAGAAATCAGTGCAATGTGCAGTAGTTGAACATTCTTTGGGATTGGAATGAAAACTGACCTTTTTCAGTCCTGTGGCCACTGCTGAGTTTTCCAAATTTGCTGGCATATTGAGTGGAGCACTTTAACAGTATCATCTTTTAGGATTTGAAAGAGCTCAGCTGGAATTCCATCACCTCCTCTGGTTTGTTCATAGTGATGCTTCCTAAGACCCATTTGACTTCTATTATATACATTATTGATGCTATATATCTATTTTATACATAGCATCAATATGTATCTATTTGATACAACAATGCTAGGTATGTATTTTATGCAACAGTGCTAAACACTTCCCCATGCTTTTTAATTTTTTCTAAGCAAGGGTATCACCAATCTCCAGCTTACTAAGTTGATCAAGAATGTGCTTTCCCAAAAGATCTTCCCCAAGATCATGTAATTCATTGGTTCCCAGACACTGAAATTTCACAGAGCAATGCTAGTTTTTAAATTGGAACATTTTGTTAGAATAATAAGGATAAAGTTATCACTGATTATCACCATCATTTTATGAGAACATTTTAGTACCAAAAGGACTGCTTAAAGAAGCCTCAAAACATTGCTTATTTTTTTCATTTCCCTATTGAAAATTTTGTCATCCAAGGTGCAATATTTGAGAACCACTAAGCCAGAAAGCAGAACAGAGAAAAATAAAGGTCATAAATATCAAAGAACTAATTAAAGATCTATGTGTGGAATAGTACATCCCTTCTCAACATGTTACTGATTTTCTAATTAAAACATCAAAAGGATTGTTGCTGTATAACATTTGAAAGAATGACATTTAGCTTATTTCATTTGTAATAATAGATAAATGAGAAAGAGTATTATTTGAAAAAACTTATGAAGTCATCCACTTGTGGCTTTAGTTCCTAACAAGATTCTCAAGTTATTTAACATATCTTGTAGCACACACATCTCTCTCAATATAAAAAGTAGATTTTCAAATGTGTGTTTCCATTAATTAGAACATTTAGATCCTAAAGACTGATTAAATGCTGATAAATATCTGTGATATTAATGATAGTAGAGATAAATAATTTTTCTTTCTTAAGTGAAAGTTGCTCAGTCATGTCCAACTCTTTGTGACCCCACAAACTATGGAATTCTCCAGGCCAGAATATTGGAGTGGGTAGCCTTTCCCTTCTCCAGGGGATCTTCCCTACCCAGGAATCAAACCACGATTTCCTGCATTGCAAGTGGATTCTTTACCAGCTGAGCTATCAGGGAACCCCCTGATAAATCATTTTAGTGATAATATAATGGAAAGCATCAAGAAATAACTATCATAATCTTTAATTACTTTATAGTTACAAAAGATAAAAAAAGAAAAGGAAAATAGGAGACATAAATATTCAATTAAAAACAAAATCATAGTGATTTGTTTAGCTGTAAAAATCTACAGTCAGTTGTAGACCCTAATTAGACACTTGCACTGTGAGTCTGTGCATATGTGAGGAGGTATTGGTAACTGACCCATATTCACACTGACCTGATTTCTCACCAGTGCTTGTATGTTTCTTATAGTGAGAAATATTCCTGAAATATTGTTACACTATGATTAATCAGAAATGCCAAAAGCATAGTAATATTTTTAAAGTATAATAACTAGTCAAGAACATTATAATTATTTGTTTGAAACAACTGTTTATTGAAATCTTAATGCACTATCTTAAATAGGTGATTTTAGATAAAGGATTACCAATACTTAAGGATATTTCATGTAGAGAGAATTTTTTCAGAATAAGAATAGAACCATATGTAGAACCAGATTAGAAAGTTACCTATATTGTTCAATTTGAAAAGTACTCCCAAGACTCTGCTTTATCCAGGTATTATACATCTGAACCACTATAAGTAAAATGCATTCATAGTATTTTTTTCCTTGTGTATCTTCTATGTATAAAATATTATAAGAGGCAATATTGAATAAATCCACTGTAAGTTATTACTGGCTTACCCAGATCTTGAGAGAAACTAGGTAAAATAAAAGTAGAAAAAGCATGGGAAGTGAGGAAAATGAACAAAAGTAGATTTGAAGGCTCATGCAGATGAATTTTTTCCTATTAAAAAATTTGTCTGGGAATAGACAGAAATCACCTATTTTTATCATGTTATCTTTCAGGTCATCATCCATTTTTTTCAAGTACTTCACTAAGTATACATGGATTTATTTATCCTTATTCTTGTTCAGAGTACATTTTTGCCTAGTGAGATAAATTCATTTGGTTTTTTAATATTAAAACTGATGAATCTATTAAAATCTGTATACCATTTTATTGATTCTCTCTATTGTATCTTATAGCATCTATTTTTAAACTCATCACTTTTACACTGATAGCATGGGCATGTAATGGCTCCTGCTGCTGCTGCTAAGTCACTTCAGTCGTGTCCGACTCTGTGCGACCCCATAGATGGCAGCCCACAAGGTTCCCCTGTCCCTGGGATTCTCCAGGCAAGAACACTGGAGTGGGTTGCCATTTCCTTCTCCAATGCATGAAAGTGAAAAGTGAAAGTGAAGTTGCTTAGTCGTGTCCGACTCTTTGCGACCCCATGGACTACAGCCTACCAGGCTCCTCCATCCATGGGATTTTCCAGGCAAGAGTACTAGAGTGGGGTGCCATTGCCTTCTCCTAATGGCTCCTACTTGAGCCTAAAGTAATTTTGTGTATTCTTAGCAGTATTATTCTGATATATACAAAAAAACCAGGGTTAACAGAGGTCTTATAGCATGGAGAATCTGAAATCAAAGAACTTTAAAATTGAATTCTATCTTTCCTACTTCTTACTCTGCAGCTTACATACTTAGCATTTCTAAGGCTCAGTGTCCTCATATGTTGAATATAATGGCAATATTTTAAGTAATTCCTATTAGTTTGTTTTTTATCTCTTCCAAAATATATTATCATGACAATTGAATTTGTTTATTTGAAAAATGTAACTTCTATTACTGTCAGCATGAAACACTAAATACTCTGAAAATACCTTCCCATGAAAACAACTTAAAAATCTGGAAAAACTATAAATTACTGTTGTTGCTATTTAAATGCTAAGTCATGTCCAGCTCTTTGCAATCCCATGGGCTTTAGCCCACCATGCTCATCTGTCCATGGGATTTCCCAGGCAAAAATACTGGGGTGGGTTGCCATTTCCATCTCTATGCATTTCTTTAAATGAATTGCTGAGCTGGTTAGAAAATAAAGAAGTCGGCAAATGCTTAAACCAAGGAGAAACCCTGGAAGGTAGGTAAGAATTAAAGCCAGATAGGTAAGAATTAAAGACAGATTTTGTCCTAAGAGCATCTGCTAAACTTGAGAAATCTTGAACTTCTGTTTTTGTTTCTGGAAATGGCCAGGCAGTCAGGAAAGAAAACTTAGGTATTCTCTGGAGTAAACACATTTCAGTCTGGAATTCAAAGAATTTTAAAGATAAAATATCCAAGAAAAATGAGTTCATTGTATAAAATCACAAAACACAAAAAGAAACTGTAAGAAGCATAGTACTATAAATCAGGGTCAGCAGAAACAAGAATCAGAAGAATCAGATTACAAAGTCTTCAAATATTGGAATTTTCAAATGTATGTGCGTTTAGAAATAAATAATGTAAATGTGAAAAAAGAACAGGAGTCTATCAAAATAACAAGATGGATTTATAAAAACAGGATAGTCAGAATGAGAGAAACCAGAAAGGTATGATGAAGCATCCAGGACTAACAAGTGTCATTTTCAGCTCTATGTATAAAGGTTCATAAAAACAGAGGTTACAGGAAACTGGAGAAAGCTGTAACTGTAATAAGAGCAAAGAGTTATCTGAGAGGAATTACAAGCTTTGGTAGAGACCTGCATGCTAAATCGTGCCTGACTCTTGTGACTCCAAGGATTGTATGTCACCAGGCTCCTCTGTCCCTGGGATTTCCCAGGCAAGAATACTGGAGTATGTTGCCATTTCCTCCTCTAGAGGATATTCCCAACCCAGAGATTGAACCCACATCCTCTGTTTCCTGCATTAGCAGGCAAATTCTTTACCACTGAGCCAAATTTGGCAGAATGCAGCAAATGCTGACCCACAACCCACTAAGTATGCAGATGGGGAAATAAATATTCCCATCTCTCTCCTCCCACACCTGTTGTACCTTTCACTGACCAAACCACACCTAAATACCAGAGGCAAGGGAACTTTGGTAATGCGTGATGTAGATGTTAGTATACCAGGACACAGAGCAGAGTGGAGAAGGGAGGATTGCGGGGACAAAAGACAGAATTACCAGCAGAAGAGTATGAGACATTAAATACAGAGTGAAAAGTGAAAGTGTTAGTCACTCAGTCGTGTCTGACTCTTGTTGACCCCATGGACTGTCGCCCACCAGGTTCCTCTGTCCATGGCATTCTCCAGGCAGGAATACTGGAGTGGGTTGCCATGCCCTCCTCCAGGGGATCTTCCCAACCCAGGGCTCAAACCTGCATCTCTTACTTCTCCTGCATTGGCAGGCAGGTTCTTTATCACTAGTGCCACCAACTTACACTTAAACAGAGTTCTTTTTTAAAAAATAGGGGCGAGGAGAGAAAGCAAATGTTCAGAGATGAAATGGTTGATCATTTTCCAGAATTCCTGAAAGACAATACATCTCAGATCAAGAAACAAACCCCGTTTAAGAAGAATTTCACAAATAGACAATATCATAGTGAAACTGAACACCAAAGACAATGAAAAGGTCTTAAAATCAGCTAGACAGAAAAGAAAGATTAGTTCCAAAAGACATCATTATTGATTTCTCAACCACAACGGGGCTGTAAATTGAAAATAACACCTTCAAAGAGCTAGCATTTAATACTTCAAAGCTGTCTCTCAAGAAGAGGTATAAGATGTAGACATCTTCAAATGAACAACTTAGAGGTTTAAAATCTAACTCACTTTAAAGACAATTTTAAAGGATGAACTTTGGGAAGGAGAGTGATCAAAGGTAGAAGGTCTGAGAAACAATAAAGGATAGTAAACAAATATTAATTACATGGTATATCTAAGCATAGAAATCATAATTTCCAAAGTAGAAAATGAAAATAAAATGAAAGCAGGGGAAAAAAAACCTTCATTTAAAAGAATGGAAGAAAAAGAAAATAGAAAATCTGCATAAATAGAAAGCACAAAATAGGAAATCAAAAGTAAATGTAATTATTATCAGTGAAATGAGATAAACACAAATATAACTTTCTTATAACAAAAATTCTGATTACAAACTGAGTTTTTAAAGAGGTGGATTTAAAATGCTCAACAATATTCTTTCCAAGAGACATATCTTAAATAGAATACCAAAATAGGCTTAATCCAAAGTATGGAAAATAATATTCCAGGGAATCACTATCCACAAGAGCTCTTGAAAACTATGTAATTAACAGGTAAACAGAATGTAAGGCAGACAGTCTGATTAGATCTTAAGATCACTACATAATGATAGAAGGGTCAATTTGTCAGGATGTCACAGTTTCTATATACTCAAAAATATAGCATCAAGATAGAAAACAAGGATTTCATGGGGGTTTCCAGTGGTTAAGACTCTGCTTTCACTGCAGGGTGCATGGGTTTCATCCCTGGTCAGTGGACTAAGATCCTGCATGATGTAGTAATGCCAAAAAAAATAAAAAGAATTCACAAGCTGTATATATAATTTTTTAAAAAATGTATAAAACAAAAAATGACAGAAAAACAAGGATAAATTCACCATCAACCTGGGGAAGGCATTCACATATCTCTCATTAATTAGTAGATATATCAGAAACAAAAATCAACATTTGAATTATATACATTCTTTTCAAAGCACATATAGAATTTTACGGTCAATAAACTATGCAGATAAGCAGATTAAAAATTATTTTAGATGTGATAAACCCAAGGTTAAAGAGAAAAGTAGAAAAGGACAAGGGAGAACAAGAGTGTTCATGGAAGAATGAAATATTGGGACTGATTAAGAGGGGAAGGAGAGGATGTAAGGAGAAGTTACAGGCAGCATAACACAAAGGACCTCATAGGCCATTGTAAGGACTTTGACTTTTGCTCTGAGTGGAAGGGAAATCCCCAGTGTACTGAGCTCAATGCAGTGATATAATCTGACTCATGATTTTGAAATCTGACTCATGATTTTGAAAGACTCCCTGGCTGCTAAATTGAAAATAGGAGGCAGTCCTAAGATGGCAGAGGAATAGGACAGGGAGACCACTTTCTCCCTCATAAATTCATCAAAAGAACATTTCAATGCTGAGTAAATTCCACAAAACAACTTCTGAATGCTGGCAGAGGACATCAGGCATCCAGAAAAGCAGATCATTGTCTTCAAAAACAGTGAACCTCTCTGGGTGTCCCTCAATGTGGAGAAACTTTCATCTTTAACCTAGATATTTTATCATTGGTGCTGTATAGATGGAGAAGTCTTGAGGTTACTGTAAAAATAAAACTGTAAACCAGAAGCAGGAGGCTTAAGTCCAAATCTTGAGAACATCAGAGAACTCCTGAATCCAGGGAACTTAATCGATAGGAGCTCATCAAATGCCTCCATACCTACACTGAAACCAAGCTCCACCCAAGGGCCAACAAGTTCCAGAGCAAGACATACCACACAAATTCTCCAGCAACACAGGAACACAGCCTGAGCATCAATATACAGGCAGCTCAAAGTTACTCCAAAACCACTGACATCTCATAACTCATTACTGGACACTTCATTACACTCCAGAGAGAAGAAATCCAGCTCCACCCACCAGAACTCCAACACAAGCTTCCCTAACCAAGAAACCTTGACAAGCCATTGAAACAACCCCACCCACAGCGAGGAAACTCCATAATAAAGAGAACTCCACAAATTCCCAGATTACAGAAAGGCCATGCCAAATGCAGCAATATAACCAAGATGAAGAGACAGAGGAATACCCAGCAGGTAAAAGAACAGGAGAAATGCCCACCAGACCAAACAAAAGAGGCAGAGATAGGGAATCTACCTTGAGAAAGAATTCTGAATAATGATAGTGAAAATGATCCAAAATCTTGAAATCAAAATGGAATCACAGATAAATAGCCTGGAGACAAGGATTCAGAAGATGCAAGAAAGGTTTAACAAGGACCTAGAAGAAATAAAAAAGAGTCAATATATAATGAGTAATGCAATGAATGAGATCAGAAACACTCTGGAGGCAACAAATAGTAGAATAATGGAGGCAGAAGATAGGATTAGTGAAATAGAAGATAGAATGGTAGAAATAAATGATACAGAGAGGAAAAAAGAAAAATGAATTAAAAGAAATGGCAATCTCAGAGACCTCCAGGATAATATGAAACACTCCAACATTCGAATTATAGGAGTCCCAGAAGAAGAAGATAAAAAGAAAGACCATGAGAAAATACTTGAGGAGATAATAGTTGAAAATTTCCCTAAAATGGGGGAGGAAATAATCACCCAAGTCCAAGAAACCCAGAGAGTTCCAAACAGGATAAACCCAAGATGAAACACCCCAAGACACATATTAATCAGGTTAACAAAGATCACACACAAAGAACAAATATTAAAGGCAGCAAGGGAAAAACAACAAATAACACACAAGAGGATTCCTATAAGGATAACTGCAGATCTTTCAATAGAAACGCTTCAGGTCAGGAGGGAATGGCAAACATACTTAAAGTGATGAAAGAAACTCACCTATAGCCCAGATTACTGTACCCAGCAAGGATCTCATTCAAATACGAAGGAGAAATCAAAAGCTTTACAGACAAGCAAAAGCTGAGAGAATTCAGCACCACCAACCCAGCTCTCCAACAAACACTAAAGGATCTTCTCTAGACAGAAAACAAAAAATGGCATATAAACCCAAACCCAAAACAATAAAGTAAATGGCAATGGGATCATACTTATCAATAATTACCTTAAACGTAAATGGGTTGAATGCCCCAACCAAAAGGCAAAGACTGGCCGAATGGATACAAAAACAAGACCCCTATATATGCTGCCTACAAGAGACACACCTCAAAACAAGGGACACATACAGACTGAAAGTGAAGGGCTGGAAAAAAGATATTCCACGCAAATAGAGACCAAAAGACAGCAGGCATAGCAATACTCATATCCGATAAAATAGACTTTAAAACAAAGGCTGTGAAAAGAGACAAAAGAAGGCCACTACATAATGATCAAAGGATCAATCCAAGAAGAAGATATAACAATTATAAATATACATGCACCCAACATAGGAGCACTGCAGTATGTAAGACAAATGCTAGCAAGTATGAAAGGGGAAATTAACAATAACACAATAATAGTGGGAAACTTTAATACCCCACTCACACCTATGGACAGATCTACTAAACAGAAAATTAACAAAGAAATGCAAACTTTAAATGATACAATAGACCAGTTAGACCTAATTGATATCTATAGGACATTTCACCCCAAAACAATGAATTTCACCTTTTTCTCAAGTGCTCACGGAACCTTCTCCAGGATAGATCACATCCTGGGCCATAAATCTAACCTTGACAAATTCAAAAAAATTGAAATCATTCCAAGCATCTTTTCTGACCACAATGCATTAAGATTAGATCTAAATTACAGGAGAAAAACTGTTAAAAATTCCAACATATGGAGGCTAAACAACACGCTTCTGAATAACCAACAAATCACAGAAGAAATCAGAAAAGAAATCAAAATATGCATAGAAACGAATGAAAATGAAAACACAACAACCCAAAACCTGTAGGACACTATAAAAGCAGTGCTAAGAGGAAAGTTCATAGCAATACAGGCATACCTCAAGAAACAAGTCAAATGAATAACCTAACTCTACACCTAAAGCAACTAGAAAAGGAAGAAATGGAGAACCCCAGGGTTAGTAGAAGGAAAGAAATCTTAAAAATTAGGGCAGAAAAAAATGCAAAAGAAACAAAAGAGACCATAGCAAAAATCAATAAAACCAAAAGCTGGTTCTTTGAAAGGATAAATAAAATTGACAAACCATTGGCCAGACTCATCAAGAAACAAAGGGGGAAAAATCAAATCAATAAAATTAGAAATGAAAATGGAGATATCACAACAGACAACACAGATATACAAAGGATCATAAGAGACTACTATCAGCAATTATATGCCAATAAAATGGACAACGTGGAAGAAATGGACAAATTCTTAGAAAAGTACAACTTTCCAAAACTGAACCAGGAAGAAATAAAACATCTTAACAGACCCATCACAAGCACGGAAATTGAAACTGTAATCAGAAATCTTCCAGCAAACAAAAGCCCAGGTCCAGACGGCTTCACAGCTGAATTCTACCAAAAATTTCGAGAAGAGCTAACACCTATCCTACTCAAACTCTTCCAGAAAATTGCAGAGGAAGGTGAACTTCCAAACTCATTCTATGAGGCCACCATCACCCTAATACCAAAACCTGACAAAGATGCCACAAAAAGAGAAAACTACAGGCCAATATCACTGATGAACATAGATGCAAAAATCCTCAACAAAATTCTAGCAATCAGAATCCAACAACACATTAAAAAGATCATACACCATGACCAAGTGGGCTTTATCCCAGGGATGCAAGGATTCTTCAATATCTGCAAATCAATCAATGTAATTCACCACATTAACAAACTGAAAAATAAAAGCCATATGATTATCTCAATAGATGCAGGAAAGGCCTTTGACAAAATTCAACATCCATTTATGATAAAAAACTCTCCAGAAAGCAGGAATAGACGGAACATACCTCAACATAATAAAAGCTATATATGACAAACCCACAGCAAACATTATCCGAAATGGTGAAAAATTGAAAGCATTTCCCTTAAAGTCAGGAACAAAACAAGGGTGCCCACTTTCACCACTACTTTTCAACATAGTTCTGGAAGTTTTGGCCACAGCAATCAGAGCAGAAAAAGAAATAAAAGGAATCCAAACTGGAAAAAAAGAAGTAAAACTCTCAGTGTTTGCAGATGACATGATCCTCTACATAGAAAACCCTAAAGACTCCACCAGAAAATTACTAGAGCTCATCAATGAATATAGTAAAGTGGCAGGATATGAAATCAACACACAGAAATCCCTTGCATTCCTATACACTAATAATGAGAAAGCAGAAAAAGAAATTAAGGAAACAGTTCCATTCACCATTGCAACAAAAAGAATAAAATACTTAGGAATATATCTACCTAAAGAAACTAAAGACCTATATACAGAAAACTATAAAACACTGATGAAAGGAATCAAAGAGGACACTAATAGATGGAGAAATATACCATGTTCATGGATTGGAAGAATCAATATAGTGAAAATGAGTATACTACCCAAAGCAATCTACAGATTCAATGCAATCCTTATCAAGCTTCCAGCAGTATTTTTCACAGAGCTAGAACAAATAATTTCACAATTCGTATGGAAATACAAAAAACCTCGAATAGCCAAAGCAATCTTGAGAAAGAAGAATGGAACTGGAGGAATCAACCTGCCTGACTTCAGGCTCTACTACAAAGCCATAGTCATCAAGACAGTATGGTACTGGCACAAAGACAGAAATATAGGTCAATGGAACAGAATAGAAAGCCCAGAGATAAATCCACACAGCTCTGTACACCTTATCTTTGACAAAGGAGGCAAGAATATACAATGGATTAAAGACAATCTCTTTAACAAGTGGTCCTGGGGAAACTGGTCAACCACTTGTAAAAGAATGAAACTAGATCACTTTCTAACACCACACACAAAAAAAAACTCAAAGTGGATTAAAGATCTAAATGTAAGACCAGAAACTATAAAACTCCTAGAGGAGAACATAGGCAAAACACTCTCCGACATAAATCACAGCAGGATCCTCTATGATCCACCTCCCAGAATACTGGAAATGAAAGCAAAAATAAACAAATGGAATCTAATTAAAATTAAAAGCTTCTGCACAACAAAGGAAACTATAAGCAAGGTGAAAAGACAGCCTTCAGAATGGGAGAAAATTATAGCAAATGAAGCAACTGACAAACAACTAATCTCAAAAATATACAACAACTTATGCAGCTCAAGTCCAGAAAAATAAACGACCCAATCAAAAAATGGGCCAAAGAACTAAATAGACATTTCTCCAAAGAAGACATATGGATGGCTAACAAACACATGAAAAGATGCTCAACATCACTCATTATCAGAGAAATGCAAATCAAAACCACAATGAGGTACCATTTCACACCAGTCAGAATGGCTGCTATCCAAAAGTCTACAAGCAATAAATGCTGAAGAGGATGTGGAGAAAAGGGAACCACTGTTGGTGGAAATGCAAACTAGTACAGCCACTATGGAGAACAGTGTGGAGATTCCTTAAAAAACTGGAAATAGAACTGCAATCCCACTGCTGGGCATACATACTGAGGAAACCAGAATTGAAAGAGACACGTGTACCCCAATGTTCATCACAGCACTGTTTATAATAGCCAGGACATGGAAGCAACCTAGATGTCCATCAGCAGATGAATGGAAAAGAAAGCAGTGGTACATATACACAATGGAGTATTACTCAGCCATTAAAAAGAATACATTTGAATCAGTTCTAATGAGGTGGGTGAAACTGGAGCCTATTATACAGAGTGAAGTAAGCCAGAAAGAAAAACACCAATACAGTATACTAACACATATATATGGAATTTAGAAAGATGATAATGATAACCCTGTATGTGAGACAGCAAAAGAGACACAGATGTATAGAACGGACTTTTGGACTCTGTGGGAGAGGGAGAGGGTGGGATGATTTGGGAGAATGGCATTGAAACATGTATACTATCATGTAAGAAATGAATCGCCAGTCTATGTTTGATACAGGATACAGGATGCTTGGGGCTGGTGCACAGGGAAGATCCAGAGAGATGATATGGGGTGGGAGGTGGGAGGGGGGTTCAGGATTGGGAACTCAGGTACACCCATGGCCGATTCATGTCAATGTATGGCAAAATCAATACAGTATTGTAAAGCAAAGTAAAGTAAAAATAAAAATTAAAAAAAATAAAGCAAACTTCATATATATATATTATAAAAAATAAAATAAAATAAATTGAAAATAGAGCAAAGGGAAGCAAGGGTTGTAGACAGACTGTGAATATAAGCTCTCAGTTCAGTTCAGTTGAGTCGCTCAGTCGTGTCCGACTCTTTGTAACCACATGAATTGCAGCACACCAGGCCTCTCTGTCCATCACCAACCCCAGGAGTTCACTCAGACTCACATCCATCAAGTTGGTGATGCCATCCAGCCATTTCATCCTTGGTCGTCCCCTTTTCCTCCTGCCCCCAATCCCTCCCAGCATCAGAGTCTTTTCCAATGAGTCAACTCTTCGCATGAGGTGGCCAAAGTACTGGAGTTTCAGCTTTAGCATCATTCCTTCCAAAGTACACTCAGTACTGATCCCCTTTAGAGTGGACTGGTTGGATCTCTTTGCAGTCCAAGGGACTCTCAAGAGTCTTCTCCAACACCGCTGTTCAAAAGCATCAATTCTTTGGCGCTTAGCTTTCTTCATAGTCCAACTCTCACATCCATACATGACAACTGGAAAAACCATAGCCTTGACTAGACAGACTTTTGTTGGCAAAGTAATGTATCTGCTTTTCAATATGCTATCTAGGGTTGGTCATAACTTTCCTTCTAAGGAGTAAGCTCTAACTTTCCTTTAATGGACTCACAAAAGAAGATAGAGGATAAGCAAAAAGGAAACAAAGAAACGCAAAGCCTTCTGGCCATGGAGAGGGAAGGAACTGAGAATGAAATGCCAGATAAGATTGCTATGATCCATAGGATGTGATTCTTCATTGTGGGCCCATAAAGTTTTAGGTAAAGCCAGAAGATTTTTTTAAATGCTCCTAGAATTAGCACATAATTACATGAGGTCCGTCTGAGTAGTTCAGGCTGCTCAGGTACTCAGTCCCAAATAGAAGCTTAATTGGATTTTTCCCAGAAACCTATCTTTTCAAGGTCAATGAATCATCTTGTCCCTTCTTTCCTTAGTAAAAGATACAGCATGTTCCATTTTTCTCATCTAAGATACTAAGATGTTGAAAGTATTTGTGCTTTAAAACATCCTAGAAAATATAAATATGATTTCAATTATGTAGTTTTTTTTCTCATAAATAAGAGCATAGCCATCAAACAATACTCAATCATAACAGTTTATTTATTTAAAGAAAATTCTGAATATCTTCTGTGTCTCAGAGCCATATGCAACAATACTAGAGAATTTACTAAGGGAATGTTGTCCTAACATTCAGTAATCTCAATCTGGTGACAGAGTCATTGACTCGTGGGCTGTAACAAAGAGATTATTCAGGGATAGAATGCAGGAGAGCAGGCTGAAGGCAGAACTCCAGGGAAGAACTTGATGTTTACATCCCAGAAAGACTGTGATATCATTTATATTATCCATTATAGTATATGTTTAGATATTTATGCACATTTGGAAGATAATATTATTTTATATTTGCCAACTCTCCATATTTCACTTGCAGAAAGGACTATATGCTTTTCTTACAAAACAATTAAGTCCATCTGCACACATTTTTTCTGCATCTAAACAACTGCATATATGGTAATAGTCCTTCCTCTGAGACTTAATGAAGCTCCAGGAATCACCTGGAAATGATCAGAACAATTCCTTCATTTAGGCAGCTGTGCTCAGGTGCAAAGATCAGCAGGAAGCAGAAAATCCAGACATTAGTCTGGCTTTGCTGCTGACCTTGGGCAACCAAGTCTCAATTTCATTATTTGTAAAATATTGAGCCCATAGGCTCTTTATGAGGAATAAATAATACATATGAAGAGGTTTATAACCGTAGATCACATTAGAGCTGTACAGGGCATAAATTTATTTCTCAAACCACTCATTCATTCAGTCATTTAAAAATGAATATTTAATTTCTACTATGCTCTGCAAATTGTGCTCAATCCACAGGAATGACACAATTTCTGTTCTAAAGGAATTTTAGTGGAGACTGGGATGCTAAGATGTATGTGGAGGATCCTGTAATAGGACAGAGTGACAGAAGATAGAGAGACAGAAGATAGTTGGGGATGTGGTTGAAATCGTAGAACGCTTTCAAGAGGAGAGATGATTCTGTATTCCAGTGGCATTAGTATTCTCATTCAATAAATGTTGACTCAAAATCATGAAAGCAAATGTTAACACAAGTGTTTTTCTCAATCTTTGAAATCAAGGTATGTAGGGGAAGGAAAGAAAGAATGGAGAAAAAATCAGACTGGGTTTATAAATATGTATTGGGCCTCTCGAGTGGCTCAGTAAGAAAGAATCGCCTGCCAGTGCAGGAGATGCCAGTTCCATCCCTTGTCCAAGATGATCCCTAGGAAATGGCAAGGAAATGGCAACCCACTCCAGTGTTCTTGGAAAGCAAGAAGATCAAACCAGTCAATCCTAAAGGAGATCAACCCTGAATATTCGTTGGAAGGGCTGAATCTCCAATACTTTGGCCACCAAATGAGAAGAGCTAACTCACTGGAAAAGACCTTGATGCTGGGAAAGACTGAGGGCAGAAGGAAAAGTGAGCAACAGAGGATGAAATGGTTGGATGGCATCACTGACTCAATGGACATGAGTTTGAGCAAACTCCTGGAGATACTGAAGGTCAGGGAAGCCTAATATGCTGCAGTCCATGCAGTCGCAAAGATTCTGACATGACTAAGTAACTGAACAACAACCAGTATTCTTACCTGGGAAATCCCACAGACAGAGGAGCTTGGCGAGCCACAGTCCATGGAGCCCAAAAGAGTTGAACATGACTTAGTGACTGAATAACAATGTCAACAAATAAATATGTATTGTGTTAATTTCTAAATAGTAGGTAAATATATTATATCTCTATATTTTACCTTATTCAAAATACATATCTTAAATAGTTTCCATATGCTCATAAATTTTAAAAATGATGGATAGTTCCAATATGTTCCTTTCTAGTCACTCAGTTGTCCCTGACTTTTTGCAGCCCCATAAAATGCAGCACACCAGGCTTTCCTGTCCTTCACTATCTCCTGGCGTTTGCTCAAAATCATGTCCACCAAGTCAGAGACCCCATCCAACCATCTCATTCTCTGTCACTCTCTTCTCCTGCTGTCAATCTTTCCCAGCATCAGGATCTTTTCCAATGAGTTGGCTCTTCACATCAGGTCTCAATGTATAAGAGCTTCAGCTTCAACATCATTCCTTCCATTGAATATTAAGGTTTGATTTCCATTCAGTTGAGTTCAGTTCAGTCGATTAGTCGAGTCCAACTCTTTGCGACCCATGAATCGCAGCACACCAGGTCTCCCTGTCCATCACCATCTCCCAGAGTTCACTCAAACTCACGTCCATCGAGTTGGTGATGCCATCCAGCCATCATCCTCTGTCGTCCCCTTTTCCTCCTGCCCCCAATCCCTCCCAGCATCAGAGACTTTTCCAATGAGACAACTCCTCGCATGAGGTGGCCAAAGTACTGGAGTTTCAGCTTCAGCATCATTCCTTCCAAAGAACACCCAGGGCTGATCTCCTTCAGAATGGAGTGGTTGGATCTCCTTGTAGTCCAAGGGACTCTCAAGAGTCTTCTCCAACACCACAGTTCAAAAGCATCAATTCTTCAGCACTCAGCTTTCTTCACAGTCCAACTCTCACATCCATACATGACCACTGGAAAAACCATAACCTTGACTAGATGGACCTTTGTTGGCAAAGTAATGTCTCTGCTTTTGAATATACTATCTAGGTTGGCCATAACTTTTCTTCCAAGGAGTAAACGTCTTTTAATTTCATGGCTGCAATTACCATCTGCAGTGATTTTGGAGATGAAAAAAAAAAAAAAAAAGTCTGACACTGTTTCCACTATTTCTCCATCTATTTCCCATGAAGTGACAGACCAGATGCCATGATCTTCGTTTTCTGAATGTTGAGCTTTAAGCCAACTTTTTCACTTTCCTCTTTAACTTTCATCAAAAGGCTTTTTAGATTTAAGGGACTAGGGCTGATAGATAGAGTGCCTGATGAACTATGGACGGAGGTTTGTGACATTGTACAAAAGACAGGGATCAAGACCATCCCCGTGGAAAATAAATGCAGAAAAGCAAAATGGCTGTCTGGGAAGGCCTTACAAATAGCTGTGAAAAGAAGAAAAGTGAAAAGCAAAGGAGAAAAGGAAAGATATAAGCATCTGAATGCAGAGTTCCAAAGAATAGCAAGAAGAGATAAGAAAGCCTTCCTCAGTGATCAATGCAAAGAAATGGAGGAAAACAACAGAATGGGAAAGACTAGAGATCTCTTCCAGAATATTAGAGATACCAAGGGGACATTTCATGCAAATATGGGGTCAATAAAGGACAGAAATGGTGTGGACCTAACAGAAGTAGAAGATATTAAGAAGAGGTAGGAAGGATACACAGAAGAACTATACAAAAAAGATCTTCACAACCAAGATAATCATGATGGTATGATGACTCTCCTAGAGCCAGACATCCTGGAATGTGAAGTCAAGTGGGCCTTAGAAAGCATCACTACAAACAAAGCTAGTGGAGGTGATGGAATTCCAGTGGAGCTATTTCAAATCCTGAAAGATGATGCTGTGAAAGTGCCGCACTCAATATGCCAGCAAAGTTGGAAAACTCAGCAGTGGCCACAGGACTGGAAAAGGTCAGTTTTCATTCCAATCCCAAAGAAAGGCAATGCCAAAGAATTCTCAGACTACTGCACAATTGCACCCATCTCACGCGCTAGTAAAGTAATGATCAAATTTCTCTAAGCCAGACTTCAGCAATACATGAACCGTGAACTCCCTGGTTCAAGGTGGTTTTAGAAAAGGCAGAGGAACCAGAGATCAAATTGCCAACATCCGCTGGATCATGGAAAAAGCAAGAGAGTTCCAGAAAAACATCTATTTCTGCTTTCTTGACTATGCCAAAGCCTTTGTGTGGGTCACAATAAACTGTGGAAAATTCTGAGAGAAATGGGAATACCAGACCACCTGACTTGCCTTTTGAGAAACCTGTATGTAGGTCAGGAAGCAACAGTTAGAACTGGACGTGGAACAGACTGATTCCAAATAGGAAAAGTAGTATATTGTCACCCTGCTTATTTAATATATGCAGAGTACATCATGAGAAATGCTGTGCTGAATGAACCACAAGCTGGAATCAAGATTGCTGGGAGAAATATCAATAACCTCAGATATGCAGATGACACCACCCTTATGGCAGAAAGTGAAGAGGAACTAAAGAGCTTCTTGTTGATAGTGAAAGAGGAGAGTGAAAAAGTTTGCTTAAAGCTCAACATTCAGAAAACTAACATCATGGCATCTGGTCCCATCACATCATGGCAAATAGATGGGGAAACAGTGGAAACAGTGGCTGACATTTTTGTGGGCTCCAAAATCACTGCAGATGGTGACTGCAGCCATGAAATTAAATGACACTTACTCCTTGGAAGGAAAGTTATGCCCAATTTAGACAGCATATTAAAAAGCAGAGCCATTACTTTGTCAAAAAAGGTCTGTTTAGTCAAGGCTATGGTTTTTCCAGTAGTCATGTATAGATGTGAGAGTTGGACTATAAAGAAAGCTGAGCACCAAAAATTGATGCTTTTGAACTGTGTTGCTGGGGAAGACTCTTGAGAGTCCTTTGGACTGCAAGGAGATCCAGCCAGTCCATCCTAAAAGAAATCAGTCCTGAATATTCATTGGAAGGATTGATGCTGAAGCTGAAACTTCAGCTGAAACTTGGCCAACTGATGCAAAGAGGAGTCAGTCTTTTCATTTGAAAAGACTCTGATGCTGGGAAACGTGGGCAGGAGGAGAAGGGGACGACAGAGGATGAGATTTTCGGATGGCATCATGAACTCAATGGATATGAGTTTGGGTGAACTCTGAGAGTTGGTAATGGATAGGGAGGCCTGGCATGCTGCGGTTCATGGAGTCTCACAGAGTCGGACATGACTGAGTGACTGAACTGAACTGATGGAACTGGATGTCATGATCATCATCTTTTTTGAGTTTTAAGCCAGCTTTTTCACTCCTCTTTATCCTCATCAAGAGGCTCTTTAGTTCCTCTTCGCTTTCAATATTAGAGTGGCATCATTTGCATATGTGAGGTTTTGATATTTCTTCTGGCATCCATAAATGTATGACATGGCAGTATAAAGCCAGTTTCTCCTTGAGACTATCAATGATTCTTGAATGTCTGGTAAATCATCATCACTGGCTTTATAAATCACACATCTGTTTCTTTTCCAACTGAACAGTGCTTTATCTATCTTTATATTCTGTTAGGCATTTCACTCTCTACCTGAGCAGTTTAAGGGTAGTTAAAATGTGATATTTTTCACTACAGTCTTTCTGTTTAACTTTGTCCAGTTTGTCCTTGTTACATATCAATTCAAAATATTTGACTGAGATAATTCGGTATTGATTATTTTTGCACTGTCATTTGGAGTTCAAACTGGATCTTGATAAATACTTGAGACTTTTTAATGGCTACTTTTTTAATATGTGTTCATAGTTCTAGTTTGGCTCCAGTTAGATTTGGAGTGCTGAATCCATACTCCACTTTCCATAAAAACAAAACCAACAGCTCAGAGATAAAGCAAGAACACTTTCCACTGCATTTTTATTAATAAGTCTTTCCTCTTTTTTCTTAAATTCAAAGCCAACAAAGGATTTCTGAAAAGCTGAGTGGTCACCTGCCCTTAGAACTTTGTAAGGATGGATGGTCACAATATGCTGCCACCTTATTATTCTAGTTCCCTGGACAGAACAGACTACCAATCATTATTTTCAAAAATCATATAGCAATATTTTTCTTTCTTTTTCTATATGCAGGCATAAGTACATTTTCATGTTTTAAATTCTTATTACTTTTATTTATTTTACTATGAATTATTTCTATTTAGTTTTTGTACTTAATAGAAGCCTAAGTTAAAGTGACAATAACTGATAAATATTCCATATTTTAAGATTTAGTGAACATCTACAACTCAGTAAGAAAACTACTTTTTGAGACACTAAAAATTAGGAAAAAGAAAAGATTGACAACCTTTTCTATGCATTGTGAGATGAAGACTAAATTTTGGGAGTCAAAGGACCTGAGTTCAAGTCCTTCCTCTGGCCCTCATGTGTTGCCTTGCCTATGTTACTTAATTGCTTAGACTTCCTGTTGTCTCATCTAAAAATAGTAATGCACTGATATCTACTTCAGAATTGTCAAGAAAATGAAACAAATTATATGATAGTGTTTTGACAAATGTAATGTGTTATGTCAAAGCCCTCAAATGGGCTAGAATCTATATGAGTAAAGGATCCAAACATTGAAATGAAGAATAATATTAGCTGGAAGATCTTTGGTTACACTTCCAAACATTTAGTAGATATCATAGAGAAGAATCAGAAGGCAAGAACTGAGTATATTTGAAGTGGTTGAATTTGTTTCTGAGTGTAATCAGAAGTTAAAAATAGATCTTCAAGGATGGGTAAAATTTGGAATGAAAAAGGAGAATATTCCAAATGTTTCTGCCAGGATAGAGCAGACTTCATCTATCCACTGAATCATTTATTAAATACTTGTGGCCTATTGACCATAGTCTAGGCCCTGGAAGGAATATCAAGAAAGATGGAGTAGCAATGGAAAGAAAAAGATGTTTGACTTGTACCACATGGCAGACACTTTAAACTTACTGACATGGCAAGCCTTTGACTCTGTTGCTCCAGCCACTCTTCTTATTTTTGATAGTACCTATCCTAACTGCAGTCTTCTCACCAGACCTCACCTTACCTCTGAACCAGTAGAATGAACTCACTGAACTCCCATTTCCTGCATCTTCAAATATACATATTTTTATTTACATAGGTTCCCAAAGCCAATATTAGAACTAGTGGAAGGCTGTTTTAGAAGCACTTTTTGTTGTTGTTCAGTTACTCAGTCATGTCCGACTCTTTGCAACCCCGTGGACTGCAGCACGCCAGACTTCTCTGTCCTTCACCATCTCCTAGAGCTTGCTCAAACTCATGTCCATTGAGTTCATGATGCCATCCAACTATCTCGTCCTCTGTTGTCCTCTTCTCCTCCTGCCTTCAATCTTTCCTAGCATCAGTGTCTTTTCTAATGAGTCAGTTCTTCCCATCAGGTGCCAAAGTATTGGAGTTTCAGCTTCAGCATCAATCTTTCCAATGAATATTCAGGACTGATTTCCTTTAGGCTTGACTGGTTTGATCTCCTTGCAGTCCAAGGGACTCTCAACAGTCTTCCCCAACAACACAGTTAAGAAGTAAAAATTATTCGGCACTCAGTCTTCTTTATAGTCCAACTCTCACATTCAAACATGACTACTAGAAAAATCATAGCTTTGACCATATAGACCTTTGTTTGCAGAGTAATATCTCTGCTTTTTAGTGTGCTGTCTAGGTTTGTCATAGCTTTTTTTCCAAGGAGCAAGCATCTTTTAATTTCATGGCTGCGGTAATCATCTGCAGTGATTTTGGAGCCCAACAAAAGGAAGTCTGTTACTGTTTCCAATTTTTCCCCATCTATTTGCCATGAAGTGATGGGACCAGATGCTGTGATCTTCGGTTTTTGAATGTTGAGTTTTAAACCAGCTTTTTCACTCTCCTCTTTCACTTTCATCAAGAGGCTCTTTAGTTCCTTTTCACTTTCTGCCATAAGGGTGGTGTCATCTGCATTTCTGAGGTTATTGATATTTCTTCTGGCAAACTTGATTCCAGTTTGTGCTTCCTCCAGCCTGGCATTTTGCATGATGTACTCTGCACATAAGTTAAATAAGCAGGGTCACAGTATACAACCTTGATGTACTCACTCAATTAATGTTAAAAATATATATATCTACCTGGACCTGACCCCAGCTTGTTGAATGGAAATCTTTCGTACTGAAAATGGGGGAATCTGTATTATATAAATTTTCTCAGATAATTTTGTGACCTTTATTTTGGAGACACTGCCAAGAGAGTTATAGACATGGTTGCTCATGACCTCTGATTGCTTTTTCATGCTGTTTGATATCAATCTGGCTGCCCCTATTTTTTCCCAGCAGTTGACATGTAGGCTGCACTTTCCAGAGCTCTTCAATGAGTTGTTAGAGCATCTGTCTTGCCTGTGGTCATCACACTTAATCTCTCCTTGCTGGCACTGTTAACACACTCCCGGCTGGTGACATGCCAAGCCGGAGAGTAGCTAGAATAGCATCTTTGCTGTGTCCTGGCTGTGCTCCAAGGCTTCATTCTTGGTCATTGTGTCTGACCATTTAATGCAAACTGTAGATCGTAGATGACACTGGTCATCTGGTAGAAGAGTTCAACTAGCCAGAAGTATAATCCCAAGAGGGTGGAAATCTCACAGTTATATTAGCTTGGACATGAACACTGCTGTGTAACACATTTAATTTGATTCAAAGTATATTTCCCACTTAGCATTCTGACAACTTTTAATGCTATTTGAATTTATATTCATCTATTACTATGTTGTATATATAGTTTATAGTGAGTTTCCTTGACCCCAGTTATCTTTTTCATGGTTCTAAAAATTTTAAATATTATAAATGAAAGCAAGCATTTCTAAAATAACTAATTGGTTAAAAAAATCAACATGTTAATTTGAAGATAAACATTTTTACAAGTATATATATTTGTATAATATTATATTTACATATAACATATACTTTTTCTATATGAGTATGCATGAGTGTGTGCTAAGTCACTTCAGTTGTGTCCATCTCTTTGCTACTCCATGGACTATAGCCTGCCAGGCTCCTCTCTCCATGGGATTCTCCAGTCAGGAATATTGGAGTGGGTTGCCATGCCCTTCTCCCAGGAATCCTCCCAACTCAGGGATCAAACCCATGACTCTTGTGTCTCCTGCATTGGGAGGAGGGTTCTTTACCACTAGCGCTACCCGGGAAGCCCCAAAATAACTAAGTATCTTTCCCTGAAATATTTCTTTAAGAGACAGAATGGGAGTTTAGCCCAGGCAGTCCAATTCCAGAACCTGGGCTCATCACATTTAAACCATGCTTCTTTGCTAACACTGCATAATCCCTTGCATATCTACTTGTGAGCATTCCCATAATGCAACATTTGGGCACCATAATTCTTCATGATCTTTGATGCCAATTAACAACCACTGTCAGTGAAACTCTCCTGGAATCCTTACCAGTACTTTCTAACATACATTCAGTTTTTCTGGTATACCCTCAAGTGTAGTTACATGGAAATCAATTAGACCACTTTTGTTTTCATATATTCAATAGTCAGATACATAAAAAGAAAATTAATAACCCATCTAAGAGTCTGGTTTACTTAGATTTCCAACCAGGATAAATTGTAATCTCTCATTAGTATAATCATGATGACTAAAAATTGTTTTTTTTAAGTTAAATCACAATTTTGTGTAGATACTTGCATTTGTAGGTTATGTTTGTTGTAGTTTACTATTTTGAGCTTGTGAATACTAGTGGTTAATTATAAGTTCACTTGAATTGTTATTATATCACCATGAAAATTCATGCATTTGCTGAAACATGTAATCAAAATTCTGCATTGAATTAATTCAAGAGTCAGAATCTAGAACATTTTGTATAATTTGCATGGTTTATACTGAAACTGCAGAGTTGGTCCTGGAAGCTCAGACCCCGCCCCTCATATATAATATTAAAGCAAATTATGTCTTAAACTCTTGAGATTTTCATTTTCTTACTTGTCACTGTATTATCATACAATGTATTATCATACACTGATAAACTTTTTTCTCACTTGAGCTTTGAGTGAAATTGTTTCAAGTTATCACACATTGAGAAATATTTTCATGTACTTTATATACATAGCATGGGCATATGAGTGAGTACACACACACATGCACACACACACACAAAGTAGTCCTTACCTATGAATAGATTGGTATCAGTAAGTATATTTGGAAAAATGTTTTTTAGAACCAGTGACAGCCTCTCATAGGAATAATGTTATGTTACTGCGTGCATGCTAAATTGCTTCAGTCATGTCCGGATGTTTGCAACCTTATGGACTGTAGCCCACTAGGCCCCTCTGTCCATGAGATTTCTCCAGGCAAGAATACTAGAGTGGGTTGCCATGCCTTCCTCCTGGGGATCTTCCCAACCCAGGGACTGAACCCAAGTTTCTGATGTCTCCTGCAGTGGCAGCAGGTTCTTTACTACTAGCCCTATTACGTTACTATTCCAGTACAAAAATGTTATTTACTCATATTTCATGCCATTTTACATATTGCTTTTACTGGATCATCCTTTCTCAATTTCCTCTCTAGACACTAGAAATATGTCTCTGTACCACTAACCTTAGGAGATCTTCCACTACTGTAACCCATGACAACCATGCTGTTTTCAATATATGCTATCAGCCAGCACAGTGGTATTCCATTAGAATAATTATGTAGATGTTAAGCTATGTTTATATTTTCTTTTCTTTCTTTATATTCTTTTCCTATGTAGGCCATTACAGAGTATTGAGTAGAATTTCCTGGGTTATATAGCAGATTCTTATAAGTACATGTTTTTATTTTCAAAATGATACATATCACTGTTTTGTTCTGAATTTTCAAATCTTGAACACTCAATAGTTGCTTAATGTTTTCAAAATAAGTAGAGTGTACAATGGTGGCACAAAACTGTAAGGTTTACTAAAACTAGAAAATACTAATCACAGAGTATATTCTGTTTAATATTCCAACTCAGGTTGCATTTGGTGCATTTATTATTATTTTCTGGTTGTCAGCATTGAAAGTAACTGAGAAGTGCACTTTTTATTAGCCATATTTTCAAGGAGTCACAATTAATTTGGAATTAGAAAACCCTTGTCAATTTAATCATTGTCACAGAGAAAATCAGCAAGTAAACTCTGGAAAGCTGGTATTCAGAATGCTGGTGAAAGGTTTTTTCTTTCTAAAGTGTAAGCTGATTTTTAATGTGTTTGTTTATAAGTAATCACTTTTTAGTCAATGGGTCTCTGACTTACTCAGTTTAGGTAACTATAACAAAATACCACAGACTGGGTGGCTTAAGCTCACACTTTTCTCACACTTTTGGAGTCTTGGAAGTCTAATATGGAGGCACCAGCAGAGTTGGTGCCTGGAGAGAGCTCTCTTCCTGGTTTATAGATGACTGCCTTTTCACTGTATCCTCCTATGCAGGGGAGAGGGAGCTCTAGTCTGTCTTCCTCATTTTATAAAAACACTAATCCCATTATGTGTGCCCCACCCTCATGACCTGAGCTAAACTAGTTACTTCTCAAGGGTTCCACATCAAAATACTGTTACTTAAGGGGTTAGAGTCAACCTGTGAAGGTAGGAGATGGGAGGAGTGGAGGAGGGTAAGGACACAAACATTCAGCCCATAAGAGTCCCTAATTGGAGAAAGTGCATATGAGTTTCATCCACATGGGTTTCTATATTTTTAAAATTGGAATGCCTTAGAGAAGTCAAGCCCTCTCCAGTTTACTACAGTCTCTGCCACTCCTGACTGTCCTTCTCCTTGCTCAGTACTCTTAAGGATGTGGTCTACTAAGCATCTTTATATACCTGAATCATTGATTCTTAATCTAAATCATTTAATTTTTAAAAAAATGTATCAAGATTTTTATATTAAACTACCCTTTTAATTTCCTCCTATAGGATGGAGAACTTAATACGGGGAAGGAATCCCCCACAATATCAGAGAAGTCCTTGTAAAGAAGTTCGTGCAGCACTTCGGAAGAGGCCTGAAGAGGAGTGTAAGTATGTTTAATAGGATTAACTTTGTTCTAGATAGTCTTAGGTGAGTAGCATAACAAAACTACAATGTTAACCTTTAAGTGATCAATCAAATAGTAGAGGTATTTAACAAATACTTGTTGAATCTAATTGAAATTACTGTAAAAAATATCATATGGTACCTGGGTTTAGGCACTAAGAACATTGTTTTCTTTATTGTTTCTTGTATACTTCAAAATGCTCTACTGATAATTTGGTTCTGTGTTCAGATGAGATTGGAAAAGGCCGCACAGTTTACCACATCTTTCTTAGACATATGTTCCATGAATACTGCTTCTGAAGAAGTTAAAAAAAAAAATTTAATTTGTTTTAAATGAACATTTTCCAGTTTCGTTTGACCACAGTACTCTTTCAACCTTTAAAAAACAAAACAAGACAACAACAAACCAAGGACTCTTTGAAAACCACTGCATTGATCTAAAGAATAACTGTCTAGTGGCAAATATTAATCCATTGTTCAAAATGAAACATTTGAATTAATTGAATTTAGGAACAGATTTTGAACGAGGAGTCATGTATTCCCTCATAAAGCCATTTTAATCCATCTTTAAGTTATCAAAATGTTACAATAGATAATTGCAGAGATCTTGTCTAAATGTTTCTAGTCTATAGCATTGTTGGAGATGTTTTTATCATATTTGTATTTTAAGTTTATATGATGACCCATAATACTAGCTTTCCTCATGGCATTTGCATCTGGTTATTTTCAGGGAACTAAATCGCAATTTATTATGACAAAAATTTATCTGAATGATGTATTTTTACAGGAATTTACATTGTGTTAGGATAGAGCTAATGCAGTGGATTCATTGGCATAAACAATTTAGTAGACTTTTAAGGTTATATTGGTATTTTAAATTAGTTTGAAGTACACTATTCTGGGTGAAGATCAAATATATTAAATCTGGGCACACTCATAGCAAGCAGTATGCTTTTGTTTTCTTTCATTTTATTAGAAAGTCAATAGATGATCTGATTGGGTTGGCATCTATGTCATTCGATATAGTGTTTCATTTTGGTATATTTATAACTTCCAACATTATAAACAATATCCAAGTAAAACTAAAATTTAAAAATGAAGATATAGTTAATGGGCATGTTAAGACAAAAACTGTTTGTAAAATGCAGACTTGTGCATAAAACTATTCCTTCTTTATTGGGTTCACCAGGATTTCTCCTCTATGATGGTTTAACACAATCAACTTAGTCTCTGTTATAGTTCTGCAGGTTTTATTTAGAAACTTAGAAGGGATTTTGCAAATAAAGCTATAGTTGATTTTCTTGGAGTCACAGAGTATATTTAGTATATATAAAGTCATTTTTCAGCCCTCTTATACTGAGTTGGTCTAACCCAGAGGTTGACCAGCTACAGTCCAAATATATCCTGACACCTCTTTCTGTAATGAAATTTTATTGAAACAGAGCCATCTCTGTTCATTTAGGAATTGTGTATGGCTGCTTTCCACAACAAATGAAAAGTTGAGCAGTTGTGACAGAAACTATATGGTCCACAAAGCCAAAAGTATTTACTTGATTCTTTACAGAAAAATATTTTAAAACCCTTGTCTAGGCCAGTGGGTCTCAACGTATGGTCTCCAGACCAGCAACAGAACCTGGGAATGTGCTGTTGAAGCACAAATTTTAAGGTCTACAACCCACATCTACTGAATCCAAACAGCGGGTAGTCTAATCCTATAATCTGTGTTTTGAAGAAGCCCTAGAGGAGATTCTGATGCAAGCTCAAACCTAAACACCACTAGGCTAAGTCAAGTGACTGGCTGTAAGATGACATTAAATTACCATGGTTACAAAAGACTAATAATAATAGACATATTTCAGAACTAAGCCTTTGTTGTTTAATGTAAGGTACATTAAAAAAAAAACTATTTATTCTGTTATAACAAGCAAATCCTCAACAACTGGATCATGGCAGTCAGGACAATTTTTGAAATATCACTACAGGAGCTCAACTGGATTAATGATGTTGTTGAACATGGAAGGACATAATGAGAAATTAGAAACATACAAAGTAATATTCTCTCGCATTATTCCTTATTAGTTTAATACATAGTTCTCCTTGTCTGGTATTGACTGCTGTTAATTCCCTAAGAAAGAATCCTCTTTTTTAGAATGAGAGCAATACAGTAGTTAATTAAGACATTAACTTTAAAGTTATACACAGGGATTTATTCTTTAATGTGACACAATATGATCAGATGCAGGACCCTGGGTATCATTTGCTTAATCTAAATGAGTCAGTCTGCTTATTTGAAAAATGAGGATAATTAAAGAGTCTTCTTTGAAAATTTGTTTGGAGAATTAAGGACGATTTATATTAAGTACCTGGTATAGAACTTGGGATGTGGCAAGTTTTCTTCTTTCTTGCTTTCTTCCTCTTCATCTATTATGGCAGTGCTTATTTTCAGCTAACCATTTGAGAATAGCAAAGCATGTTTCGATCATAGAAATGTAAATGTAGGGAAATTATAACTACTATTTACCATAAGGAACAGGTTGTAAACAAATGACACAAAGCTGGAATTCTTGCAGCAGTGTTAGATAGATAGTAATTTGTCTCACGTTCTTTCCTCTTAATTCTACAAATTCAACATGGGGTCTAGATCAAGACTTACAGGTCAGCTCCTGTGGAAAGCTGCCACCTTAGAAAATCGTCATAGAAAGTCAAATAATAGTGGCTTTCCTTTGCTGAGAATTGAAAGAATAGTGGAACTTGACTCTGACAGTGTGTGTGTATGTGCTCTCAGTCGAGAGGATCCTCCAAACACAAGGAAGCCCTCTTTCATTTGGAGATTTGCAAACAAGAGGGTTTAGCTGAATAACAGAATTTATACTACTTTCTTTTATAATCATTTACAATATTTTCAATGTTAATATTGATATTAGGTCACCAGACATATTGCTTTTAACCAGTTATGTCATATAAGTTATACCTAGCTATGCTGCATTTAGCATAGCCAAGCAAATTTTCAAGAATCAAGTACAAATTTTCAAGAATCGAGTAAAACTTGATCCTTCGAAAAGGCAGATTTTTAAATATGCTCAAGTTACTTCCCATAAAAAAACAAAAATAAAAACTTTGTCCTCAAAACCAAAGCACCATTCAGCTACAGCCCTACATTCTCCTTCTGTCCCCAGGCAAACCTCTCTAAAGTCATCTATGCTCACTCCACTTACCCTCCTCTCACTCCTTCAAATCAATGCAGTCTGGCTCCTATTCAATCACACTGCTGAGACAGCTTTTATTCAGACTAGCCATAATCTCTTTGTGATGCTGTATTAATTTTATATTGCTTTGTAATAAATTATCACAAATTTGCTGTCTTAAAAAACAGTTTATCTCAGTTTCTTTGGATCAAGAATCCAGGTGGGGCTTAGCTAGGTTCTCTCCCTCAGAACCAGGCTGAAGTTTCATCATGAACTCAGTTGGAGAAGAGGCCACTTCTAAGCTTACTTAGGCTGTTGGCAGAATTTGCTTTCTTATGGCTCTATGACCAAGAGTCTAGATTTTTTTATGACCAAGAGTCTAGCTGAGGGCCACATTTAGGATCTAGAGGTCTCCTGCAGTTCCTTGGTATATGTGTGTTCTCAATACGGTTGCTTACTTCATTATTTATATGAAATGTAAAAATATTCTTGTATTAACCAGTTTGGTAAAAATCAGGATAATTAGTCAAGTTCTTGCCTTCATATTAGAAGTTATTGAACATGATTTAATGTTCATTTACTGTTCATTTTCCCTGATGACTCGAGAGTTTTGTAATTGCCAGTTCCTATCTAGAATTCTATCTGAGCGTCCCTCCATATCAGGATGTCACCTTTCACTTTTGCTGTGGTTGCTCTTGCTTTTTATCTGTCTACCCCTTCTTTTGGGATTGTGTTTCCTATTTTAATGTTCTCTTTCAGAAACCATCCTTTTTAAGAATTTCACACTAAATATGTGTCAATGAATCAAGGCTTGAAAACCAGTCAAGCCCTTGGATGATTTACAGTGAACAGGATAGAGAAATGAGGAATAGTAAATGCAATATAAGAAGCAGGGTGCATTAATTTAAAAGATCTTAAGCCTACCTTTCTTCTCACTGACTTCATCTCAAGTTTGTGATGGGTCTCTGGATACTTGGATTCTTTACCAGGTTCCTGTTTCAAATTATGTCCCAGTGATTCCAGTATGGTGTGGATGACCTGGTGTTACTGTCAACTCACTCACTTGGTCAGGGCGCTTAGGCGGTGGGGGTGGGGGAGGGTTCATATTTGCTAAGGAAATTTGAAGTACCCCTTTACGATGGTAGCACCGTGCCATGTAGTTATAGAACTCATACACGTGCGTAACAATGTCAGTGTGCAGAGGAAGAGTTACTTTGTTTTCCCGGGCTTCTGTTCATGCTAGGAAACTTCCTAGATGCCTCTAGAAAATACTCTCTATCATTTCATTAGCCTGCTGCTGCTGCTGCTGCTAAGTCGCTTCAGTCGTGTCCAACCCTGTGCGACCCCACAGACGGCAGCCCACCAGGCTCCCCCATCCCTGGGATTCTCCAGGCAAGAACACTGGAGTGGGTTGCCATTTCCTTCTCCAATGCATGCCTAAATTGGGATAAATCCTTATTCCTGTATCTTCACTATACACCATAAGAATGCTATGCACTCATTGGCTTAAGCCTATTATACTGGACCAATCACATTTAAGAGTTGATTTGGGCTTCCCTGATGGCTCCCATGGCAAAGCGTCTGCCTGCAACGCGGGAGACTCGGGTTCGATTCCTGGGTCGGGAGGATCCCTTGGAGAAGGAAATGGCAATCCACTACAGCTCTCTTGCCTGGAAAATCCCATGGACAGAGGAGCCTGATAGGCTACAGTTCATGGGGTCGCAAAGAGTCGGACATGACTGAGCAACTTCACTTTCACTTTAGTATTAAAAGTAATCCTAGATAATGTAAGGTAATGAAAGTGAGGTAATGTATTTGTCATTTGGCCTAGCATAGTGGAAAAGGTAAAGTTACTCAACATTATATCCCATACTATTGCTTGTAGTATGTATTTGTCTCTGTATATTTAGCTATCCCAAATTGTTTTAGAGTTGAGAATGGGAACATAGAAACAGAAGAGGTGGTAATTGGCAGATCAGGAATCTGAAAGTGAAAGTGTTAGTTGCTTAGTCATGTCTGACTCTTTGGGCCCCATGAACTGTAGCCTGCCAGGCTCCTCTGTCCATAAAATTATCTAGGCAAGAATACTGGGGTGGATAGCCATTCCCTTCAGGGGATCTCCCTGACCCAGGGATTGAACTCAGTTTTCCTACATTGCAGTTAGATTCTTTACCATCTGAGCCATTAGGGAAGCCCCCAATGATATTAAAGTAACTTCCTGGCCTCTATTTATCATGCAGAGCCCTCTTTCCCTATCTAAGCCCTATAATTTGTGGGCAGTTGTGTTTCCATTATCTTCAATTGCTCTTATAGCTTTTCTTAAAATACAGTTTCCTTCTTGTTTGGAATGAAACTCATTTCCTCTACATCTCCCTTCCATTCTAGGGCCAGCCCTCCTTTTTGTCAAGCTTAATTGTTGGCTATAGTGTATAGATGAGGCTGGGGCTCCCCAGTGGCTCAGTGATAAAAACATCCACCTGCAGTGCAGGAGCTGCAGAAGATGCAGGTTCAATTCCTGGGTCTGGAATATCCCCTGGAGAAGGGCATGGCAACCCACTCCAGGATTCTTGCCTGGAGAATCCCATGGACAGAGGAGCCTGGCGGGCTGCAGTCCATAGGGTCACAAAGAATCAGACATGACTGAACCGACTTAGCCCGCATGTACATAGATGAGGCTGTAGGATCTCAGACATGTTAAATAATTCATACAGTGTCACACAACCAGTCAGTGCCAAAGCTGGGATGCCAATGTTAAGTTTGTCTCCAAAAGCTATCTTATTCCTACAGTTCCATGCTATATGCCTACACACAGTATTCTATGCCCTCATTTTAGCTCTCCAGGATTCACTTCCTGCTTAATTCTTTAAATTTTTTTAAGCATAAATTATCATACAAAGAAAGGTATATAACATGTGTGTATAGCTTTAAGAGTTAGAAACTAGCATGCATGTATCTAAAACATCAGAGTTGCTGAATTATAGATTCCTACTCAACTCTGTTTATCTCTTTAGTTTGGCATATCCATTCTAGAAAACTAGTCTTTCCTGCTTCTCATTTCTGAGGTCTTTCTTTACAGTGACCATTTTTAAGTCCTACAACAGTCAAAGGAATAATGTACATGATTTTCGTACTAGGGGACTCAAAAGAAACAAATGGTCAGTGATTTCTTATTAGCTTGAAAATCTTATTATTTGTTTGATTTTTTATTAATATCTTAGATTGTGACTATACAGTGTCATAACAAAAAAACAAAGTTGCATTTTTAAGTTGAATTTTATCAGCACATTTGAAATTAATACATGTTACTAATAATTTGGGAATGATATATTATAAAGATAGAATTAAAAGGAGATTAGATTAAATTAGATTCATAGACTGAACATTCTTAGACTAATTAAAAAATTGAAATCAAGCTCATGCAAGCTTAGTACAAAATTGGTATATTTTAGATAACTTTTCCGTTCAAGGTGGTAACAGAAATTCAGGCAGAAATATGTCTTGAATTTTTCTCTGGAATAGCCACAGGTTTAAATCACCTTTCTTAGTTATCAGCAGTTATATTTGTCCCAAGACTCTATGTAAGACATAATTTTAGAAAAAATCCACTAGCACTAATTTTACTGGCACCTCTGGCTTAGCAAGCCATTCATTTGAATTAGGTCTTGAATCATCACTGGACTTTTTAAAATGCAAATTCCTTCAAGGGTAATACTAGTCAAATCTTAAGACTCTCTAACATAAAAGTGATTTTAGATCACGAATCTCAGCAAACAATCAAATCTCGAGAGAACTTTGGATGCTCTGAAAGAAAAAGGAAAGGTCAAAAAATGGTTATATAGGTGAAGAGTTTAAAAACAAATTCACTTGCTGCATATTTTTGCTAAGGGTTGGTTCTGTTATTGGGTGAAAGATATTTTCACATAAAATTTCAGCCCTTTCTACATTCTTCCATTTATTTCAGTAGTAACTACCATACTAATTTATTCCTCCTTTGTGAAGGGTTCTCCTTCTCTCCTTGGCAGATGGCAGGAAGGAATGCCCTCCTTTTGGTCCCTGAAACACTTTGCACAGATTAATAATGCAGTACTTACAGCACAGTATTTTACCATTTGCTTGCATGTTTATTTCCTCCTAGTTGGGTTCTAAGTTGCTTAAGAGCAGACAGATACATCTTACTCATCTATCTACCACTAGCATTAAGGATAATATTTGATATACAATTATCATGCTAATAAAAGTTTACCCCCCAAATTTAACAAATTGTAAATGATGAAATTCGATTCACGCCATGATATTTATTGGAGTCTGTGCCTGTGTGTGCTAAGTAGCTTCAATTGTGTCTAAGTTTTTTGTAACCTTACGAACTGTAGCCTGTCAGGTTCCTCTGTCCATGGGGATGTGCCAGGCAAGAATACTGGAATGGATTGCCATGCCCTTCTCCAGGGGTTCTTCCTGACCCAGGGATCAACCTGCATCTCTTACGTCTCCTGCATAAGCAGGCAGGTTCTTTACCACTAGCACCACCTGCAAAGCCCCTATTGGAGTTCAAAGGAATCCAATAAATAACTTCAATTTTCCACAATAATTTTGGAACCAATTAAGGTATTGATAAGATGTCAGGAAATTAGAGATCAAGCATCAATCTCATTACTTTTAAAAGCTGGATAGGAAGACATAACTGAGATGTTTGACAACAATTGACTTCTCACTACAAATGCATACTTAACCCAAATGCATTCTTAACTCAGCCACACCAGTTCAGGAAAACCATGGGCCTGCTCATGTGGGGAATTCCTTCTACAAAATGTATAGCATTGAGAAACAGATCAGTGTACCTTGTCTTCCCTAAAGCAGGTTCACCCCAAAGAAAGATGGAGGAAGGGGCTAGCCTACACGTGTCAAATTCTTTAAAATTTACTAATAAGGTAAATCACTGCATTTCCTAGTACGAGTTAGGAAAGAGATAAGAGGATCTATAGGGTTGAAAATATCTCTCCACACAGAAAATAAGTGAGTGGAGAAACATCACCACTTACAATGTTGCTTATAATTTTTATGTCTTAAGCTACAGAGCTTAAACATTAAACCCTTAGAAAACTAGAGGGGAATTAATTAGGGCAATCTCTCCCAGATATAAACTGCTATTCTTTCATGAACTCTTCTGGTATCATTGGGGGCAGAGAGGTGAAGCAGTGTAGATTTAACTCCAAGACCACTGTAGACCAAAGTCTTAACACTTCATGTTCGACTTACTATCCAAATAATGTTCTACATGATTAGCAAGGTTTCTGCAATATGATTAAACTACATTCATTTATCCAACAAATATCTACTGTTTGAGTGCACATGTGTGCCTGTCTCGCTGTTCTGGGTGTTTGTGATACATAGTGAGAAAAAATTTAAAAATCAAAAAAGGCAAACATTTCCTGTCTCAACAAAGTTATGCTTTTGTTGGGGAAAAAAGACATTAAACAAAATAAGTAGGTTATAATCCATAGAAGGTGATTCATAGTGTAGAACAAAGAGCAAAGTTAAGGGGGTTTATGATTAGATAGACATTTGAGGGCACTTTTAAGTAGGAGGACCAGAATATGTAGAACTTCACAAATAAAGAGATGAAGGAGTTAGCCAAACCAGTTTAAACTCTATGACTCTTGCATTTAAATGTAACTGGAAGAACCCTCCCATCCAGAGGTTAATTTTGGCATCATGCATAGTTGGGCATAGCTGAGTGACTAAAACTTTCACTTTTTTTGCATGCACTATTTTCAAACCTCTAAAAATTGTTGCCTTTTGGAGTGCCAGATATGGGGTGAATGTGAGTCTGACCAATAGCATGGTTTCTACAAAGTCTGATGAGCAAGGGTCTTTAGTCCTAGAACCCTAGTGCCTTTTGCCACGTGTACTGCTATGGAATTACTTGTTGTTAGTCAATCAATCATGTCTGACTCTTAGAATTCAATGAACTGTAGCCTGACAGGCTGCTCTGTCCATGGTATTCTCCAGCCAAGAATACTGGAGTGGGTAGCCATTCCTTTCTCCAGGGGATCATCCCGACTCAGGGATTGAACCAAGGTCTCCTGCTTTGCAGGCAGATTCTTTACCATTTGAACCACCAAGAAAACCATGGAATTGCTTAGACCTTTATAACTGCTGTCATTGTCATCTGTTTCATCTGGAGAATTAACCTCAGCACATTCATGGCCTAAATCAGCTGTTGTTTCTTCAGAAATGTATGCCTCTAGAGACTTAATGAGGCTAAGTGTCTGTTCTTTCAAGAAACTTTCCTTCTTCAACATTGGATTGTTCTGGGAAGGGCTTGAGTAGAATCTCTGTATTATCTTTTTCACAGAAGTAAAGTAGACACTTAGTGCTTCATCTCTTTCTATTGTTCTACTGATTTTAGGTTAACGTTGCCAGATAGAATACAAGTTCAGTTCAGTCACTCAGTCATGTCCGACTTTTTGCGACCTAATGAACCGCAGCACACCAGGCCTCCCTGTCCATCACCAACTTCCAGAGTCCACCCAAACCCATGTCCGTTGAGTCGGTGAGGCCATCCAACCATCTCATCCTCTGTTGCCCTCTTCTCCTCCTGCCCTCAATCTTTCCCAGCATCAGGGTCTTTTCCAATGAGTCAGCTCTTCACATCAGGTAGCCAAAGTATTGGAGTTTCAGCTTCAACATCAGTCCTTCCAATGAACACTCAGGACTGATCTCCTTTAGAATGGACTGGTTGGATCTTCTTGCAGTCTAAGGGACTCTCAAGAGTCTTCTCCAACACCACAGTTCAAAAGCATCAATTCTTTGGCAAGGCATCTGGATAAATTTGAATACATATATACAACAAATACATTTTTATATCTTATTTAACATTTAGAGTACATTTAAAATGAAAATATTATTCTTTATCTGAAACTCGGATAAGGGTGTTTGGATTCTACAGAAAAACAGAAACAATAGCATGTGTGTGTGTGTGTGTGTGTGTGTGTGTGTGTGTGTGTGTGTGTATTCCAAAGGAATTGGCTCACCTGATTATTTTGGCTGGCAAGTCCAAAATATGCAGGCTGAAGAACCAAGAAGAAGCTGATATGTAAATCTAAAAGTCCATCTGTTAGCAGAATTCCTTCTTCCTTTGGAAAAGTCAGAGTTTTTCTAGAAATAACTTCAACTAATTGGATGAGGCTCACACTCATTATGGCTTTCCAGGTGGTGCCAGAGGTAAGGAATCTGCCTGCCAATGCAGGAGACACAAGAGACATACATTCAGTCCCTGGGTCGGGAAGATGTGGGGAGTAGGAAATGACAATCCACTCCAGTATTATTGCTGGAAAGTTCATGGACAGGAGAGTCTGGCACGCCACAGTCCATGGGTCTCAGAGTCAGACATGACTGAGTGCACATGTGTGAACGTGTGCGTGTGTGTGCGTGCACACACACAAACACACTCATTATAGAGGGTAATTGGTTTTACTCAAATTCTACTAATTTAATATCAATCTCATCCAAAAACACCCTCACAGAAGCCTCCAGAATAATGTCTGACCACGTATTTAGGCATTGTGACCCAATCAGTTTGACCTGGAAAATCAACCATTTCTGAGAATTTAAATTGTTCCTATGTCTGGTCCCATCACTTCATGGGAAATAGATGGGGAAGCAGTAGAAATAGTGTCAGACTTTATTTTTGGGGGGCTCCAAAATCACTGCAGATGGTGACTGCAGCCATGAAATTAAAAGACGCTTACTCCTTGGAAGAAAAGTTATGACCAACCTAGATAGTATATTCAAAAGCAGAGACATTCCTTTGCCACAAAGGTCCGTCTAGTCAAGGCTATGGTTTTTCCTGTGGTCATGTATGGATGGGAGAGTTGGACTGTGAAGAAGGCTGAGTACCGAAGAATTGATGCTTTTGAACTGTGGTGTTGGAGAAGACTCTTGAGAGTCCCTTGGACTGCAAGGAGATCCAACCACTCCATTCTAAAGGAGATCAGCCCTGGGATTTCTTTGGAAGGAATGATGCTAAAGCTGAAACTCCAGTACTTTGGCCACCTCATGCGAAGAATTGACTCATGGGAAAAGACTCTGATGCTGGGAGAGATTGGGGGCAGGAGGAGAAGTGGATGACAGAGGATGAGATGGCTGGATGGCATCACTGACTCGGTGGAATGAGTTTGAGTGAACTCCGGGATCTGGTGATGGACAGGGAGGCCTTGCGTGCTGCGATTCATGGGGTTGCAAAGAGTTGGACATGACTGAGCGACTGAACTGAACTGAACTGGTGTTGATCTATTTCTTTCTTTAATAATGTAAAACAACTATTTCCTAGTACTTTGGTTTTTAGGTTTTCGCTGCTTTGGGACTCAAATATATTTTTTGTAATATATTTTCCTAAGCTTCATCTCATGAGGTCTTCTATATGAGAGCTATTAAATCAATAAATACTGAATCTTTCAAAATAATTCACTATTCAAAGCAATCATTTTCATCCTCACTTGTCTGGGTTGGATAATCACACTGAGGGAGAAATTTCCCATGAAATCAGGATCAAAATCAAGCCGAGACTCCATCTCTTATTATTCTGCATGCCTTTTCCTGCAATGTGTCTCCTTTGAAAAGAAGTGAAAGTGACAGTCTCGGTCGTGTCCCACTCCTTGCGACCCCATGGACTGTAGTCTGCCAGGCTCTTCTGTCCATGGAATTCTCCAGGCAATAATACTGGAGTGGGTAGCCGTTCCGTCCAGGGGATGTTCCCAACCCAGGGATTGAACCCAGATCTCCCTCATTGCAGATGGGTTCTTTACAGTATGAGCTACCAGGGAAGCCCTGGATCTTCCTTTAAACTGATAACTGTATAAATTTCTGGAGTGTTTTTCTTAGGGTAAGACAATGCCTGTACCCTCACCTATAATGATTTCGTCACTTTGAAACTCACCTAATAATGCTTTAAATATACTTTTCTATCCTTAAATTTGTCCAGATTTTGTGGATGCTTTGGTACTGTGTCCGCTTTCTTTGAGTTGTAGTTCCCAGTTGCTGTCATTCTGGAGTCTTTATCTACAGCTTTGAAAGGCCACATCCTCTGTAGTTTCCCAGGCCCTGCCATCTCTTGGGGATTCGTTCCAGATTGCTCTCTGAAATTCTGTCTCTCTGCTTTGGTTATATTTCTTTAAGCTACAGTCATAACTGTTTGACTTGGTACAACTGAAACATCTTTTGCTTTTCTACTTCCTCCTTTAAAATTTATCAGAGCTGGGTCTATCTGTTTCTTTTTAATATTTGTTTCTACTGGCCTGAAAGTTCCCATTTTCTTCTCCCTGTCTGTCTAATATATCTTATAAAATCTCAATATTTCTCCTAAGGAAAACTCTCTGTTCCTCCAATGTAATTAGCCAGTTTTCCTTTATTTTGTTTTTATTTGTGTATTTCTTCTGTTATAATAATAAAGCTAAAGCATGTTCCTTTTCATACCATTCCAGTTCCCCCAGATACCTTAACGAACTCAATTCTTACAGACTAGGTGCTCCAAACAGACTTTATTATTTCTGTTTGTGGCCTTTATATATGCAGTCATTTCAATGGTATGTTTGTTATCTTTCTCAATTCCACCTAGGAGAGGACACCTAGGATTCTCTTCATTATAACGACTCCCTATTACTTTTCATTTGTTTGCTAATCAAATTCACTACTCTTCTGTGGGACCATCCACACTGAGAGTTCTCTGATTTATAAGGCCATGGACAGTGCTTACATGAGGATCAAGCCTAGAGCTCAAGATCTAACTGCAACAGCTTAAACACTGTGGCCAGTGCCCAATACAATCAGTGAGGTCAATATAGTGTTGATAAAACAGCCTCGTCTGCACAAAAACAACCATTTGCTTGGGAATAAGAGTGCTGTGAGTTGCAGTAAACCCCCAATCAAATCTTGCATATCCTACTTGCTAATACTGAAAGACGATGACTCCATGCCCTGGTCTCATCAAAAACTTTTCCAAGTGCCATTTGCATCACCAACATTTACTTTTTGCCTACTTATTTTTATTACTGATAAAACTGACATTGGAGGATGTGGCTAATGTGCCTGGCTCCCATGATCTTCCTAAGAATTAGCTCGTGTAACTTCATTCCAATGGGCCATATTGCTGTACAGCTGGAAACTTGCAGGGCAAAACCAGATGTCCTAGGCAGGCGCTAGGAGGGAAAAGAGGGGTTCTGAACACAGCATCTGTGCCCAGTTCTTCAGTATGTGTTAAGTCGCTTCAGTCGTGTCCAACTCTTTGTGACCCCATGAACTGCAATCTGCCAGGCTCCTCTGTCCATAGGATTCTCTAGGCAAGAGTGCTGCAGTGGGGTGCCATGCTCTCCTCCAGGGGATCTTCCCGACCCAGGGATCAAATCCACATCTCTTAGGTCTCCGGCACTGGCAGGCGGGCTCTTTACCACTAGCGCCACCTGGGAAGCCCTCTGAAACCACAGAGCTGTCTACAAAGCAGGCTCCGGCTCAGGACACTCTTAGCTGCAGAAACAGACACACACCCAGGTAAGCCAGCTCTATGGCTCCAAGGCCACACGTGAATGGGAGCTGGATCCCTGCTCTGTGGGGGACCAGCCTGACCTGCTCTCATGGGCAGACCTGGAGAACATTGCAGCTGGGGAATCTTCTGGGGAGATGACATGGATCCCGACCAAGCTGGCCCAAGTTCAAGGCTTCCTGGCCTCGAGCCATAGACCTGGGCTCCCAGAGCCGCCTTCCTGAGAGCTGGGGATTCCTCTGAGAGCCCCCTGGCACATCCACCTTCTGCCTCTGACAGTAGACATGGGAGTCAGCTCTCCAGGGAGTCCGGATGTAGGCAGCCCACTTGGGGTGATGAGAAGGGAAGCCCCCAGCAGCTGGTCAGTGGGAGGTGGTGTGGACCCAAAATGTCTTCTTCAGAACTTACCAATCAGATAACCCCATTCCACATCCCTGGAAAGGAGACAGTAGGGTAAGAGCTCAGGAAGTTTAGGGCAAATGTCTCCTCATGTAATCCTTAGAAGTGGGAGATATGTCTGTCTCCTCCTATAGCACTCGTGGCACTCAGCAATCATGAACCAGTTCTGGCAGGTGCTCTTACGGGTTATCCCTATCATGATGAGACTGCTCTTCAGTATCTAGAACTCCTGTTTCAGAATGAAAGGCCAACGCCAAGAGAGCATCCTCACTGGGATGGAAAGGTGCTCACACAATGGCAATAACCTCTCCAAAGAAGTTCCTTCATAAAGTCTCCTTTTCTTTCAGTGCACTAATTCTTTTTATAATAAATCATTGATCTGACTGGAAGGAGAGGGTATCCAAAAATCACAGACCGTAAGCTTAGCTGCATAGATCAGATAGGTATAGTCTAGAACACAGATTCTGGAGCCAAGCTGCCTACATGTGAGTGACACGTTTACTACCTCTGATCCATATGACATTGTTCTATATACGGAATAAGTAAGTGTTTTTACAAAATAAAAGTTCTAAAAGCAAAGAATGTATATTTGCCCCCTTGGAAATTCTCTGATTTTATTAAAGAAAACATAACTATTTAATTGGAGCATGCTATCTTAGAAATAGTTACCTTAATTTATTTTTATTGTACACAAAGAGTATTTGTACGCAAAGATTTTTAAATGGTATCTCCATTACTAGAGAGGCCAAAGGAAAGATTACATTTTACATGTTTCGATTATTTGAATTGACAGTGTGTCCATATGATATAAAGGCAAGAAAATTTTCACATCAATACTTTTAAATTCATTCACATACAAAAGTCAGGCATTGTGTTGTTTCATTCTGTGTGAATTTGAAACTCCTGTCATCAAGACCAAAGCTAAATGCATGCATGCTCATTTGCTAAGTCATGCCTGACTCTTTGGCAACCCCATGGACTGTAGCCAGGCTTCTCTCTCTATTGGATTTCCCAGGTAAGAATGCTGCAGTGGGTTGCCATTTCCTTCTCCAGGGAATCTTCCCAACCAAGTGATCAAATCCATGGCTCCTACATTAGCAGGCAGATTCTTTTACCACTGAGCCACCAGTGAAACCCCAAAACTAAATACTTCCTTTTTAAATGTTTTAATATGTATGTATGTATTTGTCTGTGCCAGGTTTTAGTTGCAGCATGCGGGGTCTTTAATTGGGGCTTGCAAACTCTTAGTTATGGCATGTGGGATACAATTCCTAAACCAGGGATCAAACCCAGTTCCCTAGCAATGGGAGTGCTGAGATTTAGCCACTGGACCACCAGGGAAGTTGTTCCTTTTTAATTTTAAAAGCAGAACTATATATGACTTTTTGTGCCATTTGGCTGCACGCCTGAAGATTGAATAATGTTACCTATCGGTTTACAGGTCTTCACATACCATGTTTAATCAAGAACCTCTTTTCACTTGTAACATTTGACATGTCACATGCCCATCAGTTTACTGTCAAGCAAGATAGAGCACATCATAAAGTACATCAGTTCTTATTGTTCTCTTTTAAAGTCAAGCACTACAGATGACCTTAAACTTGACAGCTTTTGTGATCAGCAACATTTTTGCTGGCATCCTATTATTAATAATAATACTGTGCCTAGACAGTATTACTAGAAATAATCCACATTGGCGCAATGGTTCCTGCATCATTAACTGCAAAATGATTTCTAAGCTTTTTTCAAGGCTGTTTTGTTTTTCAGGTTTGTTTTTATTTTTTCCTCTCCTGTTAGGCCAAACGCTTAACTAAATTTGTTATAAAATTAACTGGGAAGGGGAAAAAGAGAAGAGACTGTTAAAGGCTCACTCTAATTCTTGACTCAACGGCTGACTGTAATTGAGAGGTGAACTTCAAAATATATAAAGAATTAAAAAGTGAGTTTTGATTGAATATGTAATTATAGCACTTGGAAAGCATATTAATAACATGAATATTTCTGATGATTTCTGAAATGTAGGCAGTATTCTAGGCATACTATAATATGTGCTTAATAGCCATAATGACTTTTTTCTGTTTAAAAAAATCAGTGACAGTCAGAAAAGGGTGAGCAGTTTTATGACCAGTCATTATGCAAACATGTGTTCCTCTCCTAGGACCAATTGCAATGTTTATTACATAAATGTAACTTATATTTCTAGTACCATGTATTATCCACACCATCATTAAGCAAAGTTCATAAGGTGGCTTGTTCCAAGCTCAATGATCCATCTGCACAGACTCCAGCCTTCAATTATGTAGTGCTTTCAGTTCTTGTGATCACCTAAGAGTCTGAAAACATCAAAGCTTTTGAATAAATCTTACCTCTGATTCACAAACTACCTTTCACTTTTACCTGTCCTGATTTGCTTAATTTTGAAAACTCTCATGGAAATGAATCTCTCTGGAATTACTTATTAAGATTATAAGTGGTAAAAGAATAAATTATATACTTTCTCTAATTGTTTAATGCTTCAAGATAAAAAAAAATCTCATTTCACTTTGTTTCAAAAAGTTGTTGCTCAATTTTTCTATTTCACTATAAATTCTAAATGCTTTTGATAAATTTTAGATAAGACCATGTGGATTTAAGAGGAGGTTATATTTCAGTCTTGAATTGTACTAACTCTAGTTTCCTCCATGGGCTTCCCAGGTGGCACAGTGGTAAAGAATTTGCCTAAGCATGCAGGATTCTGAAGAGATACAAGTTCGATCCCTGGGTCAGGAAGATTCACTGGAGAAAGAAAGGGCAACCCACTCCAGTATTCTTGCCTGGGAAATCCCATGGACAGAGGAGCTTGGTGGGCTATAGTCCATGGGGTTGCAAAGAGTCAGACATGATTGAGCACACACACACTAGTTTGTCTAAGGATGGCATAACCTTAAAGTCCTTAAAAGATATATCACTCATTACATGTCTACATATCTATTCCAATAATAAATTCAAATCTCTGATCATTAGGATTCCAGAAGATTATATAAATTATTGCTTCAAATTCCCAAAATTACACAAATGTTTTTGTGTGTATGTACACATATATATCATTTGTATAATGTGTGTGTGTTAACATATAATAACTTAATTTTGAGATGTACCTTTGAAATAGCATAAAAACACTCAATAGTAAAAGGCTATTAACATAGAAATATAGATAGATGATAATCATGCTTTTGATTTAATCACTATTCTTTATTTATTGAAAGGTCTTCTGTTTCTTTTCTAAACTTGGAAAAGTATGGAATTTGGTCACTGATAAACTTAACAGGTATTTTAGGTTGTACATTATGTGAATCAACAAATTAATCCCCATTAAGAATTCTGCAGGCTTTCCAGGTGGCCCTAGTGGTAAAGAAACACTCTTCCAGTGCAGGAGGCATAAGAAACTTGGGATCAATCCCTGGGTTGGAAATAATCCCTGGAGAAGGAAATGGCAACCCTTCGCAGTATTCTTGCCTGGAGAATTACATGGACAGAGAAGCCTGGAGGGCTACAGTTCATAAGGTCACAAAGAGTTGGACACAACTGATGTGACTTAGCACGCACAAGAGTTCTGCATCAGACTTAATGTGCTTCGTTTAAACAAATTAAGAATATGTGTGACCTCTACTTTTGCCCTGTTGCCACCTTTCCAGGGAAGCAAAGAGATATATCCCATACTAACTCACACTAAACGTTAGTCCTAAAATGAGATCTTTTCATATTGTTGATGGGGTTCTCAAGGCAAGAATACTGAAGTGTTTTGCAATTCCCTTCTCCAGTGGACCACGTTTTGTCAGAACTCTCCACTGTGACCCGTCCATCCTGGGTGGCCCTACACAGCATGGCTCATAGTTTCATTGAGGCATGAACATCCACATCTTCAAGCTGGATTTAGAAAAGGAAGAGGAACCAGAGATCAAATTGCCAACATCCACTGAATCATCAAAAAAGCAAGAGAGTTCCAAAAAAACATCTACTTCTGCTTTATTGACTATGACAAAGCCTTTGACTGTGTGGATCACAACAAACTGTAGAAAACTCTGAAAGAGATGGGAATACCAGACCACATGACCTGCCTCCTGAGAAATGTGTATGCAGGTCAAGAAACAACAGTTAGAACTGGATATGGAACAACAGACTGGTTCCAAATAGGAAAAGGAGTATGTCAAGGCTGTATATTGTCACCCTGCTTATTTAACTTATATGCAGAGTACATCATGCAGAATGCTGGTGTGGATGAAGCAGAAGCTGGAATCAAGATCACCGGGAGAAATATCAATAACCTCAGATATGCAAATGACACCACCCTTATGGCAGAAAGTGAGGAAGAACTAAAGAGCCTCTTGACAGTGAAAGAGAAGAGTGAAAAAGTTGGCTTAAAGCTCAACATTCAGAAAATGAAGATCATGGCATCTGGTCCCATCACTTCATGGCAGATAACTGGGGAAACAGTAGAAACAGTGACAGACCTTATTTTGGGGGCTCCAAAATCATTGCAGATGGTGACTGCAGCCATGAAATTAAAAGATACTTACTCTTTGGAAGGAAAGCTATGACCAACCTAGACAGCATATTAAAAAGCAGAGACATTACTTTGCCAATAAAAGTCTGTCTAGTCAAAGCTATGGTTTTTCCAGTAGTAATGTATGGATGTGAGAGTTGGACTGTAAGGAAAGCCAAGCGTCAAAAAATTGATGCTTTTGAACTGTGGTGTTGCAGAAGACTCTTGAGAGTCCCTTGGACTGCAAGGAGATCCAACCAGTTCATCCTAAAGGAAATCAACCCTGAATATTAATTGGAAGGACTGATGCTAAAGCTGAAACTCCAATACTTTGGCCATCTGATACAAAGAGCTGACTCACTGGATAAGACCCTGACACTGAGAAAGATTTAAGGTAGGAGGAGAAGGGGACAACAGAGGATGAGATGGTTGAATGGCATCACCGACTCAATGGACATGAGTTTGAGTAAACTCTGGGAGTTGGTGATGGACAGGGAGGCCTGGTGTGCCGCAGTCCACGGGGTCGCAAAGAGTCGCACACAACTGAGCAACTGAACTGAACCGAAAATGAGATCTTTACTTTTTTTTCTTTTTTATGGTTCTAATATTTTTTACTTAAACCTAGATTATATCTGTCTTTTATTATAAACCTCCTCAAATTCTTTTATGAAGAAGATAAAAGGAAATAAAGTAATAATAAAAGAAAATGCTTATTTTTTTTTTTGCATCGTCTTTATTAGTTCAGTGAGCACTTACCAAGAACTTGCTATGTACAGTTTGTTTGTTTGCTTATTTTAGTTACTTCAGGTAGGAAAAATCTCTTCTCTTCTTAAAGAATAGTCCATCCAGGTGGCAAAGCAAACATTTCAAAAGAAAAATCAGAGAATAATTTTTTTCAATATACAAATATCTATAATAGCTAAGACTTTATACAATGATTTAGAAAGCTTTTATAAGTGAACATGCATTAACATTTTAAATGCAAAAAGAAGATGATAAAGTGCATTTTATGAAGCATTTGAAAGCCATTGTAAAAGCTGTAGTATTACCATAATTTTGGTTTGGGGCAAATTTAATTTCTCTAAGCCTTCATTTCTTTATTTATAAAATGAGAAATATTTTATCACTTCATAGTGACTTTTGTTGCTGTTGATTTTTAAATGTTATAGGATGACTTTTGTGCACAGTGAAGATTATCTATGGCTAATGCAATTTTTAATTTTTATTTTATAAAAGTTAAAGTTTTTAACTGAAACCTAGTTTTTAAATATTTTTAAGAAAACATACAAATCTTATTCTATTTATAAATTTGTTACATTTTGTCACTTTAAAACGTTTATTTAAACTTTTTGTTAAATATTTTCTTCATAAATAGAATATATTTATCTTCTTTATAATGTATTTCAAAGCCTGCTGTAACAAGCAAAACCTCCCTAAAGATTTAAAACACTCTTGCAAATCTTATCAATTAAATGTATAAATATAGTAAATTTCAGGCATTTGTAAGGGTTACTGTACTATTACTAACCAATAAAATTCTCCAGCACATTTCAAATAAATGTTACAACTCAATAAATAATTTGTCTTTTCATTTGAAATTATGTGCCCTTATGCTCTAACCTGTCAAAGTCTTTTCAGTATTAAAAACACCATTTATAAATTTTTCTTACATTAAACTTTATGAGTTATGAATGGAAAGTGGTTTTCCTTAAGATCTCAATTTTTAATTGTAAACTTTCCCAGAATGAGAAAGACACTTTTACCTACTTCTCTGACCACAACTTTTATCATTATAATAATAAACAACCTTAAACCTTTGTGTTTACAGCAACCAAGATTTATTTTTCACTACCATTACATGTTGATTGTGTATTGGCTGGGGCGCCATTCTATCATCTTTCTGTTCCAAGATCTAGAGAGAAAATGGAGCCAATAGCTATGATTTGCCACAGACAGCAAAGAGCACAGGCAGGCTGGCTTAAAGCTTCCCTTTGGCTTTGTATTCCATTAGCCTAAGTGAGTCACATGACCTAGGCTACTATCACTGGGCAGGAAGTATGATCCTCCCATAGGAAGAAGCACCCATGAAGAGGAGCAATAGCATATGGAAATGTTTCAAATATGTTTGATCAGTCAATACATTCTACCACATTTCTCTTCTAAAAAAGAGAGGGAAAAAAAGTCATATTATTACCTAATTATTTCGAATGTGAATTTTCACTGTCAGTATTCAGGCTGCAACTCTCTTCTTTCAGTAATTTTGTTACTGCATGACTGAACGCTAAATTAGGTTCCTGCTTTCCTTGGGCCCTACAGTCATGCTAATGACCTGGTCCTAAGGTTGAAATGAAATAATGTAAATGAAAGAATCTACATATTCTTAGCAAATATAAGTAGAAATACATTGTTTTCTTGCTCTCTTGTTTCCTACCTCATTTTTCCTAGTTCATGTTGCTTGTGTGTTAGAGTGTTTTTTGTTTAGGCCCAACATCTATAGCAAAATCAGTCATCATCCATGGATAAAAGGAATTGTGCTGTCCTGTCATCAGTTTGTCTGAGTTCCAGTCATTTTTGGCCTCGGAAATGGTCTTAAGTGCACCATCATTAACACCCACCCCTCTGACTGCTCTAGAAATTACATTTATATTCATTTAGCCTTTTATTTCGGACTTTTTAGAAGCGACATAAGGCTCTTTTCTCATACGACACTAATTTTTTGACAATAAGCAACCTGCAAGTCATTTTTATACATGGTTTTAAGCAACATTTCATTCATTCTATAATGTGTTTGTGCCCTGATCTTTTTAAGATGCACTTACTAGCTAGGTTATAGAAGGAATTGGAAGTTATGCAGAATTTAGATTTAATGATGTAGCAAATAGGAAATAATTGAGTTTTCTGAGGCAGGAAATAGGAAAACAGCATGATATCATTATCACAGTGTGGTAAAGAGTATGGGATTTTAGGTCATCCTTTCCTGGATTGGAATTCTGTCACCACCAGTATGGCCTTTGTGTTCCTATCCAGTAAAGATTACACTATCTAGCGCTATCAATTCAATAATTGATTCAGCAAATATTGGGTTCCTACTTTGTACTAGGTGGTGTTGAATGAAATAAACTTAGTTCTTGGCTTCATTATGTTCACAGTCTAGAAACAAATATAGAAATACAAGAAAAGAAGCAAAGTAATAGGAAACAATTGTGATAAGGACTCAGAAGGACAGGAACAAGTGATAGTAAACTGGGGTATATGTCTTTCAGTGATCAGGGAAAACCTCTATAAAGTGGTAATATTTACAAGGAATTAAAAAAAAAAAAAAAAGATTCTGTTCTGTAGCTGTTGGGAGCCGTCCCCAGCCCTCCTGAATATTGACATTCTACTGTGTACTCATGGCTGGAGGAGGGTGTGGCAATCCAGTCCAGTATTCTTACCTTGGAGAATCCCATGGACAGGGGAGCCTGGCAGGCTGTAGTCCATAGCGTTGCACAGAGTCAGACATGACTGAAGCAAGTGAGCATGCACATACGCATGTGCTCACAGCATCTAAGTGCAAGCACTGTTAAATTTTATTGAAACCCTCCTTTCAGCTTATGTCCAGTGAAGCTGGGAAGTACAGAGGGATTAATGGCTCCAGGTGCAGCCTTCAGTCATTCACAGATGAGAGCTGGAGAATAAATAGTCCACGTTTCTCACCCTCTGATGGCTCACCTGAGGTATATTCCACATGGATGAGCCTTTGTTGCCCAGAGTGACAATAGCTCCATTATGTACTGATTACTGGCTTCCGTCTCTTCCCTGTTTCACTTCTTTTCTACTGGTGTTTTCTAAGGTTGTCTCCCAAATAAAGTATTTATTCTCAAATCTTTATATTAGGCAGTCTCCTTCCAGGGGAACCCAATCTGAAAGAAATATCATCTCTAATTACCCAGGATAATGTTTGGAATAGCACATGCACTCAGTAAATGTTAGTTCTTCTTTTCTTCATTCTTAGTGCTCCTGAGTAAAACATATATGGTGAAATGTTTTAGGAAGTTATCTCTAGATTATATTATAAAATTGGAGGTAGCTACAGTTAAGAGTCCAAGAAACCAGTGATGAAGCTATTACTTTAAGGTATCTGCTTCATTTATCTCTCATTTTCTTCCTAGAACCAGTAGGCTAATCTGTATATGCTCAATTTCACAACCTTTACCCATGGTACAGGTGTAACAGTATGAAGAGAAACACACAAGGTCTTTTAAGACCTGGACTCAAAGTGGGGACTGTCACTTGTTTGTGTCCTACTCTTTCATGACCCTATGGACTATACAATCCATGGAATTCTCCAGGCCAGAATACTGGAGTGGGTAACCTTTCCCTTCTCCAGGGTATCTTCGGAACCAAGGGATCGAACCCAGGTATCCTGCATTGCAGGTGGATTATTCACCAGTTGAGCCACCAAGGAAGCCCAAGAATACTGGAATGGGTAGCCTATCTCTTCTCCAGGGGATCTTCCTGGCCCAGGAATCAAACTGAGGTCTCTGCATTGCAGGCAGATTCTTTACCAGCTGAGCTACCAGGGAACTGGTCCATTATTATTTCCTCCTCTTTTGTTGGCCAAAGCAAGTCATAGAGCCAAACCCAACATCAGTGGTACCGTTGGAAACATGGGGATTGGGAAGGGAATATTTCTGAACCATGATCCAATCTATTACAAAATGTTTCCTTTGTTATTCCAGTTCAAAGTACTCATTTTATTCCCTTCCAGGCAATTTTGTTTTTGTTATTCTTTTTTTTTGATGTGTTCATTTATTTTAATAACACTACATTTACCATGTTATCACCATGGAATGTAAATTCAGGTTAGACGAGAATTTCACAAGTACAACAAAGCATTCTGTGCTATACCAAAGTTTGTATAATGTCTGACCAAACCAGCTGCTCATCAATGACTTCCATTATAGGCATTTCATTTAGTTGATGATTCTTTTGGAGAAAATAAACATACTGCCCACATTTAAAGTGTTTTTCATTTACCTTTGCATTAGCCCTTAAAATACATGTTTCAAAATAATTTAAAATTATTCTAATATAACAGCAGCAAAATATAATTCTGCAATTACAAAAGAGCTAAAAGGGATCTACAAGTTAAGTTACTCATGTTTATAACTATGATTCTAAAATAAATACTACTTCAAAGTGGCTCTGTTACCAGCTTTTTAGGTTTGGTTTAAAAACACACACAGACTTGCAGGGAGGTTTATAATGTTGTATTCCATGCACTGTTCTGAAAGAGTTCCTCAAGAGCCAACCAGCCCTTGACACAGTACTCAGTCCACAAGGCCGTCAGAAAGTTAAATTAACTGGGGTAAATAGGATTCCTACATTACATCAAAAGCATATGATATTCTGTAGCAACTGGGAGCATTTTCAGGATTGGCATGTAGTCTTCTTTAGAACTAATTTCAACAGAAGAGGTTAAGAAGGTGGACAGGTACCACTATCAAGTGTATTTAAAAGTGACATGTTTCTTTTGTGCTGCTCTGACTTCCTGAGTGACCTAGCTAGTGAACTAGTCACCAGTAACTTGGTCACCAGGCAAATCAAGCCTGCAAGAAAGGAAGCCAGTATTCAAATTACCATGTTCTTGTCTGACCCAAACAATTTATTTTCAGCATAAACATATAACCTCAATATGAGATGTCTAACTAAAACAAGCACCACCAACAAGACCAAGACAGCATCTCCTCTTCTAAGGTTTAGGTTTTCCCCAGAATTCTTGATACAGGGAATAGCCCATACCAAGGGTCATGGCTCCCACAACAAAGCCTTGGGCTGCCACACGCATGTGGATCAGGTGAACAGACATTTTAGTATTTCCCCTGCTCTTCAATCTATATAATCCATATGCAACAATCGCTGCAAAACCTGCCATTCCAATGGGGACAAATGGTGCCTCTCTAGCTTTTCGGATAAGTTTAGATCCCTGATCTTCATCATATGAAGAAAGAGAAATATCTGTGTCGCTTGACATAGTGACTGAAGAATCTTCAACTTCAAGACGTTTCAGGTTCCTACCGGCCTCTCTGTTTTTGTTATTCAATTGTTTAATGACTGTCTCCCCCATAAAATTTTGTATTAGACAAGAAAGAAAAAATAGGCTATCTATGGTATCAAATTAAACCTCAAATATTGTTTCACACAATCAAAGTTTATTTATTCCTCATGTCACAGTTCGACACAAATTAAGAAGCACTGCTCCCTTATATAATAGCCATGTTAATTGAGCTTGGGCAGCCCATCCAGGAGAGAACCGAAAGATCAAATGTGAAGATTCTTTCCAGGGCCAGGCCAAGAAATGGCTTCTATTACTTTTACTCAGTGGCACTATTGGTTAAAAACCCAGTTGTCAAAGCAGGAGACATAAGAGATGAGGGGAAAATCCCCCGGAGGAGGGCATGGCAACCCACTCTAGTATACTTACATGGAGAATCCCATGAACAGGGGAGCCTGGAGGGCTACTCTCCATAGGATCGCAAAGAGTCAGACATGACTGAAGCAACTTAGCACACACACAGGCACTTTTACCTACCACTGGCCAAAACTCAATCATATGGCCCCAGTACTGCTGTAGTATGATGTAGGAGGCAGAGAAATCCAGCCTTTTTGCTATTCAGGAAATTAAAATGGTGTGATGAACATACAACTTTTTTTTCTACTAAGATTGTGGGGTTTTTGATGGCAAGATGTGTCTCTGGTACCATAAAGCCTGGCAAGTAGAAGCTCATCACTTGTTCAGTGAATGAATGAACAGCTACAATAATGAACTGATTCTGAAGTCAGTTTCTCCATTTAAGAAAATAGAATAATAATACATACCTAACAGGATCATTATAAAATTTAAAAAGTAATCTCTATGATAGGCAGTTGTTTTATGGAAAGATCTACTTTCTATGGGTCTATCTTGGTTTTATGACCTCACTTCTGCTTTAGAAATGGTTCAGAAAACAACAAAACTCCGTAAAGCAATTATCCTCCAATTAAAAATAAATTAGTTAAAAAAACAGTAAAATTTTAAGTATAACTAATATGCTAAGAAAAAGAGAGAAAATCAAATTATATAAAATAATCACAGAAAACCACAAATGGAAAAAAAACAATGGAAGACAAAAATAGGGACAAAAAAAAAGGGTAATGACCTGAAAAAATTAACAAATATGGTAGATGTTAATCCAACTGTGTTAATAAAAACTTTAAAACATCAAAGAAAAAGAAATGCTTCAAAAATTTGTTATTGTCTATGAATTACTATCTGTGATAAAATAAGGAAAATTATTGATGCATGCAAATATGTGGATATATGAAGCAAGACTTGAAGTTGCGTTTCTTAAGATAATGGTTGAGAGAATATGATCTAAAAAAAAAAAACAAAACATCAAGACGAGAGACTTAAAGCAGAAAGAGGCAGAAAGGATAGCACCATCTAGCCCAGAGTCTTGTGTAAAGCCGCAGCGCTTCCTTCTCTTGGCCCCACTACTCAGAGCAGCATACATGTGTACTCCTCTCCATCCCTGTAGAGTTGAAAGGATTTGGAGAGGGAAGTGAATGAAAAAGGAACAATGAATGAACACCTTATAGTGATTCATGAGACTCCACCATTTTTTTCTGTTTTTTACTGGCCTTAAGGTAAAACAAATGCATAGAAGAAACTTAAGAAATTTTGGGTTTATTGACTGATCTTCAATTAAAATTTAATAAAATGTATAAAATGCTTGGGGACATCCAAGGCACTGACTGATCACTGCATCAGAATTTCCATGAATCCTAGATTGTGCTGAGTGCCCTTTCTCCAGGCTCCCCAGTACAATGTGCACACTTCTGTCATATAACATCTTAGATTATATTTACATGTTTTGGGTCATTTCCCTTCAATGATAAGCTCTTGTAGAGGTTTATTCATAATTTATCCCAGAACCCACACAGGCCTTACTCTTGCGTAAAGAATTCTGGATTGCCCTCTGGTTTCTGAAAAGGCTTCATATCTGGGCTTCAAAGCTTTGCCTTTAAATTCAAGTGATTTGCAGTGCTACTGCTAAGACATCCTTTGCCCCACGTAAATCTCACAAATCTAGTGTTGAGTGTATAGCCTCATGCTTTCTGGAAAACCTCTTATTCTAATTATCATAGGTTGAAACCTTCCAAATGTAACAACACATCTTAATGAATTTTCTGAAGATATTGGTGACATTTAAAATGCAGTAGATTCTCACTTGCTAAGGACAGCTGTGGTGAAATTCTTCCCCAAATACTGAATGGACTGTGGCTATTTAAAGTGTCTCTCAAGCTTATAATTCAACTAAACATACAATATTTGTAGGGTAAGGGAGTTAGAGAAAGCGAGGTTGTGAAAAAGAAGAAGACTGGCACTTTATAGGAACAGACACCTTTAATGAGGCCAGAAGCGAGAAGGGGTAGCAGTCAGATTAGTGAGCTGCTGTATTAACCCAAGAAAAGAGTAATTATATATAGGCATATATGTGGAAAGCTACTGTCTTAAGGGGGCCTGTTCTTCTCCAAGGTTGTTCGGAGTGGTTATCTCTTAAATGGCTAGGGCAGGGAATTCTGGAGATGGCCAGAGGCTGGCCCAGCTGGGAGCTGGGCATAATCAACCTTAATATCCTTTTTTTTTTTTTTCCTTTGGGTGAGTGAGTTCTTTGTTTTGCATAGAATGGTGGGGAAGACCTGGAGGGGGCATTTTAACTCCAGGCTATTTTGAGCCCTGTAACTTTCCTTCAATATTCTCTACCATAATTCTTTCTTGGGTTACAATTATTGAATTTATTTGGTATGCCGCCTGTTCTTCTTTAGATCCAAGAACATTATTGCATTAAATGATTATTAGTAATCACATCAAAAAACAGTAAGAGAACATGAACCTTGAGTTAGAGTTAAAGTTCTTAGTCAATTTAATGTTTATTTCAAAGCATTCTTGACATTTCAACCCTCCTGAATTTTTCATTTGTGCAGTAGTGGTCGGAAACCTAAATCTCAAACTTTAGTATTTTCAGGAGTGCCCACTGGCACTGTGAATTTGAAAGGTTAATTTTAATGAACATTTAAACACTTTCATTAGCATTCTCATTTAAATATAATTGAAATGTGAAGCTGGGAGTTGTAGTGCTTGGCATCCAGGTCTGGTCTATTTATTGTTCAGTCACAACTTAAGTGCCCTATCCACACTTGTTAAATATTGCAGTGTCTACAGGGTGATAAAAACTGATTAGACACGTAACTGAACAAGGTCTTATCCCCAGGAGACCATATTTTAAGTAAGAACTTGTACCTTAAGGACTTTTTCTGTGTACTTTCTACTTTTGAGTAGCAGGAAAAAGAGGCAGCTGAATGCAACTCAGGCCATTGAAAAATACTGAAAGTGCAGGAAGGAAAGGGCTATGAAATAAGAAGCACAAGCAAGTGATAATTAGCATCCACCTAATGCACACAATGAATGTTTTCTTTTTCTTCGATTGGTCTCATCATTTAAATACAAATAAGGCAGAAAGTGAAGAGGAACTAAAAAGCCTCTTGATGAAAGTGAAAGTGGAGAGTGAAAAAGTTGGCTTAAAGCTCAACATTCAGAAAACAAAGATCATGGCATCTGGTCCCATCACTTCATGGGAAATAGATGGGGAAACAGTAGAAACAGTGTCAGAATTTATTTTTGGGGGCTCCCAAATCACTGCAGATGGTGACTGCAGCCATGAAATTAAAAGACGCTTACTCCTTGGAAGAAAAGTTATGACCAACCTAGACAGCATATTCCAAAGCAGAGACATTACTTTGCCGACTAAGGTCCGTCTAGTCAAGGCTATGGTTTTTCCTGTGGTCATGTATGGATGTGAAAGTTGGACTGTGAAGAAGGCTGAGCGCTGAAGAACTGATGCTTTTGAACTGTGGTGTTGGAGAAGACTCTTGAGAGTCCCTTGGACTGCAAGGAGATCCAACCAGTCCATTCTGAAGGACATCAGCCCTGGGATTTCTTTGGAAGGAATGATGCTGAAGCCGAAACTCCAGTACTTTGGCCACCTCATGGGAAGAGTTGACTCACTGGAAAAGACTCTGATGCTGGGAGGGATTGGGGGCAGGAGGAGAAGGGGATGACAGAGGATGAGATGGCTGGATGGCATCACGGACTCAATGGCCGTGAGTCTGAGTGAACTCCGGGAGTTGGTGATGGACAGGGAGGCCTGGTGTGCTGCGATTCATGGGGTCTCAAAGAGTCGGACAAGACTGAGTGACTGAACTGAACTACAAGTCAAAGTGGTCACAACCTAGAAGTCTGCAGAGACAGGAATAACTAGCAAGTAGATATTATGTTATTTTACTATGACTAAGTATATAGAATTAAATAGTAATTTGGGAATTTTACTCTATAATGACCAAATAGTCTTATAATTTTAAATTTATACATAGTATTATTTTTGTTAAGTATATGACATCACAAAAATAGTAAATGAGGTTATATTTCAAGAATGTTTACTAAAACCTGGGAGCCAGGAATACACAAAAGGAGTTTAGCCCAAAACAAGGAACTTTTCAAAAAGCTTTCATACAATATTTCCACATATAACCCACTAACTCTTTTAAAATCACTTTAACCCAGAGGCTCAGGCACTTAACTAAGGGTATGCTGGACCAACCAGGACAGTGATAGCACTTAAAAAAAAAAAAAAGAAAAACTAGAAAATTTATTTTTTAAGATCTTATTTTATTTGTCAAAAAGAAACCACTAAGACTGGTATGCTGGTCTCTAGCATCATCAAATGTTCTTTTTCTTGCACTTCAACACTGGCTTTAAAAACATGATGTTACCCCCCAAAATGTGATGTTACTAAAAAAAAAAGGAAAGTTATTTTACTTGTAACCAAGAATACTAGGTCTCTTGCAAAATTAAAGTATTGTATTTAACAATATGTATCTTCCTAATATCCTACAAACTTTTCTGAAAAGTGTGTATTTACACCAGCTATGGCAGGACTCAGTTCCAGTGATTTGCAGAGAACAAAAGCAAGTCTGTCTTGTTGTTGTCCTTTAGTCACTAAGTCATGTCTGACCCTTGAGCTCTCATGGACTGTAGCCCACTAGACTCCTTTGTTCATGGGATTTCCTAGGCAAGAATACTGGAGTGGGTTGCCATTTCCTTCTCCAGAAGATCTTCCTGACCCAGGGAACGAATGTCCATCTCTGGTAGTGGCAGGCAGATTCTTTACCACTGAGCCACCAAGAAAGCCCAACAAAACTATATATTGTTGTTGTTGTTCAGTTGCTAAGTCGTGTCTGACTCTTTGTGACCCCCATGGACTGCAGAACACCATGTTTCCCTGTCCTTCACTATCTATCTCCCAGAGTTTGCTCAAACTCATGTCCATTGAGTTAGTGATGCCATCCAATTATCTCATCCTCTGTTGTGCCATTCCCTTCCTGCCCTCTATCTTTCTCAGTATGAAGACCTTTTCCAATGAGTTGGCTCTATGCATCAGGTAGCCAAAGTATTGGAGCTTCTGCTTCAGCATCAATCCTTCCAATGAATATTGAGGGTTGATTTCCTTTACGACTGACTAGTTTGATCTCCTTGCAGTCAAAGGGACTCTCAAGAGTCTTCTCCAGCACCACAGTTGGAAAACATCAATTCTTTGGCACTCAACCTTCTTTTGGCCCAACCATATTAAAAAATAATAATTATAATATTATAATTGATATAATAGTATGCATATTGTACTATAGTAGAGTATCATTTTTATAACACTATAATATAGTTATAATAATAAAATTTATTATTCTATATATAGATATGTTAAGACATATATTTCTCATTATAGTGAATGATGAATCTGCCTGAAAGTGGAGCAGCAATTTTTGTCTTCAACAAGTAGCAACAAGATAACTGAAAACAAGAATATAATAAATTTATTTTTAAGTATATATCACTTTCTTGGATACTTGAATAGTAAATTTTGAGCTTATAATTTTACTCACTATAATAAAAGAAAATAATAACAAGTACATTTCTCCTAAGGAGAGTGCTTAACTATTAAGAATTTATACAATTAAAAAAAAAAAAAAAGCTTTATGGGACACTTAGGGTTACTTAAGGGCTTTCCTGGTGGCTCATACAGTAAAGAATGCTCCTGCATTGTGGGAGACCTAAGTTTGATTCCTGGATTGGGAACATCCCCTAGAGAAGGGAATTGCTACCCACTCTAATATTCTTGCCTGGAGAATTCCATGGACAGAGGAGCCTGACAGGCTCATCTATGGGGTCGCAAAGAGTTGGACACAACTGAGCGACTTTCACAACAATAAGGTTAATTTTTGAGGTTCCCAGGTGGCTCAGTAGTAAAGAATCCGCCTGCCAAGCAGGAGACACAGGTTAAATATCTGGTTTGGAAAGATCCCCTGGAGAAGGAAACGCTAACTTAGTATTCTTGCCTGCGATATCCCATTGACAGAAGAGACTTGTGGGCTATACAGTTCATGGGGTTGCAAAAGAGTCAAACACAATTTAGTGACTAAATAACAAAAGTTTAGTTATTATTGCCATTTTACAGATAAAAAAGTTAAAATAGATGATTCAAGTTTTCAAATATGTAGGCCTAGACTGTATTAAATAGTATTTAATCAGACTGTATATTTGTCTTTCTATAAAATGCAAGATAATATATTGCAGACTGTAAGGATTTCATAGTGTAACACTATAATGGTCATATGTAAATCACTTAATTTTCATATACAAGTTAAAATTGTTGACAATAATTATAACTACAGAATTTGTTAATTTATTTTATTTTAATAATGCATTTATAATCAGAAAATTACTTCAGGCTAAACACATGGTTTGCTAAACTTTATTATATGATTGTATATTTTATAGACAGAAAGAATTGCATCAATTAAATAAATATAATCTCCAACATTTTGACTGCTGTTTATGTATTTTCATGATAGTTAATGTTTCCTAGAATATCCTTTACAGTCCTAATTTCAAGGAGAGATTTATTATTTACTTTTAGATGTAAAACAGGCAAGGAGTAAGATGCTTATATAAATAATTTTTCTTGAAGCTGCTGCTGCTAAGTCACTTCAGTCGTGTCTGACTCTGTGCGACCCCATAGACAGCAGCCCACCAGGCTCCCCCGTCCCTGGGATTCTCCAGGCAAGAACACTGGAGTGGATTGCCATTTCCTTCTCCAATGCATGAAAGTGAAAAGTGAAAGTGAAGTTGCTCAGTTGTGTCCGACCCTCAGCGATCCCATGGACTGCAGCTTTCCAGGCTCCTTCACCCATGGGATTTTCCAGGCAAGAGTACTGGAGTGGGGTGCCATTGCCTACAGAAGTGTTACTTTAAGGGGGAATATTGAAGAATAGTATCATCTTTTTGTTCCCCACTGAATGTAGATAGTCACAGCATCTAAAGTGGTAGTGTCTATGTATATATACTAATAGGATGTGTAACCTGACAATTAGAAAAGCATCTGATTATGCTCTTCACAACCCAGTCTTGCTTTTTATGTTTATTTGGATGCATTTGTCAATTTATAAGAATAGTTAATCAAAATTTTTTACATTTTCTTTTTTTTTTAAGGAGCCCGCTACATGAAAAAATGCAAGTCAAAGTGGTCACAACCTAGAAGTCTGCAGAGACAGGAATTACTAGCAAGTAGATACTATGTTATTTTACTATGACTAAGTATATAGAATTAAATAGTATTTTGGGAATTTTACTCTATAATGACCAAATAGTCTTATAATTTTAAATTTATACTTAGTATTATTTTTGTTAAGTATATGACATCACAAAAATAGCTAGGAAGAAAAATTACAACTATGGATTTCAGGAAACTAATTTTCTGTCAATAATAATGATATGATCTTGTATTCTCTCTGAGGTCTTCTTTTTAGCACCCTAATTCAACAGTCTATTCCTTTGTAAAGAATAAGAGCTACCTTTCTCTTATGACATTCTTAACCACTATATAAATGTGTGAATTCCTCTCTTAATCATTAACAGAAATTATATTATAATCATGCTTTTAAGAACTAGAGTGAAATTACATTCAGTTCTGAAGGTTACATTTCAAAATTTCAAGGTTATATCAAATAAAATCCAGGCACAAGCAGGAGCTTTCCACTTATTAGAACTCACTGACATATGCAAGAAATGAAATAGGAGGTTCAATGATAAAGACAAGCAATGTGGGAAGGAGTAAATAAGATTATTTCAATGGCAAGAAGAATCTTTGAAAGTCTCATTGTTCCAAATGAAAGTGTCTGGAGGTGATTCCTTCTCCTCAAATGTATCTTGAAGATTGTAGTAGAATCAGAAAATGTTAAAGCTAAAAGGATTTTAGAAAGCATTTAATCAATGCTTTCACTGATATGGATTAAGGAACAAAGATTGCAAGTAAGACTGATTTTATATGCTAAAATTACACATATATCACATTGATACCTTTAGATACATACATATACATATGGGAGATAGTGAAGTACAAGGAAATCTTGTGTGCTTCAGTTCATGGGATCACAAAGAATCAGACACAACTTAGTGACTGAAAAACAACAACACAACATAATATACATATATTTTAAGATAAAATGAGTTCCCTGGTGGCTCAGAGGTTAAAGCATCTGCCTGCAATGTGGGAGACCTGGGTTCGATCCCTGGGTCAGGAAGATCCCCTGGAGAAGGAAATGGCAACCCACTCCAGTATTCTTGCCTGGAGAATCCCATGGACGGAGAAGCCTGGAGGGCTACAATTCAAAGAGTTGGACACGACTGAGCGACTTCACTTTAAGATAAAATTAATAAAGTTCTTAATTCAACAGATAGTTTTAATGGTGATTAAAATATATTTGCAAAGATACATATAAGAAATGATAGCAGTATTTGCAATCAAAATATTTTAGAAATTGTCCATAAATATTTTTATATTTAAAATCCTATAGCAGAAATTTCTATAATTACAAAAAATGTTTAAAATTGTATTTTAATTTCTTAACAGTAAAGATTCCTAAATAATTATGTAAACCAACAGAAGTTTCTTCTCTTTCAATCTATTTTAAGGCTTTATAAATGGCAAATCATGGATGGTAAACACCTTATATTTAAATGCCATCAAATATTTATACAATTTGAGCCATTTATTTTGAAAAGAAAAATGCTAAGAATGCTTCAGTAGAAATGAAAAACATCAGTATAATGTAAAGTATTAGTCCTTAATGTATTTGGTTTACTAATTTAGACTATTTATCATGGATACACACTTACACTATAAAATGGTAGAAAGGAAAGAACCTTCAAAATTAAAAAAAAATTTAAAATAAGCATAGTTGATTTACAATATTCTGTTCATTTCAGCAAAGTGATTCAGTTATATATACATATATTTTTTTTTTTCAGGTCCTTTTTATTTTATTTTATTTTTTTGTTTTTGTTTTTGTTTTTTTTATTTTTTTATTTTTTTATTAAATTTTAAAATCTTTAATTCTTACATGTGTTCCCAAACATGAAACCCCCTCCCACCTCCCTCCCCATAACATCTCTGTGGGTGATCCCCATGCACCAGCCCCAAGCATGCTGTATCCTGCGTCAGACATAGACTGGCGATTCAATTCTTACATGATAGTATACATGATAGAATTACCCTGGATCCACCAGGGCTGGACCCTGACTGAACTATTTTAAAAAGGACCTGGGCTTCTTTGCTCAGGTCCTTTTTAAAATAGTTCAGTGCCAGGGTCCAGCCCTGGTGGATCCAGGGTAATTCGAAGGGGAGACGGAATCGACATCCTAGGAAAAATCTTATTTAGTTACAGATATAAAGAGAGATTAGAAAAGAATAGTGTAGTAGGAAAATTAGTGGAGAAAAAGATGCTGAATAACTTGGTTTACATGAAATACAAATAAAACTCCAAGACAAGGAATTTGCACTACCTACATAGGCCACAGGCATCTTTCTGTTCTCCCGAAGGAGAGGAGACATTGAGGCCTCCCCGGTCAGATCTTAGAAGCCCAGGCAAACTTAGCAGGCTTGGCGAGTACCCATGCTCCAGATGGGAATTCAGCCAGAAAAACAGAGGACAAGAAAGAAACGACACAGGGGAATCAGTCTTTCCAGAAACTGATCCGTTTTCTTTATTTTCAGGTTTGCTTACATACTTTTTGTAATACATAGGGATGAATACAGAGTCACGTGGGATCAGCAGACCTGACCCTTGTCAAAATCAGGTGCTTCATATAAAAGTATACAAAGGTCTTAGGGGTTTTACATCATCTTCTGGCCATGAGGCCTGCTGACATTTTATGGCTCTTTCTCATAATGGTCAGTCAACCGAAAACTTATTTTTTCCAGGGGTGATTTTTTTCTTAAACCAGGCACCACCCTCCGAAGGTACCAGATAAAGTTGCATTCCTATAGGGTGAGGGTGTAGTGGGTTACAATTAAGAAAGGAATTTACTTAGCCTAAGGTTTAACATGATTAATCTTAAAGGTTAATACTTATTTCTCCTATATGCTAGTTATATTCATTATAAGGGCAGGGAATATGGAGATTTAGCAGCAAATATTGGCTCAACAAATGAAAAACCCTTCACCAATATAATTTCTAATCAACCCACTACACTATACTAATAATTTTCTAACTTCTCAGAAGAGTCTGTATTTAGAAAGTTTTAAAGGATCTCGTGCCTCTCACAGTTGGGAGACTGTGAAACAGTCACGTGTGGCTGGACGAACCTGCTCAGGCAGGCTAGAGAACCTTCAGAGGAGTTTGTAAGTTGAAACACTCTTGTCACGCCCAGGAATTTTTATTAACTTGGAGCTGTAAGTTAACTCCTTCTCTGAAAGAGGTGGTGGAGGTCAGCCCCCCATAAAGTCAGAGGTGTAGGTGAGAGCATAAAAGAGTAAAGTAGGCAGACTCTGGTTTTGGGGGTAGATGCTTGGGAACAGCGGGTCTCCTGAGGCTCGATCCCGCCTTTGCATAATGCCTAGCCTCCTTCCTCATGACCTTTGCCACGGGCAGAGTTCCTCACGCTGGCTCCCGGCAGTTCAGTTAGGCTATCTTGGTATTAAAGGAGAGAACATTGTGAAAATATGTTTAGAAATACATTTGTAATAGTCAATATCAAATTTAACTCAAAAAGAGATGAAGAAGACCATAACTTTGAAGATAACTGAGGAACTTACAAAGAGAAAAACATCTGCTATACTGTTGAGAGATAGTCTGTACATGAAGAAACTGATGCTTGGAATATCCCAGGGGGGTAATTTTAGGAGCCAAACTATGTGGCTGCAGTAGGAGGATTTTGATGAAAGAAATATCTTTTTCTGTGGATTCTATAGGAACCTGGTTTGGAAGAAGAGTAATCCCATTGTATAAGATCTGGATGATTACAAATAAAGCAGAGACTTTCTTGGTGGTCCAGTTGTTGAGAATCCACCTCTCAGTGCATGGCACTCAGGTTCCATCCCTGATCAGGAACTAAGATCCCACATGTCACAGAACAACTAAGATCGTAAGCCACAGCTAGAGTCATTGTACTGCAATGAAAATTGCACGTGCCCCAAATAAGAACTACACAACCAGAAAAATAAAAATATTTTTAAAAAGAGCACAGTTCACTTTTAGTAAAGGATGTTAAAATCCTTTTTAAAATCCTCCTTAAGGTAACTTTAATTTTAATATGAAATTCATGTGCCTCTAGCATAATAAAATAAGAATATTACAGGGTCAGTGGAAATGCAGAAATAGAGCTCCAGAACTAGAAGACATTGACTTGATTTATCTGAGTAGGGATACTGGTTGAACACACCAGAATTTGACCAGGCAGAAAACATACAGAGTGAAAAGGAAACATTGCTCCAGTATAGTTCCTAAGTTCAGTTCACTTGCCCAGTCGTGTCCGGCTCTGCAACCCCATGGACTGCAGCACACCGGGCCTCCCTGTGCATCGCCAACATCTGGAGTTTACTCAAATTCATGTCCATTGAGTTGGTGGTGCCATCCAACCATCTCGTCCTCTGTCTTCTCCTCCTCCCACCTTTAGTCCTTCCCAGCATCAGGGTCTTTTCAAATGAGTCAGCTCTTTGCATTAGGTGGCCAAAGTATTGGTGTTTCAGCATCAGCATCATTCCTTCCAATGAATATTCAGGACTGATTTCCTTTAGAATGGACCGGTTGGATCTCCTTGCAGCCCAAGGGACTCTTAAGAATCCTCCAACACCACAGTTCAAAAGCATCAATTCTTCGGCACTCAGCTTTCTTTATAGTCCAACTCTCACATTCATACATGACCAATGGAAAAACCATAGCTTTGACTAGACGGACCTTTGTTGGCAAAGTAATGTCTCTACTTTTTAATATGCTGTCTAGGTTGGTCATAGCTTTCCTTCCAAGGAGCAAGCATCTTTTAATTTCATGGCTGCAGTCACCATCTGTAGTGATTTTGGAGCCCAAAACAATAAAGTCTGTCACTGTTTCCATTGTTTCCCCATTTATTTGCCATGAAGTGATGGGTCCAGATGCCATGATCTTCGTTTTCTGAATGTTGAGTTAAAGCCAACTTTTTCACTCTCCACTTTCGCTTTCATCAAGAGGCTCTTTAGTTCTTCTTCACTTTCTGCCATAAGGATGGTGTCATCTACATATCTGAGGTTATTGATATTTCTCCCGGCAATCTTGATTTCAGCTTGTGCTTCATCCAGCCCAGCGTTTCTCATGATGTACTCTGCATATATGTTAAATAAGCAGGGTGACAATATATAGCCTTGAAGTACTCCTTTTCCTATTTGGAACCAGTCTGTTGTTCCATGTTCAGTTCTAACTGTTGCTTCCTGACCTGCATATAGGTTTCTCAGGAGACAGGTCAGGTGGTCTGGAATTCCCATCTCTTTCAGAATTTTCCACAATTTATTGTGATCCACACAGTCAAAGGCTTTGGCATAGTCAATAAAGGAGAAGTAGATATTTTTCTGAAACTCTTGATTTTTCAGTGATCCAACGGATGTTGGCAATTTGATCTCTGGTTCCTCTACCTTTTCTAAATCCAGCTTGAACATCTGCAAATTCGCCATTCATGTACTGTTGAAGCCTGGCTTGGAGAATTTTGAGCATTAAATTACTAGCATGTGAGATGTGTGCAACTGTGAGGTAGTCTGAGCATTCTTTGGCATTGGCTTTCTTTGGAATTTATCTGAGTAGGGATACTGGTTGAAGCCATCTTGACTAGGCAGGCAGACAACATACAGAGGGAACAGGAAACATTGCTCCAGTACAGTTCCTAGGGTCATCCATATTAAGTTGTCAAATTTCTGCATAGAGGAAGAAGAATTGGCAACAAAAACTGCACTCTAGTCAAAAATAAGAGAAAAACTGACTTCAGATGTTTTTGTTTTGTTTTAAAGGAACCAAAGAAGCAGAGAGAATCAAAAGGGTTAACTGTATTAAGTGGTGCTGAAACGTGTTCAGAATAAGACAACTGAAGGAGAAACAGCTTTTGGATATCACAATTAGTCAGTCATTGGGAGCTCTAATGGAGATAACCCAATTTCGACAGTCAGATGGCTGTACGAATCATTTCCAATATAATAATGCCTTTGTTCTCTACCTTATCACCTTCCTATGTCAATCCCAATAATAGAATTGTATTTTTCAGATTTATCTTTAGGTAGTTTTATTTTATTCACTAAGATTCACTTAACTTCAGAATATAATTCAGTTAAAGATACCTTGCGTGCATGGTGCTAAGTCTCTTCAGGCAAGTCCGACTTTGTGCGACTCTATGGATTGTAGCCTCCTTGACTCCTCTGTCAATGGGATTCTCCAGGCAAGAATACTAGAGTGGGTTGCCATGCCCTCCTCCGGGGAATCTTCCCTTAAAACTTCCCATAATTAGAAGAGCTAATTCAATTAATATAGAGATGGGAATACCAGACCACCTGACCTGCCTCTTGAGAAACCTATATGCAGGTCAGGAAGCAACAGTTAGAACTGGACATGGAACAACAGACTGGTTCCAAATAGGAAAAGGAGTACATCAAGGCTGTATATTGTCACCCTGCTTATTTAATTTATATGCAGAGTACATCATAAGAAACACTGGGCTGGATGAAACACAAGCTGGAATCAAGATTGGAGAAATATTAATAACCTCAGATATGAAGATGACACCACCCATATGGCAGAAAGTGAAGAAAAACTAAAAAACCTCTTGATGAAAGTGAAAGAGGAGAATGAAAAAGTTGACTTAAAGCTCAACATTCAGGAAACTAAAATCATGGCTTCTGGTCCCATCACTTCATGGCATCTGGTCTCATCACTTCATAGCAAATAGATGGGGAAACACTGGAAACAGTGGCAGACTTTATTTGGCGGGCTCCAAAATCACTGTTGATGGTGATTGCAGCCATGAAATTAAAAGACACTTACTCCTTGGAAGGAAAGTTATGACCAATCTAGATAGCATATTCAAAAGCAGAGACATTACTTTGCCAACAAAGGTCCGTCTATTCAAGGCTATGGTTTTTCCATTTGTCATGTATGGATGTGAGAGTTGGACTGTGAGGAAAGCTGAGTGCCGAAGAATTGATGCTTTTGAACAGTGGTGTTGGAGAAGACTCTTCAGAGTCCCATGGACTGCAAGGAGATCCAACCAGTCCATTCTACAGGAGATCAGTCCTGGGTGTTCATTGGAAGGACTGGTGCTAAAGCTGAACTCCAATACTTTGGCCACCTCATGCAAAGAGTTGACTCATTGGAAAAGACTCTGATGCTGGGAAGGATCGGGGGCGGGAGGAGAAGGGGACGACAGAGGATGAGACGGCTGGATGGCATCACCGACTTGATGGACATGAGTTTGGTTGGTGATGGACAGGGAGGCCTGGCATGCTGCAATTCATGGGGTCGCAAAGAGTTGGGCACAACTGAGCGACTGAACTGAACTGAAGGTAGTCTTTATTATTGGGTAATTCTATCAAATATAAACAACTTATTATTATTTCATTTAGTAACCTCATAGATGCTTTTCCACAATAGGCTGACAAGTATTCTATATCCCTCTGGGTTGGGAAAAACCAGACCTCCTGCATCTCTTCTACTATTATCACACTCATAATACTTCTGATGCCAACATATGAGGATTTTTCTCCCACAGCAAGCAATTTTATGTGATACCATCTGGGTGTCATAATTTAAGTCAATTGTGACACCATTTACCTGAAGATACTGTCAGATCCCACAGGTGAAGGACTCACTGTCAAAAACTGCCGCCTGACACGCACACTTTAGATGACAACCACAAGTAGCAGGTCCTAGAAGTTATCTACAACTTCTGTCTGACAGAAGGCTACCCAGTCCGGTATTCTGGCCTGAAGAATGCCATGGACCGTATAGTCCATGGGGTCGCAAAGAGTTGGACACAACTGAGCGACTTTCACTTTCACTTTCACACTTTCTGTCTGACTAAGCTACACATTGGCGGATCCCAAGACATACTCCCTTTGGATTCAGTTATTTGCTAGAATAGCTTACAGAATTCAGGGAAACATTTACATGAACCAGTTTTTAAAAGGGTATGATAAAGCATACAGACAAACCTCCAGGTGAAAAGATACATATAGCATGGTCTGGGAAGGTTCTGAGAGCAGGAGATTCTGTCTCTCTGGAGTTATAGTGTATTACTCTCCAAGTGGATGGATGTGTTCACCATCTGGAAGCAGTCTGAACCCCACACTATTGGAATTTTCTGGAAGCATCCTCATGTAGGTATGATCACGTATTAACTCTAGTTTTAGCCCCTCTCCCTTTTCTAGAGAATGAGAGATGGGGCTGAAAATTCCAGGCTTCTAATCATGGTCTTTCTGGGGACCAGCCCCAACTCAGGAGCCATCTAGGAGCCTACTCAAAGTCACTTCACTAGAATAGAAGACATTCCTATCACTCAGGAAACTCCAAGAGATTTAGGAGTAGGGTGTTAGGAACCAGAGTCAAAGACCAAATATTAGAATAAGAGATGTTTCCTGTGCTCTTACCACGTAGAATTTTATAAAGGATTTCAGGAGCCCTATGTCAAGAACTGGAGGTAGAGATCTATGAAAGAAAGTGTTAGTTTCTCAATCATGTTTGACTCTCTGCAACCTAATAAGCTGAAGCCCACCAGGCTCCTCTGCCCATGGGATTCTGTAGGCAAGAATACTGGAGTGGGTTGCCATTCCCTTCTCCAGGGAATCTTCCTGACCCAGGAATCAAACCCAGGTCTCCTGCACTGCAGTCAGATTCTTTATCATCTGACCCCCCAGGGAAGCCCATAGCCTCATAGGTAATAATTTCAACTAGTACCTGGCACATAGTACCTACTTAATTATAATTACTTGTAAGTAATTACTGAATGAGCAAATGAATCGGTGCTCTTCTCCCTTTGGATTATCTCCACATTCGTTTTAAAGTACAATTCAGTTCAGTTCAGTTCAGTTCAGTTGCTCAGTCGTGTCCAACTCTTTGTGACCCCATGAATCGTTGCATGCCAGGCCTCCCTGTCCATCACCAACTCCCGGAGTTCACTCAGACTCACGTCCATCGAGTCCATGATGCCATCCAGCCATCTCATCCTCTGTCGTCCCCTTCTCCTCCTGCCCCCAATCCCTCCCAGCATCAGAGATTCCAATGAGTCAACTCTTCCCATGAGGTGACCAAAGTAATGGAGTTTCAGCATCATTCCTTCCAAAGAAATCTCAGGGCTGATCTCCTTCAGAATGGACTGGTTGGATCTCCTTGCAGTCCAAGGGACTCTCAACAGTCATCTCCAACACCACAGTTCAAAAGCATCAATTCTTCGGCACTCAGCTTTCTTCACAGTCCAACTCTCACATCCATACATGACCACAGGAAAAACCATAGCCTTGAATAGACAGACCTTTATTGGCAAAGATAAGTACAATTATCCTCTTGCAAAAAATACACTCAGAATTATTTTACTATCTTCAAATCCTTAAATAAACAAATAAGCAGATACCTGATTCTCATTAGTGCTACGTTTTATTTTTATGTCCTGTCACTATATACTTTATTATTATGGTTGTCATTAGAGCCTAATAACCGACACATTTTTCTAAACTTCTAATTTAGAAAACAAATACTCTTAAATCTTTGTATTGTTTTAATCTTTTCTTTGTCCACATAAAAGTAGCTTTGTTGTTTTATTTCAGGTTATCTAAATAGTCCATGCTCATTGTGAAAACTTCAAACAATGTGAAAGTATGATAAAGAAAGTAAAAATTGCTTCAAAAACCATTAACTGACTGGCTTTTTATCCACTGATAAAACCACAGTTAGCATTTACAGTCCTTATTGGTTGACCACTTTATCATTTTGAAATGTCCTTTTTTATCTCTAGTGATTATTCTTGTTTTAAAAGTCTACCTTCTATCTTTAGTACAAATGCTGTCATTTTTCTTTTAGTTAATATTTGCATGGTATTTATCTTTGCATCCTTCTTCTTCTAAACCTCTTGTGTTCCTACATCTATGATTTCTTGGAAGCATCATATAGTAACCTTTAAAAAAATCTAGTCTGATAATATTGATATTTACTTGGAGTGTTTAAGCCATTTACATTTGTATAATTGCTGATGATACAGTTGGGTTTTTACTGGGTTATCAAAAAGTTTGTTCTGGTCTGTAGGAAAAACTGGAAAGTCCATAGGAAAAACCAGAATGATCTTTTTGGACAACCCAATAATACTGAAACTCTGTACCCATTAGAAAACAACTCCTCAGTCTCCTTCCCTCTAGTCTCTGGAAGCCACCATTCTTTCTGTCTCTATGAATTTAGCTACTCTAGGGATCTCATATAGGTGACTCACAGAGTATTTATCCTTGTGTTACCAACTTATTTCACTTAGCATAATATCTTCTACTTTCATCTCTGCTGCAGCATGTGTCAGAATTCCTTTTCTTTTACATGGAATAATATTCCATTTTAAGTATATATCAAATATTTTATCATTCATCTGTGGATAGATACCTGGGTTGCTTCCTCCTTTTGCCTATTGTGAATAATACTGCTATAACTGTGGATATACAAATATCTCTTCAAACCTCTGCTTTCAACTCTTTCAGGTATATATCCAGAAGTAGAATTCCTGGATCATATAAAAATTTTCTTTTTAGTTTTTTGAGGAATTGTCATACTGTTTTCCATAGTGGTTGCAAAATTTTATATTCCCACCAACAGTGAAAAGGCTGCAAGCAGACGAGTTTTTCCACATCCTAGTCAACACTCATTATCTTATGGGTTGTTTTTATTAGTAGCCATCCTAGGGGACCTCCCTGGTGGCTCAGAGGGTAGAGAATCTGCCTGCAATGCAGGAAACCCAGGTTCAGTCCCTGAGTCAGGAATATCCTCTGGGGAAGGGAATGGCAATCCACTCCAGTATTGCTGCCTGGAAAATCCATGGACAGAGGAGCCTGGCACGCTATAGTCTATGGGAGTGTAAAGAGTCGGACACACATATAGTCGGATACATATATATATATATAATTAAAGTCACTTAATTATGGTAAAATATACATAAAATAAATTTTGACATTGTAAGTATACAGTTTTATGGCACTAAGTTCATTAACATTCTTATGCTAAATATTATTATCATTATTAATGTTAATTGGTAATGTTACATAGTTCAAAAATGAAAACTTCCAAATGATATGACTTGAAGAAAAAGTCTCTTTCAACTTTATACCCAGTCAACCAATCTCCCTCTTTAAAGGGAGGTAGCTGCTATTATCAATTTCTTATATAAATTTCCAGAGATATTTTTCCAATATATAAACCTATGGACATTTTTTCCCCTTCTTCTCCATAGATAGCATTTTTAGACACTATTTGAAAAAGTTGCTTTTTCCACATAGTAGAAAATACAGGAGATAATTTGATAATACAGATATGTTTATAAAGAATTTTCCTATTTTTATTTTTTAAAACTCCTTAATAGTACGTTGTATAGATGTATGTTGCCTCCAGTCTTTTGCTGTCACAAGCAGTGCTGCTCTAAGTAACCATATATAATTCATAAATTTCTTTGCATACATGCAAGCATATTATATGAATTGGAGAAATTGAATTGTTTTATTTAATGATATGTCATTTTGGTTGAGTCTGTAAAATTCTCCCTTATAGAGCTTATTCCAGTTTTTATCATTATCTATAATGTGGTGTATGCATCCATGTTGCTTCCAGTCATGTCCTACTCTGTGCAACCCTGTGAACTGCACCCTGCCAGGCTCCTCTGTTCATGGGATTCTCCAGGCAAGATTCCTGGAGTGGGTTGCCGTGCCATCCTCCAGGGGATCTTCTCAACCCAAGGATCAAACCTGCATCTCTTGCATCTCCTACATCGGCAGGCAGGTTCTTTACCACTAGTGCCACCTGGGAAGCCCCCAATGTGACGGATATGACTTTCTAAATTTAATAGATGGATATTGTACTCAAAAGCTGTGATGGATTAGATTGCCACAGGATTATATGTAGACATCCTGTCCTCACATTGCCACCCAGAAGTAGATTGTAATGGTTCTTTTCTTATTCTGAGTCTCATTGTGCTGAATATGTAAAGTAATATATGAATTACTTCAAAGTTGCATTTTCTTGACAATTAGAGAGATTCAGCATTGTTTCACATCTGTCATATGCTCATATAAATTGCATATTATTGCCTTTATTGCCTACTTTTTTTGTTGTTTTCTATCACTTTGTAACTATACTTTATGTGTTAATTCATATACCAACCCTGCTTTCTTTCAAATATATAACAAATACTCTACCTAGCTAAAATTTTATTTTGCATATGTTAGTTTTTGTCATTTTTTAGCTATATGAGGCAAAACAGATCTTTTCTTGTTGTAATAAAATTAGCTAGTTTTGGCTGTGATTCTTCTGTATGTAGTTTATATTGGTAATTAATTCTCTGGAAAGAGTTGTGTTGTTCTTAGAGTTTATGATGACTGGAAATCTGTTTTCTTAAATTATTTCATTATTTTAATCTTAATTCATTTATGATTGTGAAAGAGTTAGTTTTTACAGTTATGGAATGTTTTGTCTTTAATGTTAAATGCAGAGATGGTTTCACACTTTTATGCAGCTATCCTGAAAGTATTAATATTATTTCATAGAGAAGAAATGTCAGTAAATAAGAGAGAGGAAATGGCAACCCACTCCAGTACTCTTGCCTAGAAAATCCCGTGGATGGAGGAGCCTGGCAGGCTATAGTCCATGGGGTGGCAAAGAGCGGGACATGACTGAGCGACTTCAAAGTGAAAGTGAAAGTGAAGTCATGTCCGACTCTTTGCGACCCTGTGGACTGTAGCCTCTGTCCATAGGATTCTCCAGGCACGAATACTGGAGTGGGTTGCTATTTCCTTCTCCAGAGGTTCTTCCTGACCCAGGGATTGAACCCAGGTCTCCTGCATTGCAGGCAGACCCTTTACCCTCTGAGTCACCACTAAACCTCAATTTACTGGATTAAGAGAAAAAAGATTATCTCAAAAGGCCAAGAAGGGGAGAAGAATACAGCTGTTTTGTTTTTTCTGATACTAAAAAGTTGCCAGGTGTCCTCTTGGGTTATTTCTTACTTACCTCCATGCTTACTGGATAATTCCCACAAATTATTTGGATGAGTATTTGGAAATTAAAACTTTTACTTCTATTACTATTCATCTCACATGATAGAGATCCTCTCTGCTTTACAAATTATAGTGTTAGTTGAGCATGATGAGTAGCAAGGATACATATGTCATGAGGATAATAGGGTCCAGTGGTTAAAATGCATGTTTTGGGGTTAAATCATCTAGGTTAAAATCCAGCATTACCATTTAAGGCTGTGAAAAATTGAATGCATTTTTTAACCTTTCATTCCCTCTGTTTCCTCATCTGTAAAGTGAGTTTCATTGTGTGTGTGTGTGTTAGTCGCTCATCTGACTCTTTGCAACCCCATGGACTCTAGCCAACCAGGCTCCCATATCCATGGGATTCTCCAGGCAAGCATACTGGAGTAGCTATTCTCTTCTCCAGGGGATCTTCCCAACTAAAGGATCGAACCCATGTCTCCTGCATGGCAGGCAGATTCTTTACTGTTTGAGCCACCAAGGAAGCCCCTCATTCCCATTTCTGTTTCCTCATCTGTAAAACAGTTTCATTGTACTTGTCTTATAAGATTGTTCAGGTGTCGTGAAGAAATCAGCAAACAAAAATGGCAAAATCCGTGAATTCATAAATGAAGTATTTGGGGATATTCATGTGAAATATATATCTGAGAACACTATGAGAAATGAATGAGAATAAGAACCAACAGGACACCTGGCACATAGTGAGCACACAATAAACAATATTTATAATGATTTTTTTAAGAATCAAGAAATACAAATCAAAATGAACACGTTTATTTCAAAAGAAAGTATGTTTAAAGTAGGAGTCCCCAACCCCTGGACCACAGACCAGTACTGGTTCGTGGCATTTTAGGAACCAGCCACATAGTAAGAAGTGAGTGGTGGGTGAGAAAGCAAAGCTTTGTGTGTATTTACAGTCTCTCCCCATTGCTGCGTTACTGCCTCAGCTCTGCCTCCTGTCAGATCAGCGATGGCATTAGATTCTCCTAAGAGCATGAACTCTACCATGAACTGCACACGTGAGGGACCTAGGCTGTGAGCTCCTTATGAAAATCTAATGCCTGATGATCTGAGGTGGAGCTGAAGTAATGTTACTAGTGCTGGGAAGTGGCTGCAAATAAAGATTATCATTAGCATAGAGGTTTGACTGCACAGAGACCATAATAAATCAATTGTTTGCAGACTCACAGCAAAAGCCTATCAATGAGTGGCAAGTGACAATTAAGCTGCATCTGGTTTCAGGCTTTATAGTGACAAGTGAGTTGATGTACTTCAATTGTACAGCTGCATCTGGTGGCAGGCTTTAAGTCAGAGCCCAACACTTATTTTAGTCCACAAGTGGCTGCCCATTATTTTATTTACCGTTTTCATCCGTGCCTCTTTCCTGCACTACATACTTGTCTCAATCACAGTTTTGGTAGGCCCACAAACTACCCCTAGCCAAAATGAGTAAAATACAAACATCGCTGGAGAGCTTGTTTGAAAAAGGGGAAAGATTCAGTGATGAGACAACAGAAGACCATAAGACTGCAAACAGAAATAAAGGTGCATTTGAAAGAAAATACAAGGAGTCCTGCTTAAATTATGGATTTGTTGCAACAGGTGATTCACATTCTCCAGGGCCGCTTGCTTTGTATAATATGTGGTGACTGGCTCTCCAGTGAAGCCATGAAACTTTCAAAACTGCTTCACCACAGAGAGGCCAACCACCCTGCATTAAAAGGCAAGTCTTTGGAGTTCTTCAAAAGAAAAATGTGAATACAAAGGACAGAAGCAGTTATTGAAGGCCACTACTTCATCAAATGTGTCTGCACTGAGAGCATCATTCTTAGTGGCTAACCACATTGCTAAAGTTAAAAAGTCCTTTACTTCTGGTGCAGAGTTGATTCTGCCTGTTGCTGAGGACATTTGTCCTGAGCTTTAAGGAAAGGCTGCAGTTCAAAAGCTGGCACGTGCTCCTCTTTTGGCTAGCCCCATAACTGGACAAATTGATGAAATAGCAGAGAATACTGAGGCTTAATTGTTAGAGGGGATTAATGAGTCACTGTGGTACACAATCCAGGTTGACAAGTCTACTGACATTAACAACATGGCAATAATGCTTGTTTTTGTATGATGTATTTTTAAAGAAGGATGTGCCTGTACTATTTATTTTTTAAAAAACACCTGCAGGTACATATCTTACTGAGTGTGCCTTAGTCATTTTGTTTCTAGATACTCAGAGAGAAATATAAATATACAATATTGTCCATGAGACATAACCTAAAATTGATAATCAGTTGTTATAGGTGTGGCATCTATATGGACAGAAATTCAACATTTAAAGAATGAAACTGGTTATGTGGTTCTTCAGATCCTGTAATGCCCATATGGACTTCCCTGGTGACTCAGGTGGTTAAGAATCTGCCTGCAATGCAGGAGACCCAGGTTTGATCCCTGGGTTGGGAAGATCCCCTAGGGAAGAGAATGGCTATCCACTCCAGTATTCTTGCCTGGAGAATTCCATGGGCAGAGGACCTGGTGGCCTACTGTCCATGGGGTTGTAAAGAATCAGGCACGACTGAGAAACAAACACTTTCACTTTCAACAGAATGCCCATATGCAACTTAGGTGTCTATTATGATAGATAAGAAAGTAATTGTGGGTGAGCCTCAAAGTAGTGATCATATGAAAGGAAAGCTAGTGGTTAGGAGGGAAGTTAACACAGACTGTACTTGACTCTCGAGTCATGATGGGCAGAGAGAGACCACTACCAGCTGCACACTGCAGGCTCCTCTCCAGACTTGTGCTGCTCTGGGAATCTCTGCGTAAGCCTGCATCTTGGCTTCTGTGTCCTGAGGTGTTTTGATGCTAGGTGAATGAGTTCCTGATGCTGCGGCATCTATCTGAATTTATTCCTACCTGTGCTGAAGAAAGAGCCCAGTTCCTACCTATAGCCTGGTTGAGAACTTTCTGGCTGGAATCTAGGAACTGATAGTTCTTTAAACCATAGCTGGAGCCATGAACATGGAGAGGAAAAGAAGGGCAGAAGAGAGGGAAATTGACATTTATTGAGTAACTTTTATGTAGTCCAATTTCATCTATACACACATTTTCTCACTTAGCCCTCATAATATCTAAATGAGAGAGAGAAAAACTGAGCTGCAGAGAAGCTAGTTAAGTGACTTTTCCATTGTTACTACAGCTGCTAAGAGCTAGACATGACTGAGCAACTGAGCATGCATGCACACACAGCTACTAAGGGAAAATCAGTCTTAAAATCTATTCCTATATTACTCGAAGGATTATTATCTTTCTACTCTATTGCCAAGGGAAGAGAGTTTGCATGAGAAAAACTGAAAGGAGAGATCATAAAATTTAACCAGCATTATCAAACTCTAGAGCCATATGTCTATGAAATAGAAATTGAACAATGCCTTCTTAAAGCAATAACAATGGAACAATGACAATAGCTGTCAGTATTGATGCATCAAGTATGAAGCCTCTGACCATGGGATAAAGAGTACGTTTATGAAGATCATGATAAGAGGTAGACTGTTCAGGAGCCATGAAATATCCAGGAATAATACAAAGTAGGTTTTTGAAACATAGGACAGATCTGAGCTAAAAAAATGTAGATTCAGGAGGATTTACCATGAAGATGATAACTAAAGCCAAGGGTATAAATGAGATTTCCCAAGAAGTAGAAAGCAGAATAAGAACCAAGAGCAAAACCTGAGCTAAAGAACAAGACAAAAAAAAAAAAAAAAAAAACAATAGCAAAAGCATTTAGAGAGGTAAGAAAAGGACAGGGTTAAGCAAGTTCATGGAAGCAAAAAAGGAGAGTGCTAAGGGGAAAAAGTAGTCAACAGAGTTAAATAAAAGCTGCAAAGAAACTTAAAGGTTTATGGAATCTGGTGGTTAAGATACTGTAAGGTAACTGTGGAAGAAGCCCATAATAGTATAGTGTAAGGAACTGAATGTGTCTTCAATTGAGTCTCTTGGAAACAAGCTCCAAGATAAAGATAAAGATTATTTGAGAATGCTGCATAGAGAGAAAAATTAAACTATTGATGACATTACAAAGGAGGCCTCAATAGACCCTAGAGAGAGCACTGGAGCTGGGGAAGCTCTTCAGAATTATGCCAAAGTGAAGCTTTTAAACAAGCATCACGCAGTCTTGGAGGAGTGTAACTAAGGGAGGTAATTGCCTTCAGAAAAAGACAGTACCCAGAGAGAGATGCACCTGTGAGCCATTAGTAGGCAACCTTCTAGCAGCTAGAAGAATGAATAGTTCTAGCCTACAGAAGATCTCAGTTTGGCAGCATCTCACAGCATCCCAGGAGAGGGTGGAATCAATGATTGGGAAGGGCAGGGTATCATTTTAAATACTTCGAGGCAAGAAATATTATTGCAACCAGTAATCCTGTCTTCCAAATTTTTCCCCACCATCTTCTTGCCAGTTCACTCCTTTACTGCCAGATTTTCTTCTCAGGTAGATTCTTCATCTACTTACACAGCCTCCAATTAAGTAGTTCTCTTTTCCTTCACTGTTCATTAATTGTTACTCTTAGCTTATCTTGTACCATAGATGCAGCTGTGACCCTAAGTGGATTTCTATGGCCATTGCCGTTAGCATGTATTATGTGAAGAATAACCATATTTTACAGAGTTGCTTTTCCTAAATCAATTACCAGTAGAAAAGAGGCTTTCCATGTTTGGTCTCAATTAAGGAATTCAGGAATTACAAACCAAGACATGGTGTATCACTGTAAGGCTCTGACTGCATTGAACAGTCTAGTCTTCAATATTTCATGTGGGGCTTTCCATTTCCTTAGAAGACACTAAGTAAGCAGGCTGTACAATTACAAATAAGAAATCTTATCATAGTCACATGCTCATGAATATAGAAAAAAGTTAAATATAGCTTTTCATCATCTTGGTGATTATGAATTTATGACAGCATTGAGTGTGAGGATAGTGCAAAAATACTTCCCAGGAGGGCTTTGAGTTGATACACACTTATATCATCATGCCAACCACTTTTATTACTCTGTAGGTACTTAATGCAACATCAACTGTCTGTAGCAGTCACCTGGGATGTGTATTTACTGGCAGTTTTATTACTTTTTACAGAATGTGTGTGTGTGTGTGCACTTAGTCACATAAAATAGAAGACTATTTTTATTTCTCTTTTTAAATTATCAATGGAATAGTTTAATGTCTACGATGTATTGACAGAGTTCTTTAGGAAACTGGTTGAAGTTCTAATACACTAAATCCCCACATAACCAACACCCCCCCCAAAAAAAATCCAGAATTATGTGCAGCCTTATGGAGTTATACCTGGAGACTGTCTGAAAAAGGCAGATTTGTTCTTGCTTTGAAAATACCACATAAACACCAAAAAAAAGAAATCAGTCCCATCTGTCAACTTGCCTGGAGAATGCATTTAACAAGGAATGAAGCTAAATTAAAGGCCATAAAATATGCAGCAAGGGAAAGAAGGATAAAGCCATCCTGCAGTTCATTGGCTTCACCTACTGTGCAGAGCTCTCCTTGTGAACAAGACAGATTGGGTAGTTATTGCCACATGAAAATATCTGCCATTGTAGAGTGTAAGAGAATCAGAACGGGAACATCGGATTCCAGATTCCAGCTCTTTCTATGATCATTAGCCAAGGAAATGTGAAAATTAATTACATTTCATTTCATTTTAAGAAAGCAGATCAACTTTTTCAACTAGGGGGAAAAAACACAATTTTTATTTGCAAGCAAGGAAACTGATTGCTCCACTAATATTATTGCCAATTTGGTAACTGAAAGAAGTGAACTTTGCCTAACAGTTTTGCAGCTATGCCTAAGGGAAAGGAGCAAATTGTCAAAGGGTACACTGATAGACTAGCTATTGGGAAATTACATAAGATCATTATTATTTCACCAAAATGTGTAAGCGGCACAGGAAAATAAGATCCATTTGGAGTAGCTAACAGAATATAAATTGCATCTAACTCAATCTTCTGGGGAAAAAAAAGAAAGACAAAGCATTTCGATACCCTTTTCCAAAGTACATTTTTACACAGGTAGTAATTGTGAAAAGTGTTCACTTCCCTGTCAAACAGCAAATTGGAAAACAACTATCTGAAACAAAATGTTCAATGCTAAGCTTGTTGGTCTCTATCTGTGAATGTTAGCAAATCATCTAATGATTCTCTATTGATGCATTTTGAGGGTGAAACAGTAACATCAGATGTTCTGAGCAGTTTATAAGTACTTCTGGAAAAGGAGTGACAATGTTAAAAGGTCTTGCTTGTTATTAGTAATAAGTTATTATTTGGTGTTTTCAGCTAAAGGGTGAAAATTCCCTTTATATTGTCCTAATTTTACTCACTTTATAGAGAAACATGACATTTTGATGGCTACCTAGATAATTTATTTGAAAATATGAGACAGATTCTTTTACTTGATTTGTTTTATAAAAACTGTAGAACTATTCATCTAACCTCTTAATTCCTAGAAAGTGTAATAAACTAGAAAAAGTCTCTCAATAAAAATATATTGCAAGTTGCAAAAGTAATTCCAATTTAGTTCAGTTCAGTCACTCAGTCATGTCCGACTCTTTGTGACCCCATGGACTGCAGCACAACAGGCCTCTCTGTCCAACTCCCAGAGCCTACACAAATTCGTGTCCATCGCATTGGTGATGCCATCCAACCGTCTCATCCTCTGGTGTCCACTTCTTCTCTTACCTTCAATCTTTCCCAGCAACAGGATCTTTTCCAGTGAGTCAGTTCTTCTCATTAGGTGGCCAAAATATTGGTTTCAGCTTCAGCATCAGTCCTTCCAATGAATATTCAGGACTGATTCCCTTTAGTATGGACTTGTTGGATCTCCTTGCAGTCCAAAGGACTCTCAAGAGTCTTCTCCAACACCACAGTTCAAAAGCATCAATTCTTCAGTGCTCAGCTTTCTTTATAGTCCAAATCTCACATCCATACATGACCACTGGAAAAACCATAGCCTTGACTAGACAGATCTTTGTTGGCAAAGTAATATCTCTGCATTTTAATTTGCTGTCTAGGGTTGTCATAGCTTTTCTTCCAAGGGGCAAGCATCTTTTAATTTCATGGCTGCAGTCACTATCTGCAGTTATTTTGGAGCCCAAGAAAATAAAGTCTCTCATGGTTTCCACTGTTTCCCCATCTTTTGCCATGAAGTGATGGGACCAAATGCCATGGTCTTAGTTTTCTGAATGTTGAGTTTTAAGCCAACTTTTTCACTCTCCTCTTTCACTTTCATCGAGAGGCTCTTTAGTTCTTTTTCACTTTCTGCAGTAAGGGTAGTGTCTTCTGAATACCTGAGGTTATTGATATTTCTCCTGGCAATCTTGATTCTAGCTTGTGCTTCTTCCAGACCAGCATTTTGCATGATGCACTCTGCATATAAGTTAAATAAGCAGGGTGACAATATACAGCTTTGACATACTCCTTTCCCTATTTGTAACCAATCTGTTGTTCCATGTCCAGTTCTAACTGTTGCTTCTTGACCTGAATACAGATTTCTCAGGAGGCAGGTCAGGTGGTCTGGTATTCTCATCTCTTCCAGAATTTTCCAGTTTATTGTAATCCACACAGTCAAAGGCTTTGGCAGAGCTGATAAAGCTGAGGTAGAGGTAGATGTTTTTCTGGAACTCTCTTGCTTTTTCGATGATCCAACGGATGTTGGCAATTTGATCTCTGATTCCTCTGCCTTTTCTAAATCCAGCTTGAGCATCTGGAAGTTCACGGTTCACATTCTGCTGAAGCCTGGCTTGGAGAATTTTGAGCATTACTTTACTAGCGTGTGCAATGAGTGCAACTGTGCAGTAGTTTGAACATTCTTTGGCATTGCCTATCAGCTAATTTTAAAAATAAAGATCTGAAACATATCTTCAAGAAAAAATCTGGTATTTTTTAATGAAGGAAACATTTTACATTATTGCAGATAAAAATTTTAAAGGTTTCCTATAGTTTTTGAAAATTGGATAGTGTTATACAATCTAATGAAAAATTGGAAACGTATGTAGCTAATTGTTCAAAGGAAGATACACACCATTATGACTAAAATAGGCAATCACCGAGAAATTCAAAGTCTTATTCAATGAAAAAAGACACCTAAAAGTTTAGAAATAAACTAAATATCTTGTTCAAATTTAGAAACTGTAAAATAGTAATTATTTTAATGTTCTATGTGTTGACATACTGTTGTGAGGGAATGAAATAAAAATATGTCATATTGACAAACAGGGACAAAAATCTGAAGAAAAATTCTATTTCAGTAAATGTAATTATGGCATCTCTCTAGTGAAGAAGAACTAGAGAATTTTATGCAATGCTCACTAGTACTTAATATACATTTGCAATACTTTGCCCCTAAATTTTGACAAAATGAATGAAGACTTGGCTCTATCTCCTTTTTATAAACAAAAATACTTAATTTTCTTGAACTAAAAATTAGATGTGAATGCAGACTGGATTGTAACCTACATGCTCCTTTGAACATATTATACTTTTGCCAAAGTATACTCTTGAAGTAAATGACCTTTTCACTCCTTTTGTAGTAAATCACCTTAAATATAAAGCATTTAATAGTTAATAGGGCCTGCATACATTCCTGAAACAGTAGTTCATCAGCAGCTCTGAAATTGATCCAGAGGCTCTGTACTGGATAGATGTAAAAAGAATATCTCATTCCCAGGGAGATTCCAGAGTAGGAAGGATCTAGATGGGTTTTGGTAGAAAACATAAGTAAAGAAAAAAATACATAGAGTATGTATTTTCTTATCTGTTTAAGATAAGGTAAAGTTAGAAAATCATAGAAATGTGTCCCAGTATACTCTGTTTATAGATGAGAACACTTTAGGAGAGAAAAAAAAAATGGTGATTTGATTCACCTCATGTGGCTACTTAATTGCAGAACTGGGACTAGCATTCAGGGCTCCTGACTCTTAATCCAAAGCCCTGTAGTGGAACTCTGGCAAGGTTTCTGATGATACTTGATGTTCCCTGTTAGACATGCAATTAAGCTTATAATTGGTCCTTGTTCCACTTTTCTGTGAACATGACTTTCTTCAGATTCTATGAGAGGGCACATTATTCACCCAGGGACAGAGAAGAGAGTGTGAAAATTGAGTCAGTGAAGTAATTTTATTTAAATTATCCAGAAAACAAGGATAATAACATGATTTGATTATTTGTTATTTTCTGCTTAGGTTTCCTTATTTGCATTAACTGAACTACCTGACATCTCCCTTAGGTTCAAGTGACTCCCAATTTATTTTTAATTTTATTTCTAAATAATAGTGGAAAATTTGCTGCAAATTGGGACCTCCCACATCAAATTTTGCCCACTTCTCCTGAATTTTGATAGTTATATATCATTCTCAACTTTTAACTTCTTTAAGCTATCAAAGTGTTTTTTTACTAGCACTAAACATTTATTTCACTGATTTCTCAACACAGAATCTGTTTTATGCAGAGAAATCGTGTCTTTGCTAAAACTGTAATTTTTTTCCAAAGGCATTTAATTGTATCAGGTTATGCATCTATACAAGCAGAAATTGTCTGTCTTGGAAATCATCCATCAGGTTTTCTTATCATTGTAATTGCACTAGCTACCATAAGCAGCTCAGTTAGACATACTGTCTCCTGTTGCAGTCTTCAGGTGATCATAAACAGGAGTTTGAGTTGATGATATGATACTCTTATTTGTCAGTAGGTACTTCACAAAATTTAGAGCATCACACAAAATAGCATAAGTATCAGATTGAGAGTGTCACATATATCTATCAAGAATCTAAGAGCCTGCTTAATTTTATTTTGCTTTATATTAATATTTTATCTGATTATTGGAGTGAAACAGAGTGGCTATAGAAACACTAGACAATACATATAGTCAAAACAAAGAAAATTGGAAATATCCATAAGCCATCAGAGATAGCCCCTGTTTAGCTTCTGAACACATTTAATACATAAGCACACACAAAAGCTAACATATATGAAAAGGAATAATTCCAAAAAGGTGACCTGTTAAGCTTTTTGGCTCTGATCAATATATGGCAAAGATTTTCTCATTAAATAGAATCAATTTTGAATTTAAAATAGTAATTATGTGGATTTTACATTAATATTATCTCTGAATGAATGAGAGGTGTATGAACCAGAGTAAGATAGTATAACCAATGTGAACATTATTCATCTACATCATTTTTAAAGGTTGCATAGTATTCTACTATGAGTACATTCTATATTTATTTAACCAATCCTTTGTGACTATATTTTAAGTTATTTTAAATTGTCTTTGCTTTTATAAACAATTCTGGGTAGAGTTTTAAGGGTATAATTATTGTTCAAATAAAAATTCTGATAACAGTTTTGAATTCTTCACTTCTTATTCCTTATCCCACCGGTAATTATTTTTTTGTTTTTTTCTTTTGCTTGAGGCATATTTTTATAATTCAGTTTTATTGCACTATGGACAAAATGGCTGATAAATAATTTTAAAAGTTGTGTGGATAAAGAGCCTCCTTATCCAATGGCAATATGCAAAGAGACATCATGAAAAGAGTAAAAGATCTTTTCCAATTTTTCAGAAATCTCCATATCTATAAAAAACATACAAGTACCTTCATATGTTCTCCCTAGATTTACCAGTTGTCAGCATTTAGCCACATTTATTCAACTTACAGAGAAAGATTAGCTTTATCTCTTTCCCTGCAGTTTCACACAGTATGATATTTTACTTTTAAAGATTGTACTCTATAGATCCTAAAGTAAAGACAATCATTTCCATAAGTACAACATCATTGTCAGACTTAAAATACCTACAGTTACTCCATAATATCATCCACTATGTGTTCCATATTTAAATTTCTCAAATTGTCCCCCAAATGCGATTTATGGCTGTTTCATTTTTAATTCAATCAATGTTCATATATTTTGGTTGTTGTATTCCTTTAGTCCTAATAACATTTACATGACATTAAATTTTTAAACATCATACTCAGTCATCTTTTTAAAGATGACTTAGATACTGGATTTGTTAATCATAGCCTCTTTGGAAAACTTCTAGATTGTTGGTACTAATTGCTTCTGATCGCATCGGAAGGTGTATAAGGTCAGTTTGTCCTTCAATTGATGATACTAAAGTATCCCTTGGACTGAAAGGAGATCAAACCAGTCAATCCTAAAGGAAATCAACCCTGAATATTCATTGGAAGGACTGATGCTGAGGCAAGAGCCAACTCATTGGAGAAGGCTGATGCTGGGAAAGATTGAAGGCAAAAGGAGAGGGGACAACAGATAATGAGATGATTAGATAGCATCACTGACTCAATGGACATGAATCTGAGCAAACTCTGGAAAGTAGTGAAGGATAGGGGATCCTGGAGTGCTACACTCCCTGAGGTCACTGCAGACTCTGACCTAGCTTAGTGACTGAACAATAGCAGTAACAACAAGGAATTTGACCACTTAATTGAGGTGGTGCCAAATCCCTCCACTGTACATTTTCTCCTTTATAATTGGTAAATAATGGGTGGGTTTTGAAAGCTGTGAATATATCCTGACTCTTTTTACCCAATAGTTTTAGCATTTATGATGATGCCTTAAATTGCCATTGTTGTTGTTCAGTCACTCAGTTGTGTCTGACTCTTTGCGACCCCATGGACTGTAGCACACCAGGCCCCTCTGTCCCTCAACATCTCCTGAGGTTTGCCCAAGTTCATGTCCATTGCATTGGTGATGCTATCCAGCCATCTTATCCTCTGACACCCTCTTCTCCTTCTGTCCTCAATCTTTCCCAGCATCAGGGACTTTTCCAATAAGTCGGCTGTTCACATCAGATGACCAAAATACTGGAGTATCGGCTTCAGCATCAGTCCTTCCAGTGAATATTCAGGGTTTATTTCCCTTAAGATTGGCTGGTTTGATCTCCTTCTTGTCCGGGGGACTCTCAGGACTCTTCTCCAGCACCACAGTTGGAAGGCATCAATTCTTCAGCGCTCCACTTTCTTTTGCATTCAGCTCTCATGACTGAACGTGACCACTGGGAAGACCATAGCCTTGACTACATGAACGTTTGTCTGCAGAGTAATGTCTCTGCTTTTCAGCACACTGCTTAGGTTTGTCATAGTTCTCCTGCCAAAAAGCAAATGTCTTCTGATTTCATGGATGCAGTCACTATCCATAGTGATTTTAGAGCCAGAGAAGGGGAAATCTGTCACTACTTCCACGTTTTCCCCTTCTATTTGCCATAAAGTAATGGGGCCAGATGCCATGATCTTAGTTTATTTAATATTAATTTTAAGACAGCTCTTTCACTCTCCTCCTTAACCCTCATCAAGAGGCTCTTTAGTTCCTCTTTACTATCTGCCATTAGAGTGATATCATATGCATATCTGAGGTTGTTGATGTCTCTCGCACCTATCTTAATTTCAACTTGTAACTCATCCAGCCCAGCATTTTTCATGATGTGCTCAGGATATAGGTTAAACAAACAGGGTGACAGCAGACAGCCCTGTCATACTCTTTTCTCAATCTTGAACCAATCAGTTGTTCCATACAGGGTTATAACTGTTGCTTCTTGACCTGTATACAGGTTTCTCAAGAGATGGGTAAGATGGCCTGGTATTCCCATCTCTTTAAGAGCTTTCCACAGTTTATTATGATCCACATAGTCAAAGGCTTTGGTGTAGTTGATGAAACAGAGGTAGATGCTTTTCTGAAATTCCCTTTCTCTATGATCCAGCGAATGTTGGCAATTTGATCTCTGATTCCTCCTTTTCTAAATACAGCTTGGACATCTAGAACTGCCATTAGTGAATGCCAAATGGGCATTCTGTCATTTTTCTACAGTTTTAATATTCTTTCAAGAAGTTCCTTTCTTGCTCTCTCTCTCACAGCTTTGTAGACTCATGAATTTGTTTTAAATTCAAATATTTTTGTTAAATTTAGTGAAAGCAGTGGAAATTTAATTGTAAATCTAGTTCATTTTGCTGATAAATAATGCTCAGGATTTACTGCTTGGGAAAGTGAATATATTTAGTAACATTAATATTGTTCCATTATTTTGAAAATAATGCTGCTTTTCTGTAAGTCTCCATGATATGTGGTGAAATTATTTCACAATTTTCTATATCCAAAATGACATTTAGAATTCACGGGACTAAGCATTGCAGAATCAGTGTTATATAGCTTGCTTTTTATAGGCATTCCTATCTTTATAGAAATAAGATTTAATTACCATTTTAACTGATTCACTAAGAATAGACAATTATTAATTTATTTAACAATGCTACAGTGTTTAATATGCAAACACTTGCCAAGTCACTTTGCTGTATTTTCACCTCTTTGAGAAAAAAAAGAACAACTTTATAATTCTAGTTTTCTATTTTTAGCTTTTTACAGAAATATTTTCTGAATATTTCTTCATATTTTAATATAATCCAATAGTATTTGAATAACAATGAGACATTTTAGACCATCAAAAACTGATTTTTCAAAAATACCTCATTAGTGTTTGTGAATATGTTATGATTCTCTTTCAGAAAAACAGAACATCTTCTGAAAGATGAAATTTTCTCTCTCAAAAGTTGCAGAAAATTTGGGTTTATTTTAATAGAAAGGTGCATTCTCACGATAAGAAAGGAGTTTGTATAGAAGATAAACACAGTTTTTGTAAACTTCCCTGTGATTGAATCTCGATGCATTCACTAATTTGGGTTGTAGTCTCTTTATCTGTATAAAGGGAATAAAACTACCAGCTTTTTCTCCTGGTTATGAGGTCCAGAGTAGGCTGTCATCTAATTAATGTAGCCATCATGATTATTATTCTCAACATCATTATCTTTATATTACCTTTTATATTTATCAGCCCTTGAATTGATCAGAGAAACCAAAGTTGTAAATTAGGGTTCTGCAAGTATGACCTCTGTGTATTGGCCCCTAGAGTTTGTCTTCACTGCAGGCTAAGACTGTCTATCAGAGCCAAACTCAAATTCTTTCACGTCTAATTTATTGCCAAAGCTTAATTTTAGTCATGTGGAGCCTGCCCGCTTTGCATGCCCCACAAAACTGCACCCAATAGATGCTAGCCACAGATAAGACAAACCGTAAGACAAACCTGGTGGCTCAGATGGTAAAGCGTCTGCCTACAATGCGGGAGAACTGGGTTCAATGCCTAGGTTGAGAAGATCTCCTGGAGAAGGAAATGGCAACCCACTCCAGTATTCTTGCCTGGAAAATCCCATGGACGGAGGAGCCTGGTAGTTTACAGCCCATGGGGCTGCAAAGAGTCGGATACGACTGAGCAACTTATGACTATGACTATGATGACCCAGGATGAGATGGCTGGATGGCATCACGGACTCGATGGACCTGAGTCTGAGTGAACTCCGGGAGATGGTGATGGACAGGGAGGCCTGGCGTGCTGCGATTCAAGGGGTCGCAAAGAGTCGGACATGACTGAGCGACTGAACTGAACTGAACTGATGGCTACAAAAGAGGCTGTTACCCTTAGCAACCCTCCAATTCAAAGACTCCCCATCTATTGCTGATGGACATCATTACCTGGACATATAAACCCCTTCTCCAATCCCTTTCCCTTGTCCTAGTCCTCTTCTGGAAGTTATAGTCCCATACTATACTGTAAGGAAGCTTTCCCACGATTGAGGTACTTCCCAGAGCTCTCTTGGAATCTTGGCCAAGTGCCACAAACAAATCTTGCTGTGAAATGCTGCCGTCTAGTGGTTGTGTCTCCCCTTTGATCAGCCCTGATATCCTTAAACTTACTGGTTTTATACTTGAATTTTTTTTTTTTTTTTGAGAACTAGTTCTTTTTTTTTTTTTTTTAATTTTAAAATCTTTAATTCTTACATGTGTTCCCAAACATGAATCCCCCTCCCACCTCCCTCCCCATAACATCTCTGTGGGTCATCCCCATGCACCAGCCCCAAGCATGCTGTATCCTGCATCAGACATAGACTGGCGATTCAATTCTTACATGATAGTATACATGATAGAATGCCATTCTCCCAAATCATCCCACCCTCTCCCTCTCCCTCTGAGTCCAAAAGTCCCTTATACACAGCTGTGCCTTTTTTCCTGTCTTGCATACAGGGTCGTCATTGCCATCTTTCTAAATTCCATATATATGTGTTAGTATACTGTATTCGTGTTTTTCTTTCTGGCTTACTTCACTCTGTATAATAGGCTCCAGTTTCATCCATCTCATCAGAACTGATTCAAATGAATTCTTTTTAATGGCTGAGTAATACTCCATTGTGTACATGTACCACAGCTTTCTTTTCCATTCATCTGCTGATGGACATCTAGGTTGTTTCCATGTCCTGGCTATTATAAACAGTGCTGCGATGAACATTGGGGTACATGTGTCTCTTTCAATTCTGGTTTCCTCGGTGTGTATGCCCAGCAGTGGGATTGCTGGGTCATAAGGTAGTTCTATTTGCAATTTTTTAAGGAATCCCCACACTGTTCTCCATAGTGGCTGTACTCCACCAACAGTGTAGGAGGGTTCCCTTTTCTCCACACCCTCTCCAGCATTTATTGCTTGCAGATTTTTGGATCGCAGCCATTCTGACTGGTGTGAAGTGGTACCTCATTGTGGTTTTGATTTGCATTTCTCTGATAATGAGTGATGTTGAGCATCTTTTCATGTGTTTGTTAGCCATCCGTATGTCTTCTTTGGAGAAATGTCTATTTAGTTCTTTGGCCCATTTTTTGATTGGGTCGTTTATTTTTCTGGAATTGAGCTGCATAAGTTGTTGTATATTTTTGAGATTAGTTGTTTGTCCGTTGCTTCATTTGCTATTATTTTCTCCCATTCAGAAGGCTGTCTTTTCACCTTGCTTATATTTTCCTTTGTTGTGCAGAAGCTTTTAATTTTAATTAGATCCCATTTGTTTATTTTTGCTTTTATTTCCAGTATTCTGGGAGGTGGATCATAGAGGATCCTGCTGTGATTTATGTCAGAGAGTGTTTTGCCTATGTTCTCCTCTAGGAGTTTTATAGTTTCTGGTCTTACATTTAGATCTTTAATCCATTTTGAGTTTATTTTTGTGTGCAGTGTTAGAAAGTGATCTAGTTTCATTCTTTTACAAGTGGTTGACCAGTTTTCCCAGCACCACTTGTTAAAGAGATTGTCTCTACTCCATTGTATATTCTTGCCTCCTTTGTCAAAGATAAGGTGTCCATATACTTGAGTTTTGGATCAAAGACCAAGGAACTGAGTCTTTTAATAAATATTGATATTATGCTAGGGATACCCTTTTTCTTTTTTTGTGACAAGAGAGAAGAGGAAGAGAGAGCTTTTGTTGAATTTTTTTCACAGTTTCAAGCCAGGAAATTTGATTGTGGGCTCACATTGCAGTTGTCCAACAGAGGAATCTGATTGTCTGGAGCAGAAACCGCTTTATTTTACTCCAGAGGGAAAACTTATCCTGTCTGGGCTGTTTTGATGGTTTTTGTTCAGTTGCTAAGTTGTGTTCGACTCTTTGCAACCCCATGGACTGTAGCACACCAGACTTCCCTGTCCTCCACCTCTAGAGTTTGCTTCGATTCATGTCCATTGAGTTGGTGATGTTATCTAACCATCTCATCCTCTATGTCCCTCTTCTCCTTTTGCCTTCAATCTTTCTCAGCATCATTGTCATTTCCAGTGAGTTCACTCTTCACATCAGCTGGCCAAAGTATTGGAGTTTCAGCTTCACCATCAGTCCTTCCAATGAATATTCAGGATTGATTTCCTTTAGCATTGACTGATTTGATCTTCTTGCAGTCCAAGGAACTCTAAAGAGTCTATTCCAGCACCATAATTTGAAAGCATCAGTTCTTGACGCTTAGCCTTTGGTATGGGCCAACTCTCACATCTGTGTGTGACTATTGGAAAAACCATAACTTTGTCTATACAGACCTTTGTTGATGTCTCTGCTTTTTAATATACTGTCTCGGTTTGTCATAGTTTTCCTTCTAAGGAGCAAGTGTCTTTTCATTTCATGGCTGCAATCACTGTCCCCAGTATTTTGGAGCCCAGTAAAATAAAATATCTCACTACTTCCACATTTTCCCCTTCTACTTGTCATGAAGTGATGGGACCAGATGCCATGATCTTAGTTTTTATGTTGAGTTTCAAACCAGCTTTTTCACTTTCCTCTTTCACCCTCATCAAGAGGCTCTTTAGTTCTTCTTCGCTTTCTGCCATTAAAGTGGTATCATGTGCATATTTGAGGTTGCCGATATTCTTCCTAGCAATCTTGATTCCAGCTGTGCTTCATTCAGCCTGGCATTTTACATAAAAGTTAAATAAGCAGAATGCCAATATATAGGCTTGACATACTCCTCTCCCATTTCGAACCAGTCAGTTGCTCCATATCTAGTTCTAGCGGCTGCTTCTTGACCTGCACAACAGGTCTTCCATGGTACTTCCATCTCTTGAAGAATTTTCCAGTTTGTTGTGACCCATACAGTTAAAAGGCTTTAGCATAGTCAGTGAAGCAGAGGTAGATGTTTTTTCTAGCACTCCCTTGCTTTCTCCATGATACAAGCAATGTTGGCAAATTGATCTCTGGTTTACTGACAACTTTTTTTGGGTGCCAAGTGAGAGCTGAATTACTTGTCTCATAGAGATCATAAAATAACAAAAATATACTGAGACCTAATAAGAAGTTTTGCATTGATTGCTTCACTGAGTCCTATTTAGAATGCGATATTCCTCTTTTATGGGGAAGGTAACTGACATGATAGCACCAGTAATGAGTAGAGCTGAAATTTGAATGTTGTTGATCATCTGATTTCAGAAGTCCTGGTCTTACCCTCTCATCATTCTGCTTCACCTGTCCCAGAGTTGATACTAATCCATAATTGAGTGTTTTATAGGCTCTATAGGAAAAGGCAACCCACTCCAGTGTTCTTGCCTGGAGAATCCCAGGGAAGGAGGAGCCTGGTGGGCTGCCATTTATGGGGTCACACAGAGTCAGACATGACTGAAGCGACTTAGCAGCAGCAGCAGCATGAATGATATAAATTGCCGGGGTCCAGCCCCGGTGGATCCAGGGAATTCAAAGTGGGGATGGAGTCAGCATCTGGGAAAGGACTATTTAATCAGAAATATAAAGAGAGATTAGGGAAGAATAATATAGTAGGAAAATTGGTGGAGAAAAGAGGCTAAATAACTTGGTTTACGTGGAAAGCTTATAAAACCTCGAGACAAGAGGTTTGCACCATCTACGTAGGCCACCAGTGCCCACTTAAATAGTGGAGGGTGCCACTCCTTGGGCTCCCTCTCACGGGGGTCTTAGAAGCCAGGGCAAGTAAGTATACATGGTGAGCCTCCACGCTCCAGATGGGAATTCAGCCTGAAAAGGAGAGGGAGGGAGAGGGAGAAAGAGAGAGAGAGAGAAAGAGAGAGTGGACACGGGGGGAGCCAGATTTCCAAGAAACCAGTTCGAGAAGCTGGTCTGAGAAACTGGTCCATCCTTTATTGTTCAGGAAAGCTTTTTATACTTTTGGTTGTACATAGAGATCAATGGGTAATACAAAATTATGCAGCGTCAGCAGCCCTGACTCTTATCGAGACCAGGCTTTCTCTCTGCATACCTAGCTGTATACACAAGTCTTAGGTGATTTACATTATCTTCTGGCCAGGAGGCCAATTAACATTTTACGGCCCTTTTCTGATAAGGGTCTCTCACCCAGAAAACTTATTTGCCCTTAAAAGTGTTGTTCTTCCCAAAGTCTGATGCCACTCTCAGAAAGCACTAAGTAAAAGTGACATTCTTACATAGCAAGGACACAACAATTTATAACAAGGAAAGAGGAGTACAGTGATTTATAACAAAGAGAAAATTCATTAACTCAAAAGTCTAGTATTGCTAACATCAAAACTACTATATTCCTATTTCTGCATCCTGTTTACATTGATTAATATCCTCCCAGTTGCCTAAAAGATAAAGGATATGGAGGCCTGGCAGTAAACATTAACTCAACAATGAAATCCTTCACCAAACTAATTCTTAGCTCTAAAAGGCTCTATATCTTTAAGATTTTTTAAGCTTCATGCCTCTTACGGTTGAGGGGCTGTAAACAATCACAAGTTGTAAAAGTCCAGGGAAACCTGTCAGGCAAGTTAGAGAGCCATCAGAGGGATTTGAGCTGAAACATTCTTTCATATGCAGGAGACCAGTTGGAGCTCTAAGTTAACTTTTTCCAGAGGAAGGTAGTCGGGGATAACCCCCTGTAATGTCAGAAGAGTATAGTATAGCAGACAGTAAACAGACAGATTTTGGTTTCAGGGTAGATGCTCAGGTAGAGGACCCCTTGAGACCTGACCCGCTTTGCCCATCAGGTCTCTCTGCATGACCTTGTCATGGGTGGGATCTCCCGTGCTGGCTGCAGGCAATAAATCTTTTTAAAAACTTTTTTTTTCTGCCATTTTTTAATTCTTTATTTTTCTTTATTGTCAGTTCATTGAGTATCTTATAAAATTGAAATATGGAACTCTTTAAAACAAAAGCCTACTTTAAAAAAAATTGTCTTTATGTGTTTTTCTTATTATACATAATGTTGTTAGTATATCAGTATGCTGCTTTTAGAGCCCGTTGCTTAGAAATATTAAATAGTACACCTTTGAGAGAGAAAGAAAAAAGGCTTTTTCTTTTTTCTTTTTTTTTTTCAAAAACAACACACTGATGGATCTGTTAGTTGTAAAAGGCAAGCCCCCCAGGGGCAGTTTATGTGAGAGAAATAAGACACAGAAAGAGCTAAATTGCTTTACTTAATAAACTATCAGGAATTACAAATCTGACTCTTTCTTGGCATCTTGAAAAGAAAAAAAACCTAAGTGAACCCTGGAGAGTTAGTAAAAAGTAGATATGCAGGAGGAAGTTCTTGGAGGACTTTTAATAACTTGGAAACAAACAGGACCTGGAAAAAGATGGCCAAGTGAGAAATTCCTTAGAGAGAAAAAAACAGACTATAATTATACCCCCAAAGAGCCGTTTTTAGGTTACTGGGTATAATGCAAATTCCTGTATTGAACAAGAAAGAGTTTGAAAGACCTGACTAAAAGCAAAATAGCAATAGCTGGTCACTATGGTAACAGAGGTGAAATGATGTCATTGGGAAAGATTAAGATTAGGTTGAGCTTATATATAAAGGCCATAGGGAAAGAAAACCAAGTTTATTTTTCCATCTATTCCTTCCTGACTTAGAAAAGAAAGGGTGGTGGGATAGACACTAGCTGTGCTATGTGCTTGGTTGCTCTGTCATGTCTGACTTTGTCCTCCCATGGACTGTAGCCCACCAGGCTCCTCCTCTGTCCATGGAATTCCCCAGGCAAGTATAGTGGAGTGGGTTGCCATGGCCTCCTCCAGGGGATCTTCCCAACACAGGAATCAAACCCAGGTCTCCCGCAGTGCAGGCAGATTCTTTACCATTTAAGCCACTAGGGAAGTCTAGGTACTAGCTAGGAAGTATATTCTATAGTTTTCCTTGGCCTTGCTGGAGCCAGCAAAAGGACAGCTGAGCTAAGGGTAGGCATAGTAATTAAAGGTGTTAGTCATAGTGTGATACAGCCATGGGCTTTCAGCAGGTCCACTGTAAACCCAGCAAGAGAGAAGGAATACTTCCAATCCACCTGGAAGGAATACTTCCAGGATGGCTTGAGACCATCTTTCTACCATCAAGCCTGCTTAGCAGCTATAGGATATTTAAACTGGACAGTCTCAGAAGGAATACAGGATGAGAAAGCACAAGATTAAAATAAGATTGGGAGCACACTTTTAGAAAGTTAAGTGATCTGATTACAGACCTTTGTGTCTTTTTTTTTTCTATTACTTTAAATGTTGCATTTTTATCATCAAAGGAAAAGCAGCTATTTACTGGTCAGCTGGGAAATTTACTGGTTAACTATACTAGATAATTAATATCTCATTTATTGAAGGATTAGTTGTTAAAGATATAAAGTCATACTTCGCCAAAAAGAAGCTTAATTTTTGTGTAACGGTGGCTATATATCTGAATTTTAAAGATGCCAATCACCAGAGGAGAAACTGGCTGCTGGTGTAAAACAAAGAACTATTAAAAAAGAACTATTATTAGTCAGACTGAATTCACTTTAAAAGTTTACAGTTTAAAAAAATGCCTTTGTCATCTATTAGTCAGAATCTGCTTTCATAACTACCATCACTCACAGCGAGGAGGAACATCAGAAAAAGCCTCTAAGGTAGAGAACAAACAAATGGGGAAAATGAGCAAGAGATGTGAGCTTATGGGCTCTATTGTATGATTGGTTAGTTTTCTAAATTTAAAGGAAGACATGTATTGATTAATGATAGCAACATACACCAGGATTGCTGCATTAGTCTGCTTGGGCTAACATAACAAAATATCACAGACTGGGTGGCTTAAACAATAGAAATTAATTTTTTGACAGTTCTGGATGCTAGAAGTTGAAGATCAAGGTGCTGTTAGAGTTGGCTTCTCCAGAGTTGACTTCTCCCTTTTTGGCTTGAAAGCAGCTGATTTCTTGTTGTGTCTTCATAGAGGCCTCTTCTTTGTGTGCGCATATCCCTAGTAGTCTTCATCTTCTTGAATAGATACCAGTCCTATTGGATTGGAGCCTACTCTTCTTGACTTTAACTTCAATTATCTCTATAGAAGACTCTCTCTAAACAGACACTGGAGAAGGCAGTGGCACCCCACTCCAGAACTCTTGCCTGGAAAATCCCATGGATGGAGGAGCCTGGTAGGCTGCAGTCCATGCTAAGGGTCGGACACGACTGAGCGACTTCGCTTTCACTTTTCACTTTCATGCATTGGAGAAGGAAGTGGCAACCCACTCCAGTGTTGTTGCCTGGAGAATCCCAGGGATGGGGGAGCCTGGTGGGCTGCCGTCTATGGGGTCACACAGAGTCGGACATGACTGAAGCGACTTAGCAGCAAATACAGTCATATTTGAGGTTAGGGCTTCAACCTATGAATTTTGGGGAATTATGGCTCTGTCCATAGCAACTGCAAACCCCCAAACAGAACAGATTAGTAGAAGTAACCATAAATAAATTTACACATGATCTATTTTTATTACTTACCTACTGTGTGACGGATTTTATTTTCTCAGGTTCCAAAAATCACTGTGGATGGTAACAGCAGCCACGAAATTGAAAGAAACTTGATCCTTGGAAAGAAAGCTATGACAAACCTAGACAGCATATTAAAAAGCAGAGACATCAGTTTGCCAACAAAAGTCTGTGTAGTTAAAGCAATGGTTTTTCTAGTAGTCTTATACAGATGTCAGAGCTGGATCATGTAAAAGGCTGAGCCCTGAAGAATTGAAGCTTTTGAACTGTGGTGCTGGAGAAGACTCTGAGTCCCTTAGACAGCAATGAGATCAAACCAGTCAATCCTAAAAGAAATCAACCCTGAATATTCTTTGGAAGTACTGATGCTGAAGCTGAAGCACCAATACTTTGGCTATGTGATATAAAGAGTTAACTCACTGGAAAAGATTGACACTGGGAAAGATTGAAAGCAAAAAGAGAAGGGAGCTGCAGAGAATGAGATGGTAAGATAACATCACCAACTCAGTGGACATAAATTGGAGCAAACTCCGGGAGATAGTGGAGGACAGAGGAGCCTGACGTGATACAGTCCATGGGGTCACAACTGAACAATGATTTGCCGGGCACTCACTAGCGGTCACCAAAGCAACTGCCATAAGGAAAGGCAGTTCAGTTCAGTTCAGTCGCTCAGTCCTGTCCAACTCTTTGCGACCCCATGAAACGCAGTACGCCAGGCCTCCCTGTCCATCACTAACTCCCGGAGTTCACTCAGACTCACGTCCATCAAGTCCGTGATGCCATCCAGCCATCTCATCCTCTGTCGTCCCCTTCTTCTCCTGCCCCCAATCCCTCCCAGCATCAGAGTCTTTTCCAATGAGTCAACTCTTCGCATGAGGTGGCCAAAGTACTGGAGCTTCAGCTTTAGCATCATTCCTTCCAAAGAAATCCCAGGGCTGCTCTCCTTCAGAATGGACTGGTTGAATCTCCTTGCAGTCCAAGGGACTCTCAAGAGTCTTCTCCAACACCACAGTTCAAAAGCATCCATTCTTCAGTGCTCAGCTTTCTTCACAGACCAACTCTCACATCCATACATGACCACAGGAAAAACCATAGCCTTGACAGACGTTTGTTGGCAAAGTAAAGTCTCTGCTTTTGAATATGCTATCTAGGTTAGTCATAACTTTTCTTCCAAGGAGTAAGCGTCTTTTAATTTCATGGCTTCAGTCACCATCTGCAGTGATTTTGGAGCCCCAAAAAATAAAGTCTGACACTGTTTCCACTATTTCCCCGTCCCACATGAAGTGATGGGACCGGATGCCATGATCTTTGTTTTTTGAATGTTGAGATTTAAGCCAATTTCTTCACTCTCCTCTTTCACTTTCATCAAGAGGCTTTTTAAGCCAGAAAGAAAAACACCAATACAGTATACTAACACATATATATGGAATTTAGACAGATGGCAATGATGACCCTGTATGCAAGACAGCAAAAGAGAAACAGATGTGTAGTGCGGACTCTTGGACTCAGAGGGAGAGGGAGAGGGTGGGATGATTTGAGAGAATGGCATTGAAACATGTACACTATCATGTAAGAAATGAATCGCCAGTCTATGTCTGATGCAGGATACAGCATGCTTGGGGCTGGTGAACGGGGATGACCCAGAGAGATGTTATGGGGAGGGGGGTGGGAGGGGGTTCATGTTTGGTCACGCATGTACACCCATGGTGGATTCATGTCAATGTATGGCAAAACCAGTACAGTATTGCAAAGTAAATTAAAGTAAAAATTAAAATTAAAAAATAAAAATAAAAAGCAGAGACAAAAAAAAAAGAGGCTCTTTAGTTCCTCTTCATTTTCTGCCATAAGGGTGGTGTCATCTGCATATCTGAGGTTATTGATATTTCTCCCAGCAATCTTGATTCCAGTTTGTGCTTCTTCCAGCACAGTGTTTCTCATGATATACTCTTCAGAGAAGTTAAATAAGCAGGGTGACAATATACAGCCTTGACGTACTCTTTCTCCTATTTGGAACCAGTCTGTTGTTCCATGTCCAGTTCTAACTGCTGCTTCCTGACCTGCATATAGGTTTCTGAAGAGGCAGGTCAGGTGGTCTGGTATTCCCATCTCTCTCAGAATTTTCCACAGTTTATTGTGATCCACACAGTCAAAGGCTTTGGCATAGTCAGTAAAGCAGAAATAGATGCTTTTTCGGAACTCGCTTGCTTTATCAATGATCCAGTGGATGTTGGCAATTTGATATCTGGTTCCTCTGCCTTTTCTAAAACCAGCTTGAACATCAGGAATTTCACAGTTCATGTATTGCTGAAGCCTGGCTTGGAGAATTTTGAGCATTACTTTACTAGCATGTGAGATGAGTGCAATTGTGCAGTAGTTTGAGCATTCTTTGGCATTGCCTTTCTTTGGGATTGGAATGAAAAGTGACCTTTTCCAGTCCTGTGGCCACTGCTGAGTTTTCCAAATTTGCTGGCATATTGAGTGCAGCACTTTCACAGCATCATCTTTCAGGATTTGAAATAGCTCAACTGGAATTCCATCACCTCCACTAGCTTTGTTCGTAGTTATGTTTTCTAAGGCCCACTTGACTTCACATTCCAGAATGTCTGGCTCTAGGTGAATGATCACACCATCATGATTATCTTGGTCGTGAAGATTTTTTGTATAGTTCTTCTGTATTTTCTTGCCACCTCTTCTTAATATCTTCTGCTTCTGTTATGTCCATACCATTTCTGTCCTTTATCGAGCCCATCTTTGCGTGAAATGTTCCCTCGGTATCTCTAATTTTCTTGAAGAGATCTCTAGTCTTTCCCATTCTGTTGTTTTCCTCTATTTCTTTGCATTGATCCCTTAATATTATACAGTGGAAGTGAGAAATAGATTTAAGGGACTGTCATTGATAGATAGAGTGCCTGATGAACTATGGACAGAGGTTCGTGACACTGTACAGGAGACAGGGATCAAGACCATCCCCATGGAAAAGAAATGCAAAGAAGCAAAATGGCTGTCTGAGGAGGCCTTACAAATAGCTGTGAAAAGAAGAGAAGTGAAAAGCAAAGGAGAAAAGGAAAGATAAAAGCATCTGAATGCAGAGTTCCAAAGAATAGCAAGAAGAGGTAAGAAAGCCTTCCTCAGTGATCAGTGCAATGGAAAGGCAGACTTAGATCTTATTCTGCAGGTTAATGAGGAAGAGAGGCATTTAAACAATTAAGTTACATTAGGCAAAGTTCTGAATTCACTGAGTGAACTATGTATGAGGATTTAACAAGAGTTCTCAATCTAGTCTTGCCAGATTAAATATAGAATTCCCAGTTAAACCTGCATCTCAAGTAATTTTTGGTATAAACACGTCCCACCTATTGCATGGGACATACTTATCCTATTCATTGCTTATCCAAATTTTAAATTTAACTAGGTATCCTGATTTTTTATTGTTATTTGCTTCCTCATTTTTGTTTGTTTCTTAAATCTGACAACCTTATAATTCAGTCCAGGAAGATCAGGGAAACTCCACAAAGGTGACATGTAACCCAAGGCCTGAGGGAATGAGTAAGAGCAGGAAAAGAATAGGAAAGCTGAAGAGAACCTCACACAAGAGAAAATTGCTAGACACCAGGAGTGACTTAGAGATCACCAAATGTAGTGTAGATGAGAACCAGTGGTGAGAAGCAGACATCTGACAATGATTAACAAAAAAAAAAAAAAATGGTGACCAGAGACATCCATGTGGGGGAGATGGAAGAAGTAACCAAATTCTACCATCTTCCAAAGGAACAAGCTACAGGAGATTTACTAACCATGACCAGATAATCACCAGTCTTGCCAACTGTAACTATAATTTATTTACTAAATATTTTATTGTGTTTACTTCTCACATCTCTACCTCCATGCTGGCCACAACTTCCTCAAGAACCTCCTGATGGGTTTCCCAGTCTTCCTCCCACTATTCTTCACTGGGGAACAGGATACAGATGAAGATCTGACCTGATCTTTTCCTCCTTTAGAACCCTCAGGACACTTAAAGATAAACTTTTATTTGTTTAAGCCAAGACAAATTATTCAGAAAGTGATGCTTTATTCAGAAAGTGAAAATTTAAAATGTGATGAAGAGTTGAATATAATTTTTATAAAATAAGAGCAGAAGTCTAAAAACTACATTAGTGTATGTGTATATGCAAATTATGTAACACAAAAACTCAGAAGAAAAAGACTACCTAAAATTCTCATATATTCCAAATTGAAAAAAACAGAGCTAAGTATATGAAATAATTCAAATCTTAAGGTATTACTTTAGGTAAATATCTGCACTATTTCAGTCTAAAATTATTTACTTGTGAAAAACTAAACATCAAATAGTCTAAAACAATTATTGTTTTGTATCAGAATTAGGACTATGATACAGGTTTCTTGATATCTTGATATGACCATGCTACTTTGTATAAGTTATATGTAAATAACTGGCAAAATATTCCCAATGAAAATATTTCCAAACAGTAATTTTAAAGGAAATATATTTTTATGACTAAAATAATTTTATATTATCATATATATTTTATTTTGAGTATGTTTAATGCCGACTAAGGTCCGTCTAGTCAAGGCTATGGTTTTTCCTGTGGTCATGTATGGATGTGAGAGTTGGACTGTGAAGAAGGCTGAGCACCGAAGGATTGATGCTTTTGAACTGTGGTGTTGGAGAAGACTCTTGAGAGTCCCTTGGACTGCAAGGAGATCCAACCAGTCCATTCTGAAGGAGATCAACCCTGGGATTTCTTTGGAAGGAATGATGCTAAAGCTGAAGCTCCAGTACTTTGGCCACCTCATGCGAAGAGTTGACTCATTGGAAAAGACTGATGCTGGGAGGGATTTGGGGCAGGAGGAGAAGACGACAAAGGATGAGATGGCTGGATGGCATCACGGACTCGATAGACGTGAGTCTGAGTGAACTCCGGCAGTTGGTGATGGACAGGGAGGCCTGGCGTGCTGTGATTCATGGGGTCGCAAAGAGTCGGACATGACTGAGCGACTGGACCGAACTGAACTGAACTGAATGTCTTCAAATTATATGGCATTAGAAAGTGTTTAGGTATGTGTGTGTGTGTGTGTATCTGTGTGAGTATAAATATTGTGAGATATCACACCAGTTATTGTGAATAATTTGGAGTTATTAGACCCATCTATTTAATAATGTTTATGAAATTCTGCAGTGGCATGGTCAGTCATTTTCAGATTAAAGCAGGAAAATAGGGTCACTATTATTTCACAGAGATATGCCATATATAGACCTCTGTTATCTTAAATCTTTATGAGAGAAAATATAATTATATAAATGCTTTCAACTTTGTTACTAATTTCTTATTTTTTAAGGAGCATAATTATAATCTATAACTGACCAATGCTTTTTAAAAATTGATGCATATTATTTTGTACTTGAGGCAGACTAGCATTTCTGAGCCATAAGTTCACTAAAGGAAAGAAAAAATAGTGTTTTATTTTGAAAGAAAAGAGTTGGCTTCTGGTTATATTTGTTATAACCTACCAAGTTGTTATTTTGAACATAAATGTGACTATAGAAACTATTTCATAAAGAAGATGATTCATCATTCAGATGTCACCTATATGTAATATCCAGTAAAGCATGAAAGTGTTTTGATTTTCTTTTGAAATTTAAAAAAGAAATTTGAATCCTCAGCTAGCTACGGATGGGTACTTTTAAAGTAAAGAATTCTGAAATTGTCTGTATCAGTCAGGGATGTGCAGGTTGGGTCATTATAATCCACAAATAAGCTTTGACAAATTTACCAGAATAAATGCTAGGAACTATTCTGAGGACAAAAGAAGGGATACAACTTACATGCTAAGGAAATTGGAAAAGATTTGCAGAAGGTGAGTCATGTGAGCTATCTTCAGGATGAATGATTGAGATTTCTTCAAGTTAAAAAAAAGAGTGAAGATCAATACTGGCAGAGAAACACATTTGCAAAAGCATGGCAGTATGCAGAGGCATTGTGGATATGTGTTAGGTGGAATAAGAGGACAGCATTTATAGGGTATGTTGAATCAACTAGGAAATTATTTAAGAAGTCAGAGGAATATTAAAGGCAAAAGGATCTAACATTCCAGCAATAGTTATGGGGAATGGGGGTGACTTTGAAAGTTCTGACTCATCTGTGATATTGAAAATGTATAACGATAGAAAATGCAGCATGAAGGATGGTTCCAAAGGTGTAGCTTAGGAAACTGGAGAGGGTTGACCCATTAACTGAAAGGTGACAGCACATTAAGGTCCAATTTGGAAGATAAAAAATTAATAAGAGCATGTGTTAAACACTGAGGACTTCCCAGGTGACACAGGGGTAAAGAATCCACCTGCCAATTCAGGAGACACAAGAGAAGTGGTTTTGATCCTGTGTAAGGAAGATCCACTGGAGAAGGAAATGGCCACACACCCCAGCATTCTTGTCTGGAAAATTCCACTGACAGAGGAGCCTGGCCAGCAATAGTCCATGGGGTTGCAAAGAGTCAGACATGACTTGGTGACTAAACAGCAGTAGCAGTAGCAGTAGCAGCAGTTGAGTAGTAGTCAACAATAGAATCTTTACAGGGGAGAAATTCACTGGGGAAACAACCTGTGAGATTCATCTGAAGTATAAACTTTTAACAAGGAAAAAAATATATTTTGTCTCTTACTCTTATATCTTGGTTGTATGATTGAACATATGTACTCTAAGTGGAAAATGTCCTAAAAAATATGGTAAAATTCCATTTAGTTTCTATACTCTACCCAATTATATCTAATATAATCTTTGCAAAGCAGACTACCAATGCTGATAACTCTGAGACAGGAAGAAAAAAATAATTATCCTAAATATGTATTCATATATTCCCTTATTATGGCTCAAAGAATTTTTGCAGTATAAATGAAATGCCTATTCTAAAAAGCCAAAAAGATTAATTATTTAGTATACTCACTTATCTCAAAGTGTTCATCTTTTCCCCTATTTTGACACAGCTTGCTCTCAAACCCCATACACACATACAAACACACTGGCACAATGCTTATAAACTCTTTTAATGAATTATTTTCTACTATCTTTAAAACCTAAGCCTAAGGCCCGGGAGAATGATGAAATTGTGTTACTTTTCTCTTTCAGATTAGATTTAGCCCTTGGTTCAGAGCCAATCTAGAAAGACAGTTGTTGCTACTTAATGAGAAACCAGGTGCATTTTGTCTCCATTTATGCTCATTTCTGTACCGTGTTTTGTTGTATGTACATCTAGAAAATGTGAATTATAAAGAAGATTTGTTCTGACAGCATTCATATGTTAATCTCACTATAATTGTTAGAGGTGGACTGAGCTCTAACTGGGTTTGCAAGCAAAGTAAAATATTAAATTTATATTAGTAAAAGAATTATTTGGTCTGTGGCATCTTGTGTCAGTAAGAAAAATAAATATCCTTGACCTAAGGTTTAGAATATTTAGATTTCAAGGTCAGTTAACAGAAGAGCCATCAGGAGGCATTTCCATTTGAAAGAGTCCATTAGTGACAAAGGAGAACAAAATCTTGGAAATATTTTCCCCATTTACTCATGTAAACACACAACCAAGTGAAAGATTAAGTTCTATTAAATTTTCACATATAAAGATGTACCCTTTATATAATCACTACCTGGTTCTCTTATAATGGACCCATCTGCATAAAAACCATTGCCGATAGAAAATTTCCAAAAATGTTTGGATTATTCACACACTATATTAGAACTTTACCTGAGAAAAAGTCTAATTATCTAAATGAGACTCCTCTTAGAACTGAAAATTTAGATAGATATGGGATTGACAAAGGTTTTTTTTCCAGGAGGAGAGAAAAGTATTCCCAAAGATGATATTTAAAAGCAATGACTGATAAAAATAGATAAATAAATAAATAGTGTTTTCTTTTTATAATCCTGGAGAAGACTCTTGAAAGCCCCTTGGACAGCAAGATCAAACCAGTCAATCCTAAGGGAATATTAACCCTGAATATTCATTGGAAACTGATGTTGAAGCTGAAGCTCCTATACTTTGGCCACCTGATGTGAAGAGCTAGTTCCCTGACCTAGAATCAAACCCCATACCTGCCAGAGGTGCTTGGAGGGCTCAGACAAAACCTTGTGTGCACCAGGAGGCCCCACAGAGACTGAGCTGAACTTTCCTTTGAGTGTTTGAATGTCTCCTTCCGAGGTACAGGTCAGCAGTGGCCTGCCACAGGGGCAGGGGCTCTTGCATAGGAATGAGGAAACAGACTCTTGGAGGGCACAAACAAAACCTTGTGTGCGTCAGGACCCAGGAGAAAGGAGAAGTGACACCACAAGAGACTGACCCAGACTTCCCTGTGAGTGTTCAGGAGTCTCAGGCAGAGGTGTGGGTTAGTGGTGTCCTGCTGCATGGTTGGGAGCACTGGGTGTGGCAGTACCTGCAAGGGACATTTTCAAGGAGGTCACCATTATCTTCATTACCTCCATCATAATTTGGCCTCAGGTCAAACAACAGGGAAGGAACACAGCCCTGCCCATCAACAGAAAATTGGATTAAAGATTTACTGATCATGGCCTCGCCCATCAGAACAAGACCCACTTTCCCCCTCAGTCAGTCTCTTCCATCAGGAAGCTTCTATAATCCTCTTATCTTTATCAGAATGAAAACCACAATCACAGAAAACTAATCAAACTGATCACATGGATCACAACCTTGTCTAACTCAATGAAACTATGAGCCATGCCATGTAGGGCTGGCCACCAAAGACAAATGGGTCATTGTGGAGAATTCTGACAAAATGTGGTCCACTGGAGAAGGGAATGGCAAACCACTTCAGTATTCTTGTCTTGAGAACCCCATGAACAGTATGAAAAGGCAAAAAGATACGACACTGAAAGATGAACTCCCTAGGTCAGTATGTGCCCAATATGCTACTGGAGAGGAGTGAAGAAATAACCCTGGAAAGAATGAAAAGATGGAGCCAAAGCAAACAACACTCAGTTGTGGATGTGACTGGTGATGGAAATAAAGTCCCATTCTGTTAAGAGCAATATTGCATAGGAATCTGGAATGTTAGGTCTATGAATCAAGGCAAATTGGAAGTCATTAAACAGGAGATGGCAAGAGTGAATATCAGCATTTTAGGAATCAGTGAACTAAAATGGACTGGAATGGGTGAATTTAACTCATGACCATTATATCCACTATATATATTGAATGGCAAACCATTCAATATCACAGTAATCCAAGTTTATGCCCCAACCAGTAATGCTGAAGAAGTTGAATGGTTCTATGAGGACCTACAAGACTTCTAGAACTAACACCCAAACAGATGTCCCTTTCATTGTAGGGGACTGGAATGAAAAAGTAGGAAGTCAAGAGATACCTGGAGTAACAGGAAAATTTGGCCTTGGAGTACAAAATGAAGCAGGGCAAAGATTAACAGGGTTTTGCCAAGAGAATACACTGGTCATAGCAAACACCCTCTTCCAACAACACAAGAGAAGACTCTACACATGGACGTCATCAGATAATCAATACAAAAATCAGACTGATTATATTCTTTGCAGGCAAAGATGGAGAAACTCTATACAGTCCATAAAAACAAGATGGGGAGCTGACCGTAGCTCAGATCATGAACTCCTTGCTGCCAAATTCAGACTTAAATTGAAGAAAGTGGGGAAAACCACTAGACTATTCAGGTATGACTTAAATCAAATCCCTTATGATTATACAGTGGAAGTGACACAGATTCAAGGGATTAGATCTGATAAACAGAATGCCTGAAGAAGTATGGAAGGAGGTTTGTGACATTGTACAGGAGACAGGGATCAAGACCATCCCCAAGAAAAAGAAATGCAAAAGGGCAAACTGGCTGTCTGAGGAGGCCTTACAAATAGCTGAGAAAAGAAGAGAAGCTAAGGACAAAGGAGAAAAGAAAAGATGTTCCCACTTGAATGCAGAGTTCCAATGAATAGTAAGGAGAGATAAGAAAGCTTTCCTCAATATTCAGTTAAAAGAAATAGAGGAAAACAATAGAATGAGAAAGACTAGAGATCTCTTCAAGAAAATTAGAGATGCCAAAGCAACATTTTATGCAAAGATGGGCACAATAAAGACATAAATGGTATGGACCTAAAAGAAGTAGAAGATATTAAGAAGAGGTGGCAACAATATTGAGAAGAACAATACAAAAATGATCTTCATAACCAAGATAACCATGATCGTGTGATCACTCACCTAGAGCCGGACATCCTGGAATGCAAAGTCAATTAGGCCTTAGGAAGCATCACTGCGATCAAAGCTCGTGGAGTGAGGAATTTCAGCTGAGCTATTTCACATCCTAAAGATGATGCTGTTAAAGCTCCACTCAATATGCTAGCAAACTTGGAAAACTCAGCAGTGGCCACAGGACTGGAAAAAGTCACTTTTCATTCCAATCCCAAAGTAAGACAATGCCAAAGAATGCTCAAATTACCACACAATTGCACTCATCTCACATGCCAGCAAAGTAACGCTCAAAATTCTCAAAGCCAGGCTTCAATAGTGCGTGAACCATGAACTTCCAGATGCTAAAGCTGGATTTAGAAAAGGCAGAGGAACCAGAGATCAAATTGCCAACATCTGTTGGATCATCAAAAAAGCAAGAGAGTTCCAGAAAAACATCTACTTCTGCTTCATTCACTCCACCAAAGCCTTTGACTATGTGGAACACAACAAACTGTGGAAAATTCTGAAAGAGATGGGAATACCAGACCACCTGACCTGCCTCCTGAGAAATCTGTATTCAAGTCAAGAAGCAACAGTTAGAACTGGACATGGAACAACAGACTGGTTCCCAATCAGGAAAGGAATATGTCAAGGCTGTATACTGTCAACCCTACTTATTTAACTTATATGCAGAGTACATCATGCAAAATGCTGGTCTGGATGAAGCACAAACTGGAATCAAGATTGCCAGGAGAAATATCAATAACCTTAGATATGCAGATAAGAACAACCTTATAGCAGAAAACGAAGAAGAACTAAAGAGCCTCATGATGAAAGTGAAACAGTAGAGTGAAAAAGTTGGCTTAAAACTCAACATTCAGAAAACAAAGAACATGGCATCTGGTCCCATCACATCATGGCAAATAGATGGAGAAACGATGGAAACAGTGAGAGACTTTATTTTGGGGGGCTCCACAGTTCCTGCAGCTGGTGAATACAGTCATGAAATTAAAAGATGCTTACTCCTTGGAAGAAAATCTATGACCAACCTAGAGAGCATATTAAAAAGCAGAGATGTTAATTTGCCAACAAAGGTCATTCTAGTCAAAGCTATGGCTTTTCCAGTAGTCATGTATGGACTATAAATAAAGCTGAGCACCAAAGAATTGATGCTTTTTAACTGGAGTGTTGGAGAAGACTCTTGAGAGTCCCTTGGATTGCAAGGAGATCCAACCAGTCCATCCTAAAGGAAATCAGTCCTGAATATTCATTGGAAGGACTGATGCTGAATCTGAAACTCCAATACTTTGGCCACCTATGAGAAGAACTGACTTATTGGAAAAGACCCTGATGCTGGGAAAGATTGAAGGCAGAAGAAGGGGATGACAGAGGGTGAGATGGTTGCATGGAATCAGTGTGTCGATGGACACGAGTTTGAGTAAGCTCCTGGAGTTGGTGATGGTCAGGGAAGTGTGGCATGCTGCAGTCCATGGGGTTGCAAAGAGTTGGACATGACTGAGCAACTGAACTGCACTGGACTGAGGACCCTTATCCTGGGAAAGATTGAAGGCAGGAGGAGAAGGGGTGACAGAGGGCTAGATGGTTGGATGGTATCAACGACTCAATGGACAGGAGTTTGTGCAAACTCCAGGAGATAGTGAAGGAAAGGGAAGCCTTGCATGCTGCAATCCATATAGTCAAAAGAGTTGAAAATGACTCAGCATGTGGAACAACAATTTATAATTACGAGTCAAGTACATTCAGCAAACTGATTTTATAAGCAAAGGAGGAACAAATAAAGGAAGAGATTAGAAACACTTCAAATTAAACACTGTCTCTCAAACTGACACAGGTTGTGAATAAACAGATGATATCTACTAGCAATGGTGCAAGGACATGGATATACAGGTATAATACTCTGTTCAGTTCAGTTGCTCAGTCGTGTCCGCCTCTTTGCAACCCCATGAATCGCAGCACGCCAGGCCTCCCTGTCCATCACCAACTCCCGGAGTTCACTCAGACTCATGTCCATCGAGTCAGTGATCCCATGCAGCCATCTCATCCTCTGTCGTCCCCTTCTCCTCCTGCCCCCAATCCCTCCCAGCATCAAAGTCTTTTCCAATGAGTCAACTCTTCTCATGAGGTGGCCAAAGTACTGGAGTTTCAGCTTCAACATCATTTCTTTCAAAGAAATCCCAGGGTTGATCTCCTTCAGAATGGACTGGTTGGATCTCCTTGCAGTCCAATGGACTCTCAAGAGTCTTCTCCAACACCACAGTTCAAAAGCATCAATTCTTCTGCACTCAGCCTTCTTCACAGTCCAACTCTCACATCCATATATGACTACTGGAAAAAAAAAATAGCCTTGACTAGACGGACCTTAGTCGGCAAAGTAATGTCTCTGCTTTTAAATATGCTATCTAGGTTGGTCATAACTTTTCTTTCAAGGAGTAAGCAAGCGTCTTTCAATTTCATGGCTGCAATCACCAGCTGCAGTGATTTTGGAGCCCAAAAAAATAAAGTCTGACACTGTTTCCACTGTTTCCCCATCTATTTCCCATGAAGTGATGAGACCGGATGCCATGATCTTTGTTTTTTGAATGTTGAGCTTTAAGCCAACTTCTTCACTCTCCTCTTTCACTTTCATCAAGAGGCTTTTTAGTTCCTCTTCACTTTCTGCCATAAGGATGGTGTCATCTGCATATCTGAGGTTATTGATATTTCTCCCAGCAATCTTGATTCCAGCTTGTGTTTCTTCCAACCCAGCGTTTCTCGTGATGTACTCTGCATAGAAGTTAAATAAATAGGGTGACAATATACAGCCTTGATATACTCCTTTTACTATTTGGAACCAGTCTGTTGTTCCATGTTCAGTTCTAACTGTTGCTTCCTGACCTGAATACAGATTTCTCAGGAGGCAGGTCAGGTAGTCTGGTATTTCCATCTCTCTCAGAATTTTCCACAGTTTATTGTGGTCCACACAGTCAAAGGCTTTGGCATACTCAATAAAGCAGAAATAGATGTTTTTCTGGAACTCTCTTGCTTTTGCGATGATCCAGCAGATATTGGCAATTTGATCTCTGGTTCCTCTGCCTTTTCTAAAACCAGCTTGAACATCTGGAAGTTCACGGTTCACGTATTACTGAAGCCTGGCTTGGAGAATTTTGAGCATTACTTTACTAGCATGTGAGATGAGTGCAATTGTGCAGTAGTTTGAGCATTCTTTTGCATTGCCTTTCTTAGGGATTGGAATGAAAACTGACCTTTTCCAGTCCCGTGGCCACTGCTGAGTTTTCCAAATTTGCTGGCATATTGAGTGCAGCACTTTCACAGCATCATCTTTCAGGATTTGAAATAGCTCTACTGGAACTCCATCACCTCCACTAGCTTTGTTCATAGTGATGCTTTCTAAGGCCCACTTGACTTCACATTCCAGGATGTCTGGCTCTAGGTGAGTGATCACACCATCATGATTATCTTGGTCATGAAGATCTTTTTTGTATAGTTCTTCTGTGTATTCTTGCCACCCCTTCTAATATCGTTTGCTTCTGTTAAGTCCATACCATTTCTGTCCTTTATGGAGCCTTTCTTTGCATGAAATGTTCCCTTGGTATCTCTAATTTTCTTGAAGAGATCTCTAGTCTTTCCCATTCTGTCGTTTTCTTCTATTTCTTTGCATTGATCACTGAGGAAAGCTTTCTTATCTGTCCTTGCTATTCTTTGGAACTCTGCATTCAGATGCTTATATATTTCCTTTTCTGCTTTGCTTTTCACTTTTCTTCTTTTCACAGCTATTTGTAAGGCCTCCCAGACAACCATTTTGCTTTTTTGCATTTCTTTTTCATGGGGATGGTCTTGATCCCTGTTTCCTGTACACTGTCAAGAACCTCCATCCATAGTTCATCAGGCACTCTATCTATCAGAGCTAGTCGCTTCAATCTATTTCTCACTTCCACTGTATAATCATAAGGGATTTGATTTAGGTCATACCTGAATGGTCTAGCAGTTTTCCCTACTTTCTTCAATTTAAGTAACAGGATCAATTGGCACACAGTATCAATTGAGCAATTAGGCAGCATTTACCAAAAATAATGAAAATGCTAGATTCATTTCACCTAGTAAATGCAGATGAACATATATTTGCCATTGTTTATCAAGGTATTAGTTATAATTTGGGAAAATAGCAAACTTTATAAATTTCTAGGATAAGATGATTGGTCAAATAAATTGGTAGACCTACTCACAACAATATTTCATAGTCTTCAAAAAGTATACTTTTAGAAATGTTTTATGATGTGAGAAAATATTTATAATATAATGCTACGTGAAAAAGCATGACACAAAGCAACGTACTTAATCTTAGTAATATATATGTATGTTGTATGTGTGTGCATGCGTATTTGTCTGTATGTGTGTATTCAGAATTGCAACCTTAAATGAATGATAGAAAATACTCCACTCTGTTAGTAGTACTTTATTTCTGGATGATAGAAATATGGTGAGTTTTATTTTTCTATTATACTTTTCTATTTGCTTTTATGTTCTGAAGAAAATAACAAAGAATTTTAAATAGAAGAATTTTGATTGAGCAGAATTATGTGTCCAAAATATCTCAACAGCTTTTCTATCATTACTCCTATTTTTCTCTTGGTGCTGATGTGATAATATTCATTAGAAAAGCATCATTCATATATATTTCACATAATCTGAAGGTTAACAGGGTATTTTCTAAGGTAATATAATTTCTATATTTATCTTCTCTCAAATGTTCTGCAGTTTGCTTCAACTATCCACTTAAGATATTCATACTGACATAGAGCAGTCACTTTTTTCTTTTAGAACCATTTCTTCTAAATAAGATATACCCATTATTTACATATATCATCATATCAATTTTTCAAGACACTTTTGAAATCTTTAACTCTTTGGGTTCAATTGTTCAGTTCAGTTCAATTCAGTCGCTCAGTCATGCCCGACTCTTTGCTACCCCAAGAACTGCAGCACGCCAGGCCTCCCTGTTCATCACCAGCTCCCGGAGTTTACCCAAACACATGTCCATTGAGTCAATTAAACTGTTAGATTCAAGTAATTTATTGTATTCCCCATGTGTGATGATTAAAGACATTTGCTCAGTCATGTCCAACTCCTTAGCCCCATGGACTATAGCCTATCATGCTCCTCTGTCCATGGGATTTTATAGGCAAAAATACTGGAGTGGGTTGCCATTCTCTTCTCCAAGTGATCTTCCTGACCCAGGGTTCCAATCCCCATCTCTTGTTTCTCTTGCATTGCCAGACAAATTCTTTACCACTAGCACCACCTGGGAAGATGGATTAAAGAAAGTGAGAGTCGTTTATTTTCCAGGATGTTTATTTCTGAGAAAGAAAGGGATTGTCTATTCATTTTATTCATTTTGTAATATCACATATATTGTTCTTCAGAATATCTAATTTATAGTTTTTTACCTGCATCTGAAATTGCAGTTTTAAATCTTCAAGGCTCCCCTCGTAGCTCAGCTGGTAAAGAATCTGCCTGCAAAGTAGGAGACCTGGGTTCAGTCTCTGGGTTGGGAAGATCCCCTGGAGAAGGGAATCTAGAAGGCTACCCACTTCAGTATTCTGGCCTGGAGAATTCCATGGACCATAAGTTCATGGGGTCACAAAGAGTCAGACATGATGGAGCAGCTTTCACTTTTCAAACAAATTGGTGAATCTAAGGCCAAACAAAATTTCCTTCTTTCCCTCTATTCATTAATCTATACAAAAGAGAATTTCACTTTGCATGTCTGCCTTAGACTAAGAGAACAAACAGAAGAGAGAGTTCATGGTCTAATTAATACTACCTCAAGAGATTCACATGGAGAAGGCAATGGCACCCCCACTCCAGTACTCTTGCCTGGAAAATCCCATGAATGGAGGAGCCTGGTAGGCTGCAGTCCATGAGGTCACTAAGACTCGGACACAACTGAGCGACTTCACTTTCACTTTTCACTTTCATGCATTGGAGAAGGAAATGGCAACCCACTCTAGTGTTCTTGCCTGGAGAATCCCAGGGACAGAGGAGCCTGGTAGAAGGCCTTCTATGGGGTTACACAGAGTCAGAAAATGACTGAAGTGACTTAGCAGCAGTAGCAGCAAGAGATTCACAAGGAAACAATTTTAATAAGTCTTTGCCAAATTGGATCCTGGGTTTTATAGATGCTGAAGAAGAGATACTTAACTTTTGCTTGGAAGGTGAAGAAAGAGGTTTTATTTGTTTGCTGAGGCTGCTGTAACAAAGATCAGAAATTAGGTGGCCCACCCAGCAGGAATTCATTGTCTCATAATGCTGGAGAGTAGGACTACTAAAGGTTCCTTCTGAGGGCTATGAGAGGCCTGTTCCAGGACTCTCTCCTTGGCTTAAAGATGGACATTTTCTCCATGTCTCTCTACATGTTCCCTCTATATGTGTCTCTTTCTTCACGTGCAATATTCTTCTAAGAATACTAGTCATACTGGAGTAGGGCCCTATCCTACAATGGTCAGACTTCATCTTAACTAATTATACTGCAGCAGATCTGTTTTCAAAGGGTTCACATTCTGAGGCACTAATTGTTCGAACTTCAGCACATGAATTTGGGGAAGACACAATTCACCTGTAATAGGGATAGTAGAGGAATAGTTTTCTTAAAGGATAATCCTTGAATTTAGTTGAAAAAGGATAAGGAAGGGTAATGAGGAGAGATAAGCAGGTAAGATTGTTCATGAGAAGATCAGGAAAGTCAAAGACAAGAAGACATTTAAGATAAGGTATGAGTGTGGTCCAGGAGGAGACTGAAGTCTTGGCAGAGGATTATATACCCAGCTTGCAAATACAGAATTCATGGTGAAGTAGCAGGAAGCCTGAAAATAGTTTTACACATGTTCAGATTTGAATTTTAATAGTGATTACTCTGGTAACACGTGGTCCTTTTGAAGTTTATTCTATCTACCAGCAGGACTGTATTTAGTTCAGCATGCTCTATTCATTGAGAGGTCTCACCTGCCTTCTTTAGGCTTCTTTCAATTCTATTTCCAAAACTTGGCTGCTGATTTTATTCTCTTGATTCTCTCAAAACCTGTTGCCTTTTGTCATCTCCTAAATTATTAAATTCAGTAAGAATATAAGCCAAAAATTTTCATATATAATATTTATTACTTATAAAACAAATGTATGGCAAAACCAATACAGTATTGTAAAGCAAAATAAAGTAAAAAATAAAAATTAAAAAATAAATAAATATATAGCAAAAAATAATAATAATAATAAAACAAATAAAGATAAGTAAATACTCAGGGTGGTTTAAATTCTTGTTTGAAATTATTCTTTTAATCTCATATCAGAAACTAACAATGAAAATAATTCAGAATCATAACAAAATATTTTAGTTTTAAAATGAGTCTCTGATTCTTCCATATTAAGCTTCCATAAGTTTGTCATTTAGCAATTATTAAATCTATGAGTGCATGCTCACATGTCATTAACTTCCTTGCAGAAAGCATTTTAAATAAATTTTCTTTTATTCTAACATTTCTTTCAGCCCAAGGATGACCTCAAGCAGGCTTACATGTTTCATGAGTCTCCTAAAATCTTTCCAATTATAAAGTAACTGCCTAAATTTAAATCCAAAGAAACTTAATTGATTAAAAGATTATTACCAGAAGCCCTGTTTATCTAGTTCACATTTTCAACATTTGCTCTAACTATCCTAAATGCATAAGTACCACCATCATGAGCATTAATTAAAATATTAATAAACAGAGCTAATATCAGAACTTATCTATACTTGTGATTAAAGAATGAATATAAAGCAGCATGAAATACCATTTTCAAATGCTTTCTCAAAGTTGTTTATATCAGATTGAAAAGATGGGTGTTTCATCATGTCTTGGGAAGGGCACCATATGGACATTGTGCCACTTCACAAAAAGCAAGAAATCCCTTAGCTGAGACAACTGCATGGAAAATGCTTTTTTACTGGCTCCCTCTGAAGCTCCTACTCAAATATTTGGAAGAAGGTGTAGAATAAAGTGTTTCACATAAGGTGAAATTTTTAAAAAATAAATATTAAGCATCATGTTCCCCAATTTTTATTAAATAAAATATTTGATTAAACTACTTTTAAATGTACTATATGTATTTCTGGCTTCTCAATAAATCATGCTGACTAATTGACCTTTCTCATAATTACTCAGTCATCAGGAACATGAGTAATTTTCTTATACCTAATGATAAAAATATCTCCAGAGATATTAAGGTATAAGAGTATCATCTAAGTAATTTATTCAAGGATGAGATAAGTGATTAGACTAAAGTTGTAACCAAACCTAAGATGCTATTAATTGAATTGTCTCAATTCAGTCCAGTTCAGTTCAGTCGCTCAGTTGTGTCTGACTCTTTGTGACCCCATGAAACGCAGCACGCCAGGCCTCCCTGTCCATCACCAACTCCCGGAGTTCACTCAGACTTGTGTCCATCAAGTCAGTGATGACATCCAGCAATCTCATCCTCTGTCGTCCCCTTCTCCTCCTGCCCCCAGTCCCTCCCAGCATCAGAGTCTTTTCCAATGAGTCAGTTCTTCGCATGAGGTGGCTAAAGTACTGGAGTTTCAGCTTCAGCATCATTCCCTCTAAAGAAATCCCAGGGCTGATCTCCTTCAGAATGGACTGGTTGGATCTCACGCAGTCCAACGGACTCTCAAGAGTCTTCTCCAACACCACAGTTCAAAAGCATCAATTCTTCGGCGCTCAGCTTTCTTCACAGTCCAACTCTCACATCCATACATGACAAATGGAAAAACCATAGACTTGACTGAATGGACCTCTGTTGGCAAAGTAATGTCTCTGCTTTTGAATATGCTATCTAGGTTGGTCATAACTTTTCTACCAAGGAGTAAGCGTCTTTTAATTTCATGGCTTCAATCACCAGCTGCAGTGATTTTGGAGCCCAGAAAATAAAGTCTGACACTGTTTCCACTGATTCAGCATCTATTCCCCATGAAGTGATGGGACCAGATGCCATGATCTTCCTTTTCTGAATGTTGAGCTTTAAGCCAACTTTTTCATTCTCCACTTTCACTTTCTTCAAGAGGCTTTTTAGTTCCTCTTCACTTTCTGCCATAAGGGTGGTGTCATCTGCATATCTGAGGTGCTTGATATTTTTCCCGGCAATCTTGATTCCAGCTTGTGCTTGTTCCAGCCCAGCGTTTCTCGTGATGTACTCTGCATAGAAGTTAAATAAACAGGGTGACAATATACAGCCTTGATGTACTCCTTTTCCTATTTGGAACCAGTCTGTTGTTCCATGTCCAGTTCTAACTGCAGCTTCCTGACCTGCATACAGGTTTCTCAAGAGGCAGGTCAGGTGGTCTGGTATTCCCATCTCTTGAAGTATTTTCCTCAATTTATTGTGATCCACACAGTCAAACGCTTTGGCATAGTCAATAAAGCAGAAATAGATGTTTTTCTGGAACTCTCTTGCTTTTGCGATGATCCAGCAGATATTGGCAATTTGATCTCTGGTTCCTCTGCCTTTTCTAAAACCAGCTTGAACATCTGGAAGTTCACGGTTCACGTATTACTGAAGCCTGGCTTGGAGAATTTTGAGCATTATTTTACTAGCATGTGAGATGAGTGCAATTGTGCAGTAGTTTGAGCATTCTTTTGCATTGCCTTTCTTTGGGATTGGAATGAAAAGTGACCTTTTCCAGTCCTGTGGCCACTGCTGAGTTTTCCAAATTTGCTGGCATATTGAGTGCAGCACTTTCACAGCATCATCTTTCAGGATTTTAACTAGCTCTACTGGAACTCCATCACCTCCACTAGCTTTGTTCATAGTGATGCTTTCTAAGGCCCACTTGACTTCACATTCCAGGATGTCTGGCTCTAGGTGAGTGATCACACCATCGTGATTATCTTGGTCATGAAGATCTTTTTTGTATAGTTCTTCTGTGTATTCTTGCCACCTCTTCCTAATATCTTCTGCTTCTGTTAGGTCCATACCATTTCTGTCCTTTATCGAGCCCATCTTTGCATAAAATGTTCCCTCGGTATCTCTAATTTTCTTGAAGAGATCTCTAGTCTTTCCCATTCTGTCGTTTTCTTCTATTTCTTTGCACTGATCACTGAGGAAGGCTTTCTTATCTGTCCTTGCTATTCTTTGGAACTCTGCATTCAGATGCTTATATATTTCCTTTTCTGCTTTACTTTTCACTTTTCTTCTTTTCACAGCTATTTGTAAGGCCTCCCCAGACAGCTATTTTGCTTTTTTGCATTTCTTTTCCATGGGGATGGTCTTGATCCCTGTCTCCTGTACACTGTCAAGAACCGCCATCCATAGTTCATCAGGCACTCTATCTATCAGATCTAGGCCCTAAAATCTATTTCTCACTTCCACTGTATAATCATAAGGGATTTGATTTAGGTCATACCCGAATGGTCTAGTGATTTTCCCTACTTTCTTCAATTTAAGTCTCCATTTGGCAATACGGAATTCATGATCTGAGCTACAGTCAGCTCCTGGTCTTGTTTTTGTTGACAGTATAGAGCTTCTCCATCTTTGGCTGCAAAGAATATAATCAATCTGATTTTGGTGTTGACCATCTGGTGACATCCATGTGTAGAGTCTTCTCTTGTGTTGTTGGAAGAGGGTGTTTACTTTGACCAGTGCATTTTCTTGGCAAAACTCTATTGGTCTTTGCCCTGCTTCATTCCATATTCCAAGGCCAAATTTGCCTGTTACTCCAGGTGTTTCTTGACTTCCTACTTTTTCATCCAGTCCCGTATAATGAAAAGGACATCTTTTTTGGGTGTTAGTTCTAAAATGTCTTGTAGGTCTTCATAGAACTGTTCAGCTTCAGCTTCTTCCGTGTTCCTGGTCAGGGTGTAGACTTGGATTACTGTGATATTGAATGGTTTGCCTTGGAAACGAACAGAGATCATTCTGTCATTTTTGAGATTGCCTCCAAGTACTGCATTTTGGACTCTTTTGTAGACCATGATGGCTACTCCATTTCTTCTGAGGGATTCCTGCCTGCCATAGTAGATATAATGGTCATCTGAGTTAAATTCACCCATTTCAGTCCATTTTAGTTCGCTGATTCCTAGAATGTCAACGTTCACTCTTGCCATCTCTTGTTGACCACTTCCTTTTTGCCTTGATTCATGGACCTAACATTCCAGGTTCCTATGCAATATTGCTCTTTACAGAATCAGACCTTGCTTCTATCACCAGTCACATCCACAACAGGGTATTGTTTTTGCTTTGGCTCCATCCCTTCATTCTTCCTGGAGTTATTTCTCCACTTATCTCCAGTAGCATATTGGGTACCTACTGACCTGGGGAGTTTCTTTCGGTATCCTATAATTTTGCCTTTTCATACTGTTCATTGGGTTCTCAAGGCAATAATACTGAAGTGGTTTTCCATTCCTTTCTCCAGTGGACCACATTGTGTCAGACCTCTCCACCATGCCCACCCATCTTGGGTGGCCCCACAAGGCATGGCTTAGTTTCACTGAGTTAGACAAGGCTGTGGTCCTAGTGTGATTAGATTGACTAGTTTTCTGTGATTATGGTTTCAGTGTTTCTGCCCTCTTGCAACACCTACGGTCTTATTTGGTTTTCTCTTACCTTGTATCTGGGATATCTCTTCACAGCTGCTCCAGCAAAGCACAGCTGCTGCTCTTTACCTTGGATGAGGGCTATCTCCTCATCGCGGCCCCTCTTGGCCTGAATGTGGAATAGCTCCTCTAGGTCCTCTGGTGCCCGCTCAGCCACCGCTCCTTAGAAATGGAGTCACTCCTCCTGGCCGCCACTCCTGGCCTCAGGCGTGGGGCAGCTCCTCCCGACTGCCGCCCATAGCCTTGGACGCAGGGTAGCTCCTCTAGGCTGCTGCCCCCGACCTTGGACGTGGGGTAGCTCCTCTTGGCCACCGCCCCTCAGGCATGGGGTCCTCCCGACCTCTGCCCCTGACCTTGGACGTGGGTAGCTCCTCTGGGCCCCTCTCTGCACGTTGTCACAGCCGCCCGCACTCTGACTATATCTCTTCCATTTTCTTATTCTGTATCTCTATATAAACAAGGCTTCCAATGTTATTCCAGAGACTCTACTTTAGATTACTACCTTTTGAAAGTTAAATCTTTGAGAATACCTTAATTAGAAATTTGTTACTTCATACTGCTCGTGGCTCAGGTTCACATGGTTCAGGATAGTTATAACGAATGTTGAAAATTTGCCTGAAAGCAAAGTTCTTCAAGAACTGTAACTGTACCATGTTATTATGGAATTAGAATTTTTTCAGGAACTTGGGTTATTTTAAGCTAAAACTGAAGTTTGATTTCTACTGTCCTCTAATGTCATATTTACATATTTAAGTAAGTCAGTAGATAAAGATTCTAGGAAAGGATGTATGGAAGAAGGACAGAATTATTGAGATATTGTTATTCACCTATGGGATACAATATGGAGAATGTTGGGGGTTTTTGTTCTGGTTGTTGTTAACTTATTTGGTTTTAGGTCCATGGTCAGGGCACTAGTTCCCAACTCTTAACTACTGAACCACCAGGGGAGTTCAAAGAGAGATTTTTTATAAGCTCATAACTGCCACTACTCAATACAAATCTCCTCTTGAGATTTTTTTAAGGGTTGATTCTGTAATCCTTATGGTGATATTCTTTAGTTAGTGCTAAGATGATGATAATAATAGTAAGGAGGAGGAGGAAGACAAGGCAAGTGGCATTATTTATAGTCTGGAACAGTTAGAGAAGACTTTAAAAAGAAAAATTTGAGCTTCATAAGTGATCCAAATTCAATATCTGAGGATCTCTTTTCTAACAGAGCACAAGCAATGTGTGTTAGCAGATGGAGAAATGAACTACTGTGATGTTGGAAGACCTGCAAACAAATTATAATAACCAGAGATAAAATTATTCAATATAAAGATAGAATGGTATTACCATAGAGTGGCAGGATTGACATAGAAGAAAATGGATCAGTGTATCAATCCTACTACTCTATGGTAATACCATAAATATCTATTTCTGCTTTATTGACTATGCCAAAGCCTTTGATTGTGTGGATCACAACAAACTGTGGAAAATTCTTAAAAGGACAGAAATACCAGACGACCTGACCTGCCTCCTGAGAAAACTGTATGCTGGTCAAGAAGCAACAGTTAGAACTGAACATGGAAAAACAGACTGGTTCTGAACTGGGAAAAGAGTATGTCAGGGTTGTATATTGTAACCCTGCTTATTTAACTTACATGCAGAGTGCATCATGTGAAATGCTGGACAGGAGGAAGCACAAGCTAGAAACAAGATTGCCAGGAGAAATATCAATAACCTCAGATATGCAGATGACACCACCCTTATGGCAGAAAGTGAAGAAGAACTAAAGAGCTTCCTGATGAAAGTGAAAGAGAAGAGTGAAAAAGATGGCTTAAAACTCAACATTCAGAAAACTAAGATTATGGCATCCGGTCCCATCACTTTATGTAAAATGGAGAAGCAATGGAAATAGTGAGAGACTTTATTTTCTTGGGTTCCAAAATCACTGCAGCTGGTGACTGCAGCCATGAAATTAAAAGAGGCTTGCTCCTTGGAAGGAAAGTTATGACCAACATAGACAGCATATTAAAAAGCAGAGACATTAATTTTCCAACAAAGGTCCATCTAGTCAAAGCTATGGTTTTTCCAATAGTCATGTATGGACATGAGAGTTGGACTATAAAGAAACTGAACGCTGAAGAATTAATGCTTTTGAACTGTGGTATTGGAGAAGACTCTTGAGAGTCCCGTGGAATGCAAGGAGATCCAACCAGTCCATCCTAAAGGAAATCAGTCCTGAATATTCATTGGAAGGACTGATGCTGAAGCTGAAACTCCAATACTTTGGCCACCTGACATTAAGAACTGATTCCTTGGAAAAGACCCTGATACTGGGAAACATTGAAGGCAGAGGAGAAGTGGACGACAGAGGATGAGATTGTTGAAATGAATCAGCGACTCAATGGACGTGAGTTTGAGTAAGCTCGGAGAAATGGTGATGGACATGGAAGAATGGCGTGCTGCAGTCCATGGGGTCACACATAGTTGGACATGACTGAGAGACTGAACTGAATGATGGTGTAAGATAGAACCTAAACTTGAAAGTACTAGATAAAATAGCTGAAAATTTAGATTAAAGAATTTTGTTGGAGGACCTTTGTTGGAGCCTTTCCTAAAATGTATGATTTAAAAGACTAATTATGTTGATAAACTGTAACATTTTATATGTTTTAAATTTTAAGCAGTTTAGGAAACACTGAATAAAAAGAAGCTTATCTCTTTATCCTGAAGAACTCTTAGGCCTTAATTTGTTAACACAGCTTGCTTATGTCTTAGAAGAAGGTATGAGCTGGGGATATGAACTGGGAAATATTTCTATTTAAAAACGTACACTCAGTGAAGCTTTTAGAACTGGAGAATGAACATACATTTTAGAGGATTAATCAAGCTATGTTATGTGTAAATATATGAAATGGATAATTCTCTAATATTTTCTTTTATAGCAATTATCACAATGTACAAGTGTGGATTTATTTGCTTAATTTTTTGTTCAACATTTATCTCTCTCACTATCCAGGAAGATTTATCCAGAGCAGGGAATGTAGCTCTTTGCTCACTAGTTCTTCCCATCATATAACCCAATGCCTAACACATTGTAGACATTTAATTTGCTGAATAAATTATTGTAAAGTAAGGATGTCTGAAAATAGTATACTTTTGTACCATATTACTTTGGGCAGTACTACTAAGAGATGCTGAGTCTGAACTAGATTGACTGAATGGTAAAGAAAGGAAAGGGAAGACATTGAATGTCCAATATAGAAGGAAAGAAAGGAGAAGTAAAAGATGACTCCAAGAAACAGCATTAGGAGAATTAAAACACAGTTAGCCAAAGCAAGAAATCAAGAAGGGAAGCACAATGTCTGGTACAGATTAGGAGCTTAACAAATATTTTAAAGTTCTGCTTTAGAACAGTTGAATTGTATTTAGAAATAGGTAACTCATTAAGCAGTTAGAAACTAAATCAGACATGGTGGTATATATTAAGAATCATTTGTAGAAAGAGACATTCTTCTCAGTGGATGAAAATTCCTGGGAAATATGTGAGGAAAGAGAATGGAAGCACTGTTAGTCTTAAAACAAGTCACTTGCCTAAAAGCTGAATTAGAAGTATTTAAAAAGCCTTTTCATGGTACCAGGCACCATCCTTTCCTTCTTGATTTCTTGTTTTGATTGCTGATGTTGTAATATCAGCATTAAAGACCATAAATGTGTTTATCCTAATAACAGTCCTTTGATCTTGAAGACAAACTGGTTTCCTTGTAATAATAGCAAATCAAATTGTGGATAATACTTGCAGGCTTTCAGATATTGTAATAATAAGATGAAAACAAACCCATGCAATCTGAGTATTTTTGAAATGTGAGTGCATGAATAATCAAAAAACAAACGAGCCTCAGATGATACACTTGGAGTCCAAGAATCACCATGATACTGTCTTGATGAGGGAGTTTCAGAGACTACTTCAGGTGAAGTAATGGTTTTAAAAATGTTTCTTGAAGTAGGACATGGAGAGAGATTGGCAGGTTTCCATATTCCTGTGGCAAAGGGTTTCTCAGTGAATAAATTAGAAACATTTGTCATTTGAAAAATGCAAGACTGTGCCAACTGATGAAGACAGCCAGAGTATTTATCACAAGAAATCTTGGAAAGATTGAACTTACCATTGTCCTTTTAACTTTCCAGGGATGAAATATTAGGCAAAGATAAAATTGGCAGTTCAGTTCAGTTCAGTCACTCAGTCGTGTCTGACTCTTTGCAACCCCATGAACCGCAGCATGCCAGGCCTCCCTGTCCATCACCAATTCCCGGAGTCCACCCAAACACATGTCCATTGTGTCGGTGATGCTGTACAACCATCTCATCCACTGTCGTCCGCTTCTCCTGCCCTCAGTCTTTCCCAGCATCAAGGTCTTTTCAAATGAGTCAGCTCTCCGCATCAGGTGGCCAAAGTATTGGAGTTTCAGCTTTAACATCCGTTCCTCCAATGAACACCCAGGACTGGTCTCTGTTAGGATGGACTGGTTGGATCTCCTTGCAGTCCAAGGGACTCTCAAAAGTCTTCTCAAACACCACAGTTCAAAAGCATCAATTCTTCGGCACTCAGCTTTCTTTATAGTCCAACTCTCACATCTATACATGACTACTGGAAAAGCCATAGCCTTGATTAGACGGACCTTTGTTGGCAAAGTAATGTCTCTGCTTTTTAATATGCTGTCTAGGTTGGTCATAACTTTCCTTCCAAGGAGCAAGCGTCATTTAATTTCATGTCTGCAATCACCAGCTGCAGTGATTTTGGAGCCCATAAAAATAAAGTCAGCCTCTGTTTCCACTGATTCCCCGCCTATTTGCCATGAAGTGATGGGACCAGATGCCATGATCCTAGTTTTCTGAATGTTGAGCTTTAAACCAACTTTTTCACTCTCCCTTTTCACTTTCATCAAGAGGCTCTTTAGTTCTTCTTCACTTTCTGCTGTAAGGGTGGTGTCACCTGCATATCTGAGGTTATTGATACTTCTCCTGGCAATCTTGATTCCCGGTTGTGCTTCCTCCAGCCCAGAGTTTCTCATGATGTACTCTGCATATAAGTTAAATAAGCAGGGTGACCATATACAGCCTTGACATACTCCTTTTCCTATTTGGAACTAGTCTGTTGTTTTATGATGTCCAGTTCTAACTGTTGCTTCCTGACCTGTATACATGTTTCTCAAGAGGCAGGTCAGGTGGTCTGGTATTCCCATCTCTTTCAGAATTTTCCACAGTTTATTGTGATACACACAGTCAAAGGCTTTGGCATAGTCAATAAAGCAGAAATAGATGTTTTTCTGGAGCTCTCTTGCTTTTCCATGATCCAGCAGATGTTGGCAATTTGATCTCTGGTTCCTCTTCCTTTTCTAAAACCAGCTTGAACATCTGGAAGTTCATGGTTCAGATATTGCTAAAGCCTGGCTTGGAGATCAGCCAATGTGATCACACAGACTACAGCCTTCTCTAACTCAATGAAACTCAGCCATGCCATGTGGGGCTACCCAAGACAGACAGCTCATGGTGGAGAGGTCTGACAGAATGTGGTCCACTGGAGAAGGGAATGGCAAACCACTTCAGTATTCTTGCCTTGAGAACCCCATGAACAGTATGAATAGGCAACAAGATAGGACACTGAAAGATTAACTCCCCAGGTCAGTAGGTGCCCAGTATGCTACTGGAAATCAGTGTAGAAATAATTCCAGAAAGAATGAAGAGATGGAGCCAAAGCAAAAACAACACCCAGATGTGGATGGGACTGATGATAGAAGCAAGATTTAATGATGTAAAGAGCAATATTGCATAGGAACTTGGAATGTTAGGTCCATGAATCAAGGCAAATTGGAAGTGGTCAAACAGGAGATGGCAAGTGTGAACAATGACATTCTAGGAATCAGCGAACTCAGACAGACTGAAATGAGTGAATTTAACTCAGATGACCATTATATCTACTACTGTGGGCACGAATCCCTTAGAAGAAATGGAGTAGCCATCATGGTCAACAAAAGAGTCTGAAATGCAGTACTTGGATGCAGTCTCAAAAACGACTGAATGATCTCTGTTCGTTTCCAAGGAAAACCATTCAATATCACGGTAATCCAAGTATATGCCCCGACCAGTAATGCTGAAGAAGCTGAAGTTGAATGGTTCTATGAAGACCTACAAGACCTTTTAGAACTAACACCCAAAAAAGATGTCCTTTTCATTATAGGGGACTGGAATGCAAAAGTAGGAAGTCAAGAAACACCTGGAGTAACAGGCAAATTTGGCCTTGGAGTACAGAATGAAGCAGGGCAAAGGCTAATGGCATTTTGCCAAGAGAACACACCAATCATAGCAAACACCCTCCTCCAACAACTTAAGAGAAGTCTCTACACATGGACATCACCAGATGGTCAACACCGAAATCAGATTGATTATATCCTTTGCAGCCAAAGATGGAGAAGCTCTATACAGTCAGCAAAAACAAGACCGGGAGCTGACTGTAGCTCAGATCATGAACTCCTTATTGCCAAATTCAGACTTAAATTAAAGAAAATTGGCATAAAGGGTCTAAAAAACCCTAGAGAATGCAAAGGTACTGAAAAACAGATGTTTTGATACACATATTCTTATTGCTTGAGTCAACCTCTGCAGGCATAATTCTCAAGTGGTTGAAATTCTCTTTGGTTTAAATTATGAATAGAGAAGGATTTGAGGAATATATCAAGATGAATATTTCTGCTTCTTCAGCTAGTTTAGGCTGTGCTAGTGAGTGCTGCTATTTAAATGCATTTGATTCAGAGAGTGTTGATAGGAAGACTGTTGGCTGTATGCTTTGGTTGTAAAAAAATTCCCTTTAGCTCTTCAATTTAGATTTTAAAAAATAATGTTCAAGAGAGAAGAGAATCTATGCAGTGATAATCTAAAAAATAATATACTCTCAACTTTGATTTATGGAATTTATTGGAAGGATATTAACAGGAAGAGATTAATATTTTTGTCTTGCCTTTTTAAGTCCCTTTGAAAACCTGAAAATCTAAAAATCCCTCTTTAGGATATTTCCTAAGGGTATGTAGTAAGACAGGAAATCAGGTTGCTTCTGAGTCAAAGTCCATATACTAGACGTGAAGCTGCACACTTCTATAATATACCAGGCAATGGAGGTGTTTCAGAAAGAAAGCAAATGATGCTTCTGTATGTCATGTGTGTAATATTTATGTGCTTTCTTGTGTGTTATGACCTACTCAATTCCTGAAACACTTTTTTCATCCTACCTTATATTTCCATACTTTCGACATTCAAAAAAGCTTAAACTCTTTATCATCAGATAAAAGAGAGCAATGTTACTTCTCTCACTGCTACCCCTTCATTCTATTTGTACCTATGAAGTATTCTGTGTGTAAATAACCATCAAATGTGTGTGTGTGTGTGCGGTAAAACTACTGATAAATTCATGTTTGATAAATTCTCAAATATTGCTTTCTAAATATCACTGTAAATGCAATGCATTGTCTGCTAATGGGGGAAAAAATGGTGGCTTTGGAGTCAGGAAAAAATGAAATCTAATCTCAGTCTACTAATTACTCTGTGTGTGACCTTATGCACATCACAAACTCACCAAACTTTAATTAGTTTATTATTGAAATACAATAATATATGGATGTCTATTTGTCTTGATGAAACAAGATAATTGATTATAAATTGTTTCAAAATTTTCCAAAGCTATATAAATAAAAGTCACTATAATCATCTTTAGTTCTCATATTCTTTCACTAATACAGCTAATGTTTTTAAAGTACCTACTCTAAACCAGATATTCAATACTAAAGTTACTAGAAATGTATGTTGTTGAAAGGGTAGACATGGTCCCTCTCCTTACAGAGGTGTCAATCTAGTGAACAAGATTTATTTGAATAAGTAATCAAAATGTGATCAAAAGCTATTGCAGGATACAGTTGGAACATACAGAGAAGAGGACAGTTGGAACATATTGAATAAAGAGAGGCTATTTTCCCTTCCAAACTAAATTTTTAGAAAAGAGCAAGGAAATGTGCCCTCAGCAAAAGCAGAGCTATTTATGAAGACCCTCATAGAAAAAAAAAAGATCAGGTAGTCCTGATCGTGGCAAAAGAAGCCACGATTACAAAGAGCACTGAAAACAAGGAGAAGAGTGGCACCTATCCAGGCGGAACAGAGCACTGAGAGTGGAGGGCCCCAGTCAGCCCAGAGGACAATATCATACTTGCAAGCCACAGTAAAAAACTTTTAACTTTGTCTGGAAGGCAGAGAGGAGACATTGAAGTATTTGAAGTAAGAAGATGACATAGTATTTGTGTTTTTAAAAGGTCACCCCCAGCTTCACTGTGGTGGGAGAAAAATAGAGTGGTAGAGACAGGTACATAGGCAGGAGACAATAATTGAACAACATTGCTGGGGAGTTGAAATGAAGAAAAACCTTCCTGAATCAAGATAAGTTTTGGCTATTGAAGGATTCGGACTTGGTGATTGTTGGATGTGGAAAGTGAGAGAATGAGAGGAGCCAAGAATATTGCTAAGCTTTCTATCTTGAGAAACTAGGTGAACTGTGTGGCTGTTCTCTGAGACTGAGAACACAGGAAGAGGAGGTTTGGGCAGAACACTCAGTGAATACTTAAAACTAGATGGTGCAATTCTACAGGCTTGGTAGGTGCTCTGATTTTAGAGAGGACTAGACAGATAGAGGTTAAATATGTGCCGAGAGTCATACAACTGGCATACAAGGAACTGGCTTCAGAGTCTAAATTCTTGACCATGATGATAGACTCATACCTTTGAAAAGCATCTCTTCAATTATGAACATTGTTATGTTTGAGATGTTCATAAAACACAAAGTGGAAATGATGAGGGAAATAAATCTGAGTAGAAATTTGAAAAACTTCATAGCCATCACTCATCAAAGTTAAACGAAAAGAGTTGGGAAAGGTGAGTGAGATTGTAAAGACTGAAAGGGAGAGAGCATACAATTAAAAGGGCAACAAGACTAGCTGGGGAATAACCCTAATATTTTAAATGTCAATGTTTGGAAGAGAAGATGGATCTTCTTAAAAGACTGAAATTGAGGAACATAAGCAGAAGGATAAATGTCAGAAGAATGCGAAGTCAGGGGAGCAAAAGGAAGAGAGTGTTTGTGAAAAAAAAAAAAAAATGTCGTTCTAGTCCAATACTCCTAGTAGGTCAGATAAGAAGGGATTAAAAGTATGAAGGGGATTAAAGAAAGGAAAACTTTCTTTTAAACATGGAAGTTAATCTCCTACTTACCTTATTGAGCTGAACTTACAACCAAAATTCCACCAAACTAAAATAAAATTTTAAATGCATTTACTCCCAAGGAGAGAGAAAATTGAAGAAAAGATACCAAGAGATAAGAGATTTCAACAAATTTTAAGAAGACAGGGAAAGACAATGGAGTTTATATTTATCTGTATAGAAAGTACATTGTCAGCTACATTATAATATACCCACAGACATGCATGCATGCTAAGTCGCTTCAGTTGTTTCCAACTCTGTGCAACCCCATAGACGGCAGCCCACCAGGGTCCTCCGTCCACAGGATTCTCCAGGCAAGAACACTGGAGTGGGTTGCCATTTCCTTCTCCACAAAGGGATACAAAAATTAATTTGCTTCATAGCTCTCCTTGAGAGTCTTGGAGACAAGTACCAGACAAAGAACTGGAGAAACTTAGTAGTGAAAATAGAAAAACTGACTTAGATCCTTATTTACAAAACTGCATAGTTATGCCTCAAGCAGAAGACCAGAACATTCTTTGACTGACTGCCAGTCATCCTGCAGTGAAACTTATTATGCATACAAAGCTTCCAATTAGCTCTGTAGGGAGTCACTCTTCATAATTGAAGGACAGCCAGGGATCACCAGATACTTGTGAAAAACCTCTATCATGAAAGATAAAGACCAAAAGACCAAACAGAAAATGGAACTCAGAATAAATGCAAGGAGCAAGGGGGAAAAGGCACACACACAAAAAAAGTCCATCAAATTGTAGTGCTGGAGAAGACTCTTGAGAGTCCCTTCAACTGCAAGGAGATCAAGCCAATCAATCCTAAAGGAAATCAACCCTGAATATTCATAGGAAGGACTGATGCTGAAGCTGAAGCTCCAATACTTTGGGTACCTGATGCAAAGAGCCAAATCATTGGAAAAGACCCTGATGCTGGGAATGACTGAAGACAGGAGAGAAGGAAGTGACAGAGGATGAGATGATTAGATAGCATCACCAACTCAGTGAACGTGAATTTGAGCAAACTCTAGGAGATAGTGAAGGACAGAGAAACCTGGCATTCTGCAGTCCATAGGATTGCAAAGATTCAGACTTGACTTAGGAACTTAACAACGATATCTTCTAAGAGAAATGAAAGTGATATGGCACCCTGAAATAGAATCATGATACTATGAAAAAGTGGGCCTCCCTGGTGGCTCAGAGGTTAAAGCATCTGCCTGCAATGCGGGAGACCTGGGTTTGATCCCTGGGTCGGGAAGATCCCCTGGAGAGGGAAATGGCAACCCACTCCAGTATTCTTGCCTGGAAAATCCCATGGAGAGAGGAGCCTGATAGGCTACAGTCCACAGGGTCACACAGTCAGACCTGGTAGGCTATAGTCCACGGGGTTGCAGAGTCAGACACGATTGAGTGACTTCATTTTCACTTTCACTGTGAAAAAGGAGCATGATTTAAGAAGGAATAAATAATTTTTGGACAGTATGAATATGTTACCTGATAAAAGATAATGCAGGAGATGGGTTTAAAAGATGAAGTTGAGACAATATCTCAGAAAATAAAATAAAAAGACAAAGGCATGAAAATTACAAAAGAAAAATAATTGAATTACCAGGTAATTCTAAGAAGTAGGTCCAACTGATCAGGATGGCATAAAAAAAAATAAAAATAAAAACAATGAAGAGGAAATTCCAATTAAAAAAATATTAGAAGATTTAACAAGGGAAGGATAAGTGCTTTCAAAGTGAAAGGGCCCATTGAGTACCCAGCAAATGAATAAAAACATACCAAAGCACATCGTCTTGAAATTTCAAAAGACTAAGAATAAGATAAAAGTTCTAGAATGTTCTGGCAGAGGGGAAAGTGGGCATAAAACAGGAATTTGAATAGTAATGGAGTTAGATTTCCTGACAACAACCTTGAAATCTAGAAAATAATATATTAAAAATGACTTCAAATTTGTAAAGAAAATTACTTCTGACCTAGAAGTATATATCTGACCAAACTTTAAATTTATCTGTAGGTGAAATGAAACTATGATCATATATGCAGAGGTTTAAACGTGTTCCTGCTGTATATTCTCTCTCAGTGAGTTACTGGATATTATGTCTCACCATCGGATGTTATAGTCCAGTAAGTCTAGAAAGAAAAAGACAAGGGGTTCAGGAAATAGGAATAAAACAGAAGAAGGAAATGTAAAATTTACAGAATGACAATGAAGAGATATTCCAGGATCAAATGCACACACACATATACACAGACACACACACACACATACACAGACACACACTTATATGTGTGTGTGTGTGTGTGTGTGTGTGTAAGATCTAGAAAAGGAACCACTCCAGACAGAAACAGGAAGGTAGAGTGCTCCTGAAGGATTATCCTGGGGGGTAAATGACATTTTTCACTATACCAAGAGAGGAGGAGATAGTCAGCAACTTGAATGAGTGAAAGATACATAAAAAAAAAGAAAAACATAAAGCAATTTTAAAGAAAAAAAAGATGCAGAAGAAATAAAATGTAATTGAATTATAGTGATATTTATAGCTATAGTAAAATAAGTATTAATTTAAAACAAAATTGCTATATATTTTTTGATTGGTTATAAGTGTGTGAGAATTTGTTAGAAGAAAGGTAAACCACCATGTTATATAGCAAAAATCTGTAAGGGAAAAATCATGGAGTAGCATTACAATTAAGTTTCTTAGAAATTTAGGGTGGAAAAAGTTGAAAGCTATTATGTCTAAGGAGTATAAATCAGGAATGGAAGGAGTTACAATGGATAGATAATCCATAAATTAGATACCAAAGTCATCAATGGGTTCTAGAGGCAGTGAACTGAAATGAGAAAGAGTAGAACCATCCCCAAGAAAAAGAAAAGCAAATGGTTGTCTGAGGAGGCCTTTCAAATAGCTGAGAAAAGAAGAGAAGGAAAAGCAAAGGAGAAAAGGAAAGCCATATCCATCTGAATGCAGGTTTCCAAAGAATTGCAAGGAGAGATAAGAAAGTCTTCCTAAGTGATCAATGCAAAGGAAATAGAGAAAAATGATAGGATGGGAAAGACTATAGATCTCTTCAAGAAAATTAGATATACCAAAGGAACATTTCAGACAAAGATGGATACAATAAAGGACAGAAATGGTATGGACCTAACAGAATCAGAAGATATTTCAAAGAGATAGCAAGAATACACAGAAAAACTATGCAAAAAAGATATTAACAACCCAGACAACCACGATAGTGTGATCATTCACCGAGGTCCAGACATCCTGGAGTGCAAGTCAAGTGGGTCTTAGGAAGCATCACTACAAACAAAACTAGTGGAGGTGATAAAATTTTAGCTAAGCTATTTCAAATCCTAAAAGATGATGCTATTAAAGTGCTGTACTCAATATGCCAGTAAATTTGGAAGACTCAGCAGTGGCCACAGACTGGAAAAGGTCAGTTTTCATTGCCAAAGAAAGGCAATGCCAAAGAATGTTCAAACTACTGCACAACTGCACTCATCTCACACGCTAGCAAAGTACTGCTCAAATTTCTCCAAGCTAGGCTTCAATAGTACGAGAACTTCCAGATGCTCAAGCTGGATTTAGAAAAGGCAGAGGAACTAGAAATCAAATTGCCAACATCCATTGGATCATAGAAAAAGCAAGAGAATTTCAGATAAACGTCTACTTCTGCTTCATTGATTATACTAAAGCCTTTGAATGTGTGAATCACAACAAACTGGGGAAAATTCTTCAAGAGATGAGAATACCAGACCACCTTACCTACCTCCTGTGAAACCCGTATGCAAGTCAAGAAGCTATAGTTAGAACTGGACGTGGAACAATGGACTGGTTCCAAATTGGGAAAGGAGTACATCAGGCTGTTTACTGTCACCCTGCTTATTTAACTTATATGCAGAGTACATCATGCTAAATGCTGGGCTGGATGAAGCACAAGCTGGAATCAAGATTGCTGGGAGAAATATCAATAACCTCAGATATGCAGATGACACTACCCTTATGGCAGAAAGCGAAGAAGAACTAAAGAGCCTCCAAGAGTGAAAAGCTTGGCTTCAAATTCAACATTCAAAAAATGAAGATCATGGCATCTAGTCCCCTCACTTCATGGCAAATAGATGGGGAAACAGTGGAAAGAGTGACAGACTTTATTTTCTTGGGCTCCAAAATCACTGCAGATGGTGACTGCAGCAACAAAATTAAAACACACTTGTTCCTTGGAAGAAAAGCTATGACAAACCTAGACAGCATATTGAAAAGCAGAGACATTACTTTGCTGACAAATGTCCATCAAGTCAAAGCTATGGTTTTTCCAGTAGTCATGTATGGGTGTGAGAGTTGGACCATAATGAATGCTGAGTGCTGAAGAATTGATGCTTTTGAACTGTGGTGTTGGAGAAGACACTTGAGAGTCCCTTTGACAGCAAAGAAATCAAACTAGTCGATCCTTAAAGATGTCAGTACTGAATATTCATTGGTATGACTGATGCTGAAGCTAAAGCTTCAATACTTTGGCCACCTGTTGTGAAGAAGGGACTCATTAGAAAAGACTCTGATGCGGGGCAAGATTGAAGGCAAGAGAAGGGAACGACAGAGGATGAGATGGTTGGATGCATCATCGACTCGATGGACATGAGTTTGAGTATGTTCCAGGAGTTGGTGATGGACAGGGAAGCCTGGTGTGCTGTAAGGGGTCACAAAGAGTCGAACATGACTGAGTGACTGAACTGAACTAAGGAAAGAGGTTACTGGCAGGCAATGAGATTATCAGAGGAGCAATGCTTTGAACGAAAGGGAAAGCAGTATTAAAAGTGCAATAAATTGCAAAAGCCTTCCTGGATGGTAGACACTCTGACCAAATGGTTCAGGTACAGGCTTGGATATTCTCTTTTTTCTCTTCACAATAAAAAAATTGCAGTTGAAACAACAGATGGGCATCAAGAAATAGCCACATGGTTTGGCACAAAAGGGTGAGTGTAATGTACTGGGTAAAAACAATGTATGAACAATTGATTCATCAGCTGTGAATCATAGAGACACACAGGATAAATGCCTTGAGTCAGCTTTATGGCATCACAGCTGAGTAGTCATGTGGCTACTAGAGACTTAAAAACTTGGGAATTTTTCAAGAATTCTCCCTACAGTACCCTTTCCACCTCTCATTTAATCCATCACCCACGCTAGGGATTCTGCTTCTTAAATACCTTGCCAGTCCATCACTTCTTCCCATTCTTACTGCTGCTCCCATAGTCTGAGCCATCATCACTTACCTTTTACAACTACAATAACCTCAACAAACATTTGCTAGGTGCCTAGTGTATGTCAGACATAGTGTGTGTCAGATATTAGATGCATTTACTGGCTGTTTATATGTCCTAGATCCTATGTAGAGATCAGCCTGTAATCAGGGCTTTCAAGTAAGGTCAGGTAAAATAACAATTCCAAAACCTTGTGGTTCAAGCTCCCAGAAATGAGAAATGTAGGATTTTGAAAGATAGAAACTAATGGAGAAGAAAGGTCATCTTTTTAGTGTTTTTAGATAAACCTTCTACAAATTACCATGTACAAATAACCATATGTAAGAGCTGACTCATGTGCCCCAAAATATAATTTTATAAATTTCATAAGTTAAAGGAAGAATAAAGGTGGCTTTGGGCTGAACTTTCACCATCTCTTAAGCATATCATATTCATTTGCCTCCAAATTTGATTTAATCTAAGCCATTCCAAAACAAAATACTGCATTGTTTTTGTCAACTATTGCTGCTTTCTTTTTCTGCAATAGGTTTATGTTGATAAGTAAAAATAAATCAGTGAATAAAATACAAGTTTCAAGTTGATGCTCATTCAATACTGTTTCTGCAGATGGCAAACTATACTGTTACTATGAATTCAGAGATGAAAAAGACAAGATCCTCTCCTTCAAGAACCCGCCTAGTACATGGGGAAATAGAACACGTAATTAGGAAGCAGTGAGATTAGTGCCTGGTAGCTCCAAGGAAGATGCTATTCGTTTATCCTGAGACATTCCAGAGATAGTGACCTTTTAGTTAGAATGAGAAGATTTTCAAGCTAATTACCAGTATCTGATGGTGGTTGAGGACAGACTCTCAAATGTATCCATCTGTTCATTCATGAATTGTTTAGTTTACACTGGTTATTGCTTGTCTACTGTATGTCAAGCACCAAGACAAATGTAAAAATGAACAAAATAGCTTCTACCCTCAAGAGGCTTAGAGTCTAGGAAAAAAACGACTTAAAAAACAGTAACTTTAATGAAGTGTGGTAGGTGCCATGATACCGATTCATGCAAGTTTTCATAGCGTTTGGTTGGTGCCAATCTAGTGAAAGATATGTCAGGATATCACAGAAATTTCTGCCATGATTGTTTTCTCCCATTAAAATAAAAGGATTCATAAGTACGGATTCTTATTCTGAAGTGAATAACCAATATAACTGTCTCCAACAGCTGTCTCCAGGGAGTTTGTTCAATTTATGTCTCTCTCCCTAGTACATAGTTGAATGCCTAGAGCACATTAGCTACTCAATAGATAATTATTGATTAATGGAATAAATTTGAGTCAAAAAGAGGAAATCATAAACCTTATGGGTAAAACTTGACTATTAATATTTTGGAGAAATGAGGGAAATATATTTTTTTGAACAAATCTGGAGGTTTCTATCCTATACTGCAATTAGTATAAAATTTTAAAAATCTATATTATAGAACTATGTTTCAAATGTGAGTGTAAGCCTTGCACTGTCAGGATTGTGTTCTGGTCCAGTTCTGCCATTCCAAACTTGTGTGACAATGGGAACTATCTGCCCCTTTCTGAATCCAGTTCTTTATTTGTTAAATGTTAATAAAAATCTGTCTTATATACCTTACGGATTAAATGATATAATGCATATGCATGTCTTATGTAAACTTTTTTAAAGCATTGTATAATTATAAAATATAATCATAATTAAATTTCTAAGCTTTAAATATTTTAAGAATGCCTTCCAAGGCTGGTGGTTAAGCAGTCGGTTTTTTGTTTTTCTGTTTTTCTCTAGTGCAGTGCCTGGAGATGACCACCAAGCGGAAAATCATTGGCCGTCTGGTGCCGTGCCGATGTTTCCGAGGTGAAGAAGAAATCATCTCAGTTTTAGATTACTCCCACTGCAGCCTTCAGCAGGTGCCAAAGGAGGTTTTTAACTTTGAACGGACATTAGAGGAGCTTTACCTAGATGCCAATCAAATTGAAGAGCTACCAAAGGTAATTTTTGACAACCTAAAACACATACTTTAAATGAGTATTTCATAGCTCCAAAGACTTGGCATAATGATAATGCTAACTATAGCCTTCTACTTAGGTAATTGACAAATCATTCAAGTTAGCGTAACTTTTCCCAATAGTTTCATCACCTTTTAATGCCATTCCATTTGCAACTTCTTGTGATATGTTAATAACCATGGAAATCATTACTTTATGGGATATGCATTTTTATTTTAATTTAAGATGCTCTTCAAGAAAATACAGATTGGTGAGTTGAGATCAATAGCTTATATTTAGAAAAGAAAGAGAAAATATAGTACTCTCTATTCCAGAACTGAAAATTTGAATATTGTATGTTAAGGTAACATTGTTTTAAAGCCGTAAATTATATGTTAAGTCTAAGAAATGCTTTTATACATACACATACACACAAAAAATCAAGAATACTGTTATGGAAAACATGCTGTTGTTTCTGGAATTTGAAATCTTTGATTATAGCAAATATCACTGAGTTTATATGGCATATAACTTATAAATATCATGTAGCTAAAAAAATTTAACTAATATCAATTTTGCATACACATAAACACACACTGACTATGACCAGGAAAGATTGGAGACATTAGCTGAAGTAGACAAGGCCACACAGCAGAAAGATAAATGTAAAGCACTGGATCCTATTGTTCACCTAAATAAGTGACTCGGATTAAGTAGTTGGCATGGCATCTACCTGTGAAGAACTTACGTGATAGCTCAGAGAGAAAAAAATGCATTCAATACATTTCTATTGCTGATGCTAAAAAATGCATATTAAATATCCAAAAACCAGAAAAAAAATCCTCCATCACAAAGTGAAAGTTGCTCAGTGACTCTTTGCAACCCCATGGACTATACAGTCCATGGAATTCTACAGGCCAGAATACAGGAGTGGGTAGCCTTTCCACTCTACAGGGGATCTTCCCAACCCAGGGATCAAACCCAGGTCTCCCACATTGCTGGCAGATTCTTTACCAGCTGAGCCACAAGGGAAACCCAGGAATCCTGGAATGGGTAGCCTATCCCTTCTCCAGCAGATCTTCCTGACCCAGGAATCAAACCAGGGTCTCCTGCATTGCAGGCGGATTCTTTACCAACTGAGCTATGAGAGAAGCCCTGCATCATAAAAGCTAACTTAATTATCAAAAGCAGAATAAAGTGTTCTGATCAAAAGAATTTTTGAAAATTATCTTCGTTTAGGATGATGGATTATGGTGTTTATATAATACTTCAGAGACAGGAGCTATTTAATATATACTTCAAAGCAAATATTCTTCATTTTTGATAACCTAAATGTATAGTGTTATCTTGAATCTTTGCCCAGGAGGGCTGAGTCAGGCCTAAAAAAAATTTTTCCATATGGATTGACATCCACATTGCACGTAACTAGAGACAGGACTAAAATGAGCTGTATCTTCTACCAGGCTATAAACTACTTGAGGGCAGAGGAAGCATCTTATTCATTTTTGCTTCCCTGTACAGGAGAATGCATGGTGACTTTTACATAATGAATACTCAATTTATATGTTGCCACCGCTAGATGAAATAATGCAGAGAACTTCATGTGCTATAGGACTTCATTGGCAAAACTATATAAAGTTAAACAATTCATAAATGTGGTATTTAGCTCTAGTTTAAGAAATTAAACACAATGGTTTTTTTTGTTTGTTTGTTTTTTTAGGTCAGATCCGTTTAGAATTTCCAGATGAAATAAAGGACATCCAGTAAAATTTAAATTTTAAACTACTAAACAAGCCATTTTTTAGTATAATTATACCCCAAATATTGCATTAGATATACTTATGCTAAAACTAGTTAGTTATTTATTTGAAAGTAAAATTTAACTGGCTATCCTGTATATTTATTTGCTATATCTGGCAGTTCTAAGGCAATCCAGATATTTAAAATCTTTTTCTAGGTCCGTGCAACAGTCTCTAAGACAAATAGCCAGCACAAGGTCAATTGATCAAATACATACTCATTTAATATCTACTCAACTAAACAATAGTTGAAACTTTAGTGAATTACAAGAGAAATCAGTCTTATTCCTTGTTCTCAAGGGTCTGACAACCTAATCACAGAGAAAACTGAAGCTTTAGAGGTGAATGCACAATGACAGATAATCAGAGCCAAAGAACCAAGTCCTATGGTAGAGCTTATGTCCAGAGAAGAGTACTACTGTTGGAGGGGGGAGAGGAGGGCTTGACCAAAAAGCACAGAAGCAAAAACTAAGATGGAATATATGGAGAAGGGGAGGGGAGGAGCAGCAAAACTGTGAAGGCTCTGGAGCTGCAGGTGCAGGTGGGAGAGTGCTGACATATGTAGGTAGAGGAGGAGAGCAGAAAGAACTCAGATTATGAAAGGTCTTGAGACCCACACAGCAGGGTTTGACTTCATACATCAGACAGATAATGCTGTTGGAGAGTTTTACATATCAAGTCACTGGGAGCTTAATGAGGAGAGCTTGGATTAACAATAAAGAAAAATAATACAAGTGAGTCAAGGACTTTAATAACACTTTTCTGTTGTATTAGAATTTAGGAGAAATGGTTATCTTTTGTTATTAGTATGCTTTACATATTTCAAAGATTTTACACATAATCTTTCAGGGTTTTTTGGCTCTCAAAGTTCAATATTATTACTTTCCTAAAACAACCCTGTAGATTAGTTTCTTCTAAAGCATCTAATATTGAGAGATGATCTGAATTATTTGATTTCACAATCTGATCATAATAATACCTGTATATATTTCTATATGATTGAAAAATAGGTAAATTAAGAAACAAAAGGGCTGACATATCAACTAGTGTCCACTGAAAAAGTGAAAGTGTTAATCACTCAGTTGTATCAGACTCTTTGCGACCCCATGGACCATAGCCCGCCAGGCTCCTCTGTCCATGGAATTCTCCAAGCAAGAATACTGGAGTGGGTTGCCATTTCCTTCCCCAGGGGATCTTCTTGACCCAGGGATCAAACCCAGGTCTCCCACACTGCAGGCAGGTTGTTTACTGTCTGAGCTACCTTATGTGTTTTAATTAATAGAAACCACAATCCAAACTGACTTAACAAGAAATAGGCTTGATTGGCTCACATAAGTGGAAAATGCATTTCAGGACACGCTCCAGACTTGGTATGTTTCTATTTGCTTTATGTGGGAATAACTTTTCCTGAGGCTGGCTTTCCCTAAGGGGGCAGGATGGCTACAGCGATTCTAGTGTTCACTTCCACATCCTCCAAAAATAGAAATATTTGGCTTCTGAAAACATTCTCTTTTTCTAAGAAGGACAAGAAGTAGCTCCTCCAGAATTCCTCGTTTACCTTGTCCTTAGATCTCACTGGACTTAATTGTGTCACATGTTCATTGTTGACCCAGTCCTTTTGCCATGGGATCCACTATGCAAGAAAAACAGGATTACTCTGATTGGGTTCAACAGTGATGGGCCACCTCTGTGGAGCTGTGGTTACTGGCAGCAATACAAGAGAAAGAGGTAGGAAGACTGGAGGGGAGATTACCACAATGTACACTACAAACAAAATGCTATAAAATCACTGTTTTATGAAGAACAGTTCATCTTCATCAAAGTTTGTAAGGACTTGTAGGCAAAATATTGAGTCCTTAGGAGATTTAAAGTTTTCAAAGTTAGATTAAATATAGTATTTTTTATTTGCTCTTAGTTTACTGTTTTTCTGGTACTATTTTGACATTGTTACCATTATGATTTCAGATTTGTTGAGTAATGAGATAACCATTTGTATTCTCAATATTACATTATGGCAAAAATTACCTTTTATAATTTTTTTATTATCTTCATTCTGATATTTTATACTGAGAGTGTTCTAGCTGGCCATGAATATCTAAGTTCTTATGCAACAGGTAGAGAACAGAATCAAGGTTAATGGCATTAGGAAAAGAATGTCAAGAGTGTGTCAGAAAAGACGCAAAAATAGATATGAAAGAATAAGAAGTCTTTTGATGAGAAATAGTTCAATCAGTGTTGCTTGAAAGGTAAAAATATAAAAATGACATGCCTTTCACACAGTGATAGAAACCCACACAGCTTATAATTTAGTGCTGCTTTACTTGTTATTTGGAATTGGAAGCTTAAAATTATACAAAGTACAAGAACATCACAGATGTATATTATAAACAAAGTAGTGTGGAAAGCCAAATGTGAAAAAAGTGCAATAAAGAAAAAAACTACAAAGAAACTTCTTGAAATTGAAGAGAAACTTTGAAAAAGATAATAGAAATAATTTTTGTAAAGTCAATATGAACCAAAGTTGAAGGACACAGAGTGAATTTGGTAGAAGAGGTCAATTTATCTTTATATGAAAGAAAGGTGAAAGTGAAAGGTGCTCAGTTGTGTCTGACTCTTTGTGACCCCATGGGCTTTATAGACCATGGAATTCTCCAGGCCAGAATACTGGAGTGGGAAGCCTTTCCCTTCTGCAGGGCACCTTCCCAACCCAGGGATTAAACCCAGGTCTCCTGCATGGAGGCGGATCCTTTACCAGTTGAACCACCAATGAAGCTTGAGTACTAGAGCGGTTAGCCTATCCCTTCTCTAGGGGATCTTCCAGACCCAGGAATTGAACCAGGGTCTCCTGCATTGCAGGTGGATTCTTTATCAGCTGAGCTACTAGGGAAGCCCTTATATGCAAGAGGATGGGACTAAATTTGAAATACTGTACTTACTAAATTTTCTCCATTTAAACTATCCAGAATTATTTTAGAGATTAATAACCTTGGCTTTGTACTCAGACAAACCTGGTATCAGAACCTAGCACTGCTAATTGGTTGAGAAGGTATTTCATTTTCTGAAAACCTCAGTCTCTTCATTAGCAAAACTGGGAAAATTATAGCATCAATTCCTAGGTTAGACAGACATATATATATATATACACACACACACATATGTACATAGGTAGATATATAAGTAGGTAGGGTGCTTGGTGTGATAATGTTTATGGAGCACTTAGAATAAAAAAATTAATAATTGGCATTTATCATTCTTATACCACAGAGAAAGAAAATTTTCCATATTAACTACCCTGGGTAGAATAGTAAGATTTCAAAATAGTTCTGCATATTAAACTCTCCATCAAAAAATGTTATGGCATGTCTTCATTTCTAACTGAAATCTCCAAAGACAGCTTCTAGAAAAACAATCCTCTGTCCATAGTGGTGTTCAGTTGCTAAGTTGTGCCCAATTCTTTGTGACCCCACGAACTGAAGCATGCCAGGCTTCCCTGTCCTTCACTATCTCCCAGAGTTTGTTCAAACTCATGTCCATTGAGTTAGTGATGCCATCTGACCATCGCATCCTCTGTCCATAGTGAGTGATAGGTGATTTACCCAAATAGCTACACCAAGTGCATATGTAATAGACAATACCACCAGTTCCCCAGAGAATTTCCTTGACTCACAGAATCATGTTATGACATTTTGCAGTAAGTGCACCTTTGGAGATTATTTTATTTAAGCCCTTAATTATTATAATAAGCAAATCAAGGTCAGAAAAGGTAATTAACTTTTCTTAGGCCACATGGGATGTTAAATTTCTATCCAAAATTAAAATCAAAGACTGTGTTATAGTTAAGATAGAATCAATTATGCTATAGTAACAAGTCAAAAATGTATACCTGAAATTTTTCTTTGTGCCCCATGTTGTGTTGGCAGGGACCACTGATCTCTAAGAACCTATAGCTGATAACTAGTCCAATTTTCCACACAGTGCAGAAGTGTCTATTATTTCCTTTTTAGAACAGTCATCCAACATCTTCATGAACCTTTCTATAGTGGAAGAAACCACTCACTTAAGAATCAGACCATTATATTCTCAGAAATGTCTGGTTATTTGCAAATTCTGCAATATGTTAATGATGGAGATCCATTCACCTGTCTATCCATCTAAAACTTGGCTAGGCACTCAGAGTGCTGCTAACATTATGAAGGAGTGCCTTCTCTAGATAAAGAACTATGCTTCTGGAATTACTGCCTTGATCTTCAAAACATTTTAAAGGATTTTGTATACATTGGTTTAGAGTTCTGTTTTCCAAGATGAGTTTCCAAGTTTCTCAAACCACTTTTCAAGGATATGCTTCCCAGATGCTTCATTATCTTAATAATATTTCATCCATTGTATTCAGAATATTGTTCTTAAGCTGAGAGATGCTAGGGGAAAAAAAAACTTCCATATCAACAGTTACTTCTTCTGGGAAGGAAACAAACATTGGGAAGCCAGGCAAGGGCTGGCAAGGCTACCAATAAACATATGGATGGTGCTCATTACTCTATCTCGGTCACTCATGCAAGGCTATAAGGCTGAGAAATTGATTATCCAGTATAAAGCAGACATGAGTTTATCAAACAGGTATGTTTTAGATGGGTGAAAATTTTGGCATAGCTTGGATCCAGTCACTGGCTGTGACATGGAAGATATCTTCACTGACTCTTTAAAAAAATAAATGAGCAATAAAAACACACCTGAATCATGCCTGCAGGTAAAATAGAGCTCCAAGTGAATGACCAAAGAATGGGTTTTGACAACAGTGCTGGAACTGTTTCGGCTGAGCCTACACGTAAAAGTCAGGCAAGCTCTCTGGCCAAAGACGGCCCCTTCTCTTTCCCCTGCCAGTGCTGCTCTTCCTCATGGCCTCCTGCTTCATCTCCTTCAGGTCTGTGCTCAAACATCACCTTACCAGAGAATCTTTACCTGTGTTATTCTTAGACAAAATAACAATGCCCACCACCACCGTTTACTTCCCTCAACAAAACCTTAGGCTTAATTGTATCTCTATAAGATTTCTAGTACAGTTCAATCCTGTTAACCAGTAGTAAAACACTGCTGAAATACTGTATCATTGTTGTAAAAAGTCCCCATAGCTTCCTCTGAAACAATGTATATTATCTTGCAAAGAGTAAGACCTTTGACAGCAGCCAGAGGTGAGGACTGGAAATGTTGGCACATATCTGGATCAGTTCAGTTCAGTTCAGTTGCTCAGTCGTATTAGACTCTTTGTGACCCCATAAATCACAGTACACCAGGCCTCCCTGTCCATCACCAACTCCCGGAGTTCACCCAAACTCAAGTCCATCGAGTCGGTGATGCCATCCAGCCATCTCATCCTCTGTCATCCCCTTCTCCTCCTGCCTCCAATCCCTCCCAGCATCAGAGTATTCTCCAATGAGTCAACTCTTCACATGAGGTGGCCAAAATATTGGAGTTTCAGCTTTAGCATCATTCACTCCAAAGAACACCCAGGACTGATCTCCTTTAGAATGGACTGGTTGGATCTCCTTGCCGTCCAAGGAACTCTCAAGAGTCTTCTCCAACACCACAGTTCAAAAGCATCAATTCTCTGGCACTCAGCCTTCTTCACAGTTCAAATTTCACATGGCTACAGGAAAAACCATAGCCTTGACTAGACGGACTTTTGTTGGCAAAGTAATGTCTCTGCTTTGGAATGTGCTGTCTAGGTTGGTCATAACTTTCCTTTCAAGGAGTAAGCATCTTTTAATTTCATGGCTGCAATCACCATCTGCAGTGATTTTGGAGCCCAAAAAATATCTGCATAGAACATAGAAAATAAAGCTCTCTCATTGAATTTGTTGGTTGTTGTTTTCATTTTTAATGCTGACTTAGGAGGTGGAAGTGAGGTAGGATAATTTTCGAGGCTCCTCCATAATCCACTACCTAATACAGTACACTCTGCATTTATTTTTACTCTTAACTCTAAGCACTTCATCCATGTAAAATAGAACTTTTACATAATATTTTCTCAAGTTAATAAAACTGCTCTCTGACTCTAGAAGTGTTATAGGAGCAATGTCAAGGAATATACTTTAATATCTATGGCAGTAGAGGGTGGAATAGTTTCTCTAAAATCCCTTTCAAACTTAACTTGTGATTCACTCATTTGAGATTCCTTTGAAATAGATTAAAATGATAAACAATGGAAGGAAGTATTCTGAAAAGTAGAATAGTGACTGTAGTTACTGATTGTTATCTCAGAAGTAATACAGTAAATGTAGAGTTCTGAATGGAGAAGACCTAGTTTTAACACAAGTTCTGGCAGAAATTCGTCAGGTTACTTTGAGCATCTTACTTAACCCCTTTGAATCTTGGCTTCCTCATCTCCATTAGATTCTAACAAATTTATTTCTGCCCATCTCCTGGGATTGCAGTAAGCACCAAACATATAAAGTACATGAAAGCACGATAAGAACAGCAAAGTGTTCTTGAGCTAAGAGCAATGGCTTATTTTGATAAGAAAGAGCATATGTTTAATGAAGTTGATTTGCTTTTTAATATAAATTCATATAAACTGTATTATGATAACAAAAAATTTATTCAACAAAAGCCTATGCATTTACTACTTAGTATGTATATACAATTGTGTCAGTTATGGTTGTCTTTTTTTTTAATTTTAGGCCATAAACAACAACTGGTCATTTTAGGTAAAGACCAAAGTCCATTCAAAATGTATCTCAGGTCCTAAATCAATAAGAGCCTAAAGAACTTTACATGAAAAAAAAAAAAAGGTAGAAACCAAGGGATCTGAATTTCTGCATAGAATTCACAGTGCATTGACCATACAAACCAAACACTGCCGCTTTTGTGAGAAACGTACTTCAAACCCCCCATATAACTGTGGCAGACATCTCTTAAGAAGCTGACATCTCTTAAGATTCAAATTCCAGATGCCTCCAAATTATTAAACAGTGAAAAATGCCTTTAAAAAGAAGGTTGAGGTTCTAGTGGGAAAAGAATGGATTTTGGATAAGCAAAAAAAGTTTCCTCTAATATTCTACATATCATATATCTGTAATTTTATTGATTCTTTCTTCTTTTAATTCACTCATATCTGCTAATTAGAATTAGGGAGCCTGAAGCCCTGTTTTTCTTAGGCCTTTAAATAAAATTGTTTGAAATCAAGGGCACTAGCTTATTTTGTGAGAAGTCTAATGACACCAAAGGAGCCAAAGAAGACATGTTTTAGGGGGACAAATTCTGAATTGTTTATTCATAATTATGATTTGTTTATCAAAACAAATGATCATTGATTTATTTTCTTCAACTCAAGAGGACTCTTTCAAAGTAAAAAAAAAACCTACTTGTTTCAGTATAGTTGTTAAGCAATTGTCATGTGTAAAAATGTGAAAAACTTTGCTCTAGATCAAACACAGGCTAAATTAACACATGCAGGATATAAAAACTGCTACCTGTTTAATAAATTGCCTAATTTTTTTTTAAATTTCACAGTAACAGGTAATTGCCTAAGTGTGTGTCTTGCAGAAACACAATCTATAACTGTGGCATGTTATATAAGGAGCACCACCTGTATTTATGGAGGGCTCTCTGAAAATTCAATAAAAATTTTAAAAATTACCTTTTTCAACTCTCTCAGTCCCTTAAAGATATTCAGTGTGCATAGTGTGTGTTATTCTGTCCGCCAGTTCCAAAGGTATAGAATTTATCTGAATACAATAAAGCCATATCTGAAATAAAACTGTCACATGAGTGGTACATAAATAATCAAAGTTTGAATCAGTTTAATCTCTTGCCTGAAGCATCTTTATCCAAATCTGTTCTTTCACCTACAATTACTTTAGCATTCAAATGCATTGGCTTTTTCTTTTAATAAATAAACAACATAGATGGACTCTTGTGGGGCCCAAAGGAAAGCAAGACAAAGGATAAATTTTTAAAAACCAAAACAAAACAAAACCCTGTGTATATGTGGAAATTTGTAGATAATTTTTTGTTACTCAGATTTCTAGTCTTGTTTAAAATGTTTTATTGTTTCAACGGTGTATAGTCTTCAGTTCAGTTCAGTTCAGTCTCTCAGTCATGTCCAACTCTTTGCGACCCCATGAATCACAGCACGCCAGGCCATTGGCCAACTCCCAGAGTCCATTGCCAACTCCCAGAGTCCACCCAAACCCATGTCCATTGAGTCGATGATGCCATCCAACCATCTCATCCTCTGTGGTCCCCTTCTCCTCCTGCCCTCAATCTTTCCCAGCATCAGGGTCTTTTCCAATGAGTCAGCTCTTCGCATCAGGTGGCCAAAGTATTAGAGTTTCAGCTTCAACATCAGTCCTTCCAATGAACACCCAGGACTGATCTCCTTCAGAATGGACTGGTTGGATCTCCTTGCAGTCCAAGGGACTCTCAAGAGTCTTCTCCAACACTATAGTCTAAGCAACCCTCTATTATGTGTATTAGTGAGAAACTGGGACTTCTGTAGTACTCCAGTCAGTTTTTGAGATGTTTTATCTTGTAACTGGAAAATTACTCACCCCATCATTTATTGGTAATCTTTACACAAATATCAGATCACACTGAAATTTAAATGCAATTGAAAAATTTATTGATTTTTCCGCCTATTTTTGGGAAATGGTATTTAAAAAAAACAAATTTTAGGTAAAATATAAGCATTGATTAGTTCATGTACTCAACAAACAATTTATGAGTACCAATTACATGCAGACAACTGTTGTAGAAGCTGGAGATACATTATTGAGGAAGACCAATAAGTTCCTATTCTCACAAAGCCTTTGTTGTTCAGTCACTAGGTTGTGTCCGACTGTTTGTGACCCCATGGACAGCAGCTCACCAGGCTCCTCTGTCCTTCACTATCTCCTGAAGTTTGCTCACATTCACGTCCATTGAGCTGGTGATGCTGTCTAACCATCTCATCCTTTGTTGCCCCCTTTATCTTTTGCCTTCAGTTTTCCCCAGCATCAGGGTCTTTTCCAATAAGTCAGCTCTTCACATCAGGCGGCCAAAACATTGGAGCTTCAGCTTCAGCATCAGTCCTTCCAATGATATTCAGGGTTGATTTCCCTTAGAATTGATTGGTTTGATCTTGCAGTCCAGGGGACCCTTGAGAGTCTTCTCTAGCCTCACAATTCGATAGCATCCATTCTTCAGTGCTTAGCCTTCTTTTTGGTTCAACTCTCGCATCCATACATGACTTTTGGAAAAACCATAGCTTTGACTAGACAGACCTTTGTCTTCAATGTCTCTGCTTTTTTAATATATTCTCAAGGTTTGTCATAGTTTTTCTTCCAAGGAGCAAGCATCTTTTAATTTTGTGGCTGCAGTCACAGTCCACAGTGATTTTGGAGCCCAAGAAAATAAAATCTGCCACTGTTTCCATTTTTTCCCATATGTTTGCCATGAAGTGATGAGATTGGATGCCATGATCATAGTTTTTATAAGATTGAGTTTCAAGTCAGCTTTCTTACTTGCCTCTTACACCTCATCAAGAAGCTTTAGTTCCTCTCTTCACTGTCTGCCATTGGAGTAGTATCATCTGCTTATCTGAAGTTGTTGATATTTCTCCCAATGATCTTGATTCCAACTTGTCATTCATCTAGCCTGGCATTCTGCATGATGTATTCTGCATGTAAGTTAAATAAACAGGGTGAAAATAGTCAGTCTTGTCACTAAATTTCCTTTGCTGCAAAAAGAGAATAGAAATAATTTTTAAGAGAAAATGTTATATAATGGCAGGTATCATGATGAAAATAAAGCAGAGAAATTGCTTAGATTAAGAGGACAGTAATGCCTCTCAGATGACAGTGAAGAATCAACCAGGTAGATTTTAGGTAGAGCTTTCCAGACAGAGGAAATACACCAAGGTAGAAATAAGTGAGGGCTTCCCAGGTGGCACAATGGTAAAAGAACCCACCTGCCAGTACAGGAATCACTGGAGACATGGGTTTGAACCCTGGGTCAGGAAGATCCCTTGAAGGAGGAAATGGCAACCCACTCCAGTATTCTTGCCTGGAAAATCCCATGGACAGAGGAGTCTGGTGGCTACAGTCCATGGGATCACAATAGAGTCAGACATAACTGAGCAACTAGCATTAGTGTAGAAAAAGCAAAGCATTTCAGATTATGCTCCTTAGGTAAAGTTAATAGAGTTTGCTAACAGAATGGGTTTGGGAGATAAGAGAGTAAAGCCTGAAAAGAGATTTAGAAAGAGTTACCATTGACAGATTAGGAAAGCAAGAAGAGAAAATGTTGCTATGGATACAGGAAGAAACCATGTGCTATTGTCATGGAAGCTAATGACAGAAGTTGTTTTAAGAGATGACAGAAGAGGGACTGTTGTATTTGCTTGCTAGTATATGAATAATTGGCAACCTTGCTATGGGCGGAAACCCAGTGAAGTGGATTGAAGAAACAATGGTGTGTGTGTGTATATACACACATACTGTTCTATGAGGTTTTGCATTGAGGGAAAGCAGAGAAATGAGACAAGTTAGAGAAAAGTTTGAGGTCAAAATAAGTTTTGTTTGTTTGTTTTAATATCAATTGTATTAAAGCACATTTGTACACTAATGAGTGAAAAAAAAATGGCTTATAGCTCAACATTCAGAAAACTAAGATCATGGCATCCGGTCCCATCACTTCCTGGCAGATGGAGAAAGAGTGGAAACAGTGGAAACAGTGGCTGACTTTATTTTTCTGGGCTCCAAAATCACTGCAGATAGTGACTGCAGCCATGAAATTAAAAGATGCTTACTCCTTGGAAGGAAAGTTATGACCAACCTAGACATCATATTAGAAAGCAGAGACATTACTTTGCCAACAACGGTCCGTATAATCAAGGCTATGGTTTTTCCAGTGGTCATGTATGAATGTGAGAGTTGGACTATAAAGAAAGCTGAGTGCTGAAGAATTGATGCTTTTGAACTGTAGTGTTGGAGAAGACTCTTGAGAGTCCCCTGGACTGCAAGGAGATCCAACCAGTCCATTCTGAAGGAAATCGGTCCTGGGTGTTCGTTGGAAGGACTGATGTTGAAGCTGAAACTCCAATACTTTGGCCACCTGATGCGAAGAGCTGACTCATTGGAAAAGACCCTGATGCTGGGAAAGATTGAGGGCAGAAGGAGAAGGGGACAACAGAGGATGAGATGGTTGGATGGCATCACAGACTCAATGGAAATGAGTTTGGGTAGACTCCGGGAGTTGGTGATGGACAGGGAGGCCTGGCAAGCTGCGGTTCATGGGATCGCAAAGAGTCAGACACGACTGGGCAACTCAACTGAACTGAACCGTACACTAACGAGAATAAATTAGAAGAAAGAGGGAGAAACTAAATGAAGGAAATTGGTGGGATAATTATAAGACCAAAGTCCTGAAGGCAAGAGGACACAGAATTCACAGAATGCATAAAAGGGTCCCTTTTGAGAGGAATAGGAGCATTACATTTATTTTAATAAGAGAAAAGAAAGAAAATAAGGGTACAGATGATGATGGTTGATAGGACTTAAGGGGCAAGATAGATATAGAAATCTTTAAATGATAGTGGCCTCAGTATGTTAAACACTGGAATAGATGAGTCAAGAAAATGGCAAATGGCAATCTTGTTGTGAACTGAGAGGGTGAGAAAAGGTGTATAAAGTTTACGGTTATACAGGAATATAATTTACAAAAGAATTAAGGTTCTTAAATGTATAAATTACCTGTATTTTGTGAAGTTTTTCTTGAAGTAGCAGATAGTTGAGAAACAGATGCCAAGGCCAAGTTCTTCTAAACACTTATTAGCTCACATGCCTGGACCAGAGAATTAGCAGTAGAAAAGGAAGGGAAAAAAAAAAGACAGATGGAAGAGCTAAGAAAAGAGCAGAAGACAGGAAATGCAACATTTCTTGAGCATCTACTTTGTGCTAGGCTCTTCATATGCAGTAGCTCTTTTGTCCTTTAGATTAACTCTGACAAATAGGTTTTGTTATCCTCACTTTAAGCCCAAGGATACTGAAGTACAATGGAATTATAAGAATTTACTAAAGGTATACAAAACAAGAAAATGGTAAAGTCCATAGAGTAGAAACTTAGGCTCATGTTACCCCAAATACCACATCCTTTCCACTTGACTAATCTGAAAGAATACCTTTCTTCTTAGACCTTCCTTCCTAGCATTTGACTAGACTGGAGGATAAACAGGAAGGAGAAATCAAGGATGATAAAATTTTTATCCATGAAAACCAGAAAAATTATACTATTAAAATATGTTGGAAGGGGCTATTGTGTACAAAAACATGACAGATTCTGTTTTAAATGCAAAATGTGAGCTATCAGCTGAGCATTCTCATAAAGATGCCAAAAGAAAGATCCAAAGCTGAGCCTCATCAGAGCATGACTGGAAATACAGACCCATCTTTCAACCAGACATCAGAAAAAAGTAGCCATGTTTTGTTTGGCCTATTTTTGAAAACGAGTTAGAGCCAACTTGTAGAATATTAACTTTTACAAAAAAGTACAAAACCTTTGCTTGCATTTAAAAAAAAAAAGAAAAAGGAAGATCTGGTGCTGCCCGTGTGCTCAACGGGTAACAATTAGGTGGCACTTAGTATTTTGCGTCCCTGTATTCCTTTGATGAAGCAGACCTAGGTTGCCATAAATCCCACCCAGGCTGCCCCTAGCAATGAAGTTACCCATCTAGCTTTTCTAGGAAATTGAGTTTCCATCCTAATATATATTGGATTGGCCAAAATGTTCATTTGGGTTCTTCAGTAATGTTATAGAAAAACCCAAATGAACATTTTGACCAACCTCTGTATTTATTCATTTTTTCACGAAAAAACATCCACTATGTGCCAGATACTTGCTAGTGACTGGGAAAATAATGATTGGACAGAATTATGCACATTTAGCAAGAAAAGTAAACACTGAACATGTAATTATTTCAAATATTGTGTATGCGTCTATTATAATGGATGAGGAAACATTCAATGGAGTGTCCCCCTGAATAATATTACAACTAAGACACTGATAAGTCAGGAACTGGAAGTAAAGTACTTCTTAAATACGTAGTGCAAAAGAAACCATGGGAGAAATGAGGCTGGAGAAATTATAAAGGCCTTCCATGCTAAGACACATGGTTTGAATTTTATACTGAAATGTATGGAAATTGACTTGAATTTTTATTTAGGTAGCAGGAAGATCAGATATGTATTTTAAAAGATAGTTCTAGCTATCTGTTTAGAAAGATAGTTCTAGCTGCACTAAGAATAGAGTTCAAGGGTTAAATCCAGAGGTGAGCAGACCAGTTAGGCAGAGCTTGCAGAGGAATCTGTGAAAGATGACCATAGCCTGACCCAGGGCAGTGGCCCTGACGATTACACAAAGAATACAGATTGGAGAATGTTTGAGGAGGCAACTTTCCTGAAGTTGGTCATGTCTTTGATCTCTTGATTTCTGAGTAGGAAGCAAAAAACCTGGTAACTTCTAGATTTCTATTAGAAGATGTGGGAATAAATGCAAAGAAGGAAGGTCTGAGATCCAGAGAACCAGAACCCAAGTCAGCAAAGTAGCAACTTAGCCTCTGCGGAAGTCATGTATATATCACAGTGACAGAGCAATCTACCCACACTGGAGCTGGCTGTTCTAGGGGCAGGAGTGAGGTCCTCCAGAATAAAATGTGGACCTACCAAAATCTGATATGCTTTAGCATTTTGAAATACAGCTGTTGGGCATTTGACAGAGTTATTTGTATAGTTGAAAATAATTAAAGATATATGCACAGAAAACCAAGCAAATAAAAAGTGAAGAAACATCAGGGGAAAAAGAAAACTTTTCTACAAATACAATGTAAACAGTATAAAACAAACACAATGTGTGGACAAATATTACTGATTTAGCCAAAAATTCAGATGTGAGTATATTGGGAAGATGAGGAAACAGAAAGAGAGGGATGGTGGTTGTGGTGGTGCAAATGATATGACTTTTCAATTGCAATATGTGAAATAAATAGGCAGTATCTACAATTGATAAACAAGAAACTAAAGTGCATGTGTATTCTCTAGAAATATAGAGGGAAATACAAGAAACTACAGCTTTAAAAGTTGAACTATTTTTAGAAAAGGGATGATACGATGGAAATGAGAGAACAATGAATTGATATAATGCTTTTATAAAATAGATATTAATTTCAAAAAAATAAAGAGAAAAAAGAGAATTGTGCTGGAATAGAGGAAGCACCAGGAGTTAACCTTTTGGTAGCTGTGACCAAATCTGACCATATTATGGTAATTTCCTTTGAAAATGATCCATAGGACACATTGATAAATATAAATGTCTGATGCGCAAATAAATCATATGGTATCATTTGAGCAAATTAAATGACATTAAAATTGAAAAGTGTAAATTTATAAAGAAGGGTCAATATCTGCTATCTAATCTTTTCAATGGTTCACATGATAATTCACTGATTTTTATAAGTTTTAGTGTTATTCATTTCCTAGTTCCATCCTTATTATATGAAGTGGTGCTAAATCACAGACCATATTCTACTAATATAGCAGTTCGGACTCACTTCCAGAATGAAATCGGCATTTAGGAAATTGATGGAGGTTTATTTCTCTAGAGTATTAACTATTTTGCCTAAAGTTGCTTCATTTTTATTTGCTTGGTTTTCTATACGTTTATCCTCTAAATTTCTGGAGAAATAATTTCCCTAAAGTATTTTTGAGATTTAGAACAATTTCGTCATCCAGTTCTTGGCCAGGGTCTTCTGGGAAGCCAAGCTATGCTCAACTTGTTATAGAAATATGGCATTATGTCAGTGTGATTACAATGAGGTTGACCTTCCATAAAGCTGACCTATAGCTGACCTATCATATGTAAAATTACTATGTGAACATTTACTTCCAAAATTTAAAATAGATATGTTAGTATCTACCATAGCATGCATGTGGTGCATCTTTCTAGGTTGAAAATTCAATAAAAGATTTCTAAGAGAGAATATGTTATGGATCAAAAACAAAAAAAATTTCTGAATTATAAAGAAAAAAATCACATTGGCTATATTCTGTTGTTAGAGGTGCTGTGGTGGAAGGTAAAGAGATCCTTAACTGGACTCCATAGATAGTTAATAGCTCCTCAGGTGCTGAGTGATAATGGGAAAGAAGAGAAGCAAAGGATATGAATAATATAAGCTCATAGTTTTTACTTACTGGATCACATTATTTAATTTCAAAGGTCAGCTCCCAAATTTCATTAGAACCTCTAGTTGCTGAGATGAAGAGCAGGAGTGAAATGTTTGGTGTGCTGGAAAGCTATAGAGCTTTAGAATCAGGCAGATTTGAATTTAAGTTTGGGAAAGGTTTTCAATCTGTTTCTCCCCCATGTAGGAGATACCATTTACCTTGTTGAATTGTTTTCCCTACATCTTTTTTTTTTTCTTTTTATTAAATTTAAAAATCTTTAATTCTTACATGTGTTCCCAAACATGAAACCCCCTCCCACCTCCCTCCCCATAACATCTCTGTGGGTGATCCCCATGCACCAGCCCCAATCATGCTGTATCCTGCGTCAGACATAGACTGGCGAGTCAATTCTTACATGATAGTATACATGATAGAATGCCATTCTCCCCAATCATCCCGCCCTCTCCCTCTCTCTCTGAGTCCAAAAGTCCGTTATACACAGCTGTGTCTTTTTTCCTGTCTTGCATACAGGGTCGTCATTGCCATCTTTCTAAATTCCATATATATGTGTTAGTATACTGTATTGGTGTTTTTCTTTCTGGCTTACTTCACTCTGTATAATCGGCTCCAGTTTCATCCATCTCATCAGAACTGATTCAAATGAATTCTTTTTAACGGCTGAGTAATACTCCATTGTGTATATGTACCAAAGCTTCCTTATCCATTCATCTGCTGATGGACATCTAGGTTGTTTCCATGTCCTGGCTATTATAAACAGTGCTGCGATGAACATTGGGGTACATGTGTCTCTTTCACTTCTGGTTTCCTCGGTGTGTATACCCAGCAGTGGGATTGCTGGGTCATAAGGTAGTTCTATTTGCAATTTTTTAAGGAATCTCCACACTGTTCTCCATAGTGGCTGTACTAGTTTGCATTCCCACCAACAGTGTAGGAGGGTTCCCTTTTCTCCACACCCTCTCCAGCATTTGTTGCTTGCAGATTTTTGGATCGCAGCCATTCTGACTGGTGTGAAGTGGTACCTCATTGTGGTTTTGATTTGCATTTCTCTGATAATGAGTGATGTTGAGCATCTTTTCATGTGTTTGTTAGCCATCCGTATGTCTTCTTTGGAGAAATGTCTATTTAGTTCTTTGGCCCATTTTTTGATTGGGTCGTTTATTTTTCTGGAATTGAGCTGCATAAGTTGCTTGTATATTTTTGAGATTAGTTGTTTGTCAGTTGCTTCATTTGCTATTATTTTCTCCCATTCAGAAGGCTGTCTTTTCACCTTGCTTATAGTTTCCTTTGTTGTGCAGAAGCTTTTAATTTTAATTAGATCCCATTTGTTTATTAACAAATTGAAAAATAAAAACCATATGATTATCTCAATAGATGCAGAGAAGGCCTTTGACAAAATTCAACATCCATTTATGATAAAAACTCTCCAGAAAGCAGGAATAGAAGGAACATACCTCAACATAATAAAAGCTATATATGACAAACCCACAGCAAACATTATCCTTAATGGTGAAAAATTGAAAGCATTTCCCCTAAAGTCAGGAACAAGACAAGGGTGTCCACTTTCACCGCTACTATTCAACATAGTTCTGGAAGTTTTGGCCACAGCAATCAGAGCAGAAAAAGAAATAAAAGGAATCCAAATTGGAAAAGAAGAAGTAAAACTCTCACTGTTTGCAGATGACATGATCCTCTACATGGAAAACCCTAAAGACTCCACCAGAAAATTACTAGAGCTCATCAATGAATATAGTAAAGTTGCAGGATATAAAATCAACACACAGAAATCCCTTGCATTCCTATACACTAATAATGAGAAAGTAGAAAAAGAAATTAAGGAAACAATTCCATTCACCATTGCAACAAAAAGAATAAAATACTTAGGAATATATCTACCCAAAGAAACTAAAGACCTATATATAGAAAACTATAAAACACTGATGAAAGAAATCAAAGAGGACACTAATAGATGGAGAAATATACCATGTTCATGGATTGGAAGAATCAATATAGTGAAAATGAGTATACTACCCAAAGCAATTTACAAATTCAACGCAATCCCTATCAAGCTACCAGCCATATTTTTCACAGAACTAGAACAAATAATTTCAAGATTTGTATGGAAATACAAAAAACCTCGAATAGCCAAAGCAATCTTGAGAAAGAAGAATGGAACTGGAGGAATCAACTTGCCTGACTTCAGGCTCTACTACAAAGCCACAGTCATCAAAACAGTATGGTACTGGCACAAAGACAGACATATAGATCAATGGAACAAAATAGAAAGCCCAGAGATAAATCCACACACATATGGATACCTTATCTTTGACAAAGGAGGCAAGAATATACAATGGAGTAAAGACAATCTCTTTAACAAGTGGTGCTGGGAAAACTGGTCAACCACTTGTAAAAGAATGAAACTAGATCACTTTCTAACACCGCACACAAAAATAAACTCAAAATGGATTAAAGATCTAAATGTAAGACCAGAAACTATAAAACTCCTAGAGGAGAATATAGGCAAAACACTCTCAGACATAAATCACAGCAGGATCCTCTATGATCCACCTACATCTTATTTCTGTCAACTACTGTTCAGTTCAGTTCAGTTCAGTTAAGTCACTCAGTTGTGTCCAACTCTTTGCGACCCCATGAACTGCAGTACACCAGGCCTCCCTGTCCATCACCAACTCCAAGAGTCTACCCAAACCCATGTCCATCGAGTTGGTGATGCCATCCAACCATCTCATCCTCTGTCGCCCCCTTTTCCTCCTGCCCTCAATCTTTCCCAGCATCAGGGTCTTTACCAATGAGTCAGCTGTTCACATCAGATGGCCAAAGTATTGGAGTTTCAGCTTCAGCATCAGTCCTTCCAATGAATATTCAGGACTGACCTCCTTTAGGATGGACTGGTTGGATCTCCTTGCAGTCCAAGGGACTGTCAAGAGTCTTCTCCAACACCACAGTTCAAAAGCATCAATTCTTCAGTGCTCAGCTTTCTTTTTATATAATCATTTAATATTATAATTATGCAAGTCCTGTGTACATTGATTTAAAGATTACAATTTCAAATTTTATTTTTTTTTTGTTATTTTTTTGTTTTCATTTTTACTTTATTTTACTTTACAATACTTTATTGGTTTTGCCATACATTGACATGAATCCACCATGGGTGTACATGAGTTCCCAATCCTGAACGCCTCTCCCACCTCCCACACCATATCATCTCTCTGGATCATCCCCGTGCACCAGCTCCAAGCAACCTGTATCCTGTACCGAACATAGATGGGCGATTCATTTCTTACATAATAGTATACATGTTTCAGTGCCATTCTCCCAAATCATCCTACCCTCTCCCTCTCCCTCTCAGTCCAAAAGTCCGTTCTATACATCTGTGTCTCTTTTGCTGTCTTGCATACAGGGTTATCATTACCATCTTTCTAAATTCCATATATGTGTGTCAGTATACTGTATTTGTGTTTTTCGTTCTGACTTACTTCACTCTGTATAATCGGCTCCAGTTTCATCCATCTCATTAGAACTGATTCAAATGTATTCTTTTTAATGACTGAGTAATACTCCATTGTGTATATGTAACACAGCTTTCTTATCTATTCATCTGCTGATGGATATCTAGGTTGTTTCCATGTCCTGGCTATTATAAACAGTGCTGCAAAGAACATTGGGGTACATGTGTCTCTTTCAAATCTGGTTTCCTTGGTGTGTATGCACAGCAGTGGGATTGCTCGGTCATATAGCAGTTCTATTTGCAATTTTTTAAGAAATCTCCACACTGTTCTCCATAGTGGCTGTACTACTTTGCATTCCCACCAACAGTGTAGGAGGATTCCCTTTTCTCCACACTCTCTCCAGCATTTATTGCTTGCAGACTTTTGGATCACTGCCATTCTGACTGGTGTGAAATGGTACCCCATTGTGGTTTTGATTTGCATTTCTCTGATAATAAGTGATGTTGAGCATCTGCTCAGCGCTCAGCTTTCTTTATAGTCCAACTCACACATCCATAGATGACCACTGGAAAAACCATAGCCTTGACTAGACAGACCTTTGTTGGCAAAGTAATGTCTCCGCTTTTTAATATGCTGTCTAGGTTGGTCATAACTTTCCTTCCAAGGAGCATGCGTCTTTTAATTTCATGGCTGCAATTGCCATCCGCAGTAATTTTGGAGCCCAGAAAAAAAAAGTCTGACACTGTTTCCACTGTTTCCCCATCTATATGCCAGGAAGTGATGGGACCAGATGCCACAATCTTAGTTTCTGAATGTTGAGCTTTAAGCCAACTTTTTCACTCTCCTCTAGAGGCTCTTTAGTTCTTCACTTTGTGCCTTTAAGGGTGGTGTCATCTGCATATCTGAAGTTATTGATATTTCTCCCGGCAATCTTGATTCCAGCTTGTTCCAGCCCAGCATTTCTCATGATGTAATCTGCATATAAATTAAATAAGCAGGGTGACCATATACAGCCTTGATGTACTCCTTTTCCTATCTGGAACCAGTCTGTTGTTCCATGTCCAGTTCTAACTGTTGCTTCCTGACCTGCATACAGGTTTCTCAAGAGGCAGGTTAGGTGGTCTGGTATTCCCATCTCTTGAATTTTCCACACTTTATTGTGATCCACACAGTCAAAGGCTTTGGCATAGTCAATAAAGCAGAAATAGATGTTTTTCTGGAACACTTTCTTTTGCGATGATCCAGCGGATGTTGACAATTTGATCTCTGGTTCCTCTGCCTTTTCTAAAACCAGCTTGAACATCTGGAAGTTCATGGTTCACGTATTGCTGAAGACTGGCTTGGAGAATTTTAAGCATTACTTTACTAGCGTGTGAGATGAATGCAATTGTGCCGCAGTTTGAACATCCTTTAGCATTGCCTTTCTTTGAAATTGGAATGAAAACTACCCTTTTCCAGTCCTGTGGTCATAGCCAAGTTTTCCAAATTTGCTGGCATATTGAGTGCAGCACTTTCACAGCATCATCTTTCAGGATTTGAAACAGCTCAATTGGAATTCCATCACCTCCACTAGCTTTCTTCGTAGTGATGCTTTCTAAGGCCCACTTGACTTCACATTCCAGGATGTCTGGCTCTAGATGAGTGATCACACCATCATGATTATCTGGGTCGTGAAGATCTTTTTTGTTCAGTTCTGCGAATTCTTGCCACCTCTTCTTAATATCTTCAGCTTCTGTTAGGTCCCTACAATTTCTCTCCTTTATTGAGCCCATCTTTGCATGAAATGTTCCTTTGGTATCTAATTTTCTCAAAGAGATCTCTATTCTTTCCCATTCTATTGTTTTCCTCTATTTCTTTTCATTGATTGCTGAGGAAAGCTTTCTTATCTCTCCTTGCTATTCTTTGGAACTCTGTATTCAAATGGGTATATCTTTCCTTCTCTCTTTTGCTTTTCGCTTCTTTTCACAGCTATTTGTAAGGCCTCCTCAGACAGCCATTTTGCTTTTTTGCATTTCTTTTTCTTGGGGATGGTCTTGATTCCTGTCTCCTGTACAATGTCATGAACCTCCATCCATGGTTCATCAGGCACTCTGTCTATCAGATATAGTCCCTTAAATCTATTTCAACTACTGATCTTGTGGTAATTTTTCTTCAGTGTTATAGATTAAATAACATGTGTGAAGCATAAGAATGGGGTCTGGCAAAGCATAAAACCTTCAACAAATAGTGGCAAATTTATTAGCTCCACTAACATTAAGAACACCAAAAAGCTGACTTTCTTTCATAAAATGAAAAATGATGGTACCAATTTTAAAAAGGAAGTTTTTTTTTTTTCTTTTCTAAATTAATAGTGATATGAACGGGTGAAAATCTTTGGAAAAATCTGTTTTTTCAAAATTTATGTGAAAATTAATTTTCAACAAAATCCTAGAGATATTTATTCTTTCTATTCAGAGATGGTTTGCAGTTTCTGAAATGAACCCAAGACAGCAATAAATAGTTAAATCCTAACCAGAGATTATAGAAAATACCAATAGTTCTCTCTTTCTCTGTGTCTGTCTCTCTCTCTCTTTATAACCTTTTTTGTGGCTTCTTGATTTACTGGTAACAATGTAGCCCTGTTGTTGAGTTTTTATTTTGGCATGTGTATATGCATATCTGTGCTAAATGATTTCCCAGAGAGTTAAGTTTTCTATATTCTTTAAATTTTAAGTGGATGATTGGATGATAAAGGTTTGTTCTCTTTTTTGAGGTGGTAAAAAAGATTGTGCTGAATATAACTTCCCTGGCTTTCAATTGTCTCCTTTCTTTTTGTCAGTGTCCTTTAATATGAGTAAAGGTTCTCTTTCTTTGTTCTAAATAATTAAGAACTGACTACATAAAAAGCTTGTAATATACGTTCACCACATGAATTTACTCATTAACATTAATGATGGCTGCTTCTTCATTGCCAGTGAAACATTGCCACCCACCTGCCAAGAAACCGTCTCTCAGGAGAGCTGGAGCGGGGCCAAGGCCGTTGCGGCAGGGTGTGGGGGCGGCGGTGCATGCTGACGGTTGGAACTCTGTTTAGAAGAATAGTCACAGAAACTGAGGGAGTGAAAGCTTCTAGGGAGGGAGTGATGACATAGTCAAATGGAGTAGGAAGGCGAAGTAAGGCAAAAACTAGATAATGCATTAATCAGGGCTATAAAGTTTCATTTATGACTTTTATAATAACAGCTTTAGGGGAGAGGAGGAGGGAGCTTCTGGATCTTCCCATTTTCTCCAGTTTATCACATTCATCCATCCTCAAGTTTTCAACCACCGCACTGAAGACTCACAAATCTCTTGTGCCAGCTAAGTTCCCTCCATCCTCAGATTTATATGTGCTTTTGGGGCTTACCTGAATATTCACACTCAGCAAGTCTGATCCCCCGCCCCTGAAACCTGTCTCTTGTCTATATTTTCTTTCTTAGTTGGTGACTGTCCATTCAGCCCCAATGCCAGGATGCTGCCATCCTTTACTCTTCCTACTTATTCACCTTCTGCATCACATCAATGGCCGAGACCTACCAATTTTGCCACCTAAATATTTCTTAATTTCTTCACCCTATCAACAGAGCCTTTGTCAGGCCCTCATGATCTCTCAATGGATTAATGATACAGTCTCCTTAATTGATATATCTTAAACCCGATTTTCATTTTTTCCCAGTGTATTTTTCACATAGCCAACAGTGGTAGGTGCAAATGTAAATATGACCAGGCTGCCTCCAAGGTTAAGTATGTTTCCTGTTTTCTCTGTAACTTACAGAGGAAAATTATGCAACCAAACATATAATGCTAATAGGAGTCTTCCCATGATCCAGCTACAGCTTACCTCTCCAGTCTCTTACTTCTGCTCTGAAAAGAAGTGTTCCTGATACACAAAGCTCTTTCTTGCCTCTCAACTCATCCTATTTCTTCTTCTTCACATGCTACTTCAGAATTCATCTCAGTTGTCACCTTCTCCTACAATCTTCATTCTTCACTTGCTGGAATTGTTATTTAAGTCTCCTCTGTGTCTATCTATTTACTATGTGTACAATTCTATAATTACATTTACCCAGACTTGTTGTACTTATTCATTCAGTACATATTTACTGAATGCCTACTCTATTCTGGGGAAATAGGATTCAAGAAGAAATACACTAAATTATGAGACTATGTCTACTTAATCAATGTTTGGTTCAAAGTTAGGATCTCAGTGAATATTTGATACATAAATAATTATGATTTTGCAAAAGTGGATTGTAGAAATGTGTCCCCAAGATTATATAAAACCAAAATAGAGAGACAATTACTCCTGCTCTGCTTCTGGGTCAAGACAGTCTGCTTGGCAGAAATGCATTGTTAAAGATAAGGTTAGGATACAATTTAGTTGGGTTTTTTAAATGATAAACTGAGCCTTAGATGTATAAAATTTGCTCAATAGCATGTGACTTTTTACTCATGAAATCAGAATTCAAACCTATGTCTGTTTGCCTCCAAAATGTATAATCTTTCCATTATGACTATAAGTGAAACAGAGACTCCAGCTATACTACGAGCTACCTTCACTCTGGTTTACTGACCTAGGCAGAGCTGGGTTTTTAGTACCTAGAACTGATTAAGGCATTGATAGTAAAAAAATTAACTTAAATATGTAAACTAGCTTATACTAATATGTATGTTACATATACATATATACAAACTTATACTAATATGAAAGTCAGAATTAATGTCATTCAACCCAGTTGTTCACATATCATATTGATTAATCTCTAGAGACAAAGCCAATATTTTTATAAATGCTAATTGACCAAATTTATTTTAACAACCAATAGGTATTTTCCCAATGGCTCACAGGTAAAGAATCCAGCTGCAATGCAGGGTATGTGGGTTCATTCCCTGGGTGGAGAAAACTCTCTGGAGAAGGAAATGGCAACAAACTTGAGCATCAGTTCAGTTCAGTTCAGTCACCCAGTTGTGTCCAACTCTTTGCAATCCCATGCATCGCAGCACGCCAGGCCTCCCTGTCCATCACCAACTCCCAGAGTTCACTCAAACGCACGTCCATCGAGTCAGTGATGCCATCCAACCATCTCATCCTCTGTTGTCCCCTTTACTTCATGACCCCAGTCCTTGCCAGCATCAGAGTCTTTTCCAATGAGTCAACTCTTCGCATGAGGTGGCCAAAATACTGGAGTGTCAGCTTTAGCATCATTTCTTCCAAAGAACACCCAGGGCCGATCTCCTTTAGAATGGACTGGCTGGATCTCCTTGCAGTCCAAGGGACTCTCAGAAGTCTTCTCCAACACCACAGTTCAAAAGCATCAATTCTTCGGCACTCAGCTTTCTTCATGATCACAGCTCCAGTATGCTTGCCTGGAAAATCCCATAGATAGAGGAGCCTGGCAGGCTATAGTTCATAGAGTCGCAAAAGAATCAAACATGACTAAACAACAAAACAAGTTATTTAAAAAGCAACAAAAGAAAATTCATGCACACACCCACATACTGCCCTCCCCCCCAACACACACACACACAACACTTGTCTTAAGTAATGTAGAGATATGGGGATTTGCCCCAAATGCCTAACAACAGTTAAGCTAGGTCAAAATTAAGAACATTTGAAGTGGTGCTGTTTATATTCAACTTTTCATTTTTCCTATTTGTTTCTTGGTGCTATTAACTTGCTAAAGTAATCATGAATATGTAAGTTAAAGAATATGTTCATTTAAAAAATCTTAATGAAATTTGTTATCATGTAGAATGGCCATAGCAACCTTCTGTATCTTATATATTTAAACAGACAGCTCTTATTCCAGTAAAATAATAGATTCCCTTCCTTCTAAGACAGTGACAAAAGCTAAAATAAACTTGTTGTCCGAAAGGGAGAAATGATTCAACATTTGGAAAACTTGTTGCTGAGAATATCTGTATTTTAAAAACAACCACAATGATAAAGGAATATGTCGAGGCTGTATATTGTCACCCTGCCTATTTAAATTAAATGCAGAGTACATCAAGTGAAATGCCAGGCTGGATGAAGCACAAGCTAGAATCAAGATCGCCAGGAGAAATATCTGTAACCTCAGATATACAGATGGCACCACCCTTATGGCAGAAAGTGAAGAACTAAAGAGCCTCTCGATGAAAGTGAAAGAGGAGAGTGAAAAAGTTGGCTTAAAACTCAACACTCAGAAAACTAAGATCATGGCATCTGGTCCCATCACTTCATGGCAAATAGATGGGGAAACAATGGAAACAGTGAGAGATTTTTATTTTGGGGGGCTCCAAAATCACTGCAGATGGTGAATGCAGCCATAAAATTAAAAGACACTTGCTGCTTGGAAGAAATGTTATGACCAAACTAGACAGCATATGAAAAAGCAAAGACATTACTTTGCCAACAAAGGTCCACCTTGTCAAAGCTATCGTTTTTCCAGTAGTCATGTATGGATATGAGAGTTGGGCTATAAAGAAAGCTGAGTGCTGAACAATTGATGCTTTTGAACTGTGGTGTTGGAGAAGACTCTTGACAGTCCCTTGTACTGCAAGGAGATCCAACCAGTCCATCCTAAAGGAAGTCAGACCTGAATATTCATTGGAAGGACTGATGCTGAAGCTGAAACTCCAATACTTTGGCCACCTGATGCAAAGAACTGACTCACTGGAAAATACCCTGATTCTGGGAAAGATTGAAGGCGGGAGAAGAAGGAAATGACAGAGGATGAGATGGTTGGATGGTATTACCCAATCGATGAACATGAGTCTGAGTAAGCTTCAGGTGTTGGTGATGGGCAGGGAAGCCTTGCATGCTGCAGTCTATCGGGTTGCAGAGAGTTGAACACAACTGAGTGACTGAACTGACCTGAGGATAAAATGACTGAGTATTTATTGCAGTTGCCATCTAAGAAAAGAGTGCTTCTGTACAATACATCCAATATTGCTAAAATGTACTGGAAGGGATTATAAGTTCTCTCCTCCCCTACAGCCTCAATTTTATTTGATACTACTAACATTTACTATCTCCATACCTCTCACACCAGCCCACAGCTCCATTGCTGCTGGAGACCTTAAAGTGTTGTTGAATCATAAAATCCCGGCTTCTTTGACTGCCCATGTTACTGGCACCAAGTCTTTATGAGTCCTCTACCCAGTATGCAAATGACACCACCCTTATGGCAGAAAGTGAAGAGGAGCTAAATAGCCTCTTGATGAAAGTGAAAGAGGAGAGCAAAAAAGTTGGCTTAAAGCTCAACATTCAGAAAACGAAGATCATGGCATCCAGTCCCATCACTTCATGGGAAATAGATGGGGAAACAGTGGAAACAGTGTCAGATTTTATTTTTTTGGGCTCCAAAATCACTGCAGATGGTGACTGCAGCCATGAGATTAAAAGACACTTACTCCTTGGAAGAAAAGTTATGACCCACCTAGATAGTATATTCAAAAGCAGAGACATTACTTTGCCGACTAAGGTCTGTCTAGTCAAGGCTATGGTTTTTCCTGTGGTCATGTATGGATGTGAGAGTTGGACTGTGAAGAAGGCTGAGCACCGAAGAATTGATGCTTTTGAACTGTGGTGTTGGAGAAGACTCTTGAGAGTCCATTGGACTGCAAGGAGATCCAACCAGTCCATTCTGAAGGAGATCAGCCCTGGGATTTCTTTGGAAGGAACGATGCTAAAGCTGAAGCTCCAGTACTTTGGCCACCTCATGCGAAGAATTGACTCATTAGAAAAGACTCTGATGCTGGGAGGGATTGGGGGTAGGAGGAGAAGGGGATGACAGAGGATGAGATGGCTGGATGGCATCACTGACTTGATGGACGTGAGTCTGAGTGAACTCCAGGAGATGGTGATGGACAGGGAAGCCTGGTGTGCTGCGATTCATGTAGTCTCAAAGAGTCGGACATGACTGAGCGACTGAACTGAACTGAACTGACCCAGTGTGTCTCTCTCCTAACTCTTCCTGATAGTGCCTTGACTAAAATTCTCATTATTTTTCACCTAGATATTCTCTCATTGTCCTTCTGCCTGCTTCTCTGGTCAGAGGTGCCAGTTTCTCAAAAACAAAAATCTGAGTTAGTCCCTCCCTGCTTACGAACATTTAAGGGGTGGATTATAATGTGAAGGATTAGTGTAGAATCATTTAAAAAGGCACACAAGTCCAAGCATCCCATATTTTCTAGGACAAGGGCAAAGTCCAGGAATCTTTCTCTTGGAATAAAATGTGCTTTGCAAGGCCCTTGTTCTGTGGTAGTATTTATCTGTTTTGGGGTGGTTTAGTCTCTCAGCCGTGTCTGACTCTTTGCAACCCTTTGAATGGAAGCCCACCAGGCTCCTCTGTCCATGGGATTTCCCAGGCAAGAATACTGGAGCAGATTGCCATTTCCTTCTCCAGGGAATCTTTCTGACCCAGTGATAGAACCAGCATATATTGTGTTCCTGCATTATCAGGCAGGTTCTTTACTGACCACCAGAGAAACCCCACCTATTTTTACTACATTGCATTTTATTTTGTGTGTGTATTTATAACCACTAGTTGACTGTATGGGCTTCGCTGGTGACTCAGATAGTTAAGAATTTGCCCGCAAGGCAGAGACCCATTTCAATCCCTGGGTCAGGAAGATCCCCTGGAGAAGGGAATGGCTACCCACTCCAATATTTTACCTGGAGAATCCCATGGACAGAGGATCCTAGTGGGCTACAGTCAATGGGGTTGCAAAGAGTCAGACATGACTGAGTGACTTTCACACACACAGTTGACTGTATACTTGAGAAAAGGGATACTTTGTTATTCCTCTTTGGGTTTTGACATTGTGTTTGTCACTGAGTTGATGTTCAAGAGGGCTTCCCTGGTGTCTCAGAAGGTAAAGAATCTGACTGAATGGAGGAGATCAGGGTTTTATCCCTGGGTCAGGAAGATCCCTTGGAGGAGGGCATGGCTACCCATTCCGATATTCTTTCCCAGAGAATTCCATGGACAGAGGAGCCTGGAGAGCTATAGTTCATGGGGTCGCAAAGAGTTGGACACAGCTGAATGACTAACACACACACACACACAGATGTTCAAGAGATGCTCATTGAATATAAACAGTCTGGAAGGAAGGGAATTGGGAAGGATAAAAAGGCAGGAGAGAGGGAAGGAAGGAAAGAGGAGGGAGGGAGAAAGTAAAGAAAGAAGTGAATGAATGATGTAATTGGAAGCCTACAATTTCACCAAGTGCCTACATTAGAATTATTTTTATTCTATTATTTTTGAATTGGCTCTTTTCTAACTAAAGATAATTATTAATACCTATTAAGCTAAATAATTTTAAAAGCATTTTATTGTAATATGCACAAAATAATTATTTATTTGAAACAGCTTTCATTTCCAAACTCCAGATGAGTTTGGAAATGCTGCAGGCTGAACACTTTCAAAGGGATTCAAAGCAAGAACTGCTAGGAAACCAGCCATTCAGTAACACCAACTCATTAGATAATCACCTCTTTTCCCTGATGGAATCCACTTGTGCCAACATAGGGCATTAATAACACTCTCGTTGTACAACAGTGACCTTACATCAAACTTCTCAGGAAATGGGTTTATCTTTTCACAGTTCACAGGCAACTCATACTTTTAACATCTGTAGTAGGAAAAAATAAAACACCTTATTCTTTCTAAGGAATTACATTTTGAGATCTAACCATTCATATTAATGATGTCATCACTGTGCCCTTAATTTTCCAAGCCTGAGCATAAAGGTGATAATAAAATGTTAATCCAAATTATAGTGTGTTGCATTTATGTAGCAGTTCAGGGTTCACAAAGCACTATAACATGTATTCAAATTTACTCGAATTCAGGACCTTGCTGTTAAAAGATAGTCACTGAATCCAAGTCTTCTTCCCTAACCTCTGTAGGATCATTATGATGGGCTGGAGATTCCCCCTCTTTCATTCACTTTCCCCTCCCAGACAGCCACCAGCTGTCAATTATCACAATTGTCTTTCCCTTGCATAGATCTGATGGTACAGAGGGAACAATATGCTGCAGTAGAAATAGCTTTGTTTCCAGACAAAACTGAATTTGAATGCTGGTTCTGGCACTTTCTATATATATGACCTTGTAAAAGTTAACCTCCTAAATTTTCTCATCTACAAAGCAGGGATAATAACACCTTCCTCGCAACATTGTTGCAAGAAGGAGATTCATATACTTTAAAATCTAGATTAGTGTCTTGCACCTGTATAATAAGCACTCAAGAAATGGCACTATCTTATTATTTGCCACCCACCCCCTGCCTCAGAATTTTCATGAAAGAACAACTATTTACTGAGAAAATACCATGTGTCAGGCATTGCATTATACACTGCAGATGCTGTAGAAACCAAAGAAGCTTACGGTCTAGTAATCCCAAAACAGGGGCATCCAGGCTTCAGTAGAGATTAGTACAGAATGTTGTGAAAGTATCCACAAATAAAGCATGTAAACCAGTCTTAAGCTGCAACCAGAAAGGTGAGAGGGCCTGAGCTTGAAGAAGAGGGTTGAGGGGAGGTGGGGAAAGATGGGGTGGAAGAAAGCATCAGCTGGAAAGTAAAGGAGAGCAGGTGGATACGGAATATGATGCTGCTCAGTGTAGCTGAAGATGTGGTCCCACAGGATGGCGGGAGGGAAGGTGTGAGAAAGAAACAAGAGACAGGGGAATGACAAGATGAGATTCTAGAGAGGTAAAGGGCATTGAAAGCTGTACTGAGAAACTTGGACTGTCCCAAAGAGAGGAGAGAGCCACTGAATACAGTATAGGCAAGAGATGGACTTGCTCACATTTGCTTTTTTTTTTTTAATTGGAGGTTAATTACTTTAGCATGGCATGCTCTATCACAGAGGTCCTTAAGCTGGTCCATAAAGCCATGCATGGGCTTCCAGTGATTTGCAGGCTTCTTGAAATTGGCTGCAAATATGTATGTTTGTGTGGATGTGTGTGGATGTGTGTTTCTAGACAGAGTATCAGTAAGATTGACTCAAAAATGATTAAAAATCATCATCTGAACAACTTCTGTGGGATAAAGCCCTGACCGCTTTTATTTTTTATTTTTTATTGAAGTACAGCTCCAGGAGTTCGTGCTAGACAGGGAAGTATAGACTGCAGTCCATAGAGTCGCGAAGAGTCAGATACGACTGAGCGACTGAACTGAACTGAACTACTTTACAATGTTGTGTTATTTTCTGCTGTATAGAAAAGGGAGCCAGTCATATGTATACATATATATATATATATACATACTATTATAGTCCCTCTTTTTTGAATTTCCTTTCCATGTAGGTCACCATGGAGCATTTCACGTTCTGATTAAAATCTGCATTTCCGATCCACCTCCACAAAGCTTAGAAAAGAGTCATTTTTAATTTTTTGCCATTCCTAACATACCTTGGGGCCTTTCCTCCCATTACAGCTTCCTGTACTGGCCTGCATCTTCCCAATCTACCCCGATTTCCCCACCCTGCCTTCTGCTCACAGAACCTCTTCTCTTTCAAAGCTTGGATGGACTGTTTCTTTCTTCTCTAGAAATTTCCTCTATCCCTTCCCCATTCTTCTCTAGCATAAGCACAAGTCAGAGCCATAGAGTTCCGATTACCAAGCTAGAATGAGAGATAGACAAATAGACCAGTGGACTACAGATAGAAAATCTGAAGCTCTGTTGGAAATCCAACAGAATTTGTGTTGCAAATCAGTGGAAAAAATAATGCCCTATTTTTAAAATGGAACAACTGGTCATCTATAAAGAGAAAAGAATGGATCCTTACTTCACTTCATTCTCAAAAATAAATCCCAAATGAGTCAAATCAAAGCATTAAAACTTTTAGGAGAGAAAAAATAGGAGACCATCTGCACACACTAAAACTGAGAGATAAATTTGACTATTGTAAATGTCTTTTTATCAAAAACTACCATAAAAAGAATGGAATAATGAGCCATATTTTGAGAGAACTGTCAAAAAATTCATATTCAGAATATATGATGAACTCTTTTAAATGAATAAAACATGAAACAGTGTTCAGTTTTTTTAGTAATAGATAAAATGTGTTACCATTTTACATACCACATATTGGAAAAAAATAGTCTGAAAATGTCAAATTTTGGAAATAATGTGAGGAAATGAGAATTCTTTTCCATGTTAATAGGACTTTAAATTGTTACAGTCACACTGGAAAAACAAAATTCTATTATTAGTAAATGTGAATATATGCCTACCCGCCTCAGAGAAACATTTGTATATGTGCACTAGGAGACATATACACACACTTAGCAACATTGTTCAAAAAATTGGAAATAACTCAAAAGTCTGTGAACAGTAGAATATATGAGAAGATTGTGTTATATGAAGCATAAAGTAGTAAAGATGAATGAGTGGATTATATACATTAACATGGAATAATGTTAAAACACAGTATTGAGTGAAAAGATCAAGCTGCAGAAGAAAGTATACCCCCATTATTTCATTTACATAAAGATCAACAGACAAATCTCAGCAGTATATAAATTTAGGGTTACTAGACCTGTGGTAAAAGGAAAGAGAATGAGAAATTGGTTACTTTTGGTGGATCAGGTTGGATGACAAGGGACGTGTTTTGGAGGATAATAAAGTAGCTTTCTTAAACTGGTTTGAGGAATATGGCTCTTTGTTTTATCATATAATTAAAAACTATGTATTACACATATATTCCTGTGTATATAGATTTCACAGTATAAAAAAAAATTAAAAGATGAAGACCATTATAAGATACATGCAATGACCTGGAAATGATGTGGTTCTTCTGTTTAAGGAGCTCCCAGTCTGGGGCTTGTTTCCTGCTTCATAGACCACTGTGGGTTGTAAGGGACTTGTTTCTTTATTGTTCCTACTGAGTTGGACATGACTGAGTGACTGAACTGATACTGGTACTACATTCTGTTAATATTTTTCTGTCTTTTTAAGCTGCGTGCTTATTTAACTCTTTCATTTTCATCCAAAATAGTATTTGCACCCGTTAAACATCATCTTCCTATTTCTCCCACCATTCTTCTATTTCTGTGAGTTCAACTCTTTTAGATCCCACATACAAGTGAAATCATACAGAAAATATTTATTTTTCTCTGCCTGACTTATTTCACTTTGCATAATGCCTTCAAGTTCCATCCATTTGGTCACAAAAGATGGGACTTTATCTTTTTTATGGATGAATAATATTCCATTGTGTATACAGTTGACTCTTGAACAACATAAGGATTATGGACACAGACCCCCACAGAGTTGTAAATCTGTATATTGTCCTCCCTTGGTATCTATGTGGGATTGGTTTCAGACTTGCCACAGATACCAAAATCTGTGGATGTCAAGTTCCATAGTTGGTTCTCCAGATCCATGGTTCTGTAAGTGAGGATTCAACCAGTCATGCATTCTGTAGCACATATTGTATATATGTGTGTGTGTGTGTCTCGGAGAAGGCAATGGCACCCCACTCGAGTACTCTTGCCTGGAAAATCCCATGGATGGAGGAGCCTGGTGGGCTGCAGTCCATGGGGTCGCTAAGAGTCGGACACGACTGAGCGACTTCCCTTTCACTTTTCACTTTCGTGCATTGGAGAAGGAAATGGAAACCCACTCCAGTATTCTTGCCTGGAGAATCCCAGGGACGGGGGAGCCTGGCGGGCAGCCATCTATGGGGTCGCACAGAGTTGAACACGACTGAAGCAACTTAGCAGCAGCAGCAGTGTATGTATATAGATCTCATATTTTTATCCATTCATCTGCTTATAACACACAGGTTTTTCTATGTCTTGTCTACAGGGAACATGGGGGTGCAAACACATCTTCAAGACAGCGTTTTTATTTCCTTTGTATATATACCCAGAAATGGGATTACTGTATCATATGGTAGTTCTGTTTTTAATATCTTGAGGCTCCTCCGTGCGGTTTTCATGATGACTCTGCCAATTTACATTCCCACCAACAAGGTACACAGTTTCCCTTTTCTCTACTTCTTTGCTATCACTTGTTGTATCTTGTCTTTTTAATGATAACAAGTGTGAGTTCTTATCTCATTGTGGTTTTAATTTGCATTTCCCTGATGACCGGTAATGACAAGCTTCTTTCCATGTACCTGTTGGCCATCTGTGTGTTTTCTTCGGAAAAGTATATTTTGCCAATTTTTTAATAAGATATTTTAGTATTGAGTTGTATGAGTCTCATGTATATTTTGGATATTAACCCCTTTTCAGATAAAGACTTGCAGGTATTTTCTCCCATTCTGTATGTTTTATTTCTGCTGATCACTTCTTTTGCTCTGTACAAACTTTTTGGTTTCATGAAGTCCTACTTGTTTATTTTTGCTTTTGTTGCCTTTGCTTTTGGTGTCGTACACAAAAACTCTTTGCCAATACCAATGTCAAGGAGCTTTTCCCCTATCTTTTCTTCTAAAAATTCTACAGTTTCAGGTCTTATATTTAAGGCAGTAATTCATTTTGAGTTAATTCTGTTATTGATATAGGAATACAATTTCATTCTTCCACTTGCAGTTATCCAGTTTTCCCAACACCATTTAATGAAGAGCCTATCCTTTCCACATTGCATCTTTTTGGCTCCCTTGTCAAATATTAATTGACCATACATGAGTGAGTTCAGTTCTGGGCTTTCAGTTCTGTTCCATTCATCTACATATCTATTTTTATGCCACTACCATACTTTTTTCTATTTTGACCTACATTGATGTTTTAATCCCACATGTAGACATTTTGGGTTTGTTTTATTCTTTTTCTCCTTATCTTTTTTGTTCATTCTCTTCTTCCTTCCTCCATTACTCCCTCTCTCTTTTCTCTTCTTGCCATCCTTCCTTCCCTCCTTTCTCCCTTCCTTCATTCTCACCTCACTCAAGACTGAAAAAGTCATATATTCACCACTGACTCTTTTTGCAGAACCCAGATTTTTTTCCTTCCTTTACTGAAGTATTACCCTTAGGAGAACCCAACTGTGTATAGAGTGGTCTCTCAGCCCGTCTCCAACCTCTGTTCAGACCCCAAGCAGTCTTCTATCTTCCACTGGCAAAAAAAAAAAAAAAACAACCCTTAGTCTTCAGCCACCAGAGACCAACAGATACCACCAGAGCAGAAGCTAAGTACAGACCCACTCAACTCTGTGTAGTAACATTTTCTTGTTATTCTGGAATTTGAGAAATTCCAGTATTTTTCAGCCAGAGCTCAGCTATGTATTAAAGGAGTGTGTGTGTGTGTGTGTGTGTGTGTGTGTGTGTAATTCATTGCACTAAAAAATTTTCCTTTGACTATTTAGCCTACCATTCTGAAAATAGGAATTGATGGGAATCTCATGTCCTTATGCTCAGTGTTGAAATAAACCATATCATATACTAGGCATTCAATAAACGTACTTTAAATGCATAAGGATGTTGTAGACATAGAGAATTCCCTCCACAATCCTAATATCCTCATGATGTCAAGCATATATTTGAAACTAGTTTGAGTTACACAGTCTTTGAATTTGGAGTATCTTTAGATACTATAAATACATTATCCTTGTTTAGCCTTTATCTGGTTATCTTGTGCTGGCTCTTAGGTGATACACATTTTTTAATTACCTCTTCCAGATATACTTTCATGAGTCAACCTCATCACTATTGTCAATGTAAATTCGAGCAGACTTCTACCAGTGTGTTTTCATTACATCTGATATTTACCTTAGCATAGTCTTCTCACATGGTATTTAATATCTAAATATTACACTGTAAGCTAATCTACTGAGCTCAATTGCTGTGTCTTATTCATTTTATGTACCTTTCACTTAGCATATTGTTCAGTTTTGTGGCAGATATCATTGAATGGTTTTCCATAAATTAATGAGTAACACTTTTTAGAATGTGCGTTTTTGGTCCCAAATATGTTTTATTTTCAACAGTTAGGCCTTTTTCTTTGGTATCAGCTCCCTTATAAACACCTAACAATTTCTGTTTGGAGTCAGTAATTTAAATTGCATAGTCTTCTTAAACCAGTTTCTGTCAGAGTTAAATTGCTTCCTTCAGTCCAAGAAAAAGAACACTTTAGTACTCAAATATTTTAAGACTCAAAACATTTTTTTGAAATGGGAAATATCATTAGTAAATTAAAGGCAGAATAACCATAATCATTAAGAGGTTTACTTTAATTATTAATTATAGTTGCTGTTTTATACTATATTGAAGAATTTATGATAATTCTTTACCTCATTTTCATTCAAAGTTTGAATACTTAAAGAATCTGTAAGATGCCTTCATTTCTTTGCCAGCTTATAGACATCATGACTCATATTCAAGAGTTCACTGCTTTGTTTATTAAATTTAGATTCCATTGAGATTGTTAGTCTATCTGAAACTTCCAAACCAGTGAAGTACCACTTAAGATGGAACTTAGTGCTTTCCTCATTTTCACTTTACTTATCTAGGTATACTTTCAAATATATTTATTCAACATACAGTATGTATAGGGCACTATGTCAGTCACTTTGTTATATACAAAGGTGAAATAAATTGACACCAAGATGAATCAGACGTGACTCCTGCCTTCAGAGACCTCATCATCTAGAAAAGTAAGGAATAGATTATTATGCAAGTATATATATATTTCTGTATTAACATGTAAATATTAGTAAAGACTAATAGTTATCAAGCTCTTACTATGTGCCAAATGTAGTTTTACATTTTTACAAGTAATTCATTTTATCAAATCCAAGGTTATTGATTATAAGACACAGCATTACCATTATTATAGTACCATGAAGGGAAAAAAAAACTGCTTTAAAAATATAACAATCTAGATTGGGAGATGAATCCCAAATATCAAAGATATATGTGAAAAAGTATAAGACTTAAAATTGATGACAGGCATTAGAGGTAAAGAGCCTGCCTGCCAGTGCAGGAGACACAAGAGATGCACATTCGATCCCTGGATAAGGAAGATCACCTGGAGGAGGGCACTGCAACCAACTCCAGTATTCTTGCCTGGAGAACCCCATGGACAGAAGAGCCTGGCATGCTATAGTCCAAAGTGTCACAAAGAGTTGGGCATGACTGAAGTTACTTAGCATGCACGCACGCACACACACACAAAGTAACTCACTTAATTCTCTCAACAATCCTTCAAGTAAGGTAATGTTATCCCCATTTTACAGATGAGGAAATTGATAGAGTTCAGAGATGTCAGGTAACTTTCCCAAGATCATACATCTAGTAAGTAGATAAGTGGGGATTGAATCCACATCAGTCTGATTCCAATGCCATGCTCTTAACCACTGTACCATAACTATCTTGGATCTCTTAATGTAATAGTGTGTTCAGAAATTCCCAAACCTTTTATTCCTCATGTGGCTTCATTTAAAATTGAAGAAGAATGTAACTTCTATTAATTCTTGAGATAAGCTGAGAATTTAGTTGAGAAAATAAGATTTGAATTTACAGATTGAAAAAAAAAGAATGTTTTGAAAATAATTTATCTGAATTTTGCATAAAATGGTTATAATATACTAAGGAGTAACTAATACCATTTACCAGTATCAACCAAGATTGATAGGGTTGATTTAAAAATATATGTATCAGCAGCTATAACTAACCACATTGCATGTAGTGCAATGGTCTTAATAGAATGATAGACCCTAGACAAAAATTTAACTCTGGCCATGACTGTAGATATTTTTTTCCCTATATATTAAGGGAAAATTAGTAGTTAGTGGAAACTGTCTATTGAAGTTCTCTTTTTTAGATTTTATAACAGTAAGTAGCAACATTTCTATGGAGAATATTGAAATTTTAGCACTACACTACATGAGATATTGCAAGTGAGCTTTGTAAGGAGCCAAAAATGACAAACGTATTTATCCTAAATAACAACTAACACAATATATTTTGTAGAAAAAACTGAGTTAAGAAATAATAACCGTGTACTATATAAATTATGAATTATGTGTGAGAAAAAGCAATAGTTAAATGTACTGTTTGCCAATTGCATAGTCATGGATACCAGAGACTTCTGTGGAAATTCAGCAAAACAGAATTAGAAATGTTAAACAGAAAAGATCTCATTAAGATAATTCTTTCAGAAATGAATAAGAAATTTCAGTCCCAGCTGTTCAAATCTTGAGTAGTTAAGGTGAGATGGACATAGTGAAAAAAATCTAACTGCATTATTTCCAGAAACAAGATACTGGAAACACCTACATAAAAAATAACCAGATCACTATTATTTCTTGGGATTCCCTGGTGGCTCATATGATAAAGAATCTACCTGCAATGCAGGAGACTCAGGTTCAGTCCCTGGGTAAGGAAGATCTCCTGGAGAAGCAACGGGCTACCCATTCCGGTATTCTTGCCTGGGAAATCCCTGGCAGGGTATGGTCCATGGGGTTGCAGATTCAGACATGACTGAGCAACTAACTTGAAACTTGAGAGCTAATTAACTAACTAACAGGTGACTAACTTGGAACTAACTTATTAAAAGTGATGATTTTTATCTTCATCCCAGACCTATCATATCAGTATTTCATTGGGCAAAACCCAAAGACCCACATTTTAATAAGCACCTCCACCCACCAGTGATTAAAACCATGCTGGATTTGAGAACCTTTGTATTACCACTTGACTCGTCCCCATCTAGTACTTTTGGATTAGTGGCAGAAATGAACCAACTACTAGTGGTCATTTTTCATTAAATATCAGAGATTAAATGTTTCATTTGCTAGATATTTATGAAGCAGTGTGGGGGTACACAAAAGAAATGTGAGTGCATATATTCAACTGTTTTGCATTTCTTGCATGTCTGATAAACAGCTGTTTGACGTGATTAAATGGAAGTAATTTGTGGTTGTAGTGAAAGAGAATTAAGGTAATCCTGGTACCTGAGGGAATAAAAAGGAAGTGGCTACTTGAGAAATTATTTCAAAGAAAAAAAATCGATTGGTTCACTGGCAAATTAAACATTAATGTTAATGAAGAAAGAAATGTTGAATACCTTGGGTGGCGAATCTGGGTAGCAGACAATAGGGAGGGACTAATGTGGGGATGGAATGTGAAAAAATTCTGAAAAGAATCCAGAGTATTCTGTGGAAGGGTGTGGAAGAAAGTGAGACTTTTGTATTGGCCCTTTTATTACCACATTGGTAAAGATGGTGAATTGAATGTTGCTTCTAAGTTTATATATAAATGGATATAACCAAATTAAGATCTAACTAATTATTATTTTCTTTTCACAGCAATTGTTCAACTGTCAAGCTCTAAAAAAGCTAAGTATTCCTGACAATGACCTTTCAAATCTGCCAACCACTATCGCTAGTTTAGTAAACCTTAAAGAACTCGACATCAGTAAAAATGGTAAGATTTTCAGTTCATCTCTAAATAACTTGAATTTTTAACTGAAAATATGCTTTATATGTTTTCTCTTAGAAAATGATATAACACCTTTTCCTTGTTTATGTTACAACTCTAGCTTAATGTTTGTTGAAAAACTAAATCCTGAATTATAAAACTGAAGACAGAAAACTTTTCTCCCCTCCTCTTACTAATGTCCCTGACTCACTCAGGCCTTATTTCCCCTTGCATTCAGATATGTGATTTAACCTCTGTGAGATTATTTTAGTGACTTTACAGTGTACATTTTTCTCATTCTTTGAGTAAAACTTTTTCCAACATGTTTCAGATATCATCCGCTCAACAAGGCCTACCCATTCACACTTTTTGGCATTGGAACATCCAATCTCCCTGTCTCTGCTCCTTTTTCTCCCATAGCAGTGACCATCTTCTCAATACATATAATTTACTTAGTTTTTATGGTTTTGTCCCCATTCTCTTGCCCCAAAATATAAATTACATTATGTGACAGAAGGGATATTACTCTGTTTTAGTCACTGATGTATCTCAGATATTTAGAGCAATACCTGGTGAATAATAAGTGCTCAGTAGTATTTGTTATAATTTTGGCCAAACGTTATATCTGGTGATTTTGTTGATATTCGTGTTGATGATGTTTTCTTCTTAATGTTTTTGGGGGTCTCCTGTGTTCTCATATGTGCATTAAATCCTCATTTTCTTCCAAATGAACATGGCCCTCCATTTTATTAGAATAAAGCAAGAATCAGTCAAAAAAGGTTATGTCTAGGCATTATGAGGATATAAAGCAGGACTCCTCTGTCATTAAGCTAGTTGGTTAAACTTTGTGTGTTGTATGTATGTATTTCTTTGTTAACTTAGGCATTATTATTGGGGCCAAAGAAATAGACATGAATAAAACAGATCCTTGCCTTCAAGAAACTTACATTCTAGAACATGCATTCAACATTAAATAAATAATTAAAAAGAAAGATATACCCATTTGAAAGCAGAGTTCTAAAGAATAGCAAGGAGAAATAAGAAAGCCTTCCTCAGTGATGAATGCAAAGAAGTAGAGGAAAACAATAGAATGGGAAAGACTAGAGATCTCTTCAAGAAAATTAGAGATGCCAAGGGAATATTTCATGCAAAGATGGGCAAAATAAAGTTCAGAAATGGTATGGACCTAACAGAAGCAGAAGATATTAAGAAGAGGTAGCAAAAATACACAGAAGAACTATACAAAAAAAGATTTTCATGACCAGATAATAACAGTGGTGTGATAACCAACCTAGAGCCAGATATCCTGGAATATGAGATCAAGTGGCCTTTGGAAACATCACTACAAATGAGCTAGTGGAGGTGATGGAATTCCAGTTGAGCTATTTCAAATTCTAAAAGATGATGCTGTGAAAGTGCTGCACTCAATATGCCAGCAAATTTGGAAAACTCAGCAGTGGCCACAGGACTGGGAAAGGTCAGTTTTCATTCCAGTCCCAGAGAAAGGCAATGCCAAAAATGCTCAAACTACCGCACAGTTTCACTCATCTCACACGCTAGTAAAGTATTTCTCAAAATTCTCCAAGCCAGGCTTCAATAATGTGTGAACTGTGAACTTCCAGATGTTCAAGCTGGTTTTAGAAAAGGCGGAGGAACCAGAGATCAAATTGCCAACATCCATTGAATCATAGAAAAAGCAAGAGAGTTCCAGAAAAACACCTTCTTCTGCTTTATTGACTATGCCAAAGCCTTTGACTGTGTGAATCACCACAAACTGTGGAAAATTCTTCAAGAGATGGGAATACCAGACCAGCTGACCTGCCTCCTGAGAAGTCTGTATGCAGGTCAGGAAGCAACAGTTAGAACTGGACATGGAACAAAAGACTGGTTCCAAATAGGGAAAGGAGTATGTCAAGGCTGTGTATTGTCACCCTGCTTATTTAATTTACATGCAGAGAACATCATGAGAAATGCTGGTGTGGATAAAGCACAAGCTGAAATCAAGATTCCCGGGAGAAATATCAGTAACCTCAGATATGCAGATGACACCACTCTTATGGCAGAAAGCAAAGAACTAAGCCTCTTGATGAAAGTGAAAGATGAGAGTGAAAAAGCTGGCATAAAACTCAACATTCAGAAAAGTAAGATCATGACATCTGGTCCCATCACTTCATGGCAAATAGATGGGGAAACAATGGAAACAGTGGCAGATTTTATTTGGAGGAGGGGCTCCAAAATCACTGCAGATGGTAATTGCAGCCATGAAATTAAAAGACACTTGCTCCTTGGAAGAATAGTTATGACCAACCTAGACAGCATATGAAAAAGCAGAGACATTACTTTACCAACAAAGGTCCATCTAGTCAAAGCTATGGTTTTTCCAGTAGTCATGCATGGATGTGAGAGTTAAACTATAAAGAAAGCTGAGTGCCAAAAAATTGATGAATTTGAACTGTGATGTTGGAGAAGACTCTTGAGAGTCCCTTGGACTGCAAGGAGATCCAACCAGTCCATCCTAAAGGAAGTCAGTACTGAATATTCATTGGAAGGACTGATGCTGAAGCTGAAACTCCAATACTTTGGCTACCTGATGCAAAGAACTGACTCACTGGAAAAGACCCTGATGCTGGGAAAGATTGAAGGTAGTAGGAGAAGGGGACGACAGAGGATGAGATGATTGGACGGCATCACTGACTCAATGGGCATGAGTTTGAGTAAACTCCTGGAGTTCGTGATGGACACGGACCTGGCATGCTGCACTCCATGGGGTCGCAAAGAGTCAGACATGACTGAGCAACTAAACTGAACTGAACTGAAATAATTATCAGTGATTAAGTAAAAATTGAGTTAAAGGTACATTGAAAGTGAAGGGTATGCATACTAGTAGGACATAATCCAGTCAGTGCAGTTAGATAAAGTTACCCTAAGACATAATAACTAAATCCAGCCATGACAAATAATAGTTGTTATTCAGTGGGTATAAAGTTTCATTTGTGCTGGGTGAATAACTTCTAGAGATTCACCAACCTACATCGTGCCCATAGCTAAAATTACAGTATTGTGCACTTCAGAATAACTGGTATTATCCCAATGTCCTTCCTGATTTGATTTTCTTAATAGTCTTTATGAGTAACTGACATAGCATATTTTAGCTTGTTTAGGTATTATTATCTGTGTTGTCCTTAGTCACTCAGTCATATCCGATTCTTTACCATCCCATGGACTATAGCCTGTTATGCTCCTTTGTCCGTGGGGATTTTCCAGGCAGGAATACTGGAGTGGGTTGTTGCCATGCCCTCCTCCAGGGGATCTTCCAAACCCAGGGATTGAACCCAGTTCTCCTGCATTGCAGGTGGATTCTTTGCTGTCTGAGCCACAGGGAATCCCAAGAATACTGGAGTGGGTAGCCTATCCCTTCTCTAGCAGATCTTCCTAACCAAGGAATTGAACTGGGGTCTCCTGCATTGCAGGTGGATTCTTTAGCAGTTGAGCTACCAGGGAAGCCCTATATATTTTTTAGATTCCCCTAACTAAAAAGTTCAGTGATGTTCTAACTTTTTATCATTGTCTTGGTCACTGATACATCTCTATTGCATAAAACAATGCATGGCACATTGAAGGAGTTCAGTACAATTTATTGGATGAATTCATAAATGAATGGTTCTTCTGGACATGAAACACTTGTTGAAATATACCAGTTTAAGTAACTAACAGTCTTCAAAACTATGAGAGTCATAGAAAAGTTTACATTCTCACTGGGGAGAGAAGACTAACATAAAAATAATCAAGGAATATTGTAAAGCATTATATTGGGTTGGCCAAATTTTGTTTGGGTTTTTCTGTAAGATGCTATGGAAAAATCTGAACCAATTTTTTGATGAGCCCAATACAATGAAGCAATTAATTATATGGCATGTGTGTGTGAGCTCCAGGTTTCCACATGGCACTAGTGGTAAGGAACTAGTGGTAAAGAACTTGTCTGCCAATTTAGGTGACAAAAGAGACATGGGTTCGAACCTTGGGTGGGAAAGATCCCCTGGAAGAGTGCATGGTAACTCACTCCAGTATTATTGCTTGGAGAATCCCAGGAACAGAGGAGCCTGGTACAGTCCATAGGGTCACAAAGAGTCAGACATGACTGAGGTGAAATTGCTTCAGTTATGTCCAACTCTTTGTGACCCTATGGACTATAGCCCCACCAAACTGCTCTGTCCCAGGGATTCTCCAGGCAAGAATACTGGCGTGGACTTCCATACCTCCTTCAGGGAATCTTCCAAATCCAGAAATCCAGCCCACCTCTCCTGCACCACAGGAAGATTCTTTACTGCTGAAGGCCACCCAGGAAGCCCTAACTGTATGGCACAAATTACAATTGTAAATTCTTAGAGAATAAGATTAATAGAGAGTGATTTATGATTAGGGAAGTGTTAAAATAAAGAATATTGCTTGAGGACTTCCTTGAAGCACAGTAACATATGAATAAAGGAGAGCATTTCATTTAAAGGAAACAATGGAGTACAAATGAAGGACACACATATTTCTATACCAACTTGACTTACCACTTAGAGGGTTTTCAGGGAGAGTCCTAAATGGATAATTTGCCAGCTTCAGTTCAGCTCAGTTCAGTTCAGTCGCTCAGTCATGTCCGACTCTTTGCGACCCCATGAATCGCAGCACGCCAGGCCTCCCTGTCCACCACCAACACCCAGAGTTCACACAGACTTGCGTCCATCGAGTCAGTGATGCCACCCAGCCATCTAATCCTCGGGCATCCCCTTCGCCTCCTGCCCCCAATCCCTCCCAGCATCAGAGTCTTTTCCAATGAGTCAACTCTTCGAATGAGGTGGCCAAAGTACTGGAGTTTCAGCTATAGCATCATTCCTTCCAAAGAAATCCCAGGGCTGATGTCCTTCAGAATGGACTGGTTGGATCTCCTTGCAGTCCAATGGACTCTCAAGAGTCTTCTCAAACACCACAGTTCGAAAGCATCAATTCTTCAGTGCTCAGCCTTCTTCACAGTCCAACTCTCACATCCATACATGACTACTGGAAAAACCATAGCCTTGACTAGACGGACCTTAGTCGGCAAAGTAATGTCTCTGCTTTTGAATATGCTATCTAGGTTGGTCATAACTTTTCTTCCAAGGAGTAAGCGTCTTTTAATTTCATGGCTGCAATCACCATCTGCAATGATTTTGGTGCCCCAAAATATAAAGTCTGACACTGTTTCCACTGTTTCCCCATCTATTTCCCATGAAGTGATGGGACCAGAAGCCATGATCTTTGTTTTCTGAATGTTGAGCTTTAAGCCAACTTTTCCACTCTCCTCTTTTACTTTCATCAAGAGGCTTTTTAGTTCCTCTTCACTTTCTGCCGTAAGGGTGGTGTCATCTGCATATCTGAGGTGATTGATATTTCTCCTGCCAATCTTGATTCCAGACTGTGTTTCTTCCAGTCCAATGTTTCTCATGATGTACTCTGCATATAAGTTAAATAAGCAGGGTGACAATATACAGCCTTGACGTACTCCTTTTCCTATTTGGAACCAGTCTGTTGTTCCATGTCCAGTTCTGACTGTTGCTTTCTGGCCTGCATACAGATTTCTCAAGAGGCAGGACAGGTGGTCTGGTATTCCCATCTCTTGAAGAATTTTCCGCAGTTTATTGTGATCCACACAGTCAAAGGCTTTGGCATAGTCAGTAAAGCAGAAATAGATGTTTTTCTGGAACTCTCTTGCTTTGTTGATGATCCAGCAGATTTGGCAACTTGATCTCTGGTTCCTCTGCCTTTTCTAAAACCAGCTTGAACATCAGGAAGTTCACGGTTCATGTATTGCTGAAGCCTGGCTTGGAGAATTTTAAGCATTACTTTACTAGCATGTGAGATGAGTGCAATTGTGTCGTAGTTTGAGCATTCTTTGGCATTGCCTTTCTTTGAGATTGGAATGAAAACTGACCTTTTCCAGTCCTGTAGCCACTGCTGAGTTTTCCAAATTTGCTGGCATATTGAGTGCAGCACTTTCACAGCATCATCTTTCAGGATTTGAAATAGCTCAACTGGAATTCCATCACCTCCACTACCTTTGTTTGTAGTGATGCTTTCTAAGGCCCACTTGACTTCACATTCCAGGATGTCTGGCTCTAGATGAGTGATCACATCATCGTGATTATCTGGGTTGTGAAGATCTTTTTTGTACAGTTCTTCTGTGTATTCTTGCCACCTCTTCTTAATATCTTCTGCTTCTGTTAGATCCATACCATTTCTGTCCTTTATCGAGCCCATCTTTGCATGAAATGTTCCCTTGGTATCTCTAATTTTCTTGAAGAGATCTCTAGTCTTTCCCATTCTATTGTTTTCCTCTATTTCTTTGCATTGATCACTGAAGAAGGCTTTCTTATCTGTCCTTGCTATTCTTTGGAACTCTGCATTCAGATGCTTATATCTTTCCTTTTCTCCTTGGCTTTTCGCTTCTCTTCTTTTCACAGCTATTTGTAAGCCCTCCCCAGACAGCCATTTTGCTTTTTTGCATTTCTTTTCCATGGGGATGGTCTTGATCCCTGTCTCCTGTACAATGTCACGAACCTCATACCATAGTTCACCAGGCACTCTATCAGATCTAGTCCCTTCAATCTATTTCTCACTTCCACTGTATAATCATAAGGGATTTGATTTAAATCATACCTGAATGGTCTAGTAGTTTTCCCTACTTTCTTCAATTTAAGTCTGAATTTGGTAATAAGGAGTTCATGATCTGAGCCACAGTCAGCTCTTGGTCTTGTTTCTGTTGACTGTATAGAGCCTCTCCATCTTTGGCTGCAAAGAATATAATCAATCTGATTTCGGTGTTGACCATCTGGTGATGTCCACGTGTAGAGTCTTCTCATGTGTTGTTGGAAGAGGGTGTTTCCTATGACCAGTGCATTTTCTTGGCAAAACTCTATTAGTCTTTGCCTTGCTTCATTCCGCATTCCAAGGCCAAATTTGCCTGTTAGTCCAGGTGTTTCTTGACTTCCTACTTTTGCATTCCAGTCCCCTATAATGAAAAGGACATCTTTTTTGGGTGTTAGTTCTAAAAGGTCTTGTTGGTCTTCATAGAACTGTTCAACTTCAGGTTCTTCAGCATTACTGGTTGGGATATAGACTTGGATTACCGTGATATTGAATGGTTTGCCTTGGAAACGAGCAGAGATCATTCTGTCATTTTTGACATTGCATCCAAGTACTGCATTTCAGACTCTTTTGTTGACCATGATGGCTACTCTATTTCTTCTGAGGGATTCCTGCCTGCAGTAGTAGATATAATGGTCACCTGAGTTAAATTCACCCATTTCAGTCCATTTTAGTTCACTGATTCCTAAAATGTCAACATTCACTCTTGCCATCTCCTGTTTGACCACTTCCAATTTGCCTTTATTCATGGACCTGACATTCCAGGTTCCTATGCAATATTGCTCTTTACAGCATCAGACCTTGCTTCTATCACCAGTCACATGCACAACTGGGTATTGTTTTTGCTTTGGCTCTATCCCTTCATTCTTTCTGGAGTTATTTGTCCACTGACCACCAGTATCATATTGGGCACCTACTGACCTGGGGAGTACCTCTTTCAGTATCCTACCATTTTGCCTTTTCATACTGTTCACGGGGTTCTCAAGGCAAGAATACTGAAGTGGCTTGCCATTCCCTTCTCCAGTGGACCACCACTCTCTCCACCATGACCCGCCTGTCTTGGGTTGCCCCGCGGGCATGGCTTAGTTTCATTGAGTTAGACAAGGCTGTGGTCCTAGTGTGATTAGAATGAATAGTTTTCGGTGAGTATGGTTTCAGTGTGTCTGCCCTCTGATGCCCTATTTCAATATCTACCATTTTACTTGGGTTTCTCTTACCTTGGGCTTGGGGTATCCTTTCACGGCTGCTCCAGCAAAGCTCAGCCGCTGCTCCTTACCTTGGATGAGGGGTATCTCCTCACCACCGCCCTTCCTGACCTTCGACGTGGATGGCTCCTCTAGGCCCTCCTGCGCTCGCACAGCCATCACCCCTTGGGCGTGGGGTAGCTCCTCTTGGCCGCCGCCCCTGGCCTTGGATGCAGGGTAGCTCTCGGCCATGTTTAGTAACATATGAAGCACAGTAACATATGAATAAAGGAGAGCATTTCATTTAAAGGAAACAATGGAGTACAAATGAAGGACACACATATTTCTATACCAACTTGACTTACCTCTAGAGGGTTTTCAGGAAGACAGTCCTAAATGGATAATTTGCCAGCTTAGTGAACAGCAATTAGATTTAGGCCAATTGAACGATAATGTGAGGTCTTTGCTGCTGCTAAGTCTCTTCAGTCATGTCCGACTCTGTGCGACCCCACAGACGGCAGCCCACCAGGCTCCCCCGTCCCTGGGATTCTCCAGGCAAACACACTGGAGTGGGCTGCCATTTCCTTCTCCAATGCATGAAAGTGAAAAGTGAAAGGGAAGTCACTCAGTTGTGTCCGAGGTCTACCTTTATTCTTTTAAAAATAGACTTATAGCCCGCATATTTTTATGGATTGATGTTTCTTTACTAACAATACTATTTATATGTTTATATACATTCACACATGAAATTCTGTTTTCAAATTACAATTTCTGAGATATATTTTATAACCAAATATAACAATCCCTTGGTCTTCAGGCAGGTCAGGTTTGACTAGATAGTTCAAATAAATAAAAATCTATCTTATTCTTAAAGAGAATCAGAAGAAAATTCATCACCAAATACAGACATGAAACTTCTAAGAAATATGACATTTTTATGAGCACTGTAATCATCTCCTAGCAGTTTTCTTGCATCACAAAATTTTTGTTGCCAGGATGTAAACTGCAAGTTATAGTTCTACTCAGAAATAAGTCTGTAAACATAATTAGAAGTCCTAGTAAGTAGAATTTAGGAACTTTTAGCTATGCTTATGATGGTTATATTGTGGAAATATTTATGTAAAAAGCCAAGCAAAGCATGGCAAATCAATCTGCAAGGTTAGTATAGTACAAAAGGTTTGATGAGCATGATGATAGAAGTGACATTGCTAGAAGTGACACAAATAGTGAAAGATTTCAACACATCAATCCTTTCACAAAATTATACCTAAAAAGCTGTCATTGAATTTCGTGGCAGAGACCTAGACAGTTACTTAAGGAGCATAATGTATCCTTTGGGAATCTCTCAAGTGAAGAAAGAGCAGGTAGAAAAGAAGTGCACTGTCAGCATCACTGTTTGGCAAGGTTGGAATTGTCCTGGTGGAAAAGAGTCAAGACATGTGGTATTGAGGGACTGAAAATGAATGTTTATTTTAAGCCAAGGACTCATTCAAGTGCTAGTCAATCTTGATAAATATTTGCCTTAATTGTGTTGGAATTTGATGAGTGACCCCTTATGAGGAAATTAATTCACTTGGAGATGGACGTGAAATCTGATCTTGGTTGTCCCTGTGCCTCAAATTTTTACTTTTTGGGTCTAATTCTTCCACCTGTTATCCAAACGCACTGTTTTTCTTTCCACAATTTAAAAATATTATTTTATATTAAAACCTTTAGATAAGCGAACTGTTGTGCAGAGGAATGGATCTAGAAATTTTGTGTGAATAAGTGTCACTACCTCTCTAACCATACCTCCAACCAACCCATCTCCCTTCCATTGGGTTCCCAGGTAATGCCAAACTATCATTTTCAGATGCATCAGGCTGGTTACTGTGACAAAAAAAATGATACTATTTCTCTCCCCAAAGTATTCCTTCCTCTCACTGTTGTCCCCAGCAACCAGAGTCCTTTTCACCTTTAAAAAGACATCTGTGATGTCATTTATTCTGAGAAACATTCCTGATATCCTGTAGACAAAGAGAATTAATTGCTCCTTTCTCTGTTATATGTTTATACATCTTAAGTGTTTTTGCTATGAACATATCTCACTTTGTAATTTGATTTCTGTTTATCCTTATGTATTGACTAGATTGTAAAACCCTTGAAATCAGGGAGTATCTTGTTCATTGCTCTATTTGGAACAACTAACCAATACCCATAAATGGCAGGTGCTCCATAAATGTTTGGAAGATGAATAAACTTTATACTTTAGCATTCTGTAAAATACATAACATATATTTATATTATATTACATGAGGGACCCTACAAAGAATAGTATCCCCACCTATTATACTGGGATGTGTTAAATATTGCAACTGAATGCTGAAAAATAGGAATGATACTGCAATAAATGCTGCTCCTGCTGCTGCTGCTGCTGCTAAGTCGCTTCAGTTGTGTCCGACTCCGTGTGACCCCATAGACGGCAGCCCACCAGGCTCCCCTGTCCCTGGGATTCTCCAGGCAAGAACACTGGAGTGGGTTGCCATTTCCTTCTCCAATGCATGAAAGTGAAAAGTGAAAAGTGAAAGTGAAGTCGCTCAGTCGTGTCCAACTCTTAGCGACGCCATGGACTGCACCCTACCAGGCTCCTCTGCCCATGGGATTTTCCAGGCAAGAATACTGGAGTGGGTTGTCATTGAGTTCTCCGGCAATAAATGAGTAAGCCCTAAGATCAGCTCCAAACTGCCATATAGTAATATATTTGATAGTCTTGTTCATAGGATAATGACTACTTCACATTAAGGTTTAACCTCTCCCTTGAGCTTCAAACTGGTTTAGCCAACTACAGGCTGGACATAGCTAAAATAAGTTCCACAAACTCCTCCAAACATAATGTGTTTAAAACCAAGCTAAGCATCCACCCTAGTCTGTTTTTCCTCCCTTATATCCAGTTCTCTGTTAATGTTAGTATTATCTACACAGGCATACAATGCAAAAATCCATTCTTTTCTTTACTCCAATATAATTGAATTGGAATTAATTCCAATAGTTGAATCACCAAATCCTGCCTATTACATCCCAGGGAAAGTGAAAGTCGCTCAGTCATGTCTGACTCTTTGTGACCCCATGGACTAGTCCAGGGAATTCTCCAGGCCAGAACACTGAAGTGGGTAGCCTATCCCTTCTCCAGCAGATCTTCCCAATCCAGGAATCGATCCAGGGTTTCCTGCATTGCAGGGGGATTCTTTATCAACTGAGCTAACAGGGAAGCCCCACACAGGCATACAATGTGAAAATCCATCCTTTCCTTAACTCCAATATACATTAAATCACCAAATCCTGCCCATTTTACATCTTAAATATATGTTGAATCTGTTTCTTTCTCACAATTTCCACTCTTACCATTCTTAATTTAGTGACTTGTCTGTTTCCAAGACCACTTTGTATAGTCTCTTAATTGCCCCCCTCCCCATTATCTTGATGAAGGTGAAAGAGGAGAGTGAAAAAACTGGCTTCAAACTCAATATTCAAAAGCTAAGACCATGGCTTCCAGTCCCATTGTTAGTTGCTCAGTATTATCCTACTCTTTGTGACCCCATGGACTGGGGCCCACTAGGTTCTTCTATCCATGGGATTTCCCTGACAAGAATACTGGAATGGGTTGCCAATTCCTTCTCCATCGGATCTTCCCAACCCAGGGGTCAAGGCTAGGTCTTCGACATTGCAGGCATATTCTTTACCACCTGTGCCATGAAGGAAGCTTCACTTCAATTCAGTTCAGTTCAGTCACTCAGTCATGTCTGACTCTCTGCAACCCCATGAACTGCAGCTCGCCAGGCTTCCCTGTCCATCACCAACTCCCAGAGCCTACCCAAACACATGTCCATTGAGTTGGTGATGCCATCCAACCATCTCATCCTCTGTCGTCCCCTTCTCCTCCTGCCCTCAATCTTTCCCAGCACCAGGGTCTTTTCAAATGAGTCAGCTCTTCCCATCAGGTGGCCAAAGTATTGGAGTTTCAGCTTCAACATCAGTTCTTCCAATGAACACCCAGGATCGATCTCCTTCAGAATGGACTGGTTGGATCTCCTTGCAGTCCAAGGGACTCTCAAGAGTCTTCTCCAACACCAAAAGCTCAAAAGGATCAATTCTTCAGTGTTCAGCTTTCTTTATAGTCCAACTCTCACATCCATACATGACCACTGTAAAAACCATAGCCTTGATTAGACAGACCGTTGTTGGCCAAGTACTGTCTCTGCTTTTTCATATGCTGTCTAGGTTGGTCATAACTTTCCTTCCAAGGAGTAAGCGTCTTTCAATTTCATGGCTGCAATCACCATCTGCAGTGATTTTGAAGCCCCCCAAAATCAAATCAGCCACTGTATCCCCTGTTTTCCTATCTATTTGCCATGAAGTGATGGGACCAGATGCTGTGATCTTAGTTTTCTGAATGTTGAGTTTTAAGCCAACTTTTTCACTCTCCTCTTTCACTTTCATCAAGAGGCTCTTTAGTTCTTCACTTTCTGCCATAAGGGTGGTGTCATCTGCATATCTGAGGTTATTGATATTTCTCCCAGCAATCTTGCTTCCAGCTTCTGCTTCATCCAGCACAGTGTTTCTCATGATGTACTCTGCATATAAGTTAAACAAGCAGGGTGACAATATACAGCCTTGATGTACTCCTTTCCCTATTTGGAACCAGTCTGTTGTTCCATGTCCAGTTCTAATTATTGCTTCCTGATCTGCATATAGGTCTTACTTCATGGCAATAGAAGGGGAAAAAAAAGAAGGTGTGACAGATTTTATTTTCGTGGGCTCCAAAATCACTGTGGATGATGACTGCAGTCATTATATTAAAAGACACTTGCTCGTTGGAAGAAAATCTATAACAAACTGAGACAGCATATTAAAAAGCAGAGACATCAGTTTGCAAACAAAGGTCCATATAATCAAAACTATGATTTTTCCAGTAATCATGTATGCATGTGAGAGTTGGACCATAAAGATGACTGAGCATCAAAGAATTGATTCCTTTGAATTGTAGTGCTAGAGAAGACTCTTGAGAGTACCTTCAACTGCAAGATCAAATCCTAAAGGGTTATAGTCAGTCAGTCCTAAAGGAAATCAGTGTTGAACTGAAAGGATCATTGCTGAAGCTGAACTTTTAGTACTTTGCCCACCTGATGCAAAGAGCTGGCTCATTGGAAAAGACCCTGATGCTGCGTAAGATTGAAGGCAAAAGGAGAAGGGGACAACAGAAGATGAGATGGTTAGGTAGCATCACTGACTCAATAGATATGAATTTGAGCAAACTCCAGGAGATAGTGGAGAACAGTGGCATCCCCAAACCTGTCCTTCATTAAGTAGCTTCATTACTTTCTAAGTTGCAAAGATGACTAGGTTACTCTCCTGCTTAAGATGCTTCAGTTGACCTAGAATAGAGGGTAGGCTCCCTAACAGCATTAAAGTGAAATGAAAGTGTCAATTCCTTAGTCGTGCCTGACTCTGTGACCCCAAAGAGGATGTAGCCCACCAGCCTCCTCTGTCCATGGGATTCTCCAGGCAACAATACTGGAGTGCATTGCCATTCCCTTTTCCAGAGGATCTTCCTGACCCAGCGAACCCAGGTCTTCTGTATTACAGGCAAATGCTTTAACATCTTAGCCACCAGGGAAGTCCAATAGCATTAAATGTCTCCACAACTGACTACCTACATTTCCATTCCATCTGCTCATCTCACCAAAGATAATTTGTATTTTTTTAAGTTTATGGTTTAGATGTTGAAGAGTCACCTCAAATGTTTAATGCTGTTGTATTATCTCCATGACTCTATCTGTATAATTTCCTCTGCCTGAATTACCTTTCACACCTCTTTTCATTTCTTTCAATCTTAGTTATCATTCAAAACTCAATTTATTATTAAAAACTGTTGACAGTTATGTTAAAATATTTACGTAGCTTTTACTTTTTTAGTGATTAAATGTTTTAAGCATGAAGGAAATAGTATGGATAGAAGTTTGCCCATTGTGAAAGTGTTAGCATTTATTAAAAACATAACAATCCAGCTATTTTAAATGAATAAAACATTACTGAAACTGGTAAATTCTCATCTCCTTCCTTTTTCCTTCTTCTGTGTTAGTGTATTTAAAATTTCAATGAAGTGCTAACACATTGTGTATGTTATTCTATAAGTTTTCATTCTACATTATGTCTCTAAAATTTGTCCTTAATGATCAGTGTGAGTCTAATTGTACCAGCAGAGCACAGAAGTCCGCACTACTCCGTTTCCTTGCTAATGCTTGGAGTTATTCATGATAATTTAAATGTTGGCCAATCAGATGGATATATAAGGATAGTTCAGTGTTTTAATTTGTATTCCGTTAATCACCACTGAGGTTGGCATTTTTTCATTTGTTTTTATTAGCAAGCATAGAGTATCTTTCTCTACAAGTTGACGTTTTTGGTCCATTTTTATTTTGGATCATTTGTCTGTTAGGTTTTAGGTGATTTGAAAGACTTATGTACTGTGAACACTAATGCTTTGTTGGTTAAATGAGTTACAAATGTCATCTCCCAATTTGTGGTTTGTCTTTTCACTTTGCTTGGGGTGCCATTTGTCATAGAGAGTTGTCAATGACAATGTACTAAAATTTACCATTGTTCTCTTTTGGGGATGTATTTTTACAGTTAATCTAGGAAACTCTTGTATGCTCATATCATAAACTATTTGTCTATATTTTCTTCCAAAATTATTAGTTTTTCTTTTCACATTAATGCCTTCAACTCATTTACAGCTTACCTTTTGTACTATATATTATCAAAATCTATTTTGCCATATAAATAAATGATTAATTATTCTACCACTTATTAAATAATCTCATTTTCTCACTAATTTATAGTTATAGTTATATCCCTTTTACATATAAAAGACATTTTTTTCCAAACTTTCCTTTTTGCCCCATCAGCTTACTTGCCTATTCTTATACCAATATCACATCATTCTAATCATTCTAACTTAATGTTGTTTTAATATTTAATAATATTCTTTTAAAAGTATTATTATTAAATAATAAACTTATTATTAAATACTCTTTATTTTTTTAATTAATTTATTTATTTTAATTGGAGGCTAATAACTTTACAATATTGTAGTGGTTTTTGCCAAACATTGACATGAATCAGTCACAGGCGCACATGTGTTCCCCATCTAGAACCCCCCTCCCACCTCCATCCCCATCCCATCCCCCAGGGATATCCCAGTGCACCAACCCTGAGCACCCTGTCTCATGCATCAAACCTGGACCAGTGATCCACTTGACATATGATAATATACACATTTCAACGCTACCCTCTCAAATCATCCCACACTCGCCTTCTCCCACAGAGTCCAAAAGACTGTTCTTTACATCTGTGTCTCTTTTGCTGTCTCGCATATAGGGTCATTGTTACCATATTTCTAAATTCCATATATATGGGTTAGTATACTGTATTGGTGTTTTTCTTTCTGACTTACTTCACTCTGTATAATAGGCTCCAGTTTCATCTACCTCATTAGAACTGATTCAAATGCTCTTTTTTAAATGGCTGAATAATATTCCGTTGTGTATATGTACCACAGCTTTCTTATCCATTCGTCTGCCAATGGACATCTAGGTTGCTTCCATGTCCTGGCTATTGTAAACAGCGCTGCGATGAATATTGAGGTACATGTGTCTCTTTCAATTCTGGTTTCCTCAGTGTGTATGCCCAGCAGTGGGATTGCTGGGTCATATGGAAGTTCTATTTCAAGTTTTTTAAAGGAATCTCCACACTGTTCTCCATAGTAGCTGTACTAGTTTGCATTGCCACCAACAGTGTAAGGGCTTTAAAGTGTGTCTCACTGTTTTTGGTACTCAATTCTTTATATAAATTTTAGGTTAACTTGTTGAGATTCACAAACAATCTATTGGAATTTTTTAATTGGTTTGAATTTAAAGATTAATTTGAGATAACTGAAATCTTTATAATAGTAAGTATTGTAGTCCATGAACATGGTATTCACCTTTATTTAGATCTTATTTTGTCTTTCAATTAAGTTTTGTTATTTCTTTCAAGAACGATCTGCACACTTTGCATTAGAGTTATCTCTAAGCAGCTGAAGTTGTTAGTTTTATAAACTGTATTCTTTATTTTTTTTTTTCTGGCTTCACTATGCAGCATGCAGGATCTTTATTCCCCAACCAAAGATCAAATCCATGTCCCCTGCAGTGGAAGCACAGAGTCCTTACCACTGGACCAGGGAACTCCTGTATTCCTTTTTAAAATTTTAAATGTTTCAATTGATACTGTGTATAAACACATTGCTCATTTTGATATCTCAATCTTACATTCAGTCATGGTACGGAATATATATAACCAATAGACTCTTTTTAATTATTTTCATATAAAATCATATCATATGCATACAGCAATTGTATTTTTCTTTTTATTCTTACACCTTTATATCTTTGTGAGCTACTTTTTTATAAGATATAATTTTCTGAAAAATCTATTCCATCACCCAGATGTTTAATTTATTGTAAAAGATTGTCCACAAGCTTCTTTAAGGTGTTTTAGAAATCTCTACCATATCTGTGGCTCAGAGGTTAAAGCGTCTGCCTGCAATGCAGGAGACCTGGGTTCGATCCCTGGGTCGGGAAGATCCCCTGGAGAAGGAAACGGCAACCCACTCCAGTATTCTTGCCTGGAGAATCCCATGGATGGAGGAGCCTGGTGGGCTACAGTCCATGGGGTCGCAAAGAGTCGGACATGACTGAGCGACTTCACACACACACACACACCATAACTGTGACTGTTTCTTTGTATTCTTAATGTTGTTTAATTATTCTGTCTATCTTGTACATTTTTATCTGCCATACTGCAAGAGATTTTTCTACTTTACTAATCTTTCTAGTAATACTCTTGACTTACTAGTCTCAATATTGTTTGGCTGGGTGGTTGTCTTTTTCTCCAATCAGTAGAAAATTCTACTTTATACTGCAGCTTTTTCATTATGCACCTCCTACTTTTTTAGTTTATGTATTGGTTTTTAGTATGCCAATATACTTGCAACTTTTTTGGTCATATTATTTCTACTGAAGCATGTTGCAGATTACATAATCTGGATAATTTTTCTTTATTCGTTAACTTTCATATAGTATCCTAGGATATGGTCAATGTTTAAAATATATTCATTGTTTGTGAGGAAAATGTATATTCTCAGATCATTGAGTATAGGGATCATCTAATAATACACTTTGTTCTTCACAGTATTATAGGCTTTTCTAGGACAAATACAATCTCTTAGTAATTTCTATATGCCTGGACATTGAGAGCACCCAGTGTTTAGAACATTTACCTACTTGAAACATTGAACACACCTAATGAACTGGGATAAAATTAATTGGAAATGAGATTTTAACCTCTTGTGTTCAATAAAAATTCTATTCTTTTTTTTAAAAAAATAAGTACTTTAACCTCTATATTCCTTGAGGAGAAAGAGAAAAAAATGTAGATAAATATTCATGCTCTGTGTAAATCACTCTTCCTCTCAAAGGAAATTCCCCAAAATCATATACAGCAATCCATGGGTAAATGTGTTGACTTTCCATGCCAATGGATCTTTTATCTTTTCTTCCTCCGATCTTAATCCAATAGTAAAATTAAAATCCTAGTCCATCGGAGATAACTGCATTGTATGATAGTGTGGTGTTTGAATAGATAGTCTATGCCTGTTGGCAGAGCTAATACATGGTCATAATGGAGTAAATTGTTTTATATAATAAAGCAGGATAATGAATGATAAGGTTTAATTAGGCAGTGATTCAGTTTTAAGTCTGATTGTTGATTTGTCCTAGCTTCACAGAGACTGTGACACTCTAATTTAAGGACGTTAATGAAAATGATTTAATGTGAAAACTTTTCCTAATACTGCAGCAATTAAGTGATTTTTCTCCCATCCTCTCAAACTTATTTCTATACAAAAATGGATTTGAAAGGCATCATAGTGGGCAAAATCACTGTTGTTAGTTATAATGAAAGGCAATCAGAGCTGAAGGCATTATTATGTGTTTTACTGACTTGCCAATTATTCCACCCCTTCCCCAAAAATGCATGCAGAACACTGAAGACAGCAATATCCTCAGTTTTCAGTGAAGAGAAAGAGTTTCTCTCAAACACACTAGGGAAAGAAAATATTAGAAACCAGTTAAAGGATGAAAATCTTTAAAATTTTGAGCCTATTAACAGAAGAATAGAGACTCTGGTTATACATATATATTCTCAAGGAAATCTATTTTGGAATGACTTATGTGAGTCGGGGATAAAATATCACCATGCAGTTGTTCTCAGTTAGCAGTAAATATGATCTTTGATGTTTGGCAAATCATGAGGCCATTTGTTTAGAGTAAAGCTTATTATTTTATTCTCTTAAATACCTCACTTTCAACACTTGATATGCTGTTTATCTAAAACTCATTAGCACTTCCATCACGGTAGGACTACTTTCCTTTCTTTAGTATCTACTTCTGCCCAAGATTATAGTGTTTAAATAGAGGATTGACTCGTCTATTTCCATTAAAGAATATGATGGCAACAAAAGCCATGTCTATTCTCCTGCCACCTTTAACTCTTTCTAATGTCTTCATCAGGAAATAAAGTCAACAAATAATTTTTCTGTGTGTTACCATGTAAGTACCAACATTTACTCCATGGGGGTAGAAATTCTAATCTGGTAATAGATCTAAATACTAGGGAAAAAGGAACTGGTGTCACCTCGTCATCCTTTTGAAGGTGGTGTTCACTTAGACCAATAAATTTTCCTGGAGTCAGCAAAGTCTTTTATGGGCTGATTGATTAACCTGGCTTCTGGCTTCTTTGTGTGTCTCTGTAATTCCTGGAAATTGTAAACTAACCAGATTGAATTGGTAATGGAACGTCGTGAGCATTCTCTCTACTAGGCCACACTCTCTCTCAGCTTCAGTATAAACTCCTTAAAAATAAACACTGCTGCACTTTATACTGTTTCTAGATCCACAATAGCCACTATCAAAGAGCAGGCATAGTAAATGTTCAATAAAGTGGTTAATTGATAATGAAAGAAAAAATCATTAGTCAAATATGAAGTAAGATTCTTAAATAGGTTCATTTCACATAATGTGAGCTCAGTCACTCAGTCACGTCCAACTTTGCAACTCTGTGGGCTGTAGCCCCCTAGGCTCCTCTGTCCGTTGAACTTTCTAGGCAAGAATATCAGCGTGGGATGCCACTCCCGACTCCAAGGGATCTTCCCAACCTCGGGACTGAACCCATGTCTCTTGCATCTTCGGCATTGGCAGGCGGATTCTTTATCACTAGCACCACCTGGGAAGCCTATTTCATAAAATAGTGACTCCATATGTTTGTTGTTGAGGCAACAAGAAGGTGAGCAGGGAGGGTAGGTGTCATTTTAATTCATTTTGACTAAGATTCATTTCTCTGTGAAAGAACTCATTGTTGGTCAAGGTCATAAAGATTTCTCAAAATTTTCTCCAGACAGACATGTCCTAAAGGCAGAATCAGTTGTACAACTGCCTCAAAGTGTTGATTATTTTACCTGATTTAGCTTTCCTCTTTATAGTGCCACTAAAACAGGCTAAGTCTTGCAGGAAACTGTCCTCTTGCTTGGGTTCCTACTGAGTGCTTCAGTTCAGTTCAGTTCAGTTCAGTCACTTGGTTGTGTCCAACTCTTTGAGACCCCATGAATTGCAGCACGCCAGGCCTTCCTGTCCATCACCAATTCCCGGAGTTCACTCACACTCACATCCATCGAGTGGGTGATGCCATGCAGCCATCTCATCCTCTGTCGTTCCTTTCTCCTCCTGCCCCCAATCCCTCCCAGCATCAGAGTATTTTCCACTGAGTGCTTAGCTCCCTTCATTTGAAGGATAGTAAGTAAAGCAATTCATTCCAGTCAGTTTGTTCTCTCTCTCTCTCTTTCTCTTTAAGATATAACCAACCTGCCCAGTTTCTCCCAAATTTATGAACCTAATTGCTGTATGCTTTTACTTTCTCCCGTACAATAGGTTGTGTCTCTGAAATCTAATTCTAGTCCGTACTTCCATTCTTAATAGAGTATTGCCTCATTTACTGGATATCCTTTGGGAATGTGGGCTTATACACAAAATTCTTTTCCCACAAATATGTACAATTTATCACTTTTATATCAAATTTATAAATCTTGTGTGAATCATGCTGAATGGAAAATATTCCAAAAATATTTCCTATTTTTTTTTTTATGTGACCATAATGAATGCACTTTAACCTTTCCAAATTGACTTGAGTTCACTGTGGTTTGTGTCACTGAATTTTTTTTTTTTAAGTATTTGTAGCTGCTTGCTTCTAGACAAAATAATAATATTAGACTTTAAGAGTTCTGGTGCTAGAATTTCTCTGGCGATCAAGTAGTTAAGACTTTGCCTTCCAGTGTAGGGGGTGAGGGTTTGATCTCTGTTAGGGGAGCTAAGATCCTCCATGCCTCGTGGCCAAAAAAACCCAAACATAAAACAGAAGCAATATTCTAACAAATTCAATAAAGTCTTTAAAAATGATCCACATCAAATAATCTTTTTAATAAAAAGAGTTCTAGTGTTAATGTTGTACTTTTCCCCATTACTACCTTTTCTATCAGACCATGTGATCACATTTTCAGACTGACATTCTCCCTATTTTGAGTAGCCTTTTCCTATTTGTTCCTTCTAATAGCTATTGGTAGGACTATATATTAAAAGGACAAATTCTGAACTAAGCTTACAGCACTTATAGTATGTTAAATTCAGAACTAAAGGAAATGAAAACCCACTCCAGTATTCTTGCCTGGAAAATCCCATGGACAGAGGAGCCTGGAAGGCTACAGTAGATGGGATCACAAAAGAATCAGACATGACTGAGAAGTTAAACAACAACAAAACAGAAAACTTTATGACCCGAGCAATGTACTCAAAGTTCCAGAAAGTTGATACTATTAACGCTGATTGAAATTTGATCTAAGATAATCATAGTACAAATGCAGTTTGCAATGCCCCTGTATGAACACCACATCGTAAATCCTGAATGTGCATTAAACTCAGAGTTGCAGGAAGTTAGGGTTGTTTGTATTTGACCTGGAAAATATGTATGGAACAAATCCAATATATTGTGGTCTGTTATAAATGTTGCATTTTCATTTTTGAGTAACTATAGTTTATAACCCCAAATAGTTTAAATCCTGGATTTGATGGAGTTAGCTTAATAACATGAAATGTGATAGTGTTTGGAATAAACTTGGCCTGGTTTCAAATAATAGCTAGCCTCAGAGCCTCAATTTCTTCATTAGTTAAGTAGCAATAATAAATCATTTTATAAAATTGTTGTGAAGATGAAATAAAGCAAAGTGCTTATAATGTTTCCTCAATAAATTTCATTCATTCTGTTCCTAAATCTAATACAATTTATTAGATATCCAAAAACCTGCCCATTTTCTCAAAACTTAAAAAGAGAAATATAAAAATTGCTATCACATTTAAAATATCAGGTGAAAATTTTAAAATGTTATAAATATATATCCCTCTTCTTTATATAGCATTAAGGTTTTAATCATTTTCAGCCTGTGGCACTTGCATCATGGAGTAAATCATTTGAGCTGATGATACCTCTGAAATTCAGAGAACTCAGAAACATTTCAAAATGCACTATCCATAACTATTATCATGTATTCAGATTTATATAAAAATTTAAGTAATAAACATTAACTTTAATGCATTTGAGAGCACATAGAAGCATTCCAACTTTGGTATTTGCAGGAAGTCCTTTTTATAATTCTGTATGGAAAAGTTAATTTGAATCTAAAGCATCTATACTTAAGAACCTGTGTTTCTTTCCATGTTTGTAAAGTGTTTTGCTTCATTGTTTCAGGATATTGATGCAAAAATATAGTTAGAGCCAATTTAACAGATACTTCCTGAGTTTCTGTTGTTTTCCTAGGTCTGATCTAGTTATTGTCGGGAATATCAAATGGAATGCCACTGACGCCATCCTCCTATCTTACTAGAACACTCCCTCTTATAGCACTCCAACTTTCCTTTGACCCCATCAAACCCACCAGTCTATAAGTACCACCATTTTTTCATGAATTCTGTCAACCTCGATGTTTGCTCTGCCCTTTTTGCATGGCCTGAATTTTATGGCCAGTCATCAGATGACCCCTTTTACATCTTTGCTTCTCTCTCATTTATCTACATACACTCAGTAAAATTACAAGCATGACTGAATCTAACTGTCTACCTATGGTTGAAGGGATCTGAAAAAAAAGAAAAAAACACTCCGCCACACTGACTGATATGACTTAAAATTCATGACTGCTATTCTGAAGTGTAGCCTTAATGCTTCCCAGTAATCATGTTGTACTTCCTTTATCTATTGACTCTCCTTCTCTTCTGGTGACTGTTTCACATGTTCTCTTCTGTCTTCAAACCTCTCACATCTTCTCTCCAATGTTCATGGTAATTTGTCCCACTCCGCTGAGAAAATTAAATCTTTCAAAAGATAATTTCCAGACTGGCAGCATCCTGTCTTTTCTACCAACATCTGCATCCATATCCTCTCATTTCTCCCTGTTATAGATGAGCTACTGTCTCTCTTTAAACCTGTGTCCCCACTGGATAACCATCCTCTCTTGCCTACCTATGGATATCACTGGAGCACTTCTCAGCCTCTACCACATGATCAAGATTTCCCTCTCTACTTGTTCATTCTAGTCAGTTTCAACATATGATATATTTTTTTCTATACTAAAGAATGCTTCTTAGATCTTCTTCCCTTAATAGTCTCTTACCTCCTTGTAGCAAAAGTTCTAGATATCTACTTGTTTATATCCTCTATCTACAATTCCTTTCCTCTCATCCTCTCTTAAACCCACCCCAGTCTTTAAATCCTCTACTCCAAAGTAATTTCAGTTGAGGTCATACAGATATCCTCACTACTAAAGTCAAAGGCAGTTTTAGGGCATTGATTTACTTGACACCTTGCTTGAATCTGCCTGCGATGTAGGAGACCTGGGTTCATTCCCTGGGTTGACAGGATCCCCTAGAGAAGGAACAGCAACCAGCTCAGTAATCTTACCTGAAGAATTCCATTGACAGAGTAGCCTGATGTGCTGCCATCCATAGAGGTCACAGAGAGTTGGACACAACTGAGCAACTAACACACCCACTTTACTTGACAAAGTCACATCATTTGAAACAGTTGAGCACTTCTTCCTGCTTATATATGTTCTTCATTTGACTTCTAGGATTCAATACTCTTATTTTTCCTCACATCTCACTGATTTATCTTGTTCAGTATCTTATGCTGATTCTTCTCCTCATCTTCATTTTGGAGTACTTCACGGTTCAGGCCATGGTCCTTTTTGGTTCATTATCTACATTTACACCATTGGTGTTCACATTTTTTCTCATGGTTTAAATACTGTCTAAATGATAATGAATCCTACATTTTGAAATATACAGTCTGGACCTCTCTCCTAAAACTGTATGACATTTTCTCTTTTACCTCCACCATAGTTTGGCCCCAGGTAAATAGCAGGGAGGGAACACAGCTCCACCTGTTGACAGAAAATTGGATTAAATATTTGCTGAACATGGATTACTCCTTGGAAGAAAGGTTATGACCAAACTAGACAGCATATTAAAAAACAGAGACATTACTTTGCCAACAAAGGTCTGTCTAGTCAAGGCTATAGTTTTTCCAGTAGTCATGTATGGATGTGAGAGTTGGACTATAAAGAAAGAATTTTTTTAAAGTTTTTAAACTGTGGTGCTGGAGAAGACTCTTGAGAGTCCCTTGGACTGCAAAGAGATCCAACCAGTCCATCCTAAAGGAAGTCAGCCCTGAATATTCATTGGAAGGGCTGATGCTGAAGCTGAACTCCAATTCATTGGCCACCTGATGTGAAGAACAGATTCATTTGAATAGACCCTGATGCTGGGAAAGATTGAAGGCAGGAGGAGAAGGGGATGACAGAGGATGAGATGGATGGATGGCATCAATGTCTCAATGGACATGAGTTTGAGTAAATGCCAATTGTTGGTGATGGACAGGCAGGCCTGGCGTGCTGCAGTCCATGGGGTCACGAAGAATCGGACGTGACCCAGTTTCCCCCTCAGTCAGTCTCTCCCATCAGGAAGTTTCCATAAGCCTCTTATCTTTCTCCATAAGAGGGCAAAGGGACTGAAAACCATAATCACAGGAAACTAAGAATCTGATCACATGGACCACACCCTTGTTTAACTCGGTGAACCAATGAGCCATGCCATGTAGGGCCGCCCAAGACGTCCGGGTTATGGTGAAGATTCTGACAAAACGTGGTCCACTTGAGAAGGGAATGGCAAACCACTTCAGTATTCTTGCCTTGAGAACCCCATGGACAGTATGAAAAGGCAAAATGATAGGATACTGAAAGAGGAACTCCCCAGGTCAGTAGGTGCCCAATATGCTACTGGAGAAGATTGGAGAAATAACTCCAGAAAGAATAAAGAGATGGGGCCAAAGTGAAAACAACACCCAGTTGTGGATGTGACTGGTAATGGAAGCAAGGTCTGATGCTGTAAAGAGGAATATTGCATAGGAACCTGAAATGTTAAGTGCGTGACTCAAGGCAAATTGGAAGTGGTCAAACAAGAGATGGCAAAAGTGAATGTCAACATTTTAGGAATCAGCAAACTAAAATGGACTGGAATGAGTGAATTTAAATCAAATGACCATTATATCTACTGCTGTGGGCAGGAATCTCTTAGAAGAAATGGAGTAACCATCATAGTCGACAAGAGTCCAAAATGCAGTACTCAGATGCAATCTCAAAAATAATATGTGATCTCTGTTCGTTTCCAAGGCAAACCATTCAATATCACCGTAATCCAAGTCTATGCCCCGACCAGTAATGGGGCTGAAGAATCTGAAGTTGAACAGTTCTGTGAAGACCTACAAGACCTTCTAGAACTAACACCCAAAAAAGATGTCCTTTTCATTATAGGGGACTGGAATGCAAAAGTAGGAAATCAGGAAACACCTGGAGTAACAAGCAAATTTGGGCTTGGAGTACAGAATGAAGCAGGGCAAAGGCTAATAGAGTTTTGCCAAGAGCACGCACTGGTCATAGGAAACACTCTCTTCCAACAACACAAGAGAAGACACTACACATGGACATCATCAGATGACCAACACTGAAATCAGATTAATTATATTCTTTGCAGCCAAAGATGGAGAAGATCTATACAGTCTGCAAAACAAGACTGGGAGCTGACTGTGGCTCATATCATGAACTCCTTACTGCCAAAGTCAGACTGATTTTGAATAAAGTAGGGAAAACCACTAGATCATTCAGGTATGACCTAACTCAAATCCCTTATGATTATACAGTGAAAGTGACAAATAGATTCAAGGGATTGGCTCTGATAAATAGAGTGCCTGAAGAACTATAGACAAAGGTTCATGACATTGTACAGGAGACAGGGGTCAAGACCATCCCCAAGAAAAAGAAATGCAAAAAAAGCAAAAAAGGCTGTCTGAGGAGGCCTTACAAATAGCTGTGAAAAGAAGAGAAGTGAAAGGCAAAGGAGAAAAGGAAAAATATACCCATTTGAATGCAGAGTTCCAAAGAATAGCAAGGAGAGATAAGAAAACTTTCCTCAGTGATCAGTGCAAAGATATAGAGGAAAACAATAGAGTGGGAAAGCCTAGAGATCTCTTCAAGAAAATTAGAGATACCAAGGGAACATTTCATGCAAAGATGGGTTCAATAAAGGACAGAAATGGTATGGACCTAACAGAAGCAGAAGATATTAAAAAGAGGTGACAAGAATACACAGAAGAACTATACTAAAAAGACCTTCATGACCCAGATAACTACAATGGTGTGATCATTCACCTAGAACCAGACATCCTGGATGTGAAATCAAATGGGTTTTAGGAAGCATCACTGCAAACAAAGCTAGTGGAAGTGATGGAATTCCAGTTGAGCTATTTCAAATCCTGAAAGATGATGCTGTGAAAGTGCTGCACTCAATATGCCAGTAAATTTGGAAAACTCATCAATTGCCACAGGACTGGAAAAGGTCAGTTTTCATTCCAATCCCAGAGAAAGACAATGTCAAAGAATGCTCAGACTACCGCACAATTGCACATATCTCACGTGCTAATAAAGTAATGCTCAAAATTTTCCAAGCCAGGCTTCAACAATATGTGAACTTGAACGTCCAGATGTTCAAGCTGGATTTAGAAAGGCAGAGGAACCAGAGATCAAATTGCCAACATCCACTGGATCATAAAAAAAGCAAGAGAGTTCCAGAAAAACATCTATTTCTGCTTTACTGACCATGACAAAGCCTTTGACTGTGTGGATCACAATAAATTGTGGAAAATTCTGAAAGAGATGGGAATACCAGACCACCATACCTGCCTCCTGAGAAATCTGTATGTAGGTCAGGAAGCAACAGTTAGAACTGGACATAGAACAGACTGGTTCCAAATAGGAAAAGGAGTACATCAAGGCTGTATATTGTCACCCTGCTTATTTAACTTATATGCAGAGCACATCATGAGAAACGCTGGGCTGGAAGAAGCACAAGCTGGGATCAAGATTGCCAGGAGAAATATCAATAACCTCAGATATGCAGATGACACCAACCTTATGGCAGAAAGTGAAGAAGAACTAAATAGCCTCTTGATGAAAATGAAAGAGGAAAGTGAAAAAGTTGGCTTAAAGCTCAACATTCAGAAAACGAAGATCATGGCATCTGGTCCCATCACTTCATGGCAAATAGATGGGGAAACAGTGGAAACAGTGTCAAACTTTATTTTTTGGGGCTCCAAAATCACTGCAGATGGTGACTGCAGGCATAACATTAAAAGAAGCTTGCTTCTTGGAAGAAAAGTTATGACCAACCTGGAGAGCATATTAAAAAGCATAGACATTACCAACAAAGCTCCATCTAGTCAAGGCTATGGTTTTTCCAGTAGTCATGTATGGATGTGAGAGTTGGACTAAAAAGAAAGGTGAGCACTGAAGAAAGGATGCTTTTCAACTGTGGTGTTGAAGAAGACTTTCGAGAGTCCCTTGGACTGCAAGGACATCCAACCAGTCTATCCTAAAAGAAATCAGTCCTGAATATTCATTGTAAGGACTGATATCGAAGCTAAACTTCGATACTGTGGCCACTTGATGCGAAGAACTGACTCATTGGAAAAGACCCTGATGCTGGGAAAGATTGAAGGCTGAAGGAGAAGGGGATGACAAAGGTTGAGATGATTGGATCACATCACTGACTCAATGGACAGGAGTCTGAGTAAAGTCCAGGAGTTAGGGAGGCCTGGCGTGCTGAAGTCCATGGGGTCAAAAAGAGTCAGACATGACTGGGCAACTGAATCTAACTGAAATTAACAGACATTTCAGATTACACATGTCCAAAACTGAAATTTTTATCTTCTCTCCAATACCTATTTCACATACTGTTTTTCCCATATAAATTCAAGACAACCCTTTTATTCAAGTCACTCAGGGTAAAAAAAGCTTGGAGTTATCCTTGATTTACCTTTTCCTTTCATACTCTACATCCAGGGAGGAGGCAATGGCAACCCACTCCCTTACTCTTGCCTGGAAAATCCCATGGATGGAGGAGACTGGTAGGCTGCAGTCCATGGGGTTGCTAAGAGTCGGACACGACTGAGCGACTTCACATTCACTTTTCACTTTCATGCATTGGAGAAGGAAATGGCAACCCATTCCAGTGTTCTTGCCTGGAGAATCCCAGGGACGGGGGAGCCTTGGGGGCTGCCATCTATGGGGTCGCACAGAGTCGGACACGACTGAGGCGACTTAGCAGCAGCAGCAGCACTCTACATCCAAGACATCAGTATATTCTATTTGTCTTATGTTCAAAGAACATCCTGATTCCACTCACTTCCTTCTTGCTCATTGCTCCTACCCTGATGCAAGCCATCATCAACTCTCTTTATGGTTTATTTTCAATAGCCTGTGATTGACCTCCCTCTCAGGAACACTGCACCCGTGATCCTCTGTAATTATATATCAGATTATATCACACTTATGTGTTTCTATATCAATCTATGTCATTCAGAGTAAAAAGCAAAATTTTTGTGATGGCTTGAGGGCCATATAGAAGTTGACTGCCCCCCCATCTCCCCACCATACATACCCTTATTACTTCTCTAACCTAACTTTTTGCTGCTATTCTCTTCCTCATTGTATTCTATCCACACTGGCCTCCTTGCTATTCCTAGAATATGCCAAGAATAATTCAGCTCTGTAGCATCTTCAGTGTCTATTCCTTCTACTTGAAATTCTTACTTTCCACCCTCAGATGCCAGATATCTATATTTCTGTCATTCTCATCTTCTTTAAGTAATTTCTCAATTTCCATAAGGTTTGGAAATACTTTATGGAATAAATAAGGTTTACCTTAATCAATCTAGTTAAGTTTGAAATCGTCAGGCATTTGTGATCCATCCTGATTCTGTTCTAATTAGATTTTCTGTAGCATGTCTCAAAACTTAAATGCAATTTAATTTTATATATTTCATAATATGCTAATTATATCTATGGTTTATTGCATGTGTTTCTTTGCCAGAATATAAGCTTCACAAATGAAGGGAATGTATCCATCTTTATCACACTGTATCAACAATGTTTGATACAATTCCTAATACAGAGTAAGAACTCAATAGATATTTTTTGAATATATAAATTACTTTCCTTTTGGATATCTTATAATCAAAATATCAGAGAATCATATAAGACATAATGATAAAGCAATGGTTCCTTACTTTATAACCATATACAGCATCTTGTTATTTTTCATTATTTCATTTCAGAAAGAATACAATCTAAAATCATGGAAGAGGGAGTCATATGAACTAAAATAGTTGAATAAACTTCCATGCAGATGATAGAATTTAAATGTATTTATATAGATAAATTTAGACAAGATTTGGATGAAAAAGTGGGTGGGGATAGGTAACATAACTTTATTCATAAAGTGATATTAAAAATAAATATGTGTTATAGAAATGTCTTACACCCAGTTTTGTGTTTCAGAGATCTTCTATTCATGACATAGGAACAAATGTTTCTGTTGGTATTGGTAGATTCTTTAAAATCACAAAATTGTTGCCACACTTAGATTCCATACTTATCTATTGCACTGGAAAAAAAATATCGCTTTTATACTTTAATTACAGCTTAAAGGGCTTTCCTACCCACTCCAGTGGTCTTGCCTGGAGAATCCCAGGGACGGGGGAGCCTGGTGGGCTGCCGTCTATGGGGTCGCACAGAGTCAGACATGACTGAAGTGACTTAGCAGCAGTAGCAAAGGGCTTTCCTGGTGTCTCAGTGGTAAAAATCAACCTGCCAAGGCAGGAGACATGAGTTCAATCCCTGGGTTGGGAAGACACCCTAGAGAAGGAAATGGGAACCCACTCCTGTACTCTTGCCTTCAAAATCCCAAGGACAGAGAAGCCTGGCAGGCTATAGTCCATGAGGCTGCAAAAGAGTCAGATGAGATTTAATGACTAAATAACAACAAACAGCTTAAAACCAACTTAAAGTCTAACACAATTTTAATGACATTTAGTTTTGGTTTTCATTTTGACATCAATAATGTTTTATAATAAAATAAATTATAAAGCTATATTCATTAATATTTTATATTTTATATAATTAAATGTTTTTATATTTACATAATTAAATATTGTATAATTTAACAAAATTAAAAGATGCTTACTCCCTGGAAAAAATGCTATGACCAACCTAGACAGCATATTAAAAAGCAGAGACATTACTTTGCTGACAAAAGTCCATCAGTCAAAGTTATGATTGTTCCAGTAGTCATGTATGGATGTGAGAGTTGGACCATAAAGAAAGCTTAGCACTGAAGAATTGATGCTTTTGAACTGTGGTATTGGAGAAGACTCTTGAGAGTCCCTTGGACTGCAAGGAGATCCAGCTGGTCCATCCTAAAGGAAGTCAGTCCTGAATATTCATTGGAAGGACTGATGCTGAATCTCAAATACCACGGCCACCTGATGTGAAGAACTGACTCATTAGAAAAGACCCTGATGCTGGGAAAGACTAAGGGCCGGAGGAGAAGGGGATGACAGAGGATGAGATGGTTGAAAGGCATCACCGACTTGATGGATATGAGTTTGAACAAGCTCGAGGAATTGGTGATGGACAGGGAAGCCTGGTGTGCTGCAGTCCATGGGGTCACCAAGAGTTGGACATGACTGAACTACTGAACTTAACTGATATTAATTACAGATTTAAGATTCTTCTGTCAAGACATGGAAAGGGTATTCCAAATAAAAATATTTAGCCTAAATTTACCTGTGACTTTCAACTTCTCCCATGCTAGGAAGGAAAGAGCCACATTGGATGATTTCAGAATTCTCCCTTTTCCCTTCTCTGGTGGAAGAATGGCTGAGCAGTCAATGGTCAGATAGAGGCAGGCAAATAAAAACCCCACCAAGTAGATTAATTATTGAACCATGAAGAGTTGAGCAAGCAGGACCTTCTTCAACCTCTTTTTTTAAGAGGAGGAACAGAGAAAACAATCAGATAAAGTAGGCTTTTACATCTTTTCTTTCTCAAGGTATTAATATCTTGAGTTGGACATGACTGAACAACTGAACTGAATGAAATTTTGCATAACTCCATTGCATTAAAAGCTTTGTTTCCAAGGTGTTTTAAGATCAAAACGCAGAGGTGTTATTTCTCATTTGACAGTACTTTTGTGTACATATTCAAAATAGTTTTATGGCATAGTTACTGAAGTGAACATTTGGGGAAAATATTACCACAATGTCCTAATTGGAAGGGTAAACTTTTTTTTATGTCATCTGATATTTGTGAATAAGGCAATTGTCAATTTTTAAAACTAAATATATCATTTTGCTTATAAAACACAGTACTTCCCCTGTAATTATTTCAGAGCACAGTCCTTACTGGTTGTTCAGTTTAGGTTCAAATCTAAGCTAAATATCAATATAATGAGCTTGACTATCCAGGAATTCCCAAAAGAATTAAAATTGTAGTGCCTTTAGAAAAAAGTTCTTTATAGACCTGTGTTAGAAACTTTATGTGATGTCTCAATTGAAAAATTGAGGTTAAAACTTGAGTTACACATCTACAAATGTTTGAATCTGTTTTTTGTAATAATAGCAAAAAAAAAAATGGCTAGAACAAGATACATTATAAAAGTGAAGTCCTATTTCTGGGTAACTTCAAATCAAAGCAAAGTTAATCTTAAGTGTGTGTATGAACTTTTTTTATAATTAAGGAGTATATGTTTGTGTGTATTTATATATATATATATATATGTATATATATTAGTATATAACATTTTAAAAATCAAACATACTGTATTTCACAGGACCAGAGAGGCCAATCTCAAAAACTGGTTAATAAAAATGAGGATTCTACAAGGAATTTCCTGGCGGTTTAGTGGTTAGGACTCCATGCTATCACCGCCAAATTCACAGGTTTGATCCCTGGTCAGATCTCACAAGCCACCTGGCCAACCAAAAATTTAAAAAGAAAAAACACGATGCTTAAAAAAATATGGGCTCTATGATAAAATACCACCCAATTCGAATGAGAAGTAACATAATAAGGAGAAAAAACAGACATGGTGTAAAAAAAATTAATCAAACCCCACGTATATCTCTTTCTATCTATAAACACCCATTAGGTATTTCAATAAGTCACCTAATCTTCGTGAACGTGTGTTTCTTCATCTACAAAATGAAAATAATATTGCCTAATACATCTTCCTCACAAGATTATTAAAGGGATTAAATTATTTTACACAGTGGCATAAAGTGCAAGTTAACTTTCCTGTTATTAATACACAAATTTTATCTAGTAATTATTACGTACTTATTAGGTACTTATTAAGTGCCTGACATGATACTAAGTGCTTTGCAACATACTATCTAGTACTCAGAACAGCTCTTTGAACTAGACCAGAAATGAGAATCTTATGTTCAAATATTATAATGTCTGACTAAGATTACATGGCTACTTGACAATACTGAGATTCAGTCATCCTTCCAACCTGTGCTTTTAACTACAATACTTTATTGCCTGGTGGCTCAAACAGTAAAGAATTTGCCTGCAATACAGGAGATCTGGGCTTGATCCCTGGGTCAGGAAGATCCCCTGAAGAAGGGAATGTGTACCCACTCTAGTATTCTTGCCTGGAGAATTCCAAGGACAGAGGATCCTGGTTGGCTAAAGTCCATGGGGGTCGCAAAGAGTCAGACATGACTGAGTGATTAACACTTTCACTTTTTCACTTTTTCCATGAGTTGAAGATATGCTCTAGAATCTTTTCCTAAAGTCTAAGGGACATATATTAGTATATATAGTAAAGTTCTCCTGGCAACCTATTTTTCCAAATGTGTTCTGACTTTCATGGGCAAATTGAAATAGCTATGAAAAATCCACAAAAATAGAAAAATATTGCTCAGCATAGGCTAGTTATATATGTTTATTTATGTATTTACACTATAATTTATAAATACATGTTTATGAATATATGAATTTACTGTTTACTTCGCATCTATTAAAACATTTATCTGAACTACTACATTGATAAGAAATTGAGATATTCTTTCAGCACACTAATTTCTTTCTCTTTGCTATACTCTTAGGTAGATAAACTGTACAAATTTATACACGTCAGATCATTTCAACATGATTGTTGGTCCCTTGATTGACATATACCCTCTGCTTCTGTTTCAAATGACTACATATAACATATACGCAACACTTTGTGCCAGTTACTTCACCTACTTTATCTCCTTCAATCCTTACTGCAACTCTCTGATGAAACCATTCATATAATAATCATATTGCAGAGTAGAAAACTAAAACATCAAACATTTATATGACTTGCCTAGAGTTACCCAACAAGAAGTTAGTAAAGTTGGATTCAATTTTTAAAATTTATTTGTTTTAACTGGAGGAAAATTGCTTGCAATATTTTATCGGTTTCTGCTGTCCAACAGTGTGAATCCCTTGTGACTCAGTCAGTGAAGAATCTGCCTGAAATGTGGGATACCTGGGTTCGATCCCTGGGTTGGGAAGATCCCCTGGAGGAGGGCATGGCAACCCACATCAGTATTCAGGCCTGGAGAATCCCCATGGACAGAGGAGCCTGGTGGGTTACAGTCCATGGCATTGCAAAGAGTTGGTCACAACTGTGCAATTAAGCACATGAATGTGCACACACACACACGTATGCATATATATCAGTTCAGTTCATTTGCTCAGTCGTGTCTTACTCTTTGCAACCCCATGGACTGCAGCATGCCAGGCTTCCCTGCCCATCACCAGCTCCTGGAACCTACAGAAACTCATGTCCATCATGTCAGTGATGCCATCCAACCATTTCATCCTCCATCTTCCCCTTCTCCTCCTGCCCTCAATCTTTCACAGCATCAGGGTCTTTTCCAGTGAGTTGGTTCTTCACATCAGGTGGCCAGAGAATTGGAGTTTCAGCCTCAGCATCAATCCTTCCAATGAATATTCAGCACTGATTTCCTTTAAGATTGACTGATTGGATCTCTTTGCAGTCCAAAGGACCCTCAAGTGTCTTCTCCAACACCACAATTCAAAAGCATCAATCCTTCAGCGCTCAGCTTTCTTGATAGTGCAACTCTCACATCCATACATGATGACTAGAAAAACCATAGCTTTGACTAGACGGACCTTTGTTGATAATGTCTCTGCTTTTTAATATGCTGTCTGCTGCTGCTGCTGCGGCTAAATCGCTTCAGTCGTGTCCGACTCTGTGCAGCCCCATAGACGGCAGCCTACCAGGCTCGCCCGTCCCTGGGATTCTCCAGGCAAGAATACTGGAGTGGGTTGCCGTTTCCTGCTCCAATGCATGAAAGTGAAAAGTGAAAGGGAAGTCGCTCAGTCGTGTCTGACTCTTAGCGATCCCATGGACTGCAGCCTACCAGGCTCCTCCATCCATGGGATTTTCCAAGCAAGAGTACTGGAGGGGGTTGCCATTGCCTTCTCCGAATATGCTATCTAGATTGGTCATAACTTTTCTTCCAAGGAGCAAGCATCTTTTAATTTCATGGCTGCAGTCACCATCTACAGTGATTTTGGAGCACCCCCCCCCAAATAAAGTCTTTCACCATTTCCATTGTTTCCCCATCTATTTGCCTTGAAGTAATGTGACCAGATACCATCATCTTAGTTTTCTGAATGTTGAGTTTTAAGTCAACTTTTTCACTCTACTCTTTCGCTTTCATCAAGAGGCTCTTTAGTTCTTCATTTTCTACCATAAGGGTGGTGTCATCTGCATATCTGAGGTTATTGATATTTCTCCCAGCAATCTTGATTCCAGCTTGTGCTTCATCCAGCCCAGCATTTCTCATGATGTACTCTGCATATAAGTTAAACAAGCAAGGTGACAATATACAGCCTTGACATACTCCTTTCCTGGTTTAGAACCAGTTTGTTGCTCATTGTCCGATTCTAACTGTTGCTCCTTGACCCACATACAGATCTATCAGGAGGCAGGTAAGGTGGTCTTGTATTTCCAACTCTTTAAGAATTTTCCACAGTTTTATATACCACCTCTGTCTTGAGCCTACTTTTACCTCATACCCCATCCCTCTTGGTGATCACAGAGCACCAGACTGGGCTCCCTGTGTTATGTTGCAGCTTCCCACTAGCTGTTTTACACATAATGATGGTCATATATCAATGCTACTTTCTCAATTAGTCCCACCTTCACCCTCTCCTTTCCCCACTGTGTCCACAAGTTTATTTTCTACGTTTGTGTCTCCATTACTTACCTGCGAATGGGTTCATCAGTACCATTTTTCTAGATTCTATATGTGTGATTTATATATATTTGTTTTTCCCTGTCTGACTTACTTTACTCTGTATAACAGGCTCTAGGGTCAAACACCTCTCTACAACTGACTCAGTCAGGTTCCTTTTAATGACTGAGTAATATTCCTTTGTGTATATGTACCACATCTTCTTTATCCATTCAACTGTAGATGGACACCTGGTCCCTTCTATGTCCTGGCTATTGTAAATAGTGCTGCAATGAACACTGGGGTGCATGTGTCTTTTTGAGTTGTGGTTTTATCAGGATATATGCCCAGTGGTGGGATTACTGGGTTAGATACTAGATGCTTTCAAACTGTGCTGCTGGAGAAGAGTCTTGAGAGTACCTTGGACAGTAAAGGAGATCAAACCAATCGATCCTAAAGGAAATCAACCCTGAATATTTATTGGAAGGACTGGGCTGAAGCTGAAGTTCCAATACATTAGCCACTTGATGCAAAGAGCCAACTCATTGGAAAAGACCCTGATGCTAGGAAAGATTGAGAGCAAGAGGAGAAGCAGGTGACAGAGGATGAGATGGTTGGATGGCATCACTAACTCAATGAACATGAGTTTGAGTGAACAGGGAGATAGAGAAGGACAGTGAAAACTAATGTCCTGCCATCCATGAGATGGGAAAGAGTCAGACATGAATTCACTACTGAACAACAACAAGTGCCAGATTTATTCCTAGATTGTTAAGGAACCTCCCTACTGTTCACCATAGTGGCCGCATCAATTTACATTCTCAGCAGCAGTGCAGGATGGTTCCCTTTTCTCCACATCCTCTCCAGCATTTATTGTTTGTAGAAATTTTGATGATGGTCATTCTGATTGGTATAAGATGATACCTCATTGTAGTTTTGATTTGCATTTTTCTAATAATGAGCATCTTTTCATGTATTTATTAGCATTATGTATATTTTTTTGGAGAAATCTGTGTTATGATCTTCTGCCCATTTTTTATTGTGTTGTTTGTTTTTCTGATATTGAGGTGTATGAACTGCTTATATATTTTGGAGATGAATCCTTTGTCAGTTGCTTCATTTGCAATTATTTTCTCCTATCTGGAGGACTGTCTTTTCATCTGTTTATCTCTCTTTTGCTTTGCAAAACTTTTAAGTTAACTCTTGCCGGGAAGGTCCCATGGATGGAGGAGCCTGGTAGGGTGCAGTCCATGAGATTGCTAGGAGTCAGACAAGACTTCACTTTCATTTTCGCTTTCCACTTTCATGCATTGGAGAAGGAAACAGCAACCCACTCCAGTATTCTTGACTGGAGAATCCCAGGGGCGGGAGAGCCAGGTGGGCTGCTGTCCATGGGGTCACACAGAGTCGGACACAACTGAAGCGACTTAGCAGCAGTAGCAGCAGCAGGGTCTCATTTGTTTATTTTTGGTTTTTTATCCATTAAGTTAGGAGGTGAGTCATGGAGGATCTTGCTGTGATTTATGTAAAAGAGTGTACTTCCTATGTTTTCCTCTAAGAGATTTATAATTTCTGGCCTTACATTTAAGTCTTTAATCCATTTGAGTTGATTTTTTGGTACAGTGTTAGGATGTGTTCTAATTTCATTCTTTTATATGTAGCTGTCCAGTTTTCCCAGCACCACTTATTAAGTAGGCCATCTTTCCACCATTGTACATTTTTCCTCCTTTGTCAAAGATGAGGTGCCCATATGTGTGTGAGTTTAATCTCTGGGCTCTCTCTCTCATGTTCCACTGGCCTGTATTTCTGTTTTGTGTCAGTACCATACTATCTTGATGACTGTAGCTTTGTAATATAGACTGAAGTCAGGATGGTTGATTTCAACAGATCCATTTTTTTTCCCTCCAAGATTCCTTTGGTTATTCAGGGTCTTTTGTATTTCTATACAAATAGTAAGAAAAAAGTTTCTAGCTCTATGAAAGTGCCATTGGTAATTTGATAGGGATTGCATTGAATCTGTACATTGTTTTCAGTAGTATGGTCATTTTCACAATATTGATTCTTCCCATCCAAGAACGTGGTATGCCTCTCCATCTGTTTGTGTTGTCTTTGGTTTCTTTCATCAATGTCTTATAGTTTTTTGCATACAGGTTTTTTGTCTCCTTCAGTTCAATTCAGTTCAGTTCATTTCAGTCTCTCAGTCATGTCTGATTCTTTGCGACCCCATGAATCGCAGCACGCCAGGCCTCCCTGTCCAACACCAACTCCCGGAATTCACTCAAACACACGTCCATCAAGTCAGTGATGCCATTCATCCATCTCATCCTCTTTTGTCCCCTTCTCCTCCTGCCTCCAACCCCTGCCAGCATCAGAGTCTTTTCCAATGAGTCAGCCCTTCACATGAGGTGGCCAAAGTATTGGAGTTTCAGCTTTAGCATCAGTCTTTCCAATGAACACCCAGGGCTGATCTCCTTTAGGATCGACTGGTTGGATCTCCTTTCAGTCCAAGGGACTCTCAAGAGTCTTCTTCTGCCAGGGTCCAGCCCCAGTGGATCCAGGGAATTCGAAGCGGGGACGGCATCAGTGATTAGATAAGATTATTTATTTAGAGATAGAAAGAGAGATTAGGAAAGAATAGTGTAGTGGAGAAAATAGAGGAGAAAAGAGGCTGAAATTCCTTGGTTTACACAGGAAGCCAATAAAGCCCCGAGACAAGGGACTTGCACCGTCTACGTAGGCCACAGGCGCCCACTTGAATAGCGGAGGATGCCCTGCCTTGGGTTCCCTCTCACGTGGGTCTTTGAAGCCCGGGCAAATAAGTAGACATGGAGAGCCTCTGTGCTCCAGACGGGAATTAGCCTGAAAAGGAGAGAAAGAAAAGAAGACACAGGGGAAACCAGTCTTTCCAGGAAATGGTCCATCTCTTTATTTTTCAGGAAAGCTTTTATACTTTAAGTTATACATAGAGATCAATGGATAATACCTAGTCATGCGGGGTCAACAGACCTGACCCTTATCAAGACCAGGCACTCTTTATGCATGTGTACAAAGGTCTTAGGTGGTTTTACATCATCTTCTAGCCAGGGGGACTGCTAACGTTTTATGACCCTTTCTTTCTGATAATGGTCAGTCAACCAGAAAACTTATTTTTTCAAAGGGGGATTTTTCTTAAACCAGGCGCCACCCTCTGAAGGCGCCAGATAAAGTTGCATTCCTACAGGGCAAAGGTGCAGTGGGCTATAATCAAGAAAAGAATTTACTAGCCTAAGGTCTAACGTGATTAATATCAAAGGTTATTACTTATTTTTCCCATATGGCAGTTATATCAACTAATGTATATAAGGGACAAGGGATATGGAGACTTAGCAGCAAATATTGGCTCAACAATGAAACCCTCCACCAGTGTATTTCTAACAATCCACTAATACTACACAAATAATTTCTAACTTCTCAAAAGACTCTGTATTTAGAAAGTTTAGAGTGTCTCGTGCCTCTCATGATTGGGAGGCTGTGTACAATCACATGTGGTTGTAAGAAGCCAGATAAACTTGTCAGGCAAGCTAGAGAGCCATCAGAGGAGTTTCTGGACTGAAACACTCTTGTTACACCCAGGAGACTTATTAACTGGAGCTCTAAGTTAACTCTTTTTAGAGAAAGGTGGTAGGGGATATCCCCTTGTTAATGTCAGAAGAGTTGGTGAAAGGCATAATACAATAAGGCAGAGAGACTCTGGTTTTGGGGTAGATGCTCAATAAAGCCCACGGGGTTCCCTTGAAGTCTTATTTCGCCTTTGCCTGTCAGGCCTCTTCCTCATGACCTTTGCCACAGTCGGGATTCCCTATGCTGGCTCCTGGCATTCTCCAACACCACAGTTCAAATGCATCAATTCTTCGGTGCTCAGCTTTCTTCACAATCCAACTCTCACATCCATACATGACCACTGGAAAAAAACATAGCCTTGATGAGATGGACCTTTGTTGGCAAAGTAATATCTCTGCTTTTTAATATGCTATCTAGTTTGGTCATAACCTTCCTGCCAAGGAGTGTCTTTTAATTTCATGGCTGCAATCACCATCTGCAGTGATTTTGGAGCCCCAAAAAACAAAGTCTCACACTGTTTCTACTGTTTCCCTATTTCCAATGAAGTGATGGGACCAGATGCCATGATCTCAGTTTCATGAATGTTGAGCTTTAAGCCAACTTTTTCACTCTCCTCTTTCACTTTCTTCAAGAGGCTTTTTAGTTCCTCTTCACTTTCTGCCATCTGCATAGGTGAGGTTATTCTCCCGGCAATCTTGATTCCAGCTTGTGCTTCTTCCAGCCCTGCGTTTTTCATGATGTACTCTGCATATAAGTTAAATAAGCAGGGTGACAATATACAGCCTTGACGTACTCCTTTTCCTATTTGGAACCAGTCTGTTGTTCCATGTCCAGTTCTAACTGTTGCTCCCTGACCTGCATACAGATTTCTCAAGAAGCAGGTTAGGTGGTCTGGTATTCCCATCTCTTTCAGAATTTTCCACAGTATATTGTGATCCACACAGTCAAAGGCTTTGACATAGTCAATAAAGCAGAAATAGATGTTTTTTTCTGGAACTCTCTTGCTTTTTTCATGACCCAGCGGATGTTAGCAATTTGATCTCTGGTTCCTCTGCCTTTTCTAAAACCAGCTTGAACATCTGGAAGTTCACAGTTCACATATTGTTGAAGCCTGGCTTGGAGAATTTTGAGCGCTACTTTACTAGCGTTAGGTAGGTTTATTCCTAGGTATTTTATTCTTTTAGTTGCAACGGTGAGTGGAATTTTTCCTTAATTTATCTTTCAGATTTTTAATTGTTAGTGCATAGGAATGCAAGAGACATCTGTGTATTAATTTTATATCCTGCAACTTCACTAAATTCATTGATTACCTCTAGGGATTTTCTGGTAGCATCTTTAGGGTTATCTATGTATAGTATAATGTCGTCTGCACGCATTGAGAGTGTTACTTCTTCTTTTCCATTCTGGATTCCTTTTATTTCTTTTTCTTCTCTTAGTAGCATGGTTAGGACTTTCAAAACTATATTGAATAATTGTGATAAGAGTGGGCACGCTTGTCTTGTTTCTGATCTTAGAGGAAATGCTTTCAGTTTTTCACCATTGTGAATAGGTGTTTGCCATGGATTTATCACATATGTTTATTATGTTGAGGTAGATTCCTTTTATGCCCATTTCCTGGAGAGTTTTTATCCTAATTGGGTGTTGAATTTTTTCATAATGTTTCTCTGCATCTATTGAGATGATATGTTTTTTGTCTTTCAGTTTTTGGTATGGTGTATCACATTGATTGATTTGTGCATGTTGAAGAATCTTTGCATCCCTGAGATAAACCCCACTTGATCATAACGTGTAATTCTTTTAATGTGTTTTTGGATTCTATTTGCTAGAATTTTGTTGAGAATTTTTGCATATATATTCATCAGTGATATTGGCTTGTAAATTTCTTTTTTTGTGATACCTTTTGCTAGTTTTGGTATCACTGTGATGATGGCCCCATAGAATTTGTCAGTTTTCCTCTCTCTGCAATTTTTTGAAAGAGTTTGTGCAGGATAGTGTTAGCTCTTCTCTAAACATTTGGTAGAATTCAGGTATGAAGCTGTCTGGCTCTGAGCTTTTATTTGTTGGAATATTTTTGATCACAGGTTTTTTTTTTTTTCTTTTTTCTTTCTTTTTATTTTTACTTTATTTTACTTTACAATACTGTATAGGTTTTGCCATACATTGACATGAATCCAGCATGGGTGTATATGCGTTCCCAAACATGAACACCACTCCCACCTCCCTTCCCATAACATCTCTCTGGGTCATCACCATGTACCAGCCCCAAGCATGCTGTATCCTGCGTCAGACATAGACTGGCGATTCGATTCTTACATGATAGTATACATGTTACAATGCCATTCTCCCACATCATCCCACCCTCTCCCTCTCCCTCAGAGTCCAAAAGTCCGTTATACACATCTGTGTCTTTTTTGCTCTCTTGCATACAAGGTCGTCATTGCCATCTTTCTAAATTCCATATGTATGTGTTAGTATACTGTATTGGTGTTTTTCTTTCTGGCTTACTTCACTCTGTATAATTGGCTCCAGTTTCATCCATCTCATAAGAACTGATTCAAATGTATTCTTTTTAATGGCTGAGTAATACTCCATTGTGTATATGTACCACAGCTTTCTTATCCATTCATCTGCTGATGGACATCTAGGTTGTTTCCATGTCCTGGCTATTATAAACAGTGCTGCGATGAACATTGGGGTACATGTGTCTCTTTCAATTCTGGTTTCCTCGGTGTGTATGCCCAGCAGTGGGATTGCTGGGTCATAAGGTAGTTCTATTTGCAATTTTTTTTTGTAGACTTTTTTCTTTTTTATTACTTATAAAGTTTTTTTTTTAATTTTAAAATCTTTAATTCTTACATGTGTTCCCAATCATGAACCCCCCTCCCACCTCCCTCCCCATAACATCTCTGTGGGTCATCCCCATGCACCAGCCCCAAGCATGCTGCATCCTGCGTCAGACATAGACTGGTGATTCGAATCTTACATGATAGTATACATGATAGAATGCCATTCTCCCAAATCATCCCACCCTCTCCCTCTCCCTCTGAGTCCAAAAGTCCGTTATACACAGCTGTGTCTTTTTTCCTGTCTTGCATACAGGGTCATCATTGCCATCTTTCTAAATTCCATATATATGTGTTAGTATACTGTATTGGTGTTTTTCTTTCTGGCTTACTTCACTCTGTATAATTGGCTCCAGTTTCATCCATCTCATCAGAACTGATTCAAATGAATTCTTTTTAATGGCTGAGTAATACTCCATTGTGTATATGTACCACTGCTTTCTTATCCATTCATCTGCTGATGGACATCTAGGTTGTTTCCATGTCCTGGCTATTATAAACAGTGCAGCGATGAACATTGGGGTACATGTGTCTCTTTCAATTCTGGTTTCCTCAGTGTGTATGCCCAGCAGTGGGATTGCTGGGTCATAAGGTAGTTCTATTTGCAATTTTTAAAGGAATCTCCACACTGTTCTCCATAGTGGCTGTACTAGTTTGCATTCTCACCAACAGTGTAGGAGGGTTCCCTTTTCTCCACACCCTCTCCAGCATTTATTACTTGCAGATTTTTGGATCGCAGCCATTCTGACTGGTGTGAAGTGGTACCTCATTGTGGTTTTGGTTTGCATTTCTCTGATAATGAGTGATGTTGAGCATCTTTTCATGCGTTTGTTAGCCATCTGTATGTCTTCTTTGGAGAAATGTCTATTTAGTTCTTTGGCCCATTTTTTGATTGGGTCATTTATTTTTCTGGAATTGAACTTCAGGAGTTGCTTGTATATTTTTGAGATTAGTTTTTGTCAGTTGCTTCATTTGCTATAATTTTCTCCCATTCAGAAGGCTGTCTTTTCACCTTGCTTATAGTTTCCTTTGTTGTGCAGAAGCTTTTAATTTTAATTAGATCCCATTTGTTTATTTTTGCTTTTATTTCCAGTATTCTCAGAGGTGATTCATAGAGGATCCTGCTGTGATTTATGTCGGAGAATGTTTTGCCTATATTCTCCTCTAGGAGTTTTATAGTTTCTGGTCTTACATTTAGATCTTTAATCCATTTTGAGTTTATTTTTGTGTATGGTGTTAGAAAGTGATCTAGTTGCATTGTTTTACAAGTGGTTGACCAGTTTTCCCAGCACCACTTGTTCAAGAGATTGTCTTTTCTCCATTGTATATTCTTGCCTTCTTTGTCAAAGATAAGGTATCCATAGGTGTGTGGATTTATCTCTGGGCTTTCTATTTTGTTCCATTGATCTATATTTCTGTCTTTGTGCCAGTACCATACTGTCTTGATGTCTGTGGCTTTGTAGTAGAGCCTGAAGTCAGGCAAGTTGATTCCTCCAGTTCCATTCTTCTTTCTCAAGATTGCTTTGGCTATTCGAGGTTTTTTGTATTTCCATACAAATCTTGAAATTATTTGTTCTAGTTCTGTGAAAAATATGGCTGGTAGCTTGATAGGGATTGCATTGAATTTGTAAATTGCTTTGGGTAGTATACTCATTTTCACTATATTGATTCTTCCGATCCATGAACATGGTATATTTCTCCATCTATTAGTGTCCTCTTTGATTTCTTTCATCAGTGTTTTATAATTTTCTTATATATAGGTCTTTAGTTTCTTTAGGTAGCTATATTCCTAAGTATTTTATTCTTTTCGTTGCAATGGTGAATGGAATTGTTTCCTTAATTTCTTTTTCTACTTTCTCATTATTAGTGTATAGGAATGCAAGGGATTTCTGTGTGTTGATTTTATATCCTGCAACTTTACTATATTCATTGGTTAGCTCTAGTAATTTTTTGGTGGAGTCTTTAGGGTTTTCTATGTAGAGGATCATGTCATCTGCAAACAGATCACAGTTTTGATTTCAGTTAGTTCACTTAGTTCTGCTTATGATTGGTCTGTACATATTTTCTATTTCTTCCTGGTTTAGGCTGTACTTTTCTAGGAATTTGTCTATTTATTCCAGGTGTCCATTAACTTAGCATATCAGTTCAATTCAGTAGCTCAGTCGTGTCCGACTCTTTGCGACCCCATGAATCGCAGCACACCAGGCCTCCCTGTCCATCACCAACTCCTGGAGTTCATTCAGAATCACGTCCATCGAGTCAGTGATGCCATCCAGCCGTCTCATCCTCTGTCATCCCCTTCTTCTCTTGCCCCCAATCCCTCCCAGCATCAATGTCTTTTCCAATGAGTCAACTCTTTGCATGAGGTGGCCAAAGTACTGGAGTTTCACCTTTAGCATCATTCCCTCCAAAGAAACCCCAGGGCTGATATCGTTTAGAATGGACTGGTTGGATCTCCTTGCAGTCCAAGGGATTCTCAAGAGTCTTCTCCAACACCACAGTTCAAAAGCATCAATTCTTTTGCGCTCAGCCTACTTCACATTCCAACTCTCACATCCATAGATGACCACAGGAAAAACCATAAATTAGCATATAGTTGCTCATATTATTATTAGTTTCTTATAATCCTTGGTATTTCTGTGTTGTCTGTTGTAACTTCTTTTTCATTTCTAATTTTATTGATTTGAATCTTCTCCCTCTTTTTTTAAATGAATCTAGTTAATGGTTTGTCAATTTTGTTTTTCCTCTCAAAGGACCAGCTGTTAGTTTTATTGATCTTTGCTCTTGCATCCTTCATTTTCTGTTCATTTATTTCTATTCTGATCTTTACAATTTCTTTCCTTCTACTAACTTACGCAATTTTTTTTCTTCTTATTTTTCTTGTTCCTTTAAGTGTAAGGTTATATTATTTGTTTGATGTTTTTCTAATTTCTTGAGGTAGACTTTTATTACTATAAACATCCCTCTTAGTTCTGCCTTTACTGCATCCCATGGGTGTTGAATTGTCTTGTTTTCATTGTCATTTGTCTCTAGGTTTTTTGGTTTTTTTTTTTTTCCTCTTCAAATTATTCAGTGACCACTTCGTTATTTAGAAGCATATTGTATAGCCTTCTTGGGCTTGTGTTGTTTATAGTTTTTTTTTTTCCTTTGTAATTGATATCTAGTCTTATAGTGGTCAGAAAGAATGTTTGATACAATTTCAATTTTTTAAAATTTTACCAAGGCTTAATATGTGACCCAAGATGTGATCTATCCTGGAGAATGTTCTGTGTGCATTTGGGAAAAGGTATATTCTACTGTTTGGGGGTGGAATGTCCTGTAGACATCAGTTAAGGTCCGTCTGATTGTTTGTGACATTTAAGGCTTATGTTTCCGTATTAATTTTAATTTGTCTGGATGATCTGTCCATTGGTGTGAGTGTGGGTTAAAAGTCTCCCATTATTGCTGTGTAACTATCAATTTCCCCTTTTATGTTTGTTAGCATTTGCCTTACGTATTGAGGTCCTCCTATGTTCAGTGCATATATATTTATAATTGTTATATTTTATTCCTGGATTGATCCTTTGATGATTGCATAGTGTTCTTCTTTGTCTCTTATAGCTGTCTTTAAAGTCTATTTTACCTGTTATGAGTATTGCTACTTCCACTTTCTTTTGATTTCCATTTGCATGGAATATCTTTTTCCAGCCCATCACATTGGTCTTTATGTGTCCCTAGGTCTGAAGCAGGTCTCTTGTAGAGAACATATATAGAGGTCTTGTTTTTGTATTCATTCAGCCAACCTGTGTCTTTTGGTTGGATCACTTAATTCTTTTACATTTATGGTAATTATTGCTATGTATGATCCTATTACCACTTACTCTATTGTCTTGGATTTGTTTTTGTAGGCCTTGTCTTTCATGTTTCCTGTCTAGAGAAGTTCCTTTAGCTGTAAAGGAAGTTGTAAAGTTTAGGAGTTGTAAAGCTGGTTTGGTGGTGCTGAATTCTCTTAACTTTTGCTTATCTGTAAAGCTTTAAATTTCTCCTTAGAATCTGAATAAGATCCTTACTGGGTACAGTGATCATGGTTGTTGGCTTTTTTCTTTTCATTGCTTTAAGTATATCCTGCCACTCCCTTCTTGCCTGTAGAGTTTCTCCTGAAAGATCAATCATTAACCTTATTGGGATTCCTTTGTATGCTATTTGTTGCTTTTCCCTCACTACTTCTAATACTTCTGTTTGTGTTTCATTTTTGTTAGTTTGATTAATATCTATCTTGGTGTGTTTCGCTCTGCTTTTTCCTGTATGGGGCTTTGTGGGCTTCCTGGACTTTGGTAACTATTTCCTTTCCCATAGGAAAGTTTTAGATTATAATCTCCTGAAATATTTTCTCATACCATTTCTTTTTCTCTTCCTCTTCTGGGATTTCCTATAATTTGAATATTGGTGTACTTCATGTTGTCTCAGTGGTCTCTGAGACTTTTCATTCTTTTTTCTTATTCTTCTCTGCTTCAATTATTTCCACCACTCTATCTTCCAACTCACTTATGAGATTCCATTTTAATTCAACAGATTCAACTCTGAATGGTTTTTTAAGTTTAAACTGTAAACAATATAATACAAGTTTTTAACAAATGATGTGGTAACATTTCACCACAGCAGGGGATTCCATTTTCAGCAGAAGATAAAGAGATACAGTCTTTTCTTTAAAATCCTACTTTAGTTTGCTTCTGCTCCCATATCTTGGTTTACACATAATTTCAGCCAATATCAGCCAAAGGCAGGCACCTGTGGAGATAAGGCATCAGCACACTGGCTTGTAATGAGCCCAGATTGGTGACTGAACAGAAAAAGCTAAAAGGAGCAAAGAAAAAGCCTTGTATCCTTTTTTGGTTGCAGCTATTCTGAGTGATTATGAATACTCAGGAGAAATGTTGAGGATAGTTCAAAGGTTACCTTATTGACTTCAGTGACATTTTGTTAACATCTAGTTAATAAGGGCAGCTCTAGGTGTTATGACCTTTCCAAAAAAAGAGAATTGCTTTTCTCATCCAATTCATACATAATGGCACTCCTAAGACTTTTTGAGTTTTCATTAAGAAACCAGACACTTCAGCAGTAATTTTAGGATAGCATAGTTTCTGATGAATTTTCACATAGAAAGAAGTGGCTGAGAAACATCCCCATAACACTTTCATACCCTTACTTTTCAGTGGTAAATGACCTGTTTGGTTTGGTTATCCTCCTGCTGCTTTGCTCGACCTCAAGATCCTATGAACATGGTGGTCTAGATCACCTTCCTAGAATCTAGGAAGGTGAAGATTTACTTTCCCATTTATCTATCATCAAAAAATTCATCTAAATCCTACCACAAACTGTTCCTTATCCTTCTGTCAGATATGAAGTACTTGGCAGGGCTAGTGCTTCATGCTTAATAATATTTTCAAGGTGAAAGTGTTAGTCGCATAGTCATGTCCAATTCTTTGTGACTCAATAGACTATAGCCCTTCAGGCACCTCTGTCCATGGGATTCTCCATGGAATAATACTGGAGTGAGTTGCCATTTCCTCCTCCAGGGGATCTTCCCAACCCAGGAATTAAACCCATGTCACCTGCTTCTCCTGCATTACAGGCAGATTCTTAACTGCTAAATCACTGGGGAAGCCCAATAGTTTCAAAACTAGAGACCAATCAGTATTGCAGGGATATAACAATGGCTTCTTATAGCCATTTTCTCTTCTAACCTTTGTAGGGCTTATTAGAGTCATTCTTCAGTAACTATGAGGGATGAGTTCCAGAAGCCCTGTGGATACCAAAATCCACAGGTGCTCAAGTCCCATATATAAAATGATGGGATATTTACATGTAACCTATGCACAGAAGCAGAAGATATTAAGAAGATGTGGCAAGAATATAAAATAGTGGGATATTTGCATATAATCTATGTAACAGAAGCAGAAGATATTAAGAAGAGATGGCAAGTATACACAGAACAATACAAAAAGATCTTCACAACCCAGATAATCATGATGGTGTGATCACCAGCCTAGAAACAGACATCCTGGAATGAAAAGTCAAGTGGGTCTTACGAAGCACCACTACAAACAAAGCTAGGGGAGGTGATGGAATTCCAATTGAGATATTTCAAATCCCAAAAGATAATGCTGTGAAAGTGCTGCACTCAATATACCAGAAAATATGGAAAACTCAGCTGTGACCACAGGACTGGAAATGGCCAGTTTTCATTCCAATCCCAGAGAAAGACAATGCCAAAGAATGCTCAAACTACTGCACAATTGCACTCATCTCACACGATAGTAAAGTAATGATCAAAATCCTCCAACCCAGGCTTCAACAATATGTGTACCATGAACATGCAGATGTTCAAGCTGGTTATAGAAAAGGCAGAGGAACCAGAGATCAAATTGCCAACATCTGCTGGATCATTGAAAGAGTAAGAGAGTTCCAGAAAAACATCTACTTCTGCATTATTTAATCTGCCAACGCCTTTGACAGTGTGAACCACAACAAACTATGGAAAATTCTTAAAGAGATGGGAATACCAGACCAGCTGACCTGCCTCCTGAGAAATCTGTATTCAGGTCAGGAAGCAACAGTTAGAACTGGGCATGGAACAACAGACTGGTTCCAAACAGGAAAAGGAGTACATCAAGGCTGTATATTGTCACCCTGCTTATTTAATTATATGCCAAGTACATCATTAGAAACACTGGGCTTGATGAAGGACAAGCTGGATTCAAGATTGCTGTGAGAAATATCAATAACCTCAAATATGGAGATGACACCACCCTTATGGCAGAAAGTGAAGAAAAACTAAAGAGCCTCTTGATGAAGGTGAAAGAGGAGAGTGAAAAAGTTGGCTTAAAGCTCAACATTCAAAAACTAAGATCATGGTATCTGGTCCCATTACTGCATGGCAAATAGATGGACAAATAGTGGCAGGCTTTCTTTTTGGGAGCTCCAAATCACTGCAGATGGTGACTACAGCCATGAAATTAAAAATGTTTGCTCTTTGGAAGAAAAGTTATGACCAATGTAGACACCATATTAAAAGGAGAAGAATGGAACTGGAGGAATTAACCTGCCTGACTTCAGGCTGTACTACAAAGCCACAGTCATCAAGACAGTATGGTACTGGCACAAAGACAGAAATATAGATCAATGGAACAAAATAGAAAGACCAGAGATAAATCCACACACCTATGGACACCTTATCTTCGACAAAGGAGGCAAGAATATACAACGGAGAAAAGACAATCTCTTGAACAAGTGGTGCTGGGAAAACTGGTCAACCACTTGTAAAAGAATGAAACTAGAACGCTTTCTAACACCATACACAAAAATAAACTCAAAATGGATTAAAGATCTAAATGTAAGACCAGAAACTATAAAACTCCTAGAGGAGAATATAGGCAAAACATTCTCCGACACAAATCACAGCAGGATCCTCTATGACTCACCTCCCAGAATACTGGAAATAAAAGCAAAAATAAACAAATGGGATCTAATTAAAATTAAAAGCTTCTGCACAACAAAGGAAACTATAAGCAAGGTTAAAAGACAGCCTTCGGAATGGGAGAAAATTATAGCAAATGAAACAACTGACAAACAACTAATCTCAAAAATATACAAGCAACTCCTGAAGTTCAATTCCAGAAAAATAAATGACCCAATCAAAAAATGGGCCAAAGAACTAAACAGACATTTCTCCAAAGAAGACATACAGATGGCTAACAAACACATGAAAAGATGCTCAACATCACTCATTATCAGAGAAATGCAAATCAAACCCACAATGAGGTACCATTTCACACCAGGCAGAATGGCTGCAATCCAAAAGTCTACACGCAATAAATGCTGGAGAGGGTGTGGAGAAAAGGGAATCCTCTTACACTGTTGGTGGGAATGCAAACTAGTACAGCCACTATGGAGAACAGTGTGGAGATTCCTTAAAAAACTGGAAATAGAACTGCCTTATGACCCAGCAATCCCACTACTGGGCATACACACCGAGGAAACCAGAATTGAAAGAGACACGTGTACCCCAATGTTCATCGCAGCACTGTTTATAATAGCCAGGACATGGAAGCAACCTAGATGTCCATCAGCAGATGAATGGATAAGAAAGCTGTGGTACATATACACAATGGAGTATTACTCAGCCATTAAAAAGAATACATTTGAATCAGTTCTAATGAGGTGGATGAAACTGGAGCCATTTTTACAGAGTGAAGTAAGCCAGAAAGAAAAACACCAATACAGTATACTAACACATATATATGGAATTTAGAAAGATGGTAATGATAACCCTGTATGCGTGACAGCAAAAGAGACACAGATGTATAGAACAGTCTTTTGGACTCTGAGGGAGAGGGAGAGGGTGGGATGATTTGGGAGAATGGCATTGAAACATGTATAATATCATGTATGAAATTAATTGCCAGTCCAGGTTCGATGCATGATACAGGATGCTTGGGGCTGGTGCACTGAGATGACCCAGAGGGATGGTATGGGGAGGGAGGTGGGAGGGGGGTTCAGGATTGGGAACACATGTACACCCATGGTAGATTCAGGTTGATGTATGGCAAAATCAATACAGTATTATAAAGTAAAAGAAAGTAAAAGAAAAAAAAAAAAAGCAGAGACATTACTTTGCCAATGAAGGTCTGTCTAGTCAAAGCTATGGTTTGTCCAGTAATTATGTATGGATGTGAAAGTCGGACTATAAAGAGAACTGAGTGCCAAAGAATTGATGCTTTTGAACTGTGGTGTTGGAGAAGACTCTTGAGAGTCCCTTGGACTATAAGGAGAGCCAACCAGTCCATCCTAAAGGAAATCAGTCCTGAATATTCACTGGAAGGACTGATGCTGAAGCTGAAACTCCAATACTTTGCCCACCTGATGTGAAGAACTGACTGATCTGAAAAGACCCTGACGCTGGGAAAGATTAAAGGCAGGAGGAAAAGGGGACGACAGAGGATGAGATGGTTGGATGGCATCACCGACTCAATGGACATGAGTTTCAGTTCACTTCAGGAGTTGGTGATGGACAGGGAAGTCTGGCATGCTGCAGTCCATAGGGTCTCAAAGAGTTGGACACGACTGAGCAACTGAACTGAACTGAACCTATACACATCCAGCTGTGTACTTTAAGTCATCTCTAGATTACTTATAATACTTAATGAGATATATAGGCTATGTAAATATTTGCCAGTGTGTAGCAAATTTGAGTTTTGCTTTCTGAAAATTTCTGAGGTTTTATTAAAAAAAATATTTCCTACTTGCCCTTTGTTAATCCGTCAATGTGGAACTTATGGTTATGGAGGCCATCTATTTGTTTAACTCATTTTTATCAACTGATTGTAACATCCACTGCATCTTTTATCCCTCTGACTATCACATTTATGGATTAAGTTGTGGCTTACTGATTATGAGTAAGAAAAATTCATATTTTTCTGCCACAAAGCCAACAGCACAGCTGTGACAGCAGATGAGCAGTTCTCCAAGGGCAATCAGCCATCTGGCTACCTCAGAGACTCCGGAGAGGATTCCAGCAAGGGCTGCTCACCTAGTCACCCTCTCAGGCAGATGCAGCGTTGTGCTGTGTGCCAGCTAGGAAGAGCTGTATAAAATGTTTTAGGGCTTCTGAATAGTTTGGGGATATCTATCGATTTATGATTTTTCTTTAGGCGTCTTTCCATTGTGCATGTTCAGTCTTCCCAATCTTTTAAAATGAAAGGAGAGCAAGCACAGATTTTACTCTTTTCTTATATCGGCTGGTTTCCCCTTCCTTTTGTTAGCTTTTATGATAACTAGATAAGCCCAACTATTCTTTTCTTTAGATTAGTAAATAGCCAAGATCTATCTTATACTAAATTTTTCTGTTTTTGTCTAATTTCCAGTTATTACTTCATAAAATATAACTTAGTGTTCACATTTTATTTTTAAAACATAGACATGTACTATATGACACTAATGTATTATTTTTTATTCTTACTTAATGATTATCCATATGGTGTTTACACTATGTATTTATTTATTCTTAATGTTAAACTATAGTTTAGTATATTTTCATGTACTCTTTTTCCAATTTTAGGTGTACAAGAATTTCCAGAAAACATAAAGTGCTGTAAGTGTTTAACAATTATTGAAGCCAGTGTCAATCCCATTTCTAAGTGAGTATGAGTCATCACATTTTATTTACCTTTGTGTTTCCAGGGATAAAAGAATAAAGATAAAAGAAGCTTACATAGTAATGAATTTTAAATGCTGTGTTTAAAATTCAATTTAATAGAATATTGGTAAAGGAATAATCAAATCAGAATAGTTCAACAAAAGATGAATAAAGCATTGCTGAGTAACAGTGAAGGCCTAATTGGCACAAGATGGCATTACTTTACAGCAAACCATATCATTGTTTTGGCTATCAGGTGACATTCCATGGAAAAGCACCAAAATAGGAAAACAGTTAGTTGTGGTCATGCTGAAAATTAGCATCATGGTTCTGATGAAAGTTCAAGAAAGTACAAGAGTGTAAGGTGCATGAAATTAGTTGATAATGTGGCTCAAGCTGGAAAATGAATTAAGTATGATCTGAAAAAAAGGACTATTTAGGTACCAGTGATTACATGAAGAGGGAAAAATAATATAATTCTATGAGGATAGCCAAATGGAAGACATGGATGGTAAAGATGCTGTAACCAGAAGTAGGGCATTTGTGTGTTACGATCTGTTAGTAGAGCAATGCCATGGGAAAGTGAAATTCAGCATGTGACCATGTTTCAAATTACAATTATGTCATAGTGATAGAGTGTGTGGAATCAAATAGGTCAAGAAACTATGACATGAATGGCTTTGGTGAGTCATGAACCTGAATGTTAAAGTTATTTAACCATAAAAATCTAGAAAGTCTATTGAAAAGTGTAGTAATATTTGAAAGTGGTTGAATTTATTCAGTGGTGTTGGGATGCAGGTAATGAGTTGCAAAGTAAGACTGGTATTTTAATTATACAAAAACTGACAGAAGGATTTGAGAAAATTCCTTCAGTCCTTTGTCCACATAGAGAAAGGGAGACAGGGAGAAACTAAAGTTCAATTAATCAATCTAGTGTTTCCAGAAGACAAAAGAAGTGTATCAAAATGCATTTAACGGGAAATTTTTCTCCAGTAGGGTTGAGGATAGGTAGAAGTGAGGATGGTTTCTCTATAGATCACAAAAAGAGGATGCAAGTGAGACTAGAAATGAAATAGAATGTAAAAGGATAAGTTTAGATGAGGCTCTTTACAGTGAATGGTTAGTGAAATAATTTGAGGCCTTTAGTAGAAAGTGTGGAGCATTAAGGAACAAACTATGATTGAAAGATACAAATTTTCTACCTCAAATGTAAAATATGGTGCTGAAAAAAAATGTGAAAAGTATTCTTCAAAAAACTTAGACCAAAATGCAACTTTCTCATAAAAGAAATAAATACTGCTGACATATCACAAGACTATAAGTAATCCTTGCCTTAAGTCATAATCCAAGGCAGATGATTAGTTGTTTTGATTTCTGGTTCTTTAATTTTAATAGCTCATTTTATTTAGGAATCATCATCAGGTCTTTGGGAGTGGAAGTCGGATAATAAATTATAAAAGCGTAAAAGCTATAGTTTTATTGACTATGTCTCTGAATTCCTTTCATATACTTAACATTTCAAAAGATAAATGAATATAACCAATTTCATCAAAAAATGGCTAACACTAAAAGCAAGTTTGAGAATTCATTTAAAAAAATTACTCAAACGAAAAGTCAATGTAGGAAAAAAAAATTACTCAAAAGGGAAATCAAATTCCCATGGTTTTGCTTTCCCAAAATATCATAGAAATAGTGCCATACTTTGTGTGTTTTTACTTACTACAGTGATTTTAAGATTTATTCCTGCCATTTCAAGAATTCTACTACATTCCCATTTATTCCTAGGCAGAATTCCTTTGTATGAATATAGCACAAGTTGTTTATATATTCCTCAGTTGATAAAATTTAAGTTGTTTCTAGTTTGGAGCTATTATGAATAAAGTAGCTGTAAACATTTCTGTACAGGTGTTTGTGTAAGCATCTGTTTTCACTTCTACTAAGTGAACACCTAGAAGTAGTTTTCTGCGTAGTGAGGTACATGTATGTATCACCATGTAAGAAATTTCCAAACTGTTTTCAAAATAGCTATTTCATTGTGTATTCCCATCAGTAATCTATTAGATTTTCCATTGTTCCTTATTATTGTCAGGATTTGATACTATCAGTTGTTTAATTTTTTTTTCTATTTTAGCCATTCTAGAAGATACAGTATCTCTTGTTATAACTCACTGTAGTTTTAATTTACAATTTTAAAATCAAATTAAAATCTTTCCTTGTATTTCTTTAAAATATTATTGCTTCTTTGATAAATGTTCCGTTTTTTTCATATTTATTGAGTTCTCTTTAATATTGAATTATAGAAATTCTTTATAAATTCTGGCTAAAAATCGGATACTTTTAGTCAGAATTTAATTTGATTTTAAAACTGCAAATATTTGCTCTTATGACTTACCTTTGCACTTCCTGAACAGTGACTTTCAAAGAGTAAAATATTTTCATTTTGATGAGACCTGTTTATAATTTTTTATTATTTATTCTTTTTGTTGCTATCTAGGAGATCTTTACTATTGATAAATCATAGTTATAAAGATTTTCCCCTAAGCTTTCCTTTGGAACTTTTGTAGCTTTGATTTTACAGTTAGGTATATGATCCATTTAAAGTTGCTTTTTGTTTATATGTATGGTGTGTGTGTGTTGTGCTTCTCTTTTTTCTTTATTTATTGCATTTTATATGTTCCAGTACCATTTGTTGAAAATTTTATCCTGCTTTGTAAATAAAATTATCTGAGTATCTGTTTTGTAAGTCAGTTGATCTTATGTGTTTGGATCCATTTCTGGATTCTATACTTTTGTGTTAATCTATATGCCTCTCCTAATGCCAATTTTACACTATCTCAATCACTGTAGCTTTGTAATAATTCACACAGTCAGGGAGTGTGAGTCCTTCAACCTTTTCCTTCTTAATCAGATTATTTGGGCTCTTCTATTCCCTTTGCTTTTCCATATATTTTTTTAAATCAGCTTGCCAGTTTCTACAAAAATATGAAAACCTTATGGAATTTTGATAATAGTTGTATTGAATCTGTAGATAAATTTGGGCAGAATTGACATGCCAAAAATATTGAGTATTCCTTTCCCTAAACATAGTGCATATCTATTTTACTCCAAGTATTTCAAGTTTGGGGGTAATTATAAATGATTTATTTATCACAAAAATACAGTTGCTTGTTGTATGTTGACTTTAAATCCTGCAACTTTAATAGATTCATTTAATGGTACTAATAAATATTTTGTAGATTTGAGGGAGAAAGCATCCAATTTTCTAGTAGATCATAATGTTACCTGGGAATAAAGATAGTTTTATTTCATTTTTCCCAATCTATAATCCATTAATTTATTTCTTTAGCTTTATTGTCCTGGCTAGGACCTCCTGTATAATGTTGAATAGAAGAGGTGAAAACAGACACCATTGCCTTGTTCTCAATCTTAAGGAAAAAGCATTCAGACTTTCACCATTATGTATGATAGTTACTTTTTTTTAAAATACATTCCCTTTACAGGCTGAGGAAATTTTAAATAACCTATTTCTCACTTCATTTTAAGCTCTTACCAACAGGGCTCTCAAAGCTTAGATTCCTACTTTCAAAATTTTTAAGAAAATCTAAGCTTTCTCTATAATGTTCTTCAATAGTTGTGCAGTTTCTGACCACCTCCTGACTCCAAAGCCACTCCACATTTTTTAGGAATTTATTATAGCAGAATCCCAATTTCAGATACCAAAATCAGTGTTAGTTTTATAATTCTGTACAAGAAATCACCACACACTTAGTGGTTTAAAACAATATATATTTGTTATCTTTTCGTTTATGTGAGTCAGGAATCTAGGCATGCTATAGCTGGGTTCACTTTTTGAGATTTTCACCAGGCTACTATCAAAGCAACAGTCAAGCTGTAGTCTCATCTGGAAGCCCAACTGGGAAAAAAAATCCATTTTCAACCTCATTCAGCTTATTGGTAGAATTCATTTCCTTGCTGTCATAAACCTGTGAGCTCCAGCATTTTTCTGGCTGACAGCTAGAGGCCGTTCTTGAATCCTAAATGCTAGTGCAATCCCCAGTCAGGTGACCCTCTCCATATGTAGTTCACAACACAACATCTTGTTTCTTCAGGGCCAACAGATGAGTAGAGTGAGCATCCTAGTAAGATAGAGGTGTATAACATACTATAGTTTAGAGAATGACATTCTATTTGCCACAGTCCATTAATCAGAAGCAAAGGACAAGTCCTACCACTACTCAAGAGGAGAAGATTTTGCAAAGGCCTAAACTTCTAGGGCCCCAAAATCAGTGCAGATGATGACTGCAGTCATGAAATTAAAGACACTTGCTCCTTGGAAGAAAACCTATGACAAACATAGATAGCATATTAAAAAGCAGAGACATTACTTTGCCAACAGAAGTCCACATAGTCACAACTATAGTTTTTCCAGTAGTCATGTATGGATGTGAGAATTGGAACATAAAGAAGGCTGAGTGCTGAAGAATTGATGAATTTGAACTGTGCTGTTGGAGAAGAATCTTGAGTCCCTTGGACTGCAAGGATAAAAACAATCAGTCCTAAAAGGAATCAGTCCTGAATATTCATTTAAGGGACTGATGCTGAGGCTGAAACTCCAATACTTTGGCAACCTGATGCAAAGAGCTGACTCATTGGAAAAGACCCTTATGCTGGGAAAGATTGAAGGAGGAGAAGGGGATGACAGAAGACGAGATGGTTGGATGGCATCGCCGACTCAATGGACATTAGTTTGAGCAAGCTCTAGGAGATGGTGAAGGACAGGGAACTCTGGCATCCTCCAGTCAATGGGGTCTCAAAGAGTGGGACACAAATGAGAGATTGAAGAACAACGAAACTTATAGGGGCTTCCAGGTGGCACTAGTGGTAAAGAATCTGCCTACCAATGCAAGAGACACAGGAAATGTGGGTTTGATCCCACTTTTGGGTCAGGATCCCACTTCTGTATGATTACTCACCCAGAGCCAGACATCCTGTAATGCGAAGTCAAGTTGGCCTTAGGAAGCATCACTAGAGACAAAGCTAGTGGAGGTGATGGAATTCTAGCTGAGCTATTTTAAAATCCTAATAGATGATGCTGTGAAAGTGCTGCACTCAATATGACAGCAAATTTGGAAAATTCAGCAGTAGTCACAGGACTGGAAGAGGTCAATTTTCATTCCAATCCCAAAGAAAGGCAATGGCAAAGAATGCTCAAACTACTGCACAATTGCACTCATCTCACACACTAGCAAAGTAATGATCAAAATTATCCAAGCCAGGCTAAAACAGAACATGAACTATGAAAATGCAAATGTTCAAGCTGGATTTAGAAAATGCAGAGGAACCAAATATCAAATTGCCAACATCCACTGGATCATCAAAAAAGCAGGAGAGTTCCAGACAGCCACTTCTGCTTTGTTGACTCTGCCAAAGCCTTTAATTGTGTGGACCACAACAAACTGTGGAAAATTCTGAAAGAGATGGGAATACCAGACCACCTGACCTGCCTCTTGAGAAACCTATATGCAGGTCAAGAAGCAACAGTTAGAACTGGACATGGAACAACAGACTGGTTCCCAATTGGGGAAGGAGTACATCACGGCTATTTATAGTCACCCTATTATTTAACTTATATGTAGAGTACATCATGAAAAATGCTGGTCTGGATGGAGCACAAACTGGAATCAAGTTTGCCTGGAGAAATAACAAACTGAGATATGCAAATGACACCATCCTTATGGAAGAAAGAGAAGAAGAACAAAAGAGCCTCTTGATGAAAGTAAAAGAGGAGAGTGAAAATGTTGACTTCAAACTCAACATTCAGAAAACTCAGGTCGTGGCATCCAGTCCCATCACTTCATGGGAAATAAATGGGGAAACAATAGGAACAGTGAGAGACTTTATTTGGGGGGGGGGGAGGGCAAAATCATTGCAGTTGGTGACTGCAGCAATGAAATTAAAAGATGCTGACTCCTTGGAAAGAAAGTTATGACCAACCTAGACAGCATATTAAAAAGCAGAGACATCAATTTGCCAACAAAAGTCCATCTAGTCAAAGCTATGGTTTTTCCAGTAGTCATGTATGGATGTGAGATTTGGACTATAAAGAAAGCTGAGCACCAAAGAATTGATGCTTTTGAACTGTGATGTTGGAGAAGACACTGGAGAGTCCCTTGGACTGCAAAGAGATCAAAGCAGTCAATTGTAAAGGAAATCAATCCTGAATATTCATTGGAAGGACTGATGCTGAAGCTGAAACCCAATACTTTGCCTGCTTGATGGGATGAACTGATTCATTAGAAAAGACCCTGATGCCGAGAAAGATTGAAGGCAGGAAGAGAAGAGGATGACAGAGGATGAGATATTGGATGGCATCACTGACTCGATGGACATGAGTTTGAGTAAGCTCCAGGAGTTGGTGATGGACAGGGAAGTCCAGCGTGCTGCAGACCATGGGGTCGCAAAGAGCTGGACATGACCTAGCAACTGAACTGAACTGAACTGGGTATGGAAGGTCTCCAGGAGTAAGAAATGGCACCACACTCAAGTATTCTTGCCAGAAAAATTCCATGGGCAGGGAAATCCAGCGGGCTACTTTCCATAGGGCTGCAGGTAGTCACACATGGCTAGGAACTAAGCAGCAACAAACTTCTAGAAGAGATCTTAGGGAACACCGTAGAAAATAGCCAATTTTGATATCTGTTTGGCTGAGAATTTTTGTTGTGAATAGATGTTGAGTTTTGTCAAAGTTTGTGTTTTGTTTTTTAAAATAATATCTATTGCCACAATGATATAAATAAACTTACCTGGTCATGAAATGTTATGCATTTTATACATGAATGCCACTGATTTGATAGTATCTTCTAAGGATTTTCCCATCTATATTCATGAGGCATATTAGCCTGAAATTTTTTTCTTATAATTTCTTTGTCTGCTTTTGGTATGAAGGTAAAACTGGCCTCATTAAAACAGCTGGGAAATGTCTTCTATTTCCTGTAAGAAATTGTATAGTCTTGGAATTATTTCTTCCCTAAATATTGATAGAATTTGCAAGTGGAACATTCAAGCCTGAGCTTTTCTTTATGGGAAAATTTAATTACAAATTTAATTTCCATAATACCTATCAGTTCAGTTCAGTCACTCAGTCATGTCCGACTCTTTGCGACCCCATGAATCGCAGCACGCCAGGCTCCCTATCCATCACCAACTCCCAGAGTTCACTCAGACTCACGTCCGTCGAGTCCGTGATGCCATCCAGCCATCTCATCCTCTGTCGTCCCCTTCTCCTCCTGCCCCCAATCCCTCCCAGCATCACAGTCTTTTCCAAAGAGTCAACTCTTCTCATGAGGTGGCCAAAGTACTGGAGTTTCAGCTTTAGCATCATTCCCTCCAAAGAAATCTCAGGGCTGCTCTCCTTCAGAATGGACTGGTTGGATCTCCTTGCAGTCAAAGGGACTCTCAAGAGTCTTCTCCAACACCACAGTTCGAAAGCATCAATTCTTCAGCGCTCAGCCTTCTTCACAGTCCAATTCTCACATCCATACATGACCACAGGAAAAACCATAGCCTTGACTAGACGGACCTTAGTCGGCAAAGTAATGTCTCTGCTTTTGAATATGCTATCCAAGTTTGTCATAACTTTTCTTCCAAGGAGTAAGCGTCTTTTAATTTCATGGCTGCAGTCACCATCTGCAGTGATTTTGGAACCCCCAAAAATAAAGTCTGACACTGTTTCCACTGTTTCCCCATCTATTTCCCATGAAGTGATGGGACCGGATGCCATGATCTTTGTTTTCTGAATGTTGAGCTTTAAGCCAACTTCTTCACTCTCCTCTTTCACTTTCATCAAGAGGCTTTTTAGTTCCTCTTCACTTTCGGCCATAAGGGTGGTGTCATCTGCATATCTGAGGTTATTGATATTTCTCCCGGCAATCTTGATTCCAGCTTGTGCTTCTTCCAGCCCAGCGTTTCTCATGATGTACTCTGCATATAAGTTAAATAAGCAGGATGACAATATACAGCCTTGATGCACTCCTTTTCCTATTTGGAACCAGTCTGTTGTTCCATGTCCAGTTCTAACTGTTGCTTCCTGGCCCCTGCATACAGATTTCTCAAGAAGCAGGTTAGGTGGTCTGGTATTCCCATCTCTTTCAGAATTCTCCACAGTTTATTGTGATCCACACAGTCAAAGGCTTTGGCATAGTCAGTAAACCAGAAGTGGATGTTTTTCTGGAACTCTCTTGCTTTTTCCATGATCCAGCGGATGTTGTCAATTTGATCTCTGGTTCCTCTGCCTTTTCTAAAACCAGCTTGAACATCAGGAAGTTCACGGTTCACATATTGCTGAAGCCTTGCTTGGAGAATTTTGAGCATTACTTTACTAGTGTCTGAGATGAGTGCAGTTGTGTGGTAGTTTGAGCATTCTTTGGCATTGCCTTTCTTTGGGGTTGGAATGAAAACTGACCTTTTCCAGTCCTGTGGCCACTGCTGAGTTTTCCAAACTTGCTGGCATATTGAGTGCAGCACTTTCACAGCATCATCTTTCAGGATTTGAAATAGCTCAACTGGAATTCCATCACCTCCACTAGCTTTGTTCATAGTAATGCTTTCTAAGGCCCACTTGACTTCACATTCCAGGATGTCTGGCTCTAGATGAGTGATCATACCATCGTGATTATCCAGGTCGTGAAGATCCTTTTTGTACAGTTCTTCTGTGTATTCTTGCCCATCTTCTTAATATCTTCTGCTTCTGTTAGGTCCACACCATTTCTGTCCTTTATCGAGCCCATCTTTGCATGAAATGTTCCCTCAGTATCTCTAATTTTCATGAAGAGATCTCTAGTCTTTCCCATTCTGTTGTTTGCCTCTATTTCTTTGCATTGATTGCTGAAGGCTTTCTTATCTCTTCTTGCTATTCTCTTCAACTCTGCATTCAGATGCTTATATCTTTCCTTTCTCCTTGGCTTTTCACTTCTCTTCTTTTCACAGCTATTTGTAAGGCCTCCCCAGACAGCCATTTTGCTTTTTTGCATTTCTTTTCCATGGGGATGGTCTTGATCCCTGTCTCTTGTACAATGTCACGAACCTCATTCCATAGTTCATCAGGCACTCTATCTATCAAATCTAGGACCTTAAATCTATTTCTCACTTCCACTGTATAATCATGAGGGATTTGATTTAGGTCATACCTGAATGGTCTCGCGGTTTTCCCTGCTTTCTTCAATTTCGGTCTGAATTTGGCAATAAGGAGTTCATGATCTGAGCCACAGTCAGCTCCTGGTCTTGTTTTTGTTTACTGTATAGAGCTTCTCCATCTTTGGCTGCAAAGAATATAATCAATCTGATTTCGGTGTTGACCATCTGGTGATATCTATGTGTAGAGTCTTCTCTTGTGTTGTTGGAAGAGGGTGTTTGCTATGACTAGTGCATTTTCTTGGCAGAACTCTATTAGTCTTTGCCCTGCTTCATTCTGCATTCCAAGGCCAAATTTGCCTGTTAGTCCAGATGTTTCTTGATTTCCTACTTTTGCATTCCAATCCCCTATAATGAAAAGGACATCTTTTTTGGGTGTTAGTTCTAAAAGGTCTTGTAGGTCTTTATAGAACCATTCAGCTTCTTCAGCGTTACTGATTGAGGCATAGATTTAGATTACTGTGATATTGAATGGTTTGCCTTGGAAACGAACAGAGATCATTCTGTCGTTTTTGAGATTGTATCCAAGTACTGCATTTTGGACTCTTTTGTTGGCCATGATGGCTACTCCATTTCTTCTGAGGGATTCCTGCCTGCAGTAGTAGATATAATGGTCTCCTGAGTTAAATTCACCCATTCCAGTCCATTTTAGGTCACTGATTCCTAGAATGTCGATGTTCACTTTTGACATCTCCTGTTTGACCACTTCCAATTTGCCTTTATTCATGGACCTGACATTCCAGGTTCCTATGCAATATTGCTCTTTACAGCATCGGACCTTGCTTCTATCACCAGTCACATCCACAGCTGGGTATCATTTTTGCTTTGGCTCCATCCCTTCATTCTTTCTGGAGTTATTTCTCCACTGACCTCCAGTATCATATTGGGCACCTACTGACCTGGGGAGTACCTCTTTCAGTATCCTATAATTTTGCCTTTTCATACTGTTTATGGGGTTCTCAAGGCAAGAATACTGAAGTGGCTTGCCATTCCCTTCTCCAGTGGACCACATCCTGTCAGACCTCTCCACCATGACCCGCCCGCCTTGGGTTGCCCCACGGGCATGGCTTAGTTTCATTGAGTTAGTAAGGCTGTGGTCCCAGTGTGATTAGATTGACTAGATTTCTGTGAATATGGTTTCAGTGTGTCTGCCCTCTGATGCCCTCTTGCAACACCTACCATCTTACTTGGGTTTCTCTTACCTTGGGCGTTAGTGTTATTCAAATTATCAACTTTTCTTTGAATCATTTCTGGTATTTTGTGTTTTTAGGGATATGTATATTTCATATGTTTTCAAACTCATGGCATCTTATTTTCTGTATTATTTTATTACTCCTTAAATCTATAAGGTCTCTAATGATGCTCTCTGCTTTGTGTCTTTTTTCTTTTTTATTTGATGAGTTATACTAGAGATTTATTAATTTGCTCTATTAAAACTAGATTGAGGTTTCATTTTTCTTTCCTGCTTTCTGTTTGTTTTCTTAGATACAAGAAATCTACATGGTAGTTAAGTCATGAAAACCCTAGAAAATGAAAGTTACAGTTTTAAGTGTTATATTGCTAGGTTTAGTTTTAGATGTGAACTCTATAGTATAGTCTGAATGCCTTAATCGAGTCAGTGGTGAAAATTATTACAGTAAAATTGAGAATAACAACTTCTCAAAAAGTTGAAGACCATCATTTACTGAGAACCTAGCATATCTCAGGCTTTTAGACACATTATTTCATTTTTGTCTTCACAGAAAATATGAAGTAGAAAAATAGTATCTACATTGTTTTTTACATATGGAAATACACAAGGATAGTATAAATTCCTGGATTCCTTTTATTATATTTCACAAATCCTAGGGAAACAGTTTGATTTTGGTTTAAATTAAAAGATACATTTTGAAAAAATTGAATATTCTTAATACTCAACAATAAGAAAATTGCTAATAAATTATAATACATCTTCCACATGGATATGAAGATTGTATATAGGGTGATTATATGTCTCTGCTCAGGTCTTCCCAGTTTATGTGTCATGATGTGGCATGATTGCTAATAGTTCCCTCTACAACTGAGCATCTGAACTGAACTGAACTGAACTGAAACTCTAAAAAATGTCCTAGTTTGACTGATAGATTATAATCACTCTGATTTACAGCAAAATTGAAAGATAATAACAAAGTAAAGGGAGAAATCATGATACAAGTTTGCAGTGATGTTAAAATAATTAATTGAAAATTAGATAAAAAATAAATGCATTAAATGAAAATAATAGTTAAAATGTTCTCTGATAATGTTATGTTAATTTTATAACTTTAAGGTTATAAATTATAATGTTTAGATGCAAAATGCCTTTCCAATTAGACCAGAAGATTTTACATTGGCTTCTTAATCACAACTTATAGCTCCTAAAATTTTAATTTGGTTTGACATTCTAATGGAGGTCAAATGCCTGTAATATGTTTTCATTAAACTTCTAAAGTAAACACATTTAAAAAAGAAAAATGTTGAAACAAGGATGTCTGCAGCCAATCTTAATTTGTCTATTCCAACAATAAATTTAGCACTAATAAAACTATTTAAATTAGTATTCTAGTTAATATTGAAAAATTAGAATAAAAGCAATAAAAACAAAAGTAATACTATCACTCCTATTTAGTGAGTCTTATGGAGCAGATAATCATTTAACTCTTTGAAGCAACTCTGAAAGTGGATATTAGTCTTATCATTTTACAAAAAAAAGGAAACTGAGTCTTACAAAGATTAAGTAATTTGTAAAAGTCACAGAGATGAATAATTGAAAGAACTGTGGTTCAGACTTAGATCTTCTAACATCAATGTCCATGTGCTCAAGCACTAAATATTTTGGGTGTCTGATTCTAGTATCATTTATTTATTATAATTTGAATATGCTACTTTTAATTTAAGCCATTAGTGAAATGAAAATGTTTCCTTAGAGAAATTATTTGTCAGTATATATATTTTTTAAATGCTTTGAATTTTAAAATTAATCTGTCCACTATGGAAAGCTACCAGTTACTCTAGCAACATGAAAGTATTTCATTAGATTTCACTTACTTAGTGTAAACTGTTGGATTCCATTGAATATCTTGGAGGAGGATAAAGACAGCCTGTAGTTTTCATCTTGTTTAAGTTTAACCTAGCTTGTTACAGAATATCTTCTTCCTCACAGGTTCTTGTGTGTTCCTCCAGAAATGGTGATTTTGACAAGTGAAACCATTAAAACTACAAAAACATACCATAAAGTTAATAATAAATAAAGTTGAATTTTTTTAGCAGATCTACTGACTATATATTTTTCAAATAATATGTTTTCAAAGTACAATACTAGGTCTTGAGGAGATTTTAAAAATTCCTTCTCAAAGAATGAAATTTAGCTCTGGAATAAAAAATTCTTAACTTTTGTGTAAACTTAATTGTCATAGCATTTTGCTAAATCTATAAATATAATGCTGTGGAGAAGGTAAGGAAGAAGGCATTAATTTTGAATCTCAGTGCAGAGTGACCACTCAACAAATTCTTGTTTAAATAAATTGAAATTTTAAAATGTGCATGCTATTAAGACATACTGTACAAATGTACCCCTTAATTCTGCATTTTTAAAAAGAAAGATTTGATATAAAATATCACCCCATCTCTGTTTATAAGCAGACTGAAAAAACTATCTTACATTCCATTCTGATTTTTCATATAACTTAGTTTTGGCAGCCAGTCTTGCAGTTGGAATCTGCCCAATGTAATCAATTCTTAAATCCTTAGAGAAGTGTTCTATGTAACAGCCAGATTTTCCTGCATCATAAACTTTCTCAGAGAGGTACCATAAAGAAATATATTTTTCAGCAAAAGAAGTAGTATAAAGTAATATCATTTAGTGCATACATGGGTAGAATAATAGACTAAGGTAAGCTGGGTTTTCCAAGCTGTCCTTATAACTAAAAAATTAGTATTTTTAAAGAATTTTTATTTACTAATAGTTATGATAATATTAATTTTTAGATCAAAAGTCTCAGCATTCTTCTCATTTTACACATATTAATCTTCTTTTTTGAGAAACCATAAATGATTTCTTTTCTTGAATGATTATAGGAACGAAAAGAACATCCAAGTAAAATAGTAGTTAAATTGAATTGTAATCTGTTGAACACCTGTGCCATTTTCATGAAAACTATTATACTACCAGGATATGAGCTCTAAAGTAGTTAAGGAAGAAAAACATAGAGAAAAACAAAGATTTCCAGTAGATTCTTTTTTACTTTTATAAGATAAAATGTATACCTATGAGTCAAGCATTAAATATCCTCTAAAACCTGTCCCCTACTGATACTCTCAAATATTAACTACTAATACTCTTATTCATAAAATATTCTCCCTAGAACCCATGTTCTCTTTGTAACCCATCTCAGGTGAATTTTTACCTCTTCATTGTGGCTCTGACTTTCCCCAACCTCCTTTCCCCTCTTCTCTGCTTTTATGAATCCTACCTCCCTTTGGAAGCAAATTTATGGAAGCATCCTCTAAGAAGTCGTATACAAACAATCGAGCTCCAAAATACAAAGTGAAGCAAGATGTTTGTAGCAAAAATAATCCATATAAGATCAGTGTCTTAAGAGTGTATAAACAATTCCTACTGAATCGATATAAAAATATTAATTGTGTTTAGTTTGGGTTCCTCAGAAGAAAAGTTTAGAAAAGAATTCAAGCAATATATTTAAAAAATGATATCAGGAAATATCAATTAAGGATATGTTATCAAGCTATTTACTAGTATGGACACTGGACCTTAAGCTTTCTGAGGAACTCTGGGAAAGAGTTTAAACACACATCACAGATTTGGGGGAGAGAGCTGAGGTATTTATACTCCTGCTAATCATTAGCTGAGAGCTTTTCATAAGGATATTAATCTCTTCTAACCATCAATATTATTTAAGTAATCTCTTGTACACCAGGATATATGTTCAAAAATAAATAGAATATATAATAGAAATACAGACAAAAACTAGAAACAACTGCAATGTTCAATTAGATGAAGAATGATTAATGAATTGTGATATATTCATACAATGGAATACCATGGTATGGTGATCAGTCATCTACATCTAAATGAATGAATTTGACTTAACTAATGAATTATTTAATAATGTGAATTATTATAAGTCCATAAAAACATTCATAGTATGATTTGATTGAGATAATATTAAAAAAACCAAACCACATGACTTTTTCTCAGGGATTGAAATAGGTGTAAAACTCCTTAAAAAACAGAAAAGTAACCATCATCTAGGAATTTGTGGAACAAATAGAAAGATGTAGTCAGGGAGGGACAGCCAGAGGGTTTTAAGGATACTGGTTCTATTTGTTAAATTATATTGTGGGTGTGCATATACTCTTTTATATACATAAAACATTTCATAATAAAAGATTGGTCAGAGGAAGAGAAACCATGGAGTGAAACTCAGATCTAGTGTTCCAGGAGTAGGAAGAAGAGCAGGGAAGTGGTATAGTAGAAGCCCAGAAGGAGAGCATAATCAGTGATGACAACTGTTGCTGGGCAGTGTGGGTTATGAAATAAAAGGAAGTTAATGAAATTGGAATTTAGAGGTCATCAGAGGCTTTGGCGAGTGCAGTATCAGGAATAGAGTTGGAGTAGATGTCAGAAAACAATGGCTTGAGAGAAGTAAAAAGTAGTCACTAGAGGCAGCTTTTTAAATAATTTTGTCAGTAAAAACAAGGAAGGTCATAGGTTATAATTTGAGGAGAAGGCATATTTGGACACTCTTTAAAAATATTCTGTGAAACAGTATAGTCTTGTCTAACGTGTAGAAAAAGGCATTAAAATGTTTAAATAGAAATTAAATTAATAAAAAGTCAATATCTTTTTAAGAAAAATCCTTGAGTTAAATCATTTTGGTAAAAATGATTTAAACATTTCAAATAATTACTTTATCTCACTGATAAGATTGTTCCCAAAGGATATTTTCTAAACTTTTAAATGACTCTTAAAGTCTTTAGAATTCTATTTATTATTTTAATATTCTTGTTCATTTTTAGTGTGCATGAATCAGGTCAGTTTGAATTATAATGCATGTATCTGTTGTGCCTGCATTAAGGAACTTATTAATTAAGGGACAAAACACTCTTTCCTTTCTCATTTTGGGCACCTTTAGCCATCAGTGTCGCAAACTCCACACAACTTCTAATGATTAAGTGAAAGAGTAGATAACCTTGCCTGACTATACATGTGAATTTTCTAATGAGAAGAATCACAAATTTGAAATTATAAAAGATAGCATACATCTTGAAATTTCCATAAAAATATCTCACTGGTGTGTATAATGCCAGGGTAACAGTAAGACATGATGCCGCTGACTTTGGCGGTGACATAAATCTCAGCATAGGAGAGCAGTGTGGAGGGGTGAATGCCATTTATTTTAATAACAGGCAAAATTTTCAAGCTGTAACAACATGCTCAATAAATTCTTCCATTACTGTGATACCAAAGGAGAGTTGAAAAATGTATTACACTTCTATTTTTTCTCCTTAGAGATATATATTTTTGTTCTGTTTCTATGGCAACATCTACGCAGTGACTAAACCTTTAACTCCTTTCTAGACTCCCTGATGGCTTCACGCAGCTTCTAAATCTGACCCAGCTCTACCTGAATGATGCCTTTCTTGAATTTCTTCCAGCCAATTTTGGAAGGTAAGGATAAGAACTTTAAATGATGCAGTTTTATTTCACTTTAGGTAAGTACTTAACCACCATCAGTAGGTGAGGCTTCAAAAGTGACCCCTGTAATTAAAGATACCCTCACTTTTATCCAATAAATGAGACCATGCCAATTAATGAAACATTTTTAAAAAATAAAGTAAAATTAGGTCTTTACATGTCATTAATAATCAGATTCCAAATGAATTAAAGACTTAAATATTAAAAAATAATATCAGAAATGATCTGGAAAAATATACATATGTATATTTTTGACACGGGTTAGATAATACTTTTATAGCATAGAAAAAAAGGAAAATACCATAAATGGATATATTTGAATACATACATGCCTTTAAATAAAATAATATTAGAAAATATTTTAAATATTAAGGTAATAAATAGGAAAATATTTCTACCATATATGCAAGGCAAATTAGATCCTTAACTTATAAAGAATTCTTTCAAAAGAGTATAAAGTTAAGATCTCATTAGAAAAAATGAGTAAATAACATGTGCAAGCAGTTCATAAGTGTACACGTTGAAAACACAAAAAATGTTTATCATCACAAATTATAAAATAATACAAATTAATATGTGAATAAAGGGCCTTTGTGCTCTAAGCATATCACAGAAATTGTAAAACTATTTAGAGTGTGAGGAAAAAGATAACTTCACACTGCTGATGAAATTGCAGAATGTCATGTACTCTGTGCAGGGCAGTGTGCTTTAAAAGATTTGAAAATATTTATAACCACTGCCTTTGTAATACGTTTCTAGAAATGTATCATCATATATCACACTAGGATTTATGGACAAAGATGTTTATGGTTATTTACAATATGAAAAATTTGGAAGCACACGTCCATCTAGGAGATTGCTTGAATATATTATGGTACATCCATATGACAATGTAGCAGTTTATAACCTTGACTAGAAACATATCTTTTAATTCCTATGATGTTATGTTTAAAGCTTATCATAACTATATATAAACCATGTTTCCCATATGAATATGAATATGCAGGAGATAAAATAATTTCCTTGGAAGGGAAATTATGGAAGGTTTTTATTTTCATCTTAAATTCTCAATATTTTCTAGGTGTTCTAGACTGAACATTTTTCATCTTTATTGAAATATAATTGATATATAGCACTGTATGAACTTAACGGTATACAACATAATAATGACAAATTTATCACAAAATGATTAGCACATTAAATTTAGTTGACATCTATTACTTTATATAATTATGAAAAAACGTTTCCTTGTGATGAAAAAATTTTTAGAATTTACTCTTAGGTACTTTGAGATACATTGGACACTATATAGCAGTATTAGCTATAGTAATCATGCTATGCATTACATCTCCAGTACATATTTATTTTATAAGCATAAAGTCATATCTTTTGACGACAATCAACCATTTCTCCTTCCCCTACCTCCACCTCTGATAACCACAAATCTGACCTCTTTTCTGTAGTTATTTTTTCTTCTTAGATTTCATATGTGAGATCATAGAGTGTTTGTCTTTCCCTGTCCAACTTATTTCACTCAGCATAATGCCCTTAAGGTCCGTTCATGTCATTACAAATGGCAGGATATTCTTCTTTTTATGACTGATATATTCCACACACACACAGGTTTTCTGTATCCATTCATGTGTCAATGGTAACTTTGTTTCCATATCAAGGCTAGTTTAAATATAAAAGATATAGCTTAAAAGTTAAGATATTTTAAGTTTTTTGTTAACTTTTTCTAAGTGATCATCTCAAATTTTTCAAATAACTGACTGACTTTACCTCAACCTCCTCCTCTGGGAAGAAGCTAATAAATGACATTAAGAAGAACTCAGTGAAATAATGAAGTCCTTTAACAGGTAGCAGCCTCTATTTGCATATAGAAATCACCTCAAAAGTTTTTTCCAAATTCTCTTACTTTTGTGGATCATGATTTCATAATATCTATGAATACCATACACTCAGACAGTTATGAAAATTCACAGATATTCACAAGAGCATATGCCTAGTCTCTAAATGAATTAATATTTCACCATTTGTTCATATAAAGTAGCTTTTCATTCTGGTACTGGCCACACCTACAAGTATACTTTTGGTTTATTAAATCATAAAATGTTTAATTATCTCCCTAAAATACATTATTTGCTTTAGCATTTTGTTAGTTCTCTTCACTAGTCCTAATACAAGGGAAGAAATCTGGGCAAATATATAACTTAATACCCAAACCACTTCGAATTAGATTTCAATTTTATGTAAATTATCTGCCACAAAATGCTCTATTTTATTATTGTAATCTAACAAGCTTTTGAACCTTCAGCTGGATAATTTGACAAAGAATGTTTAATATACTTTCTAAAACCTAAGATTTAGTACCCCTAAAGGCCAAATTAAGTCATAAAATGTTATTACTCTAGTACAGATACTAAGATTTTAGATATATAAATGTTTAAGAAATGTCTTTTACTAGTGATATCCCATGCTCTGAAGAACTGAGACAATTTGTTTCAAATACAGATTAAGAGTTATAAGATTAAAGTTAAATTGGAAACTTGATAGAACTCAAAACCAAAAGGAAACGGGAAGAGAACTAGTTGACTACCTAAAAGCACAGTAAATATGGGACACTGTAGGTTAAATAGTTCAAACAGTGAAATATTCCCACAGCGCTGAGAATTTGGATAAGTCATTTAATATTTGTCCTAAAATAACCACAGCTGAGTAAATTGTAAAGCTCGCTTATAGACATTAGCAGGCTTCCCTCGTTGTTCAGCTAGTAAAGAATCCACCTGCAATGCAGGACACCCTGGTTAGATTCCTGGGTTGAAAAGATCCCCTGGAGGAGGGCATAGCAACCCACTCCAGTATTTTTGCCTGAAGAATCCCCATGGACAGAGGAGTCTGGTGGGCTAGAGACCGCGGGGTCACAAAGAGTCGGACATAACTGAGCAACTAAGCACAGCACAAGATAGACATTAGTAACAACACTGCCCCACATTGCAAACATTAACAAGTAGTTAAGTGTGAAATGCATTCCTAATCACCCAAGTATTTTGCAAGCATCAGAAAATGTAAGCACCTCTCATCCATTTCACTTGATTTTCCCAACTCTAGTACTATCATAGGACAGATGATACGACAGGATTTTAAATGTGCATCTACTTGAAATGTTCACATCTCAGGCTCAGAGTCCATTAAATATGCTATATTATGCCATATATATGGCACTTTTCCCAGTATTTAATTAAAGGTAACAGTAACTGTTATGATCTTTGCACAGGTTGAAAAGAATTTCCAGATACAAGGCAGAATGACAGTAGAATAGAGTTTATTAGAGCAGGAGACGCTGTTAGAACAGAGAGCTGGCTCACCGAGAGCCAACTCCTTTCGTGGTTTAGTAGCCAATTTTTATAGTCTCAAGACAAAGAAAACTATTGCTGGAAGACTGGCATTAGGTGATTGGTTAGGGTGCTATAGGGTGAGTATGAAGGTGGATATTTTTACCTAATATGGGGTCAGGGAATTAGCCAGTTTAGATCAGAGGGGCTCATAGCAAAAGTCAGTGTCTGGAACTAGAGCTCAGTCAGTTCTGCAGATGACTTTGGTGTGGAGTTCCAGATCTGTGGCCTTGGTAACAAGACTTTACAACTATGACCTTGGTGTAGGGCTCCACAGGAATAAGTAACACTCACTAAAACTTACAGTGTGCCACGTATTATGTTTTACATGTATGATGACATCATTTAACATTCAAAACTATATAAATTTTGTACTATTATTACATACTCATTACAGATGAAGAAACTGGAGTTAGGAGGGGTTGATTAATTTGCCCAGTGTCATAGGGATAGAATACAAAGAGTCTGGATTTCACCCGGATATATCTGACCACAAAGCTCAAGCTTTTAACCACTATGCTTTATCACTTGCTTTAAAAGTCCATTTGTCATCTCTTGAGGGAAATTGTTACCATGTTTCAGTGAACTCAGTACTTAGTATTTAGTAAATATTCAATAATTTGAATGTATATGATTAAACAACAGTGAATGTATTTTTATAAAACAGAAAATTTAGATGATTAAGACAGTGATATCTTTGCAAGATTTTAGGAAAGTTTAGGAAAGTGGTATTTATCATTCTCCAATATTGATACAACCCTACTCATAATCAATTTACATAATTCTTAAAGATCTAAACCATGGTTTATAATGTTTGGACATTGTCATTTGATTGACACAGTAACAATTTGGTTTATCATAAAAATATTGTTTTATAGAGAAATATCAAGAAACAAATTTTTAAATTCATTTCTACAGACTTGCCAAATTGCGGATATTGGAGTTAAGAGAAAATCACTTGAAAACTCTACCAAAGTAAGTGACTGAGTATTTTTGAAATTTTTAATGGTGATTTTTCACTAGTAGGAAGAAAAAGGACTATTTTTATTTTAGCTATGTTTTGTCATTATGATTGAGTTAATTTTTCTACAATATTTTTCTAGGGGCAGAAAAGTACAGTATACTATAAGAGATTCATATTAAGTAAGAATGTATCCTGCCTTATAAAATTGTATAATTACAAGTAAAAATGGGAAGAATCCATTTAAGATTCTTGTCATAACTGAACATACGTACCAGGAAGTTACTGCCTTGAAACCTATGAAACTAACATTTCTATGACCCTCAAACAATCACCAGTTTCAAGTGCTTAACTTTTCAAGCTAATTTATGGATTGTGATAGTTTTCAAATAAAAAATATAAAAGATATTTCATAAAAATGAAGTTTTTCTAGAGATCCTATAGTGACTTGTCAGAAAATATGTATTTATACATTCTTCAAGCTGTACCTGTATATAATAGTCTATGTAAAATATGGTTTACATAAAAACACAAGATAGTTTTGTATAAAACAATCACCAAAATTTTATACAATGTTTAGTTTAATAGAATTGTTTGTTCCATCCTGTTTTGCCTTATTTATATCTAATAATAGAATGTGTGCTATGTAGAAAAAATATTTCTGAAAGTCAAAATTTATTTAAAGTGGGGATTATTTTTACTCAGATAAATTATTATGATTTGTATGTGTTACAGTTAAAATATTGAAAGTACTATCTTGCTGTTTCAACCCTCCTGCAGTGTTGCATAAAAACATTGAGTACAGTGATTAATTCTTCAAGCATGTCAGCAGGATTTAGTGACATTTCATCTGCTGAACCAAAACTTAATTTTATTTTCCTCTTTTTATATTCTTTCTCTATGCAAACTACACTGAATTTCATTGATTTTTTTTCAGACAATATAGCAATAAAATACTCTCAAATACATTTTGATACATAAATATGCATGAAAATTCTATCAATACAATATAAAACTTCCAATAATTATGTGAATTTCATTAAATATATGCACAGGATTAAACATCAGTTCATTCCTCCATAAGTGGTAGACAAGGGGAGAACATGAAAAGTAGGAGATGTCTCTGTATCTAGACACCCTGCCTTTTTGAGTGGTTTTTCGCTAAGCCAAAGCATTATACATAGGTTAATGGAAGGCACCTCTTCTATGTTGGGGGCACAAACAGAAATGTAAATATAATTGAGTGTTATTTATCCAGCATTAATCTACTGCAAATTCATTTCTATCCCCCATGTTTTCAATGTCTACATTTAAAGTAGAGTGGAAACAAGCTAAGTACAAGCTAAACTATGGTGAAACAGCAGTTGTTTCGTTCCTCTAAATATAAACATTTGAGTTACGGAGAAAATAATGATGGTGTAGAAAAGATCCCTTTCCCTTCTGCTCTTAAATAACAATTTTGACATAAAGTAATAAATAAATCTGACACAGGTTTTCAAATATGTATTTTTAAATATACATTTTAAATATAAATTAAAGCTTGACCATAGATTGTTAATACAGTCTTTATATGAGATAGGTGAGTGGACATTTCAGAGTAATGAATAACAATGCTCATAATTGGTACAAGGATATTCTGTAAATTGTGAGACTGAGTATCAGTTATCAAACAAAATTCAAGCAAGTAGAATAATAGGCATTTAACTTTGTCATTGAAAAAGTGCAAAGATGTAGAAATGAAACTGCGTCTTCTTGGTGGACTGTTTGCATTTGTACCATTAGTATAGCTGTTACAGTTTTTACATTTTAAAAATCTTCAGTTATTTTCAATCTAGTGTGCTTAATTTTTACTTTATAGACAAAAATAAACAGAACCAAGGACATGCATAATATATGGAGAACTTTATCTTATTTTGATGTCTACAAAAATTAGAGTTGCAAAAAGTTCTGTCTTGAAAAAAATTAACTGTGCTTTCAGTATGCTTTATCCATAGTGCTTTCTGATCACCAGTCTAGACCTCTAATGGGGAGATACATGAGAGCTTCCTACTGTCCTTTATTTTGCACTTCCAATGAAAATAAAGGAAGAGAGTTAGTTTTAGGAAGAAAGGTAATTTTTAAATAATTACTGCAAGAACAGATAAGTCAGGATTTCTTCATGGACACAAACATGATGTCAGGTCTTTAGCAGATCCTCAGTGGCTTTGTTCTTCTTTCTGTCTTAAAGTCCACATGTCTAACAAGGTATAAAAAATGTAAAAATATAGAGAATTAAAATATGACTTTTTAAAGTAAACTGATAGAGACATCTTGATATGTGCAGATTCTAGAACAAATTCTATTATTAATTTGAATTTAGCATTATAAATTTTTCCACACTGTTCCTTTATGATCACCCTTCTAGATATATCAATAAGTGAGAAAATTAAATTCCTCAGGTACACATTTGCTGAAAAATCATTGACACAATCACTTTTGATTATGCATACTAATTGAGGACATTGAACATCTGGAAAACCTCAATAACCATAAAGAAAAAAAACTTTAAATTCAATGATAATATTTTTCCTCATAGCAGAGTTATCCTCTTAATTATAATTTTGAAGAGTCCAAAAATGAGTACGTTCCCATTTTGTAGCTTTTGCACTAGCTATTTTCTTTGGAATTCTCTTACCTCAAATCTTTGCAGGTTAGATCTTCCTTAGGATTCCTATCTTTCTTCAAATGGTGCCTCCTCAGAGGCTTTTCCTGATCACATCATACAATGTTGCTCTCTCAGTGCCTTTATATCATCTCACTATTACATTTGATTTTCTCACTTGTGGCTCTCTGAATTGTATTGACTCCATTTGCTTGGAAATGAACTCCTCAGGAGAACATTAAATTCTGTTAAGAAAAAGGTATTTTTCTGTTTTGTCATTGCTGAATCTCCAGTGCCTAAAACAATGCCCAGTGCATAGGGAGCACTTAATGAATAAACTAGAAAGCTGATATATAGATTCACAGAGAGAAATACTTGTCATATGACCTGGACATTTTATGTCACTTGTATTTTTTCCCATAGAAAAGTATATGAGATACCAAATATTAAAATGAGTCTTTGAAGAGCATCAAGAAAGCAAAAAAGGATAAATGGTTAATGAGTTCTCAATGGCTGATAGGTGAGCCTTGAATTTTAAACCTACACACACACACACACACACACTGCTTCAGGTGGTTTCAAGTTACATAGAACAGGCAAGGCATGACAAGGGAAGAAAATAATTTCAAATTAAGGCATTAATATTTATAACAACTAAAGAATATCCAAAAGTAGTGTAACTTATTTTTTTATTTTGTCATTAAAAAGTGATACATTTAGCGAAGAAACATCTGTCAAGATAAAAACAAGAAATAAGACAATTCTTTTAAATGAAATTTAAGAACCATTTCCATGAAAGTAATTTAACAGCATACAAATGGTCCCTAATAATGGTGAGTTTTATCCTTAAACAGAAATTTTCCATTTTATGAGAATTTTTCTAAAACCTTAAAGCTAAAATATGGCCTATCCATTGATAAATTTTTATGACTATGACTGTTTCAGCTTGAGCTAAAATATGATGTTGTATAAATGTGTCTGTGATAATGACAAAAATATGAAATAGTTTGAAGAAAAGGAAACACGATTTAAGTCAATATTCATTTTATTTTTGCCCTGCCACTTGAGTACATAAGGCATAAAGTGTAATTCCTTGGTCTGTGGTCATAATACAGCAACTAAGAGAGGAATATTTCAAACATGTTCCAGTAGAATTGCTGGGGCAATATCAATAAATAAGTAAACCCTGGTAAACAAATCCAGAAAAGGAAAAATGAATGAATTTGATGGATAAGAATCTTTAAGAGTTTTGGAGAAAGGGATTCCGGTTAGGGAAATGATGTCTGAACATCATAGGGACTTTAGACCCTAGACTCCTCTGTGAAGCTGACAAAAGCAATGAGATCCAGATGCGTATTAATTGTGTAAGCCAAATTGTCTCTATTTTCAACATATTCATGGCCCATTGTGAGTTTTCACATTTTTGTTTTTACCTAGAAGCACATTATTTGGCACTTATATAAAATAAGCCATACCAAAATACCTAGTATACTATGACAGAGCACCAAAAAGGGGGCCCTCTTTGAATGGATTATTTTAATTGTGTAACTTCGTCTAGTATATTCACTCAAAAGATAATATTTTGCTGAGCAAATTTTCCTTGGAGTTGTTAAAATAATCATTCTATTTCACTATCATCTGTGACATTTTTTGAACTCTCCATAGAAAAATCTCATTAGGGAAAAATTGAAAAGAAAACTTTGCCAAGTACAAGCATGAATGATGCTTTGAAACTACTAGAATATATACACTTGAAAACTAATAAACGATGCATCTATTATTTACATCACTTTATTCCTTGAGCACCATTGCTTTTATTAAGTATTTCCTCCACCTAAAAGAAAAGGTTCAGAAACTCTATTGTGAATGCCTAAAGACACACTCATATATTTACAGAAGGTGCAGAAACATTGGACCTTATCTGTACATACTCGAGGAAAAATTATAAATTGAATTATAAATATAAATTGAAACAAGACACTAGATCATGAAAGTGGAGAAAAGATTGACAGAATGTTTCAGATTGAAGAAGAGTAAAGAGACATTATAACTAAAAGCAGTGACTCTGAATTGATGCTTTTGCTATTAAAAACAAATCAACACTATTGAGGCTCTTGGCAAAACAAGGGCAAAACTTGCATGGGGTCTGAGAATTAAATAGTAACAATGTATCAGTGTTAATTTCCTGATTTGGATGATTGTGTTTTGGTTTATTAGGAAAATGTTCTAAATTATAGGAAATATACACCAAAGTATTGGGAAATGATGGTGCACCAGTTCTGAATTTACTATCAAGTAGTTCAGAAAAGTTATTTGTATGATACTTTGAATTTTTTTGTAAGTTTTTGTATTGTTTCTACATTAAAAAAATCATTTTAAAAAACTATTTTCAAGGAAGCTCTTTAAAAATTAAAAAAGTCACTATCAACACAGAAAATTATCAGTTTCATGTCTGAAATATTTGCAGTTATAGTGTGCAAGGGAAGAGTATGTATTTATGTACTAAAATGCTTAACTATTCATAAAAATAAAAATTTCAGTGATAAACATTTTACATATATGAATATATATGTGCTTTTTCCTAACCTGAATGGCAATAAACTCTCCATATTCATAATTTTCACTCAAATTTCTATTTATTTGCAAATTACATTTTTAATTTTCATATAAATTCATTTATTCTTTTAAAATAAGATTACTCTTTAGTCAGACTTACAAAAATGTAATGTATTTGACACATTTTCTTTTTAAAAGCCTTTTTTCCTTTGTTATTTATTTCCCACCAGTTATCATTGTCAGCATAATGAAGAAAAATCCATAAAATAATATGTATTCTGAACTGGGCAGGTGTGACTAAGTCATATTCTAGTCTTATTTCAGTGTCCTATTAATGAATTTATCTCATTTGGCTTCACCCTACTAGTTGCTACAATGAAATACATCAATAGGTTCCTTGGGGCTATTGTAACGAAAAAAAAATTTATATTCAGGCACAGCTTACAGAATAGCTTTTTGATGTTTTTATTAACTGGTTTTGTGACAATAATACATAATTGGATACAATGTGTTTTTATAATTGTATTACCTTATACTTTTACCAATTAGTATCAATTTATAAGGCTTGATGTTTTGTTAAACCCATGGTACCATCCCATTCTGGGTTACTTTTATCAAAAGTGACAGTGTAACAAGCGCCTAATCAAGGATAACCATGGTACTCCCCTCGGGTTTTAGAGAATTGCACTTAGAATTAGGACTTTTTTTACTTCTTATCACACGGTCTTATATTTTAAATTCAACTGAAATAAGTGATAATTATGACATTTAAGATTTTAAAACATTCTATAAATTATAATGCATCCTAACAATGTAATTATTTTATATTCCCTTTGAAAATATCAAACATACACTTTCAGATGTGCTTCCCTCCAGTGGGCTCAGCAGTAAGAATCTGCCTACCATGCAGGAGCCTCAGGAGACGTGGTTTCTATCCCTGGGTTGGGAAGATCCCCTGGAGGAGGGCATGGCAACCCACTCCAGTATTCTTTTCAGGAGAATCCCATGAGCAGAGGAGCCTGGCAGGCTACAGTCCATAGGGTCTCAAAGAGACGGACACGCCTGAAGCGACTTAACAGGGCACAGCACACTTTCTGACAATTCACAAGAGTGTGAGCTGTCTGTCTTGTGAGCTAATTATATTTCTTTTTAGCCTTATATTTTCAGCATAAGATAAGACTGAGAGTATTATGGTTAGGAAATGTTGTGTCAAGTCCAGCGAGGAGCTAGTGGAAGGGCACAAAAGCCACATAAAACCATGGGATCAAGTCGCTGTTTTCAGAGACTTCAAATCAATAGCCACTCTGATCCCTGATGATTAAATTTACCAAAAGATTGAAAACTGCCTGATATAATAGCAAGGTTAAAAGTGCTATGACTTCAGTTTCATAAGATCTCAAGACTTAGACTCTCATGGAACAATTAGCTTGAACCTTGTTTTATTTTAGCTGAGAAGAGCCAGAATGTACTTAAAAGAGGATTTGCTTTGCAGGCAAACTTGGATTTGTATTCAGGCCCTTGCTTCTTGTTTATGAATTATTTAACTTCTCTGAACTTCAGTGTCATTATTTTAAAAGAATATTGGGTGGTCATTGCCTTCTTTAAACTGTGGAATATTCTTTGGGTGATTAGACAGCTTAAGAGGGTTTAAGTAAAGATTGGAATGAATTAAATATTTTTTCTTTTTATCTCAAAAAATATCTTTATTAGAAAAGAAACAGAAGGTATTTTTGTATTTTCTGTAATATTTAAATCTTTAAAATAGTGTTTAATGCTAATATGTCTTTTGTATTCTTCAAATAGTACTGTAACAAGAATTTGTATAAATGATTGTCTCTCAGTCTCAGTAAAGTATATAAAAAGTTTAAATATCTACCAATCAATTCTTAACGACTGTTTTCTAAGATTTGAAGTTTCTTTGGGTGAAATGAACTCAGATAAGACATGATAAAAAATAAATAGAAACTCTTTGTTGTTCTTGCTCAGTTGCTCAGTCATGTCTAACTCTTTGTGACCCCATGGACTGCAACATGCCAGACCCCCCTGTCCTTCACCATCTCCTGTATTTTGCTCAAACTCACGCCCATTGAGTCGGTAATGCCATCCAACTGTCTGGCCCTCTGTCATCCCCTTCTTTTCCTGCCTTCTATCTTAGAACCAAAAGGAACATACCCACCATTTGCAGATTTGCAAATTCAGACAATTTAATGTGGATGATTGCTCTCCCCTTTATGAAAAAATGTAGTGTCTTTATTAAAGATATATTCTGAACTGTACATTAGTATTGATCTTGGTCTCAGAGTCTTGGCCCAGAAAAATATACAAAGACACAAAGGACCTAGCTAACAGATTTACTCCTGTGGTTTCAGATATGGTGCATTGCAAACATCTATCTGATTTCCAATTCCATTTTCCAATAGCCGGATCTCAGATGGAATGTTCACCACATATCAAAATTGAAATCATCTTCATACCTCTTTGCTCACCACTCCAAGCAAAACCAAACCAAACAGAAATTCCAGGCATCTTATTATATACTCTTTAGTGACAGTACCATCCACCTAATTACAAAAATCAGAAGTCTCAATACTATTTTCCTCTCCTACTACCCACAAATGCACTTATGTCCATCAACTTATGTCACTCTTCTCTTTCTTCTATCATTGCCCTACTTGTGATCTTTAATATTACTCATCTTAACCACCAAATACTCATCCTTCATCCTATCTCTCCCACTGGAATCCATCTCCTTATTATTGTCAGAGCTTCTTATTAAAATACACCATGACATACGTCAATGTAAAAGCTCATGGTGACTACCCACAGCTTGCAGAAGACAAACATGTCCAGACCCTACATAACTGGGAGCCAACATTTCCAGTGTCATCATCTTTCAATATTCACTGTCCCACAGGGAATCTCAGATGAAAACAGTTTACAATGCACCTTTGTATCTCCAAGCATCTTTCTTGGAATCTTCCCTTTTTCTCTCTGAAAAACTCTAAATCATCCCTTAATTTTCCCATCACTTGTCCTGTGAAATTAGCCATGAATTCTGCATTCATTCTGGTAGCCTAAAAAATCTGCTAGAGTTTTTTCATGGCTAAATTTTCACAGGAATTTTGATCTGATTATAGTCTGACTCAGAATTCTAATAAGCTTCATTTTGTGGGAAACTTTTTGTCATCTTAAATATGTTATTTGAAGCCCCAACTCTACAGTCCAACTCTCAAGGAAGCAACTGCTGAGCAGTATGCTTTTCACTTCCCAGTTACTAACTTTGGGATGACAGGCTCAGCAACAGTGGACATGCAACAGGAATTGGTAAAATGATTTTCACTAGGGTCCTCCTCTAGTTTTTTGGAAAGTGCAGGGGAAAAAAAAAAAAAACCTGATTGCTGGGAAATATGCTTTATTCCAGCATTTTAAAAGATTTCCCTGCCACCCATGTTTTGATTTTCACTTTTAAGAAGGACTCATGATGAGTAAACAACAAACTATTACTGATAATTGGCTCAATAGGACACATGAAAACAAGTGAAATATATCTAACTTCCAGAGATTTCCTGCTTTCTTCATGTCTCCACTTTTCTCTCTACTCAGGTTGGGGTTAATTCAGGTCTTTCAATATGCAAAATACATCCTAAAAAAACTTGATGTTCTGCTGAACAGACGCAAGGGAAATATTTCTAAATTGCTATAGTTTTCCACAGTTTCTATGACATTTAAAATCAGCGCCTGAGCAATATTAAAAATAAAAATTCACAGAATATATTAACTCCCTGACATTAATTTCCTCAGATGTATATTTTATACTGCCTTTTAGTAACACAAGATTTTATTTGCCCTTTTATGGCTTTTAAAAATTGTGAATTCTTCCTTGCCAAACTTCCTATTTCATTACGTTTAGTTTTACATTTATGCTCAAAATGATACCAAAATTTACCTAGCTATATTATGTTTCTATTCATTTTCTTTTGTAGTTAAATTTATTTCAGTATATTAAAAGGACTTCTGTTAACCTGTAGTACAACATAACACAGTAACTTTTCTAGTCATAAAGTAAATACTGTATAATTTTATAAGTAAGATTAAAAATAAAATTAATCAGATTAAAGCACTATGATTCCTACCAAGCTTTAGATGTTCATTTATGATTGTTCTAAAACAATGGGGTAGAAAAAGCACCAAATGGAGTGGTTAAAAAGTAAAAATAACACACTCTCTATTAAGACATGTTCAGTTGCAACTTAGATAAATAAATTATGTGATTTAATTACATTAAAGCTATTGACTCTTCTGATTTAGTAAAACATTTCTAAATTAAATAGATTTCTGGAGGCAAAAGCTTTATTTTGATTAAATATTTCATGATATTTTCAAACGCAAAAACATTGCTTATACTAAATAGACTCTTAAAGGCATCTCTTTAAATATTAAATTCAACTTAGTAGAAATAATTTTAAAATACACTTACTTTAATTTTATAAGAGAAAGATCTCATAACTACGGATTTTAAGAGAGAATATAGTTTTAAATCTTTGACTTTCCATTGATTTTACAATAACATCCAAACCACTAAACTTAATTAGAGTTTAAGACCATTCATAGTCTGACTCCCTAAGTTCTCTCCAGTTACTCCCCTAAATATAACATGCAAGTGTGTGCCTCTGTACATTTGGCAATAAATTCTCAGTTCATATGATGAATGTCAGTTTAAAAATAACTTTTAGTATATACCTAGCATGTGTCAGACACTATTCTACATGTTAGAAGATATGACAATATGACAATGAACTATAATGATGGATTCTCTTTTATTCAAAACCCACAACTATTCAAGTGTAGTTGAGGCAGACAGACAACAAACACATAAATAAATAAGTGACTGAGACAAGCAACTGCTATAAAGAAAACAGGATGACAGTATAGTGGTTGAGTTTGGAGTAGTTGTTTAGTTGGTTAATGGTTTTCTGGATTTTTAAAATTCTTTTTTGGCCAGCCTGGTCAGAAGAGACCTTTGCGAAAACATGGCCTTTGCATGACTTAAATGATGAGAGTAATACAAAGTTCTAGAGGGACAGCAAAAACAACAAGGAACAGCAGGAGTATAAACATTTGTGATGGGAGCAAAGCCTGACGTGGCAGGAGCAAAAAGGCCAGTGTAGCCAGAACATAATGAACACTAAGTGGAGAGGCAGGTTGGGCAAAATGATGAAGTGTCTTGTGAGCCATGTTTGGAAATTAGGATATAGTCTAACTATAATGAAATTCATTTGAAGATTTGAGCAAGAATGATGTTTGATTTCATCAAAGCTTTACAAAGATCTGTCTGGCCACTTCACAGTGAAGGGGTTCTAGTGAACAAAACTGAAAGGACATCAATCAGGAGGTGACCGTGATAATGCAGATAAGAAATTATGGTAGGATAGTACTCTGGAGATGGTTAAGTGGTCAGATTTGGGATCCATTTGGAGGTGGAACCTTGCTGATGAAAAGAATTTGTGGTGAGAGGAATAGATAAGGATATAAGAAGAAATTAAAGAGAATTTCCAAAGATTACATTTGACTAACAAGATGGCTGGTAGCATAATTTCCTCATATGGAAAAAAACTGAAGAACAGATGCAGGAATTATAAGTTTGATCTTAGCAATGAAAAAATGGAGATGCCTAAGTGTAGGCATTTGAATAAATGATATGCTCAGGAATATAGAGATATAAATATAAGAGTTATCGCTCTATAGATGATATTTAAAAATAAGAGATTGGTCGAGGTAGCCAGTTGAGAGTATAAATAGAGAAGAGATGAGAACCCAGAGTAAGTCTAGGAGACTTTAATATTTGTAGTTTAAGTATGGAAGAGAGGATCCTACAGAAGCCCCTCAGGATGAATAACCAGAGAGTTAAGAAGGAAACCAATTGCAGGAAGAATGAAAGAGGAAGGGAGGAGTCAATTGTATCAAATGCTAGTTGGAGATCAAGTATGATGGGAACAGAAAACTGAGCAAGATCTAGGGCATTGATGGGAGCTTGAAAAGAGCTATTTCAGTAATGCATTATCTGTTCTCTCATTGGAGTGGCTGAGCAAAGAGCAGAGATTAGCAAAAGAGGAGAACAAGTACAGAGGGTTCCTTCAAGGAGTTTAGGTGCAGAATGAACAGCAAAAAGGTAGCATTAACTGCATAGGGGTATGGTGTTAGGAAAACTGGGATGACCCAGAGGGATGGGATGGGGAGGGAGGTGGGAGGGGGACTCAGGATGGGGAACACATGTACACTCATGGCGGATTCAAGTCAAGGTATGGCAAAACCAATACAATATTGTAAAATAAAATTAATTAATTAAAATTTTAAAAAAGATTTTGTTAAGAATAATAATGTTAAAGCGTATTTACAGGTTGATAGAAATGATGCAATAGAAACAAAAGAATGATGCAGGAGAGAAGGAAAATAATTACAAGAGGACATGAGGGAATGGGATGCAGAGCACAAGTGGAGGAAGTGGCTGTAGAAATACAAGGATGCTTCTCACACAGAAACATAAGGTTTCTAGGGAAAATGGATTTTAAGATAGATACATAGATTGGTGCCTTGAAAGTGGAAAGATAAGAACGTTTGCAACTAACTGCTTTAATTTTCTCTATGAGGCATGAAGAGTCATCACCTGAGAGGGAGTATGGGCTAATGGAGATTTGAGGAGATCAGAGAAAGTGTGAAAGAGAAATAAGTTCTCTTAGAAAATGAGAAAGTGAATACACTAGGTCACTGTCATAGAATCCTCTGGCGGTGTTGACGCCCCATTTGAAATTTATGGTTATACATGTGGAAGAAATCCATTCAGCAAGTTGAGCAGACTTCAGAAAGTCAGTTACTTTGCTTCAGGCTTAGAAGACAGCTGGCTGGGTTTGGCCAGGCACACCAGATGGAGGAGGAGAGGGGCAAGGGAATTTAAGATGTTGACAGAAGAGTGCTGGGATCTGGGGTTACCGAATCCAAAATGGGAGATGGAAGTAACTGAGGATGTGAAAGGGTCAGGAAGAAATGTTTTATTGACCTTCTCTCTTTTTTGATATACTGTGAATCTTTAAAGTACAGACCAAATGCCACTTCTCTATAAAGTGTTTCCTGACTCTGCAGATACAAGTAATTATTCCTTCCACTTTGCTACCACAGCGTTTTGTCCATTCCTCTGTGATAGCCTTTATCACATTATATTGAATTTGTTGCCTATCAGTATATCCCCAAGAAGACTGTAAATTTTTAAAGGAAAGAATTATATCTTATTTATTGATCTTTTTATTGACAACAAAATGAGATATAAGGAAGGCTTTCAAAGAACATTTGATGAATGAATGCAGGCAGTATAGTGCAGAAGGAAGTTTTTCCTTTCCTTAAACATTGCCAAGCATTTGGTAGGCACCTGGTGAAAACCTGATTAATTGAAAGAACCAGAATTGAATAGGAAGTTAAACTATGTGTTATTTCCTCATTAAATATTTTGTCCACTACAGCTGGCTCTTGATTATTGAAAATTAACTCAGGTACAAGGCACATTGTATTTATTTTAATTTCCCTGGCATACTTTATAGTCATCCCACTGATCCTTAGCTTTGAAGAGAGCACATTACAGATATCAAGTTGGTGTTGCTGTATTTTGGTTAAAAAAAAAAAATTAGCCATGTGGTTGTTCAGGAGGGGACAGGGAAGGGATGGAGGGAGAGTTTGGAGTTTTTGTTATTGTTGTTCAATTGTTCAGTCATGTCTAACTCTTTGTGACCCATAGACTGCAGCACAATGGGTTTCCCTGTCCTTCAATATCTCCCTGAGTTTGCTCAAACTCATGTCTACTGGGGCTTCCCTGGTGGCTCAGCTGTAAAGAATGAGCCTGAAATGTGATAGACCTGGGTTTAATCCCTGGTTTGGGAAGTTCCCCTGGGGATGGAAATGGCAATCCACTCCAGTATTCTGGTCAGGAGAATTCCATGCACTGTACAGTCCATGGGGTTGCAAAGGGTCAAAAGAACTAAACGACTTTCACTTCATGTCCGCTGAGTCAGTGATGTCTTTCAACCATCTAATCCTTTGTTGCCTCCTTCTTCTCCTGCCCTCAATCTTTCTCAGCATCAGGGTCTTTTCCAATGAGTTGGCTCTTTGCATCAGATGGCCCAAGTATTAGAGCTTCAGCTTCAGCATCAGTCCTTTCAATGAATATTCAGAGTTGATTTCCTTTAGGATTCACTGATTTGATCTCTTTGCTGTCCAAGGGACTCCAGCACCACAGTTCATAAGCATCAATATTTGGTGCTTGGGCTCCTTTATGATTCAACTCTCACATCCATACATGACTACTGGAAATACCGTAGCTTTGACTATATGGACCTTTGTCAGCAAAATGTCTCTGTGTTTTAATATGCTGTCTAGGTTTGTCATAGGTTTTCTTCCAAGAAGCAAGCATCTTTTAATTTCATGGTTGCAGTCACCATCTGCAGTGATTTTGGAGTCCAAGAAAAACATCTGTCACTGTTTCCACTGTTTCCCCATCTATTTGCCATGAAGTGATGGGAATGGATTCCATGATCTTCATTTTTTGAACATTTAGTTTTAATCCAGCTTTTTCACTACCCTTTTTCACCTTCATCAAGAGGCTCTTTAGTTCCTCTTCGCTTTCTGCCATAAAGGTGATGTCATATGCATATGTGAGATTATTAATATTTCTCCCTGCAATCTCGATCCAGCCTGTGCTTCATCCGGCCCTGTATTTCACATGATGTACTCTGCATATAAGTTAAATAAACAAGGTGACAATATATAGCTCTAACATACTCCTTTCCCTATTTGGAACCAGTCTGTTGTTCCATGTCCAGTTGTAACTGTTGCTTCTTGACCTGCTTACAGATGCAAATTAGTACATATAGAATGGATAAATAACAAGGTCCTACTGTTGCATCAGATGGCCCAAGTATTAGAGCTTCAGCTTCAGCATCAGTCCTTTCAATGAATATTCAGAGTTGATTTCCTTTAGGATTCACTGCCTCTTGAGAAATCTGTATGCAGGTCAGGAAGCAACAGTTAGAACTGGACATGGAACAAGAGACTGGTCCAAATAGGAAAAGGAGTACGTCAAGGCTGTATATTGTCACCCTGCTTATTTAACTTATATGCAGAGTACATCGTGAGAAATGCTGGGTTGGAAGAAGCACAAGCTGGAATCAAGATTGCCAGGAGAAATATCAATAACCTCACATATGCAGATAACACCACCCTTATGGCAGAAAGTGAAGAACTAAAGAGCCTCTTGATGAAAGTGAAAGAGGAGAGTGAAAAAATTGGCTTAAACCTCAACATTCAGAAAACGAAGATCATGGCATCCAGTCCCATCACTTCATGGGAAATAGATGGGGAAACAGTAGAAACAGTGTCAGACTTTATTTTGGGGGGTTCCAAAATCACTGCAGATGGTGATTGCAGCCATGAAATTAAAAGATGCTTACTCCTTGGAAGAAAAGTTATGACCAACCTAGATAGCATATTCAAAAGCAGAGACATTACTTTGCTGACTAAGGTCCAGCTAGTCAAGGCTTTGATTTTTCCTGTGGTCATGTATGGATGTGAGAGTGGACTGTGAAGAAGGCTGAGCACCGAAGAATTGATGCTTTTGAAGTGTGGTGTTGGAGAAGACTCTTGAGAGTCCCTCGGACTGCAAGGAGATCCAACCAGTCCATTCTGAAGGAGATCAACCCTGGGATTTCTCTGGAAGGAATGATGCTAAAGCTGAAGCTCCAGTACTTTGGCCACCTCATGCAAAGAGTTGACTCATTGGAAAAGACTCTGATGCTGGGAGGGATAGGGGGCAGGAGGAGAAGGGGACGACCGAGGATGAGATGGCTGGATGGCATCACGGACTCGATGGACGTGAGTCTGAGTGAACTCCGGGAGTTGGTGATGGACAGGGAGGCCTGGCGTGCTGCGATTCATGGGGTCGCAAAGAATCGGACATGAGTGAGCGACTGAACTGAACTGAACTGACTGTTGCATAGAGAAATATATTTGATATCATGTGATAAACCATAATAGAAAAGATAATAAAAAAGAATGTATAGGGGGACTTCCCTGGTACTCCAGTTGTTAAGACTCTGCACTTCCACTGCCCGGGCACAGTTCAGGGATCTGGTCAGGGAAATAAGATCCTACATGCCATGCCAAAAAAAAAGAATGTATAGCTGAATCACTTTGGACTACAGGAGAACTTAACACAACATTGTAAATCAACTATATTTCAATTTAAAAAAATTTTAACAATATAAAAATTTGGCTTAAACTGATACAATTAGTTATAACTTTATTTACTTTTTTGGACTAATCTATGTGTTAATATTTTAATTTAAAAATTCATCTCTGGATATATTCTTTGATTATGTTTCCTTGTAAGGAAATTTAATATAATAGTTTTTATATGGAATAAATTTCCATAGCATTCTGTAAAATGAAAATGTGTTCTAAAGAAAGAGATAACAAAGAAACAGTGTACTGTGAGACACTATGGCCTCTTCTAAATTGCCAAATTGTTGCCTGGGAGGCAAACCATTTAAAACACTATGTATCAGAATATCCATAAAGCAATTATAATTTGCTATAGATGCCATTGCCTTCTCCACCAAGGTTTATAGAACTTATTAAATACATTCTGCTTGGAAATATTTACAAAATCTTTAAATTATTCCTGATACCCATATGCAACTATTGCATATCCCGTTGATATGAACAGTAAAACAAAGCAAAGAACGACACTAGATTATACACAGTGTGTTTCATTGTGGTAGTGAAGGAACCACTATTGAGTGATTTGTGACCTATCTTAAATTTTAAAATAAGCGACATTTTAGTGGAATTCTGCTCTACTTGAATTATCGTTAAGAAATTTAACACCTTTTATTTCTTCCTTTTGGATATAATTCATGATAGTTAATTTTTCATTTAAAAGTATTTGGGCCATCATAGGAGGAAGTATGTTGAAAGAATCCAATCCGAAATTAAGGCAAAACTGAAACTCAGCAAAGTGTGGGAGAAAGTAGAGGAGAAATATGAACTTAATTGATTTGGGCAATGGATAACTGTTACCTTTTAGAGTAATAGTGAGAAACCTGAAATTCTTTCTTCAGTTGTAACTCAGTAACTTACCCAATATTTTTTTCTATCAACTACAATGGCTACCATTCAATATTGGTTCATGATTAAAATTTACTCCATAAAATCCAGCAGACATTCCATTTATGAGGTTTTGGATAGATGATACAAAATCCCATTTAACAAGCTGATTGTGTTTGCTATTCTTATTTTACCTGGAAAATAAGTATTAAATAAGTAAATCTAGATTATTTTTAAATTAAAACTTTAAATGTAATTATAACAGGGATAACTGACTTCCTAAAAATTTTGTCTAAAAAATGTATTTTTCTGTTTTCTCTATTTGCATTTTCTAACAAAAGTCCATACTGATGTTCCCTCTGTTACTACTAAACAAGTAAAATTAAACAGAAATAGAATTTTTGGTATATCATCAACTAATTTTTAATCATCATACTTGGGGTGGCCTGATGCAAAGGAAATCCAGAAATCATTATTAATCTCATATATAAGGAAGCTATTGCCTGAAAAGTATGTGCTAAAAAATAAGTATTGCTTTGGGGGAAAAAAAAAAAAACAGCTCTTCAATGAGCTATTCCAGCAGTTTAATAGTAAAATTCAAAAATCTTCCTTTAAAATCCAATTCAAATTTCCATAGTATATCAATATGATTGTTTCGGAGTACACAAAGTAAAATCTGGAATACATTTTGTTAATTCAACCTGTGGTTCCCTGCCTACATCAGGATCAGGAAACCATCATGGCCAAGAGAAGGGGGCTTGGACTTTAGAATAGACAAATATGAATTGAACTGTCTTTTACCCCTTAATAATGTGTGCCTTAGAGCAATTAACTTATCCTTCTTAAACTTATTTCCCATATGTATCATATATTTAGGCACTATAGAGTATGTATTCAGTTCAGTTCAGTCGCTCAGTTGTGTCCGACACTGCAACCCCACGAATCGCAGCACGCCAGGCCTCCCTGTTCATCACCAACTCCCGGGGTTCACTCAGACTCACATCCATCGAGTCCGTGATGCCATCCAGCCATCTCATCCTCAGTCGTCCCCTTCTCCTCCTGCCCCCTATCCCTCCCAGCATCAGAGTCTTTTCCAATGAGTCAACTCTTTGCATGAGGTGGCCAAAGTACTGGAGCTTCAGCTTTATCATCATTCCTTCCAGAGAAATCCCAGGGTTGATCTCCTTCAGAATGGACTGGTTGGATCTCCTTGCAGTCCAAGGGACTCTCAAGAGTCTTCTCCAACACCACAGTTCAAAAGCATCAATCCTTCGGTGCTCAGCCTTCTTCACAGTCCACTCTCACGTCCATACATGACCACAGGAAAAACCATAGCCTTGACTAGCCGGACATTAGTTGGCAAAGTAATGTCTCTGCTTTTGAATATGCTATCTAGGTTGATCATAACTTTTTTTCCAAGCAGTAAGTGTCTTTTAATTTCATAGCTGCAATCACCATCTGCAGTGATTTTGGAGCCCCCAAAAATAAAGTCTGACACTGTTTCCACTGTTTTCCATCTATTTCCCATGAAGTGATGGGACCAGATTCCATGATCTTCGTTTTCTGAATGTTGAGCTTTAAGCCAACGTTTTCGCTCTCCTCTTTCACTTTCATCAAGAGGCTTTTTAGCTCCTCTTCACTTTCTGCCATCAGGGTGGTATCATCTGCATATCTGAGGTTATTGATATTTCTCCTGGCAATCTTGATTCCAGATTGTGTTTCTTCCAGTCCGTGTTTTTCATGATGTACTCTGCAGAGAAGTTAAATAAGCAGGGTGACAATATACAGCCTTGACGTACTCCTTTTCCTATTAGGAACCAGTGTGTTGTTCCATGTCCAGTTCTAACTGTTGCTTCCTGACCTGCATACAGATTTCTCAAGAGGCAGGTACGGTGGTCTGGTATTCCCATCTCTTTCAGAATTTTCCACAGTTTATTGTGATCCACAGATTCAAAGGCTTTGGCATAGTCAATAAAGCAGAAATAGATGTTTTTCTGGAACTCTCTTGCTTTTTCTATGATCCAATGGGTGTTGGCCATTTGATCTCTGGTTCCTCTGCCTTTTCTAAAACCAGCTTGAACATCAGGGAGTTCACGTTTCACGTACTGCTGAAGCCTGGCTTGGAGAATTTTGAGCATTACTTTACTAGCATGTGAGATGAATGCAATTGTGCAGTAGTTTGAGCATTCTTTTGCATTGCCTTTCTTTGGAATTGGAATGAAAACTGACCATTTCCAATCCTGTGGCCACTGCTGGGTTTTCCAAATTTGCTGGCCTATTGAGTGCAGCACTTTCACAGCATCATCTTTGAGGATGTGAAACAGCTCAACTGGAATTCCATCACCTCCACTAGCTTTGTTCGTAGTGATGCTTTCTAAGGCCCACTTGACTTCACTTTCCAAGATGTCTGGCTCTAGATGAGTGATCACCTCATCATGATTATCTGGGTCGTGAAGATCTTTTTTGTATAGTTCTTCTATGTATTCTTGCCACCTCTTCTTAATATCTTCTGCTTCTGTTAGGTCCATACCATTTCTCTCCTTTATCGAGCCCATCCTTGCATGAAATGTTCCCTTGGTATCTCTAATTTTCTTGAAGAGATCTCTAGTCTTTCCCATTCTGTTGTTTTCCTCTATTTCTTTGCATTGATCACTGAAGAAGGCTTTCTTATCCCTTCTTGCTATTCTTTGTAACTCTGCATTCAGACACAGAGAAAGGAATGGCAAGCCACTTCAATATTCTAGCCTTGAGAACCCATGAACAGTATGAAAAGGCAAAATGATAGGATACCAAAAGAGGAACTCCCCAGGTGATTAGGTGCCCAATATGCTACTGGAGATCAGTGGAGAAATAACTCCAGAAAGAATGAAGGGATGGAGCCAAAGTAAAAACAATACCCAGTTGTGGATGTGACTGGTGATAGAAGCAAGGTCCGATGCTGTAAAGAGCAATGTTGCATAGGAACTTGGAATGTCAGGTCCATGAATAAAGGCAAATTGGAAGTGGTCACACAAGAGATGGCAAGGGTGAATGTCGACATTCTAGGAATCAGGAACTAAAATGGACTGGAATGGATGAATTTAACTCACATGACTATCATATCTACTACTGCGGCCAGGAATCCCTCAGAAGAAATGGAGTAGCCATCATGGCCAACAAAAGAGTCCGAAATGCAGTACTTGGATGCGATCTCAAAAATGACAGAATGATCTCTGTTCGTTTCCAAGGCAAACCATTCAATATCACAGTAATCTAAGTCTATGCCCCAACCAGTAATGCTGAAGAACCTGAAGTTGAACAGTTCTGTGAAGACCTACAAGACCTTTTAGAACTAACACCCAAAAAAGATGTCCTTTTCATTATAGGGGACTGGAATGCAAAAGTAGGAAGTCAAGAAACACCTGGACTAACAGGCAAATTTGGCCTTGGAATGCGGAATGAACCAAGGCAAAGACTAATAGAGTTTTGCCAAGAAAATGCACTGGTCATAGCAAACGCCCTCTTCCAACAACACATGAGAAGACTCTACACATGGACATCACCAGATGGTCAACACCAAAATCAGATTGATTATATTCTTTGCAGCCAAAGATGGAGAAGCTCTATACATTCAACAAAAACAAGACCAGGACCTGACTGTGGCTCAGATCATGAACTCCTTATTGCCAAATTCAGACTCAAATTGAAGAAAGTAGGGAAAACCGCTAGACCATTCAGTTATGACCTAAATCAAATCCCTTATGATTATATAGTGGAAATGAGAAATAGATTTAAGGGCCTAGATCTGATAGACAGAGTGCCTGATGAACTATGGAATCAGGTTCATGACATTGTACAGGAGACAGGGATCAAGACCATCCCCATGGAAAAGAAATGCAAAAAAGCAAAATGGCTGTCTGGGGAGGCCTTACAAATAGCTGTGAAAAGAAAAGTATGTGTGTGTGTATATATATGTATATATATATATATGTATATGTGTATATATATGTATGTATGTATGTATGTATTATACCCAATAGTGTTTGCATGAAGCAGATGCATGATAAATGGTTCTTAAGCTGCAGAGGGAGGAAACAAAAAAGAAGCCAAGAGAAGCTTCTCAGAGGGATTCAAATATGCAGTAGTCCTTGGTCAAGATAAAAAGAAATTCATAGGGAAGTGGGTATATCCAAGTAGGATACACAGTAATTCTTTTCATACTAGAAGTACCATACGCTGAGTGTTCCCTTTTCTCTTTTTTCTTTCACCCTTTGAATTGAAAATTTTGAGAGGGCCCCTGGGTTCCAAGTTTACCAATTCTACTCTGGCTTTTTCCTCTGTACCTCATAATGGCAATTATACAGCAGGATCCAGGAAGCCAAAATACTGATATTAGAATCACCCCTCTGGCCCATTAAACCTTGAGTCATAACATATTTGTACTAAATTGCCATAATGAAAGTGCCCATTTTGCATTTCCTGAGTGATCTGACCTCTAGTTCCTGAGAACTGTCCTTTTAGCTAGCCCTTTTACCTTATTTGGTGGCTCAAACTATAACAAACAATTGGTGGCTCAGACTGTAAAGCATCTGCCTACAATTCAGGAGACCTGGCTTTGATCCCTGGGTTGGGAAGATCCACTGGAGAAGGAAATCGCAACCATCTCCAGTACTCTTGCCTGGAAAATCCCTTGGACGTAGGATCCTGGTAGGCTATAGTCCATGGGTTCGCAAAGGGTCAGACACAACAGAGTGACTTCACTTACCTTACCTTACCTTATTTATCATAGTAACCTCCTCAATGTCTAGCATCTTAGGTTACACAAAGTTAAACAATCAATTATTATTCAATCACTGAAGAAATAAATATCATTTATTTTCAGAGAATGCATATTTATCTTGGAATCAGAAGACATAACCAGAAGGCAATACACCTATGTCTTCTGATTCCAAGATAAATATGCATTCTCTGAAAACAAATGATATTTATGATCCAACCAGTCCATCCTAAAGGAGATCAGTCCCGGGTGTTCATTGGAAGGACTGATGCTGAATCTGAAACTCCAATACTTTGGCCACCTCATGCAAAGAGTTGACTCATTGGAAAATACCCTGATGCTGGGAGGGATTGGGGGCAGGAGGAAAAGGGTAATGACAGAGGATGAGATGGCTGGATGGCATCATCAACTCAATGGACATGAGTTTGGGTAAACACCGGGAGTTGGTGATGGACAGGGAGGCCTGGCATGCTGTGATTCATGGGGTCGCAAAGAATCGGACATGACTGAGTGACTGGACTGAACTGAACTGAACTGAACTGAAGAAATAAATATCATTTGTTTTCAGAGAATACATATTTATCTTGGGATCAGAAGACATAACCAGAAGGCAATACACCTATAGCTATTTGCAATGGGTAATATTTTATATTGATGCTAAAGTTGAAACTCCAGTACTTTGGCCACCTCATGCAAAGAGTTGACTCATTGGAAAAGACTCTGATGCTGGGAGGGATTGGGGGCAGGAGGAGAAGGGGATGACAGAGGATGAGATGGCTGGATGGCATCACTGACTCGATGGATGTGAGTCTGAGTGAACTCCGGGAGATGGTGATGGACAGGGAGGCCTGGCGTGCTGCGATTCATGGGGTTGCAAAGAGTAGGACACAACTGAGTGACTGAACTGAACTGAACTGAACTGAATATTGTATATGCACCACTGTACACCACACTCCAAGTCAGATGTTATGTGTCCCATGTTCATATGCTGAAATCTAGCAGACTTACTCAATTCAAAACAATTAACCAAAGCCTTGAGTAGACACATGGATCATTAACGTGATTGAAGAAAGATGTGTTTATTTACAGAAACAATCTTAGAAACATTTCAAATTATTAATTTGATCACACAGTGAATAATGAAGATATGTATATTTATACATTTATGACACTTTTAAAGTCAAGTATTCTGCTTTCCTTGTATTTCCATACTTACCTGATAGTAAATATATTAAGATCTATTATGTTTTCAAAATATTTTTGTCTTAAATAAAAGCAATAATTGCCTGAATATCCATGAAGATCATATGAAGATAAATTCAAAACCTTTAGAATTATTGCCAGCCAATTTTTAAAAGTTTTTCTTAACCAGAATGTTGTAGAGAACCCCATCAATACTTCACACTCATGCCAAATTCAAACTGACATTTAGATGTTATTTTTGCTATGCCTTGCTCAGGTCAATAATCTGCTATAACAAGTTCTGGTTCAGGTAAAGGCAGTGAGCAGTATTATTCAAACAGCCAAACAGTAACATAAGATTGAGCAGGAATAGTTGAACATTCTGGATGCTTTCATAAATATTGTGTTAGATTGTTTTACTCTCATAGCCATTACATTGAATTATTTATTGTTGACTTGTTTAATGTTGCCATGAATCTTTTAATACATTCAAAGCTTGCCTCTGCAACATATGGTATGAGAAAACCTAGAGAGGACACACAAGAAATGTAAGAACTTCTGCTTAAAATCACCCACTTGAATTTATATGAAAACTTCGGCAGTAGTTTTATATGTTTGACTTGATTTAATACGAGTCAAATGAGTCCAATTCTCGTTTTCTGGTGATTCTTCCTGTTGCTGCTGCTGCTAAGTCACAAAGCAAGTTCAATAAATAATCGCTGGTGATAAGAAAAATATTTAGTGAAGATTCTTTTTCCTGATTCTGTGATATAGAAAGAATGGAGTTATTTGAATGATGACCCTACTCCACATAGTTTTGAAGGGATGAGATAATTTACTGTTGTTTTTTATAGGAAGACTACAATTGTCATAATCAAACAAAAGACAGTTTAGTTGAGATTCTGTGTTGACATGCAACAAGGAGCCTCTTTATAGAGAAATAAGAAGGATAAAATTTGGATTGTATTCATATTGCAATAAGGTGTTTAATAGAAAACTGAGACTAATGAGGCAATTAAGGACGAACTTTATATAAATATCTGGAAAGAGTTAAGTGGAAGAAAATGAGTTTTACAAATATAAATTGCTACTCTTAACCCTGATCAGGAAATGAATGTCATTATTCACAAGCAAAAATAAGCTCCTACCATTCCCCCGAAGGAATCTCCCCAGATCAACTCAAACTCAAATACACTGCTTCACATCAACCCATAACATTGCATGCTTCTGCAGAGAGTGATTCAGTTTGTACTCTCTGTATATATAAGGTTCACATTAATAAATGTGATTCCCAATTAGAGAGTTTTGATAATTTCCAGTAACAAGATGAAGACAATAATTTTTTTTAATTTTCAGACAATGAAAACATGCATTATCAGTCTTGCATTATTCAGATTATTTATTCAGTAATATTATGTTAACACATTATGTTAGTAGCACATATTATGTTAGTATCACATACCTATGTAGTATGTTTACTATATATGTTATCAAAACTATCATTATTGTATCAATTATTATCCCCAAACTCAACACACTGTACCAGATAGCTAATCTGAATATTAACAGTGTCAGACTTTATTTTGGGGGGTTCCAATATCACTACAGATGGTGACTGCAGCCATGAAATAAGAAGACGCTCACTCCTTGGCAGGAAAGTTATGACCAACCTAGACAGCATATTAGAAAGCAGAGATATTACTTTGCCAACAAAGGTCTGTCTAGTCAAGGCTATGGGTTTTCCAGTAGTCATGTATGAATGTGAGAGTTGGACTGTAAAGAAAGCTGAGAGCCAAAGAATTGATGCTTTTGAACTGTGGTGTTGGAGAAGACTCCTGAGAGTCCCTTGGACTGCAAGGAGATCCAACCGGTCCATCCTAAAGGAAATCAGTCCTGAATGTTCATCAGAAGGAATGATGTTAAAGCTGAAATTCCAATACTTTGGCCACCTGATGCGAAGAGCTGACTCACTGGAAAACACCCTCTTGCTGGGAAAGATTGAAGATGAGAAGAAAAGGGGACGACAGAACATGAGATGGTTGGATGGCATCACTGACTCAATGGACATGAGTTTGAGTAAACTCTGGGAGTTGGTGATGGACAGGGAGGCCTGGCGTGCTGCAGTCCATTGGGTCGCAAAGAGTCGGACACGACTGAGCTACTGAACTGAACTGGACTGAATCTGAATACCCTGTCTACCATTTTGGTTAGTAAAGCCTATATTATAAGTTGAGTTTATTATAAGGGAGTTTTTATTCCTTTTGATTTTGCTCTGATGTCAGTTAGGGTTAATGAATTCTGATGTTAAATCTCTTTCTTTTGACAAGTGTAAATTAATCACTTTGGGTGAAGCTTTTTTAAGCTAAATTATAAAACTTTAAGTGTCAATCTTTTATACATAAAATGCTTTTATTAAGAATTTGCAAAGTTGAAAAGGAGTAAAAAATCCAAAACTGTGGAAGGTCTTTTTAATTGACAAAATATATGTTCATTTTGACCTGTTTTTAAATAAACAAAAAAATTTCCTAGAGAATTTACTCCAGTTAGTTAGACTTCAATAAAATGTATTAATATTTGAAAAAACTGCATAAATCTTTCTTTATTAATAAGTTAAATATTTAGGAATAAATTTAACCAGAAAGTCATAAAGAAAACTGTAAATTCTTATTGAAAGGTATAAAAGAAAATCTGAATGGATAAAAACAGAAATTATTTTATATGGGAAGTTTAATATCATAAAAATATTATTTCTCTCAAATTACTACCAATGAAGTTTAATATTTACTTAACTCATCTTGTCTTACAATTCCAAAAGCTTTTATTTGGATAAAATAATCTAAAATTTATATGAGAAAAAGGAATTATGTATAATGGTCAAGAATGTATAACAAAAGGTATTAATGATGGAAGAACTTGCCTTGTCAAATATCAGAATATAGCATTAACTATTCTTGAGGCAGGAGGTAAATGGGCTCCAGGTTAGACATCTACAACTGGCCTCCTGTTTGTATTTCAGGGGGCACAAAGAAGTGGGTTTCAGACTGGATACTTATAATTTTTAGTATTTCCCAAGACAGGAGATAGACAGGCTCCAGTTAAGGCATTTATAATAAGCTTCCTGTTTGCCCTCTGAAATGGAAGTAACAACAGAAAGAGTGAGTACCCAGTCTTTGTCTCTTGTAAATACCTTAGGGTAATAGTCATGGCAATAGTCAAGGTAATAATTATGGCAAAGACAAAGAGGGGCAAAACCATGTTTGAGTGAAAGATTGAGAAATCTCCACTCCCCTTTTCCTGGGACAAGAGAGACACTACACACGCACAGAAGGATTCCTTGTGGGTCAAAAGTCGGGGGAAAATGCCAGGCCATATGAGTCTGTTCCTCCCAGAAGCCTTCAAAATTCATCTTGGCTGAGAGGTGCGTGCACACTTAGGGCAGGGTCCCAGGGGAGGGTAGATGTGGGAAAAGAAGCCAGATAATTGGCCTGAAGGAAGACCCAGAAGAACTGACCTATATAAATGACTCAACAACTTCATTACTGCACTCCTCCTCACTAAGGACTCCCACACCCTGTCTCTCCAGGTGCGCGTCTCTGCCTTCCTTCTGTCTTAACTGAACAAACTGTTTCTTTGTGTGCTCTCCCACTTGTTGTTATGCTATGTCTCTAATAATAAACTTTGTACCAGCATTTATAGCTTCTGTCTCTGTGATAAATGCATTTTTCACTGAGGGCAAGGATCCAGGGATAAATAGCTTCTAAACACTAACCCTTGCTGGTCTGGTAGCCAGGATTCTTGGTTTTCCTACAGGCTACTCAGGTTCAATTCTGGGCAGGGAATTAAGATCTTGCTTCATACCACCACTCACTGCTGCCTCGCCAAGATCATTCTTATCAAATATTGTCAAAATAAAAAGTACATCAATGTTTAATGCAAGGTAGAAATAGATCTCAGTATCTATAGCAGTTTTAAATATGACAAAATGGGTATTTTAAAGCAGTGGAAGATGATACATTACTTTTTAAGTGCCATTGGTACAATTGATGATTCATTTGAAATAAAATGGAATTAGACTCTGTATCTGTATAGTATCTAACATTGTTGGGGGTTACTTAACTTACAAGGTTTATGTCAGCATTGTTTGTAGTACCCAAAAAAAAAAATTTGGAAAAATAAAAATTAACAAAATGAAGGCTAACTAAAATAGTACTGAGTTGATAAAGTCATTGAAATGACTTCTATAAGTTATTATTGAAGGAAGAAAGATTCAGAAGATGGCATACAGTGTAATTTAATTTTTATATAACAATGCCAACATTCTTTATATTTGTGTGTATTTGTATCTAATTATATAAGCATCAAGAAAAATATAGGCTGCATACTAGGTTATATATTTGAGTCACCTGAGACTGGAGTTAAGATGAGAAATGAGTAAAAGAGTTAAAAGGAAGGAGGAAAAGACATAAAAAGTAAAATAAATAAATAAATAAATTTAATTAAAACTACACTGAAAAAAAACTATATATGTGATCATATTTATACATTTATGAAAGTGATATTTTGTTTTATGTATATATAAAGCATTTCAAATATAAAACAAGTTGAAAAGAACTACAAATTAATTATATCAATTGTTATCAGCAATTTGCAACTCTTTACATTATAATCTGCCACATCTTCAACCATATTGATATTTCTCTAGGTTCATATATAATGTGTAAATTCAGTAAATGGGATTCTTAAACAATATTTAATGGACACAACTTGCTATGACCTTGTGGCAACATATTGCTTTAGAAAAATGAGAGTATCATTAAAAATCTAGCAGTGAGAACATGAAAATTGCAAATGCTCTTTACTGGACTTTGACTCCTAAAATGCAATAGATTCAATCTATATTATGAGTCCTGCTGGATGTGACAAGCAATTTACCCAATTGTGTTTACAGAGAGCTAACAGTAATAATCAGACTAAAAAGGAGGAGCCTAGAAAACAGGTTTGAGAAAAGCTAAGTACATCCAAGATCAAACCAGTCAATCCTAAAGGAAATCAACCCTGAATATTCATTGGAAGGACTGATGCTGATGCTGAAGCTGAAACTCTAATACTTTGGCCACCTGATGCAAATAACTGACTCAGTGGAAAGGACCCTGATGCTGGGAAAGATTGAAGGCAGGAGGAGAAGGGGATGGCAGAGGATAAGATGGCTGGATGGCATCACTGACTCGATGAACTTGAGTTTGAGCAAGCTCAGGGAATTGGTGACAGACAGGGAAGCCTGGTAGGCTGCAGCCCATGGGGTCGCTAAGAGTTGGACATGACTGAGTGACTTCACTTTCACTTTTCACTTTCCTGCATTGGAGAAGGAAATGGCAACCCACTCCAGTGTTCTTGCCTGGAGAATCCCAGGGGCGGGGGAGCCTGGTAGGCTGCCATCAATGGGGTCGCACAGAGTTGGATATGACTGAAGTGACTTAGCAACTTAGCAGAATTGGTACTTTAGCCAGTATCCCCAAGCTCATTTAGAAATAATAGAAATAACACTTTCCAGATCCTGTGAATCATCCTAGGCCTATTTCTTACTCCCACAGCCAATCAGTCAACAGATTCTGTCAAACCTGTCTAATTTGCTTATTCATTTCCTTCTGTCTGGAACTCTCTGCCCCCAGCCACCCGTGGCTGGCTCCTCTCTTATCATCCACATCTTAAATCACATGTCACTTGCCCTAGAACTCTTTGATGACCCTTCCATCTAAAGTCACCTCTTCCACTCCAGCACTTCCCTAAAACCCTATTTTAATTTCTTTGTAACACTGAGTACTATCACAAGTTCTCTTATTACTTGTTTCTCCCCTTTCTAAAATTTCTCCTTGAAAGCAGGAATCTTGCCTAGCTTATTCAACACTGAACCCTCACTGCCTTGTATCCTGTCCAGTTCATATTTAATATGAATGTACTTCTAAAATTCATTCATTATTGAATTCACTCAACAAATACTTATTAAGCATTTGTGTGCCAGTCACTGTGTTAGGCACAGCAAATCTAATGGCAGACAGAAATGAATCCTATCTTTGTATTCATGGAACTTATATTTAATAAAAGAGATATACACTAATAAAAGTCACATAAATAAAAGTAAAATGGCAACTGTAAGTAGTGATTTTCGTCTGTTTTACCTTCCCTTTATTTCCATTACTATTGCTTTAGTTCAAGTTATCATTGTCTCATGCTTCAGCTATTAAAATCATGTCTTTCCCTGCTTCCAGTCTTGCACCCTCCACTATGTTTTTCCAAAACTAAAGTGCAAATTTTAAGTCATTTTCTACATTAAAATCCTTAATAACTTCAGTGACCTTCAAGAACAAATATCTAAGCTTGTTAAGATAATGACCCTTTATGTCCTGCCCTTTAACTCCCTTTTTCCCTCCTCATACTCTATGCTTGATTCACCCTGAATTACACCCTTATCTCTGAGCCTTTATGTATTTTATCCCTTCTGCCTTGCACATATTTCCCTGCTCTTTGAGTAAGTAATTCACAAATTCTTTATAATTCTGGGGAGATAAACTCCTCCAGAGGACATTTTCTAAACTCAGTCAGACTGGCACAGCCATTCCTTTAGTGTGCTGTCTTAGAAAAAAAAAAAAATTATCATGTTGTGCTATAGTTGTTTATTTACTTGCTTGGTTCCCTTGCAGGCCAACAGTTTCCATTATGACAGACTGTCTTTACTATTTCTATCTCCATTGCCAGAGCAGTAACAAGTGTGTAGAATAAATGGAAAGAAGGTTGGTAGGATGGATGAATGTATGGATGAGTTCTCTTGACAAAATTAAAAATAAAACTCTAAGATTATATTCAACAAAACTTCAAACATATGCTGTTAAGAATGCGTTTAAAAACATACTGACCAGAATGAAAGGCTGGTGAAGAAGCCCATGATGAATCTTCCAAGCACTGTGGAGGGTAGCACTCAGTAGTTTGTCACTAATTATATTTCATGTCTGTTGTTGTTAAGAAAATAGCATTAACTATCCAGAGCCCAATGTTGAAGTGTTGGAAGATAAGGCAACATAGCAATTATCAGTTCAGGTCAGTTGCTCAGTCATTTCCAACTCTTTGTGACCCCATGGACTGCAACATGCCAGGCTTCCCTGTCCATCACCAACACCTGGAGTTTACTCAAACTCATGTCCATTGAGTCAGTGATGCCATCCAACCACCTCATCCTCTGTTGTCCACCTCCCCTCTTGCCTTCAATCTTTCCCAGCATCAAGGGAATGATGCTTTTCCAATGAATCAGTTCTTCACATCAAGGTGGCCAAAAAGTATTAGAGTTTCAGCTTCAGCATCAGTCCTTCCAGTGAATATATAGGGTTGATTTCCTTTAGAATTGACTGGTTTGATCTCCCTGCAGTCCAAGGGACTCTCAGAGTCTTCTCCAACACCTCAGTTCAAAAGCATCAATTCTTGAGTGCTCAGCTTTCTTTATGGTCCAAATCTCATATCCATACTTGACTACTGGAAAAAACATAGCTTTGACTATATGGACATTTGTTGGCAAAGTAATGTTTCTGCTTTTTAATACGTTATCTAGGTTTGTCAAAGCTTTTCTTCCAAGGAGCAAGCATCTTTTAATTTCATGGCTGTAGTCACCATCTGCAGTGATTTTGAAGCCCCCCCTCAAAAAAGTCTGTCACTGTTTCCATTGTCTCCCCATCTATTTGCCATGAAGTGATGAGACCAGATGCCATGATCTTTGTTTTTTGAATGTTAAGTTTTAATCCAGCTTTTTCACTCTCCTCTTTTACTTTCATCAAGAGGCTTTTTAGTTCCTCTTCACTTTCTGCCATAAGGGTGGTATCATCTGCATGTCTGAGGTTATTGATATTTCTCCTGGCAATCTTGATTCCAGCTTGTGCTTCATCCTGCCCAGCATTTCACATGATTAAAGGACAATTTGTAAGATTTATACTACTGATAAAACACAAACTTAAACAAAGGATATGAACACTGAGCTCAAAACATATTAAAAAAAAAAAACACCTCTAGACTTCAGTGGGAACTCTGTAACCAAAGAAGAAAAAGGTGGGGTGACAATCTTTTTGTCACAGGATAAATGGAATCATGGAGCTAATACCATATCATATGTTAGAGAAACTTGAATATTAAAACAAATTAAGTATAATATAGACTTAGTCTTGCTAAGCACTAAGTGGCAACAACTGCTTTGCAAGTGAAGTTAACTATTTTTTTTTTCTAGTGAAGAAGAACATGAGGGCACAAAGATAAGCTGGTCCTTGAGAAACTCTCAGCATCTGTTTGCAACAGAAAGTTGCCTACTGCAGTTTGCCATTAAAGATAGAATCAGTATCAACCACAAGTATAAAAATAGGGTAATTTTAGTTATTCTACCTGAGAACATCCTCATAGAGTGTAACTATTTCCACTTTACCCAGAACAAATCTAGAGAAAATAGCTTCCCTTGCCTAAAAAGGGTAAACTAATTACCAGTGCAGGTACTTATATTGCAGCTATGGTTCTAGTAGAGGTGTCAGCTGACCATCTGTAAAACATCTCTTTAATATTCAACAAATGTTTATTAATTGCCAGCTATTTGATGCATTAAGCACTGCACTATGCTTAGTTGCTCAGTCGTGTCCAACTCTTTGCCATTCTGATGGACTGTACCCTGCCAGGCTCCTCTGTCCATGGGATTCTCCAAGCAACAATACTAGAGTGGGTTGCCATGCCCTCCTCCAGAGGATCTTCCCAACCCAGGGATTGAACTCAGGTTTCCTGCATTGCAAGCAGCTTCTTTATCATCTGAGACACCAGAGAAGCCCATATTAAGCACTAGGCCACACGAACTCTAATTATTAGAAGGAAGAACTAAGGGTGCTAATGGAATGGAGCAACAGTGAACTTTTATAAGCCAATTCTAATAGTCATTAGGTTTCAACAGCCAAGAAAGTAAGGTCCTTAAAGAGCATCAGAATAAGTGAGCCACTGATGGCAATTCTTTTTGTATATATGACAGAGATGCATAGTTACTGAACAAAGTACTGGTCATGTCAGGAGTGATCTGAAAATCAGCCTCCTAAACAGGATAACTTCAGATCCATCATCAGTAATGAGGGAAGACATAACTCCTAGGTGCTACTGCCAAAGCAAAAGAACATTTGGGGGTATACAGAATGTTTGGAAGGGAATAACTGAGTCTAACCACATCTCTGATACTATAAAGAACACTATTACAGAAGAATCTGGAATTTTAGGTCTGTGAATCAAGGTAAATTGGACATTATCAAACAAGAGATGGCAAGATTGAACTTCAGTGTCTTAGGAATCAATTATATCTTAGGAATTAGTGAACTAAAATGGATGGGATTGGGCAAATTTAATTCAGATGACCATTATAATACTGTAGGCAAGAACCCCTTAGAGGAAATGGAGTTGCCCTTATGGTCAAAAAGAGTCTGAAATGCAATACTTGAGTGCAACCTCAAAAGTGACAGAATGATCTCAGTTCATTTCCGAGGCAAACCATTCAACATCACAGTAATCCAAGTCTATACCTAAACCACTGAGGTCGAAGAAGCTGAAGTTGACCAGTTCTGTGAAGATCTACAACACCTTCTAGAGCTAACACCAAAAGAAAGATGTACTTTTCATCATAGAGAATTGGAATGTGAAAGTAGGAAGTCAAGAGATACCTCGGGTAATAGGAAAGTTTGTCCTTGAAGTACAAAATGAAGCAGGGCAAAGGCTAACAGGCTTTTGTCAAGAGAATATGCTGGTCATAGAAAACACCCTTTTCCAACAGCCCAAGAGATGACTCTGCACATGGACATCACTAGATGATCAACACCAAAATCAGGTTCATTACGTTCTGTGCAGCCAAAGATGAAGAAGCTCTATGTAGTCAGCCAAAACAAGACCTATAGCTAACTGTGTCACAGATCATCAGCTCCTTATTTCAAAATTCAGACATAATTGAAGAAAGTAGGGAAAAACCACTAGACCCTTCAGGTATGACCTAAATCAAATCTTTATTGATTATACAGTGGAAGGTGATAGATTCAAGGTATTAGAGCTGATAAACAGAGTGCCTGAAGAACTATGGATGGAAGTTCATAATATTGTACATAAGGCAGTGACCAAAACCATTCCCCCCCAAAAAAGAAATCCATTAAGGCAAAGTGACGGTCTGAAGAGGTATAACAAATAGTTGAGAAAAGAAGAAAAGCAAAAGGCAAGGGAGAAAGGAAAGAAATACCCAACTGAATCAAGAATCCCAGAAACAGCAAGGAGAGATAAGAAGGCCTTCTTAAACAATGCAAAGAAATAGAGGAAAACAATAGAATGAGAAAGACTAGAGATTTCTTCAAGAAAATTGGAGATACCAAAGGAACCTCTCAGGCAAGGATGAGCATGGTAAAGGACAGAAGCTGTAAGGACCTAACATAAGCAGAAGAAATTAAAAAGAGGTGGCAGTAATACACAGAAGAACTATACAAGAAAGGTCTTAATGATCTGGATAACCAACATGATGTGGTCACTAACCTAGTGTCATACATCCTGGAGTGTGAAGTGAAGTGGGCCTTAGGAAACATTACTGTGAAAAAAACTGGTGGAGATGATGAAATTCAGTCAAGCTATTTCAAAGCCTAAAAGATGATGCTGTTAAAGTACTGCACTCAATATGTCAGCAAATTTGGAAAACTCAGAAATGACCACAAGACTGGAAAAGGTAAATTTTCATTCCAATCCCAAAGAAGGGGAATTCCAAAGAACATTCAAACTATAGTACAGTTGCATTCATTTTACATGCTAGCAAGGTAATGCTCAAAATCCTTCAAACTAGGCTTCAGCAGTATGTGAACTGAGAACTTCCAGATGTATAAGCTGGGTTTAGAAAAGGCAGAGAAACCAGAGATCAAATTGCCAGCATTTGTTGAATCATGAAGAAAGCAGGGAGTCCCAGGAAAACATCTGTTTCTGCTTCATTGACTATGCTAAACCTTTGATTGTGTATATCACAATAAAGTGTGGAACATTCTTAAAGAGATGGGAGTACCAGACCACCTGACCTGACTCTTGAGAAACATGTATACAGGTCAAGGAGCCACGATTAGAACCAGACATGAAACAATTGACTGGTTCCAAATTGGGAAAGGAGGATAACAAGTCTGTATATTATCATGCTGCTTATTTAACTTATATTCAGAATATGTTATGTAAAATGCCTGGCTGGATGAACCACAAGCAGGAATCAATATTTCCAGGAGAAACATCAACAATGATATTTGTTAATATGAAATTTAGAGCCTCTTGATGAGGGTGAAAAAGTTGGCTGAAAATTCAGCATTTAAAAAACTAAGATCATGAAGTCTGGTCCAACCACCTCATGGAAAATAGAAAGATAAAAAGTGGAAGCAATGACATATTTTATTTTCTTGGGCTCCCAAATCACTGTAGATGGTGACTGCAACCATGAAATTAAAAGATGCTTTCTCCTTGGAATGAAATTTATGACAAACCTAGACAGCATATTTAAAAGAAGAGACATCTTCTTTTGTTGACTCTGCCAACAAAGGTCTTCCAGGAGTCATGTACAGATGTGTAATAGACCATAAAGAAGGCCAAAGAATTGATGCTTTTGAACTGTGGTGTTGGAGAAGACTGTTGAGAGTCACTTGCACTGCAAAGAGATCAAACCATTCAATCATAAAGGAAATCAGCCCTGAATATTCACTGAAATGACTGATGCTGAAACTGAAGCTCCAATACTTTGGCCACCTGATGCAAAGAACCAGCTCATCAGAAAAAGTCTTGATACTGGGAAGGATTGAAGGTAAAGGAGAAAGCAGTGATGGAGAGTGAGATGGGTAGATACCAACACTGACTCAATGAACATAAATTTGAGCAAAATCCTGGAAATAGTGGAGGACAGAGGAGCCTGACGTGCTGCAGCCCAGGGGTCACAAAGAGTTGGACATGACTTAGCGACTGAACAGCAACTAGTACATCTCATCTAATACTTAATCATAAGTTGACTTGTATTTGTCAAGGTAGCAAATTCTCAGATGGTGATGGAATGAAACCTAAGATACAGTCAACAAGATGTTTTTCCTTTAAGTCTGTTACTATTTCTAGCTTTGAAATACTGGAAAGGAAGGTGAGTGAATCTTCTAATGGAAAAAGGAGATTTGGGATTTGTGTGCGTGTGTGTTTGTGTGTGTGTATGTAAGTCACTAGGTCTGAATAGATTGTAAAAATAAGACAAAGTAGAATCTTCTCCTTACTTCCTCTCCAATAAAACTAATTTTTCTTTATGGGCGATGTGGTTTTCAAGGGAGAGAGTATTGCTGTGCCAGGAGTGGGGAAGCTGCAGGGTCTGAAAAGAACCAAAAAGCTAAAGAGAATGTGATAAACCAGCACTGTGTGGCTCACAGTAACAGGCTCAATGGTAGAATGGTGTATCTTTTCATCTCACCAAAGTATAACTAAAGAACATTTAGAGGTTAGGATCTGATGGCTTCCAGACTTTTTAGAACACAGACCTTCTGACTTCAAGGATTACTTACCATTTTCTATTTATAAAGCATCTTACTATAATCCTGCCTTAAGAATATATGCATTACCTGGTTTCCCGTATAAGGCATACGTCAGAACATTCTTAAAAATCATAATAATAATCATTACTTATAGTGGTGTTATTCAAAACACAGTTTTGTTTCAATTAGCTTCAAAATTAATTTTCTAGCACTGAATATCAATTCTGCATTAGTGCTCCTTTGGTAATTACTGCTTACCATCAAGGCTCCATTACGTTTCCATGTTTAAAATAATGAATGTGTAACTCTGTTGATTACTACATGGATTTATTGAGTTATTCTTAGAATACTAATGTTTTTAGCAGTATGTCTACTGTTTTTCCAAGATTTGTGAATCTACTAAACCTTGAAAAGTATATGTAAATGTGTATGATATATATAAAGTAAAAAAGTGTGTATGCTGCTGCTGCTGCTGCTAAGATGCTTCAGTCGTGTCCAACTCTGTGCAACCCCATAAACAGCAGCCCACCAGGCTCCCCCATCCCTGGGATTCTCCAGGCAAGAACACTGGAGTGGATTGCCATTTCCTTCTCCAATGCATGAAAGTGAAAAGTGAAAATGAAGTTGCTCAGTTGTGTCCAGTCTCTTAGCGACCCCATGGACTGCAGCCTATCAGGTTCCTCCATCCATGGGATTTTCCAGGCAAGAGTACTGGAGTGGGTTGCCATTGCCTTCTCCCAAAAAGTGTGTATCTCTGTATATAAAATTTAAACTCAAAGTAGATGTACTATGTCATATTTTTTTCAGGCCCTTAGGTATTCTGGTATAAATACATTAGTAAAGAGTCTATTACAAAATTATCATACATTTCCATGTCAGAGGAACTTAGAAATGTAAAAAAAAAAAAATCAGTTCTTATTGTGATTCTATTACAAGTTTCTTATATTTTATTCTGCTTTCTCTTTTAATATCCTTCCTACCTTGAGCCTACTTGAAGATTTTGTCAACATAAATATTTAGACCTGTTAGCAAATTTTTTTTTGGTTTTATATCTTCTTCTAAGTTCCCAATCTGAGAACAGACACATAAGTAGACAGTCAAAACAAACTTCTTTAAGAATGGAAAACTCAACTGATTCCCTCAGAGGAGTGCAAGAAGGATTGGTCGGTTCGGTTCAGTCGCTCAGTCATGTCCAACTCTTTGCGACCCCATGAATCACAGCACACCAGGCCTCCCTGTCCATCACCAACTCCCGGAGTTCACTCAGACTCACATCCATCGAGTCAGTGATGCCATCCAGCTATCTCATCCTCTGTCATCCCCTTCTCCTGCCCCCAATCCCTCCCAGCATCAGAGTCTTTTCCAATGAATCAACTCTTCGCATGTGGTGGCCAAAGTACTGGAGTTTCAGCTTTAGCATCATTCCCTCCAAAGAAATCCCAGGGCTGATCTCCTTCAGAATGGACTGGTTGGATCTCCTTGCAGTCCAAGGGACTCTCAAGAGTCTTCTCCAACACCACAGTTCAAAAGCATCAATTCTTCAGCGCTCGGCCTTCTTCACACTCCAACTCTCACATCAATACATGACTACTGGAAAAACCATAGCCTTGACTAGATGGACCTTAGTCAGCAAAGTAATGTCTCTGCTTTTGAATATGCTATCTAGGTTGCTCATAACTTTTCTTCCAAGGAGTAAGCGTCTTTTAATTTTATGGCTGCACTCACCATCTGCAGTGATTTTGGAGCCCAAAAAAATAAAGTCAGCCACTGTTTCCACTGTTTCCCCATCTATTTCCCATGAAGTGATTGAGTAACTCATAAACAACACTAAGCACAAAACCATTTAAAGGGTCAAAACATGGTATTGAAAGATTCAATGATGCGTTTAAGTCCAGTAAGCTAAGGAATGACATGATCAGTCTGAATCTTTAATAGTTATATTAGCAGTTATGAAGCAAATATTTGGAAGATGGAATTGAGGTGTCTGGAGATAGAGAGATAGATTCAGAGAATATTTGAATAGCATAGAGATCATGTGAACTAGTTTAAATGAGTAACAATGGAGTAGAGAGGAAAGACACAAGATATAGTTAAAAGACAGAGAGTCAAAAACACTTTCATGATTGAATTTGAGTTGGGAAGTATTGAAGGAAATGAGACATCAGGATGAAACACTGGTTGCTAGTTTAACAGACTTGTTGAATTATTGTGCTATAAACAAATACATAAGAAGTTTTGGAGAGATGGAAGGGATAGGACAGATCCTAGTTAGAAATGTTGAGTTTAGTTTGGACTGATTAAGTTTTAGTAAGATGCTCTGATGAAGAGGTCCAATTGATACACAGATTATTAAGCTTAGGGCAATCACTGATAACTTCTGAATTTATAATTCTAGGAGAATGATTAGATTAATTGAGATAAGTCAACCTGTTGAAATATGAAGCTATTAAAATCATGTTTTAATAGGAAAATGCTCAAATAATTAGTATCACATCAAATAAAAGTAAAAGTGAAAGTGAAAGTGAAGTCGCTCAGTCATGTCCAACTCTTTGCAACTCCATGGACTGTAGCCCACCAGGCTTCTCCATCCATGGGGTTTTTCAGGCAAGAATACTGGAGTGGGTTGCCATTTCCTTCTCCAGGGGAATCTTCCCCACCCAGGGATTGAACCCAGGTCTCCCACATTGCAGGCAGATGCTTTACCCTCTGAGCCACCAGGGAAGCTTGTGCAGTAAAATCTCAATTGTGTAAAAGCTAACCTAAAAAGACTGGAAAGAAAATCATTAGAGTTACAATGGTCATACTAGGGTTAAACATTTATGGTGACTTTTCCTCATTTTTCTGTTTATTTATATTTTATAAGATTTCTAAGTGCATTACTCAAAAATCACTTTAGGGTAAGGGATAGTTCCTGGAAAGATAGTGATTAAGTTGATTCTAAAGGACTAGACATCTCTTTGCCAACAGAGGTGTATACAGTCAAAGCTGTGGTTTTTCCAGTAACCACATGTGGAAGTGAGAATTAGACCACAAAGAAGCTTGAGCACCAAAGAATGGATGCTTCCTAACTGTGGTGCTGGAAAAGATTCTTGAAGGTCCCTTGGACAGCAAAGAGATCAAACCAGTCAATCATAAAGGAAATCAATCCTGAATATTAATTGGAAGGACTGAAGCTGAAGCTGAAACTCCAGTACTTTGGCCACCTGATGTGAAAGAGCTGACTCTTTGGAAAAGACAATGATGCTGGGAAAGATTGAAGGCAAAAGGAGAAGGAAGTGGCAGAGGATAAGATGGATAAGATGGCTAGATAGCATCACTGATTCAATGGACATGAATTGAGCAAACTCCGGGAGATAGTGAAGGACAAGGAAGTCTGGTGTGCTGCAGCCCAGGGGGTCCCTAAGAGTCATACACGACTTAGCGGCTAAAGGACTAGATAGGAATTAATCAGATAAAGAATCCTCTAGTAGTAATAGGGGTAGTAGTAGTAGAGGTGCATAGGTAAAGAATACAGTTACACAGGTAACTGCAAGCAGTTGAGGATTGTTGAAACATAGCATGATGGTATGGAGTGGTCAGCAAGGAAGCTAGATAGGGAGGTGTGAGACCTTGAGATTCTATCCAATGCACTCTGGGCAACTGTGTATTGCCCAGCATTTATTTGCTAAGGTCGCCATAACAGAGTATTTCAGACTGAGTGGCTTAAATAATAAAAATTTCTTTTCTCAGATTTAGAGGTTAGCAGTCTAAGAACAAGGTGTCAGCATGGCTGATTTCTTCAAGGTCTCTCAACTTGACTTACACATCGCCAGCTTCTATGTCTTCACATGGTCTTCCCTCTGTGAATCTGTGCTCATATCTCCTCTTCTTTTAAGGAAAGCGGTTATTTGTGTCCTTATTGGATTAAAGTCCACCCTGCTGCTGCTGTTGCTGCTGCTAAGTCGCTTCAGTTGTGTCTGACTCTGTGCGACCCCATAGACAGCAGCCCACCAGGCTCTACCGTCCCTGGGATTCTCCAGGCAAGAACACTGGAGTGGGTTGCCATTTCCTTCTCCAAAGTCCACCCTAGTGACTTCAATTTAACTTAATTACCAGTTTAAACACCCTACTTCTAAATATAGTCATATTCTGAGGTACTAGGTGTTAAAGACATCAACACATGAATTTGGAGGAAGGAGAGACACAATTCAGTACATAACAGAGAGTGATATGGTTTAATTCCTTTGGCAACCATGTGGAATATGAATTTGAGGGAGAAAAGGTGGATGAACAGACTGATTGAATTATCCAGGCAAGAAATCATGATGTTGTGTAGAACAGTGAATGTAAATCAATGAATTTAAAATAAATATAATAACAATATTTCCAGAAAGATAAGCTAGTCTAGAGGGGAAACAGTGAATTCAATTTTAAGGCATTCAATTCTTTGCCTGGTATAGAGTTAAATATGGGAGTTTGAAGCTCAAAGACAGATACCTGGGCTGTAAATCTGGATTTGGGCATCATTCAGTTCAGTTCAGTTCAGTCGCTCAGTCGTGTTCAACTCTTTGTGACCCCATGAATCGCAGCACACCAGGCCTCCCTGTCCATCACCAACTCCCGAAGTTCACTCAGACTCACGTCCATCGAGTCTGTGATGCCATCCAGCCATCTCATCCTCTGTCGTCCCCTTCTCCTCCTGCCCCCAATCCCTCCCAGCATCAGAGTCTTTTCCAATGAGTCAACTCTTCACATGAGGTGGCCAAAGTACTGGAGTTTCAGCTTTAGCATCATTCCTTCCAAAGAAATCCCAGGGCTGCCCTCCTTCAGAATGGACTGGTTGGATCTCCTTGCAGTCCAAGGGACTCTCCAGAGTCTTCTCCAACACCACAGCTCGAAAGCATCAATTCTTCAGCACTCAGCCTTCTTCACAGTCCAACTCTCACATCCATACATGACTACTGGAAAAACCATAGCCTTGACTAGACGGACCTTAGTCAGCAAAGGAATGTCTCTGCTTTTGAAAATGCTATCTAGGTTACTCATAACTTTTCTTCCAAGGAGTAAGCGTCTTTTAATTTCATGACTGCACTCACCATCTGCAGTGATTTTGGAGCCCCAAAAAATAAAGTCTGACACTGTTTCCACTGTTTCTCCATCTATTTCCCATGGAGTGATGGGACTGGATGCCATGATCTTCGTTTTCTGAATGTTGAGCCTTAAGCCAACTTTTTCACTCTCCTCTTTTACTTTCATCAGAGGCTTTTTAGTTCCTCTTCACTTTCTGCCATAAGGGTGGTGTCATCTGCATCATTAGTAGAGATGCTATTTGAAACAGTGAGAACAGATCAGTGAATCTGAGTGATGAAAGCAATATACTTAAACAGAAAACCAGCATTTACAGACCAGGCAGATAATGAGTCCATGGTGGAGAAACGAAAGCAGAAGAGTGCCTCATCATAGAACCTAAGGAAGTAGAGAGGTTTGATGAAGGGAATAATCAAAATGTCAAAGAGAGCAAAGGGATCCCAAAGGCAAAAACTGAAAAGTATTAGTTGGATTTGGAATTATTAGGGCTTTTAGACATGGACACTTAACAAGTTCCTTGAACTTCTATGTGCAAGGCACTGGGTGAAGCATTATGAAGCATATAATCATACTTCATTTTGAGCTTCACTTAAGACTGAGGAAAGGAGCATTATGTTTGTTTTATAGAATGAGAAAGCAGTGGCTCAAGGAAGTCAAATAACTGTCTTAAGTTCAACAGACAACCCAAGATCAGTGAAAGTCAGCTTTAGATTTCTTTCTGTGTCACCCAAACTGGCATGATTAACTGCTAGTAATACTAACTTCCTAAAACAGAGGCAGTTATATTAAGTTGGAAGGACTAGAATTCCACAGAGCAGTGGATTGATGAGTGAATGTTAGATGAGTAAGTAAGACAGAGTACCCTTTCCAGAAGAGAAGAAAGGAGGACAGCTCATCTTGCTCTCATTTCTTTAGTACATTGCCTGGAACACAGTAGATGCTCAATAAATTTTAGTTCATTGAACAAGAAAGAAATATTGACTTGAGCTAGGCATGTGGTATACATGGAAGTGGAGGCTGCAGAGATGTAGGTGGCACGCCGCCCAAGGCGGGGAAAGTAAAGAGGATAACACAAAGAAGAAAGGGAGGGAAGCTTAAACCAGATGCTTCCTAGAAAAGGTTGATAGAGTTCCGGATCAAGTGCACAAGTAAGAATTTCACCTGAAACAGCTCTTTTAAGGTTGGACAATAAAAGTGAAGTAGAGAAATAAATGTGTAAGGACAAGATGCTTCATCTTTTAACAATTTTTTCCATATTAAGCTCCCTCAAGAAAGACTGTCTCACCATTTCCAAGTAATAAATTCATATCTGTAATGTCCTCTGCCTAAATTTCCCTCTTTTTCACTGTATGGCAATCTCTTATTGCAACATAATGGCTCCAATCACAGATTATCCGTTCAAATTTTTGTTCAATTCTCTAAACAGAATCTGTTATTCCTTCTCCTTTCTACCTCTTCATGCACTCCTGTAGTGACTTGAAGGCTATGGATAAAATACTCTTACATTTACCTATTAAGTAAATAAATGAAATACCTCGTGAAATTAAATACCTTAGCATATCAACAAAATATTTCAATACATTATACAGTGTGTTTCAAACCAAAGGAATTTCATAAGTTGATTTAGCTTTGACACAAATTGTGTTTATTAATTCAACCTTTTATATACAAAATAATGTTTTATATTTTCTTACTAGTTACCTAAAGACTACTCTGTCAGATGACTGTATTTTGTCATAGAAACACATTCATAAGTTTTAATTCATTGAGTTTTAATAGTCTCACTGCAAATGACAGATAGGTTGGAAAATTTTTTGCAATGTATTTAAAGAATGAAATGTTACTTGCCATTATAAAAATTTATATATTGCTCACTGTGATGTTCAAATAAAATGTATGTTCTTGTGCCCTCACTTCAAAGTCAAATTGCATGCTGTAACACTTTAAGCTTTCAGTGTTGAATTTTGGCTAGTTCAATAGTGGGATGAGATTATTGACTGCTATATTACTATTCTGTAGACAAATTCATTCTTGAATAATCTGTATGCCCTATGAGAAGGTCAAATGATAAGGGAGAAAGACCTGAAACAAAGCACTAAGATTTCATTGCTTTGAGTTTGGCAGGTATCCAGTTGCATATTTCAAATTATCCAGAAAAATACACAAAGTGAACAATTATATTCAACTGGAGCTGTATAGTATTATCCTCATCTAAATTATAAAATACAGGTGTACATATAAAATAGGAAATATAAAATTCTTCGTAACATTTTGCACATGCAATATATATATATATACTAAGAATGTGAATTTAATAAACATATATCGGAAGAATTAAGATAATGTTGTGAAATAGCTATATCAATTTGTCCAATAAACACCTCTCTAAATAACTATTTAATATTATACCAAGAAAATAAACGAAATGAAACTCAAGAAAAATTTGAGACAAAGTATCCTCACAGATAATCTGCGTATGTATTGCCTGTCCATTAAGTTTGCCTGTAGACAATTTTTGCTCAGTCTATGTGCATTTTTAATCCACCTTATGTAAGTATTGAGTTCAACATTTAGAGAATTTCCAAAGTTACACTGTAATTAATAATCATATAGATTTGAAGACTCTAGTTCTTGCTTTCTACTGCAAAAATGCTTGAATGTGGGTTAATTTCAGTTGTATGCAAAAATATTGTAACATAATATAATGTTTCTGTTCTTAATTGAAAATGTTAATCTCTTACTGGAGCAAAGAGAAATTTCTAATGGAGATAAGGTATTTAATCATTATTTAATATTTTGTATAACCATATTTGCATTTATCTGAGAAACTATAATTTGATTTGTTTTGCTATTTAAGCATATCCAATTTTTAAATCATATGTTAATAAAATAGACCATTTAACTAATTTGAATAAAATGTACATCAAAGTTGTAAGTGAAATACGCATAAGTCATTAATTGAAATATGCAATTGATGACTTTTTTGGAAAAAAAGAAAAGCAGAAATAAAGTAAAGTAATACTGTGATTAATTGATTCATGATGGCTCCTGCTGAAAAATTATGTTCAATAAGAGTCTGTCATTCTAATTTGTGATCATTTGTCACTTTACAGTAAATCAAATATAATGGATTCAGGTTCATAAGCTGTATAAATGACTGCCCTAAAAATGACAATTTTTAAAATAAAAAGACGGTTGTTTAAACGATTTAAGTTAAAATAGTCACTGTGTATTAATTTGAGCTACTTATGTGTTTCCAGTAAATATTTACTTTGTAAATGGTTTTCTCTCCTATATGCATATATAATTTTAAAATCAAATCAATTTTTTAAAATATGTTTCAAGATGCAAGTTATAAATATTTTGTTAAAACATGAAGATATCCAGTAAAAGTTGTTGTTAAATATTTAGAAAAAAATAAATAGAATGAATGATTTTTTTATAACCAAAAACATGATTCTACTCAAAATTCTTTGAATATAGTAAAGCACACTCTTTTACAGTATGTTCCCTTCTGTATCTCACTGATTTCTTCGGTGTTGTTGTCCCCTATAAGAGCTTTTGTCAAACACTATAGATTAAGCTGAATTATTCTACATATGATGTAAACTGATAAACTTGAGAAGAAAATTTTACTTAACAAAGAACAATCATAAACCTAATTTTGTTATTTTCAGAGGGAAAGGGACACTGAAAAATCGGAGTAAAATATTAATGGATTCATTTGTATTCTGCCTTGAACATCATGCATCAATAATGCTTGTTATTGTAGAATTAATTTAAATGAATAGAAATAGCCTTGAAAATAAAAGTTTAGGCAAGTTATTTTCATGAGACTGGTTTATTGCTCAATGATCCTTATATGAGTGTTTTGCCTTCTTCTTTTAGGAAGCATGCATGTTTTTTAGTCATCTTGTCCAATACCACTCAGTTTGATTTTCTGTTTCTATCCTATCTAGTATTTGTCTAATCCTAGAACTGTACCGCTTTACAAAAATCTTGTTTATAACCTACTTATATGCAATTATATTGAAACAAGCAAACATTTCCCCACCCTGTAATATAGACCAATTGAAATAGCTATTTTAGTCACCTTCTGCATTAGGAATTCCATCTTTTGGGCATTGAAATTGATTTTTCTCATCTTAGCATCTGAAGATCCAGAGTGTGCCCCTTGCCCAATCGCCTGAGACTATACAGTGACACCTACAACAGAGGATGTGGAGGCAGCTGCTTTACGGGCTCCAGAAATGGCAGCATCAGGAGCATCAGCACGAATAGACTTTGTAGAGGTAGTTCTCCCAAACTGTATTATGAAACCAAACATTTTTGGTGTGCTACCTGCTGATGGGGGCTGCCTTCTTACTGCCTAGTGTGATGCAAAATGTTTGGTCTTTGTTAAAATTTAACAATGACATTTCTGGCTAATATAAAGCAACCTGAATTTTTCCCAAGTGTGTTCAGTTGCCTTAATTTCCAATTAATATGAAATTTTATCAGTCTTAGAAAAACATTAACACATATTTTTGTCCAATTTATTTCACTTAGTTGATATAAAGCTGCTGTCACATATAATTTTTGTATAAATATTTTTGAATAGCTCAAAATAAACCATCATTTAAAAGGCATCCTAAAGCAGTTAAACAAGAGAATTTCTCTAATACTTCAGAGGCTGAATAGGGTTGCCCAGTTTATATGTCATACCCACTAGTTATGTTCTATTGTGAACTTACTTTGCAAAGTAAATGACTATTCCCAGATGGCCCTTATCAAAATATGAAAGATCAGTGATTGACTGGTTTTATGTTTCCTTAAATTTTATGTAATTTAATGTGAAACAGTTATTTTGTAGCTATAAAACACATTTGTTAATTAACCACATTAGCTTTATCTATGCAGTTCAATGACTTATAACATTTCAATTTGCATATAAAATGAATCTCTGTAATGATGTCTTTGCAAAATAAATAACCATTGACATAATGGGTGCTAACATTTTATACATTTGACTTCAAAGAGTAGGATATATTTCATAGTGAAATTTTGAAGAGTTTGAAATTCAGCATCCAGAGATCTTCATCTTGGTACAATACCAGATATTCATTCTTCACCTGGTCTTCACTTCTTTTTGGAACAAGACAAGATACAAAGAATTTATACCAGTTCTATTGGAACTATTGCTTGATTGAATATAATTTGAAGGTTCTTTTCATAAACCAAATATAAGAAGTATAGATACATTGAGCTTAATAATGTTTTTATTTTTTATTGTCATTTGCTTCTATTTTATTTTCTTAGTTAGGAAATTACAAATTGTCACTTTTTATAAAATCTACACTATAGAGTTGAATTGTACTTTTCTGAATATTTCTATTCTGTTTCTAATGCATTTTAATTATGTGAATTTATAAAATAATGACCCTAAATGTATAGCCTTTTGTAAAAAGCACATATATATTTGAAGTGGATGTTGTTCTTTCAGTTCAAATTGTGTAAATATGGATTCTTCCATGTGTACCTGTAAAGATCTTACGTAAAGTTTCACAAGCCTACTTAACTGAGTTTGTACATTGTTTTCAGCTGTGTGGCATATACTCATTGACTTCTGTCATTTACACATATACTGCACATATCTCTAGAAACTGTGTTTTGAAACGTATATTGCTTTCTTAAGAGCATAAATATCTGACTCTGCTTTAGAACAAATTGTGCTATTTTCGTGTAGTTTTATAATATGCTCCCACCATGTCCTTCAAATATTCTGCATGAAAATAGCATTAAAGTATTTAAGAAATATTTCTGCCTCTGTCATATTCCAAGTAAGGATCTAAATTTTCTATTGTTAAATTTGAGAAGTCTTACAGAACTGCAGTTAAACTCTGCAACAACATGCAGTAGTTCTGTTGGATAATTATTTTGCTGAACTATGTTGCATTTCTGGTCTTATGATAATGTATTAAATGCAATTGAGAGCTTATATGTATAGGATAAAGGAAAGTTCTCTTAATGAAAAGACATTAACAAGTAACAAATAATTGTTGTCTAGTTGGATGGTTTAAAACTGCATCAGTAGAAGTGATTACAGAAGTAAAAAATTAAACTATATACCATTGAATATGATACTTGATTCATTTTTGTCCACCGTTAATGCTACGTCACAGTAGTGTTCCAACAAGTGGAACTGATTGTAAATTCTTTGACAATGTTTATGGCACTCTAATCTTTTATGCTAAGAGGAATCACATGTGTTAATTTAACAAAAATATTAAATGTATTTGTTTTATAAAGTTACATATTTTTTAGCCTCTAGATATATATTATTTAAACTAGATAAATTGCTAAAAAGATGTGTTCATAGGCATTTATTATTATTGAAATCACAGTAATCTCATTGAGCTAACATTTAGAAATATATTCAGTTGATTACATTTTCATGGGTGGTGGGATATGCATATTAAACCAGAATTTAACTAAATATACAATAATAATTAAAATGAAAAATAATTCTTAAGAAGAAGGCAACACAATATGTGCTTACTCATTGTCTAGGATACCAAGTATTGTACGACAGAACCCCTTCCCACCTTGTAAGATAAGTATCCCTCCTGGGAACCTGGACCATCATGTGAGCAACATATTGAGTTGCCTTTCGACATCTTATTGACATTTCATGAAAAGAAGTCAATTTTTAATGGCTCTTAGCAGTGTGTAAAGGCCTTCCTTGCTGGTTCAGTGGTAATGAATCCACCTGCCAATGCAGATTTTATTTCTGAGTCAGGAAGATCCCCAAAGAAAATGGCACCCCACTCCAGTATTCTTGCCTGGGAAATCCCATGGACAGGTGACCTTGGTGGGCTACAGTCCATGGGGTTGCAGAAGAGTTGAACATCACTTAGTAACTAAACAGCAGCAGCAGTATCTTAGAAAACAGAATACATCCCCTTATGTTTCTCAGAAATCACAGGTTCCTGCATGTTTATTAAGAATTTCATATACTCTCCCATTCCTATATTTTTTTGCATCAAATTTTACCAACTACGATTTCTGCCATTTTGTATTCTATTTTAAATCAAGTCAACTTTCTCTGGAACAAAGCTGACAGATCTAAAAGTATGTTAGTCACTCAGTCATGTCTAACTTTTTGTGACCCCATGGACTGTAGCCCACCAGGCTCCTCTGTCCATGGGATTCTCCAGGCGAGAATATTGGAGTGGGTTGCCATTTCCTTCTTCAAATTTTGTCACCAAAGAATATGATTACTTTACAAATTTTTAGTCATAAACAAAACATAGCAAAGTTATATTAGGTGCTGTCAGTTTTACTTTATGGTAGTTGCTTCTGCCACAGCAACCAATATAAATTAGGTAAAGAATGATAGTCTATGTGTACTTATTAGCATAAAACCAGAAAATATTAATAGGGCAAAGATATAGCATATTGATGTCATTACAGTAAAAGTAACAGTTTCAGGACAAAAGAGGTTAGAAGAGCTTGAGGATGTGGAAACTACACAGTTGCTCAAAATCTTAGTGAAGTAAAATCTTCTGTAAATCCAGTAATTCCCCTTTACCCCTCACTCAACACATACAGCTGCTTTGGTTGCAGCTATATGATGCATAAGGATGGGACTAGGTACCATTTAAAACAGAACTCAGTAATCTCTTGTGCTTGGGCAAATTTTGGAGAGAATGCAAACTAATTCAGTCCAGTTCAGTAAACATTTGTCAAGCACTGTGATTAACATCAGAGACACCAAGTACAGTAGAGCCCTTGCAATTAGGCATATCATGTTTTGGTAAGGAATATAGACAAGTAAAACATTACATGCTATGCAGCATTTGCATAGGATTATAGAAACGTGATGAACAGAAATAGTATAGAGTAATGCTTAATCCTGTCAGCAAAGTTCAGATAAAAACGTACAAAAGAGGTGAAGCTCAAAGAGTCTTTTGAACAATAAATTTGAATCAATCAATAACAAGTGGTCAGAAGGAGTAGTTTGCTTAAAGAGGAAGCATGACACAAGGATTGAACATGCAAAATCACATGTGTGAGGGAGGAATACCCAGGAAGTAGATAGAGATCTCATGAAGGACCCATGTGCCACGGTTGGACTTCATTTGTGGGTAACACTGAGGTTTCAGTGAAAGGGCTTTAAGTTGAGGAATGATGAATTTGTGAGTTATGGGATAAAATTTGTAAAGATTCATAGGCGACTTCTTCACTAAGGCAGCAGAGAGCAAAAGCCACTCAGTGTATTTTTTAACAGCTTTATTGAGGTGTATGTTACACAACATAAAATCTACCCATCAAAGTGCACAAGTTAATGATTTTGGGTAAATTTATATAGCTGTGTAATCATCACCACAATGCAGTTTGCAACATTTCTGTCACTTTCCAAAGTCCCATGTGGCATTCCCAGTCAAGCTCCTATCTGATCTGTTTTCACTCCAGCCCTATGGCAACCACCATTCTGTTTTCTGTCTGTATAAATTTGTCTTTTCTCAACATTCCATGTAAATGGAATCACACAATATATAATGTTTTGTGTCTGACTTCTTTCACTTGGCATCATGTTTTGAGGTTTCTGAAGATTGTTGTGAGACAAGCAGAACAGAGGTATTTCACTTCTCAAAAGGTTGTGACTATGGCAAAAACAAGACATATGAGAAGGGTGTTATGTGAACCTGTCCAAAGTGTGAGGGATACAAGGGGACCAAGAGTGTGAGACAGGATGGCATGGAGAGTTCATTCAGAGTAAAAGAGTCAGAAGTGTACAATAACAAAACTAGAAAAAAAAAAGTAAAGCTATATTAATTAAATGTATTGAAGACTAAATCTTGAACTGCTGTTTCCTCCCCTCTTTAAAGGTTTGTAATGGGCATTTGTAAATATGGTACTTCCTACCTGTGGTTACTACTCTAGAGATATCACAAACTTGTTGGCTTCTTGGATTAAAATCACTTCTCCAAAGAACACAATATCTTAGAAGAAAGTCAGTGCATTGGGACAGACTGACATCTGCTGTTAAGATGTAAAGGGAAAAGTGAATCTAAAACAAGCTGTATTTTCCTTGGAAAACCACTTGGGACATTGTGTTTGGTCACACTGGTACTGAAACTACAATTTTTTAAGTATGCAGGGTTGGTTTATGAATTTGTGTTCATTATAAAGCCACGCAAGTCATAAATAAAGTTCTTTCTTCAGGAAGAGAAGGCTACTGGCACATTCTCTGGATCTATTTTGAAGCTCCACCCTATTAGCTGATAAGGCCTACCCTGCTGGACTGCTAGTATTAGAAAAATAATAAGATTAATGGTGTAGCTGATGAAATAAAAAGACTTAAGTGCTCACCGAAATAGCCCACCACTTGGGTGTACCAGAAGGGCAAGCTCAGAAACAAAGACGTAACCAAGTAAGAGAGCCTGACAAAGATTTCCAGCTTTAATGTCTTGACTGACTCCAGTCCAAGAACCAGATGAATAAATATCAGAGCCTCAGAGCACAGCAACCAAGTTCTGGTTTCCCAAGGCCCTATCAAGAGAACTTCATCCACATAAACTCTGGCTCCACTGCCAGGGAGGCTAGACATGAATTTGCCGCAGCTCACCCACTAAAGGACCTTGTGGTATAGTGTGACCTAAGGAGGCCAAGAGAGACTTTTGCTCAGTCCTAGTTAGAGTCCTTCGGCAGTCATTTCAGGTAAGGACTAGAACTCAGTTCCAAAGCCACAGTCTTAGGGTCCCCTGATGTATCCCAGATTGGACAGGACAAATCCAGAACCTGAATCCAGAACCTGATAGAGGTTTTTGTATTTTTCCTCTCGCCTTACCCACTTAGTTTCTTCTCCTACATCTGTATACTGAGAGGAGAAAAGATAAACCACTGGAAGATTCTTTTAAAGAAAAGTTGTCAAAAGAGAAGAATTGTACTCTCATGTGGGCTTCATGTAGAAGCTGGTGGTGAAGGGACATGACACATCAGGAGTATACACTGTGAGACTTTTATCCAACACTGAGAAAGAGTATATATCCATATAGTCAAAGCTATGGTTTTTCCAGTAGTCATGTATGTATGTGAGAATTGGACTGTAAAGAAAGCTGAGCATTGAAGAATTGATGTTTTTGAACTGTGGTGTTGGAGAAGACTTTTGAGTGGAAGGAGAAGAATCCTTGGACTGCAAGGGGATCAAACCAGTCAATCCTAAAGGAAATCAGTCCTGAATATTCATTGGAAGGACTGATGCTGAAGCTGAAACTCCAATACTTTGGCCACCTGATGCAAAGAGCTGACTCATTGGAAAAGACCCTGATGCTGAGCAAGATTGAAAGCAGGAGGATAAGAGGACGACACAGAATGAGATGGTTGGATGGCATCACCAACTCGATGGACATGAGTTTGAGGAAGCTCCAGGAGTTGGTGATGGACAGGGAGGCCTGGTGTGCTGCAGTCCATGGAGTTGCAAAGAGTCAGACAGGACTGAAGAGACTGAACTGAACTGAGAAAGAGATGATCAAAGGTACAAAATGAGGTGAACATGATAACAGAAATAAGAGGAAGATTTACAAAGGATAAGAGAGTAAGCTTTTCTTAGGAGTTGGTGTCATGTAGGGTTAATAGGAAATACTATGAAACAAATTTGGGCTTCCCGGGTGGTTCAGTGGTAAAGTATCTGCCTGCCAATGCAAGAGACACAAGAGATGCAGGTTCGATCCATGGGTCGGGAAGATCCCCTGGAGGAGGAAATTTCAACCTACTCCAATATCGTTGCCTGGAAAATTCCATGGACAGAGGAGCATGACAGGCTACAGTCCATGGGGTCACAAAGGGTCAGGCACAACTGAGCACACACGCACACAAACACATGAAACAAGTTCACAGCATGATTCCCTTATCCTTCAAATAACTCAAGGAAAGAAGCTTCTATTTAGAAGCGGTGTTTCTTTAAACATCCTTTACAACACTATTATAAGAGTGAATACAGATAGCAGGGAGATCAGCTGCTATAATCTGGCAAAGAGAAGGTGAATGCAATGACAGTAGGGCCAAGAAAAGTAAGTAAAATTGAGAAGTATTTTTGGAAGTGAAATCCAAAGGCTTTCATCAGAGTGTTTGCTCTTGATGTATATAAGGAAAATAGGAAAAAGTTGACAAAATTAAACTGCTTTCAGTTTATTCCTTAAATCAGGGTTTCACTTTGTGGCTTTATGATTTGATTTGAAAAGGATTTTCCATACAACAGACATGCTGCTGCTAAGTCACTTCAGTCATGTCCGACTCTGTGCGACCCCATAGATGGCAGCCCACCAGGCTCCCCCATCCCTGGGATTCTCTAGGCAAGAATACTGGAGTGGGTTGCCATTTCCTTCTCCAATGCATGAAAGTGAAAAGTGAAAATGAAGTTGCTCAGTCGTGTCTGACTCTTAGCAACCCCATGTGCAGCCTACCAGGCTCCTCCATCCATAGGATTTTCCAGGCAAGAGTACTGGAGTGGGGTGCCATTGCATAGGCATGTTCAAATGCAACTAATAACAAATCTGTAAAGCCAAACATAAAACATTAACACTTTTTGATTGACTATAGCTCTTCTTCCATATAGTACTTGACTAAGGTCCAGTCCAAGTGTTGGTGCTGGTGATTTAGTTAAGCTGTGTCTGACTCTTGAGACCCCATGGACTGTTTGCCAGGCAATAATACTGGAGTGGGTTGCCAGTGCCTTCTCCAGGAGAATCTTCCTGATCCAGAGATTGAACCCGTGTCTCCTGCATTACTGGCAGATTCTTTACTGCTGAGCCACCAGGGAAGCCCCCAAATGTTAATGCCTCTGAGAAAATTATGGTTTCCCATCCTTAATAACTCTACCACAAATACATATAGTACTTTGAATACAATATTGTTAAAAAATTGTCATAATTAGTTGTTTGAAGGTCTGTTTCCTTGAGCTCTTTAAAGACAATACTACATCTTTATTTTCTTCACCATTACATCTCCAGTAGCTAGTACTTTGTCCAAAGTTAGATTTGTGGAATGAACAGAGAAGATATGGCAGTTGAAGGAATTATAATTTTCTGTTCAGTTCAGTTCAGTCACTCAGTCCTGTCCAACACTTTGCAACTCCATGGACTGCAGCATGCCAGGCTTCCCTGTCCATCACCAACTCCCAGAGCTTACTCAAACGCATGTCCATTGACTCAATGATGCCATCCAACCATCTTATCTATATAATTTTCTGCTTAGTGTTTAACTACTATTATGCAATAAAAACAACACAAATTTTAAAGGCAGTCTCTATCCAGAAATTGTGAAATTGTTGCAAGAACTATTCTAATCAGAACTTCCAGTGAAATCAACATATTTACATGCTCCTAGTCCAGTGGTCATGTATGGATGTGAGAGTTGGACTGTGAAGAAAGCTGAGTGCCAAAGAATTGATGCTTTTGAACTGTGGTGCTGGAGAAGACTCTTGACAGTCCCTTGGACTGCAAGGAGATCCAACCAGTCCATTCTAAAGGAGATTGTTCCTGAGTGTTCATTGGAAGGAATGATGCTAACGCTGAAACTCCAGTACTTTGGCCACCTCATGCAAAGAGTTGACTCATTGGAAAAGACTCTGATGCTGGGAGGGATTGTGGGCAGGAGAAGAAGGGGACGACAGAGGATGGGATGGCTTGATGACATCACCGACTCGATGGACATGAGTTTGAGTGAACTCTGGGAGTTGGTGATGGACAGGGAGGCCTGTTGTGCTGCAGTTCATGGAGTCGCAAAGAGTCAGACACGACTGAGTGACTAAACTGAACTGAACTGAGTCTCAGTTATTCAAGCTACTAGATTATTATTGAGTACTTATATAGATGTCACTGAGTGCTCACGGTGGCCAAGAGGGTAAAGCCTCTGCCTGCAATGAGGGAAACCCGGGTTCTATCCCTGGTTCAGAAAGATCCCCTGGAGAAGGAAATGGAAACCCACTTCGGTACTCTTGCCTGGAAAATCCGATGGATGGAGAAGCCTGGTAGGCTATAGCTCATGTGGTCACAAAGAGTCGGACATGACTAAGCTACTTCACTTTCACTTTCATATAGATGTCACTTCCATTTGAATTACTAAAGTATAATTTTAGACCATCATTCTAAAATTTAGCAAATATCTTTTAAATGAAGCAATGATTCTGACCTTTCTCATCTAGCTTCACCTACTTGATTGATTTCTTACTATCCATCCTTTAATTTACCAGTGTATCAGGCCTACATGTCTATCTCTCTGTCTTATTTATTAATGTACTTCTTGTATTTTTCTAAATTGTAGGTTTCCTGAAGATGTGTATGTTGTTTATTCACTCTCCAGAGTAGCTAAAATAGTGGCTTGAAATTGGTATGCAGCTAATGAAAAAGAAAAAAAAAAAACTAATTCCCCCCCATACTTAGAGAAAATAAGATACTTCCAGTTGGGAGGTAAGGAGAACATACTTGAGAACATTTGACCTAGGGTTTAAAGAGGAAATTATATTTCAACTACTGGGAAGAAAGCAGTGGTATATTTGCAGAGGAAATGAAGGCTGTCAGAAAGTACAAAGCATAGTCATGGAATGTCCTAATTTTGCTGACAGTTGGATAAGTTAAGATGAGTAGTGGAAGTAAAAGTAGAAAGGTGGATTGAGGTGGACCTGACTAACTAATGGCTACTAAAATTTTTTGATTATGTGAGTAACAAGGAAGAGCTGGTATTTAAGACAGGAGTTAAAAAGTTAAATAAGAAAATAAATGTTAGAGCAATATTCAGTGAATAAAGCATATGATGTATTTCAGCACAGTGTTATGCACGTTTTAAAGTCTCTTCTGAGAGGCTGGCACTATGATAGGCCTGAAGATAGATGAAGTCATATGCTTAACAACTTAGTCTTTGTCTGTCTTTCCCTCCAATAAAACAATAATCTAGACAAAATTGATTTAAACTGTAGGTGATCTTGTATTCATTGACAGTGAAAGGGAATTAATATTTATTTAGTGCATACACCAGGCTCTTTATCCACAAACATTATTTCATTAAACCTTTTAACAGTGTAAGGTATGTGTTGTCACTTTTCTTAACCAACTGGGAAACTGCGTCTCAGAAATTGAGCAAAAAGTGGCAGAACTTGAATTCAAACCCATTTCTTTTTCTAGTATTCCATAATGTACTAACTTCACTATTTTGCCTACAGATTATAGCTCTGCTTAAATTATACTTTTAGCAACTTCAAATTATTTATGCTGATGTTGTTCTTAACTGAATTATCTTCAAGGCACTTGATTAAATATCATACCCTATTAATGCCTCTTCTGTATTATAGATATGAATCACATATGACAAGAATTGCTATTATTTAGAGGTGTTTTTCATTTAAAAAAATACATCAGGATACATTTTGGGTTCTGATGTAACAGATTAACCATTCAGTCCCCATAACGATAAATTAAGCAGATGATCAATGAATTTCAAAGACTGTAAGAGTATCAGTGTATTTGTAATTATATAAGGTTTTGTTCCTCCTTTAAATTTATGGTTCGGTGTCTTTATCAGTTTTACCTTTCCAACCTGTTAAAACCAAGCTGATTTCTTCTTTAGCATTTCCTAACATAAGAGACTGTAAAGGTACCAATACCTCACACAGTCAACATACATTACATTTTTCAAAACTTTAAATTGTAATTTTTTGATCTGCACATTAACTGGTAAGGAAAACATCAAAGATATTTTTCATTCAGGTAATAAGAATTTTAATGTTATTTGTTACCATATAAATAATATTCTTTGTACCACAGGTAATGAACTGGTTTTTGTGTCAATTTTATGATGTTTATTAGGGCTTCCCTCATAGCTCAGTCTGTAAGGAGTCTTCCTGCTATGTAAGAGACCCATTCCTGAATGGGGAAGATCCCCTGGAGAAGCAAATGGCAACCCACTCCAGTATTCTTGCCTGGAGAATCCCATGGACAGAGGAGCCTGGCAGGCTATGGTCTATGGGGTCACAAAAGTTGGACATGACTGAGCAACTAATCACATAGCACACAATATACATCAATTCTATATTATATTTCTTCTTGAGGAAAAGTGTTTAGAATTGTAATTTTCATTATAAGTTGATGCTTTGCAGAAGGATTTTGGAAAATTGGTGACACTTTGAAATAGAAATTTTTTCTGCAGTAATTACTGTGAAACACAGTCAAGTAAGTAGTTCAAGATGTTTCTATAGTAATTACTGAACAATGTGCTTTCAGTATTCCTTGATGTAAGTAAATATAGAAACTTCAACTTTTAATATTAAAGCATTTGTTACTTTAGGATATTTCTAAATTTACTTTTTAATGTAATATTTATCATGCTTGAAATCAAACTTATTTCTGTGATACATAATTGATATACAATTTACTCTTTAGGAAAACAAATAGAAACTGAAAATTTTTTAGGAAAAGCAAAATAATGTAATTCTCATCAGTCTTCTCTAGATCAATAGGTTTGCACATCTATAATTGTTTAAAAAAAGAAAAGACTTGGAAATAAGGAGGATTAAAAAGCAGCAATAAATGTGGATACATTGAGATGACAATCTATAAACTATCATCCTAATTTTGTCCTTTAGTAATGCTAACAGAAGAGCAAAAGGGTATATTCCATTAATACCAAGCTTAAGGAACAAGAAGTAAATGTATTTAACACTAGTGACAGAAAACTCAGTAAGAGAATGAAAATTAGAATCAAGGAAAACTTGTCCAGCATAATGTATTGAGTACTGTACTATGTGTTGAGAATTTCAAAGATATATTGATTCCTTTTATTGAGATTTTGGTTCTGTAGAAAAGGTATTCTAGCCAAGGAAACTCATGTGCTAAAGTTGAGAAAATGGATAAATTATGCAAAATACTGGGAGATTCATTTGTGTTGGATGTATTGAATTGTACATAGCAAAACAGAGGGTTTGAAAAGTAGAGTAGAGCCTATCCAAATTTTGTGTGCTAGTATAGAAAGTGATATGGAACAACAGACTGGTTCCAAATAGGAAAAGGAGTACATCAAGGCTGTATATTGTCACCCTGCTTATTTAACCTATATACAGAGTACATCATGAGAAATGCTGGGCTGGAAGAAGCACAAGCTGGAATCAAGACTGCCGGGAGAAATATCAATAACCTCAGACATGTAGATGACACCACCCTTATGGCAGAAAGTGAAGAGGAACTAAAAAGCCTCTTGATGAAAGTGAAAGTGGAGAGTGAAAAAGTTGGCTCAAAGCTCAACATTCAGAAACCGGAGATTATGGCATCTGGTCCCATCACTTCATGGCAAATACATGGGGAAACAGTGTCAGACTTTATTTTTTTGGTGACTGCAGCCATGAAATTAAAAGACGCTTACTCCTTGGAAGAAAAGTTATGACCAACCTAGATAGCATATTGAAAAACAGAGACATTACTTTATCCATCAAGTCAAGGCTATGGTTTTTCCACTGGTCATGTATGGATGTGAGAGTTGGACTGTGAAGAAGGCTGAGCACTGAAGAATTGATGCTTTTGAACTGTGGTGTTGGAGAAGACTCTGGAGAGTCCCTTGGACTGCAAGGAGATCCAACCAGTCCATTCTGAAGGAGATCAGCCCTGGGATTTCTTTGGAAGGAATGCTTTGGAAGGATGCTAAAGCTGAAACTCCAGTACTTTGGCCACCTCATGTGAAGAGTTGACTCATTGGAAAAGACTCTGATGCTGGGAGATATTGGGGCAGGAGGAGAAGGGGATGACAGAGGGTGAGATGGCTGGATGGCATCACTGACTCGATGGATGTGAGTCTGAGTGAACTCCGGGAGTTGGTGATGGATAGGGAGGCCTGGTGTGCTGTGATTCATGGCGTTGCACAGTCGGAAACAACTGAGCAACTGAACTGAACTGAACTGATAGAAGGTGGAAGTGAAGTCACTCAGTCGTGTCCAACTCTTTGCAACCCCATGGACTATAGTCGACCAGGCTCCTCCATCCATGGGATCCTCCAGGCAGGAATACTGGAGTGGGTTGCCATTTCCTTCTCCAGGGAATCTTCCAGACCCAGGGATAGAACCCAGGTCTCCCACATTGCAGGCGGACGCTTTAACCTCTGAGCCACCAGGAAAGCAAAATACATTTAATTCAGTCAATTTTTCAAGGAATACTGGACATTTAATTTTACCTAATATAGGCACAAGAATTTAACTCATAAGTAGTATAATTGCTAATATTTATTGAGTTCACCTATATTAACTCATACAACCTTCATATTAATTCTCTGAAGTATTAATACTATCCTTGTTTTATAACTATATAAAATTTATAAGTATAAAAATTTTATAATTGCTTACATTTATTGAGTTCACCTATATTAACTTATACCATCTTCATATTACTTCTCTGAAGTAAATATTAGTACTATCCTTATTTTTTTTCTTTCTTTCTTTATTTTTTAAATATAAATTTATTTATTTCAATTGGAGGTTAATTACTTTACAATATTGTATTGGTTTTGCCATACATCAACATGAATCTGCCACAGGTATACACATGTTCCCCATCCTGAACCCCCCTTCTCACTTCCCTCCCCGTACCATCCCTCTGGGTCATCTCAGTGCACCAGCCCAAAGCATCCTTATTTTATAAGTAAGGGCACATAAAGAAATCACTTACCCAATGTCACAAAGCTGGTAAGGTGAGATGGAAGGATTCTAACCCTTGCAGCCTGACTCAGAAGCCTTGTTCTTAATTACCATGGCTCAGCAAGGTAGAATCCATTCAAACTGGATTGAAGTTCTGAGGATATCTGATGATATTTTTGTAGGTTTAAATACATACTGAGTTCAGGAAAGCTTTACATTTGTTAGCAAAGTACCCAAATCTTAAAAAATAAATAAAAACAGCTTTATTTAAGTATTTACGTGTATGTGCGTATGGTATGTATGCTTAGTCGCATCCAACTCTGTAACCTCATGGACTGTAGCCTGCCAGGCTCCTCTGTCCATGGAATTCTCCAGGCAAGAACACTGGGGTGGGTTGCCATTTCCTACTCCAAGGGATCTTCCCAACGAAGGGAATCAAAACTGCATCTTATACTTCCTGCATTGGCAGGCAGATTTTTTTTTTTTATCACTGCACCTGGGAGCACCTGGGAAGCTCTTATTTAAGTATAATTGATATCTAATTGCACATATTGAAAGTAACATTTAAGTATAATTGATATCTAATTGCACATATTGAAAGTAACAATTCGATAAATTTTGAGACATATATACACCAACAAAATCATCACTACAGTCAAGATAATGATCATGTCCATCATCAAAAAAAATTTTCCTCATGACACTGCTTACCCACTCTCACCCAGGCAAATACTCTTCTGCTTTATATCACTACAGATTTATTTGAATTTTCCAGAATTTTATGAAAATGTGATTTCAGAATATATTATATTTTTGGTCTGACTTCTTGAATCATTGATCATTACTGGTTTATTTGTCTACATTTTAATGGTTATCAAATTTTGTTGTTGAAAGTATACATTGTATAAATATAGCACAATTTCTTTATCTTCACCTCTTAGTGGATATTTGAGTTGAAAGTTTTCTCCCAGTTTTTTGCTCTAAGCAGGCTGCTTTTGTTACAAGTAGGTTGCTATGAATAGTCAGGTACAAGTCTGTATGAATGTTAAATAAAAGAAGTCAGGCACAAGAAATATCTTTGTTTTAATTTATGTAGGGTACAACATGAGGCAAACTAGTCTTGTCTCAGGATTTATCAGAAATTATAATAGTGGTTATCTGTAAAGGGTACATGAAAGAGACTGCTGCTTTTGGACTCTGAAAGCATTTTATTTCTTCGTCTTGATATTGATTATGTGAGAGTCAGTTCAGTATATACTTCATTATACTTCTGTACTCTTTTATAGGTATGTTACACTGTGATTAGTAGTTAAAACAAAAGTGAAAAGTGAAAGTGAAGTCGCTCAGCCGTGTCCGACTCTTTGCGACCCCATGGGCTGTAGCCTACCAGGCTCCTCTGTCCATAGGATTTTCCAGGCAATAGTCCTGGAGTGGATTGCCATTTCCTTCTCCAGGGGATCTTCCCAACCCAGGGGTCGAACCCGGGTCTCCCGCATTGTAGACTGGCGCTTTACTGTCTAGGCCACCAGGGAAGTCCAGGGGCAATGAAATGGTTTGGTTCCATCTAGATGATTTTCTATATGTTATCAGGCATGCATACTTTTTATTGCACTATTCTGGTTATATATTCCTGTAGTACCCTCTCTGGATGTCCTATACCATTACACTTATACCTTTTACTGTGATTACTCTATTTTACTGTATGTCTTCTTGTTATACTATAAAATTTCTATAAAAGAAGAGATAATGTCTAACTTTCTTACCTCCATGTCCATTATCTGGCATGGTGCTTGAAATGTAGTAAGTATTTGATGAATACTTGGATGAATGATATGCAATTTTTCTTTGTGGTTTCCTATGCGTCTGCTCACCTTATTTGGTTCCTACTGAAGATTTGGCTTCCCCTATTAGTTTATGTCTATAAATATGGATTAAATTATGTCTATAAATTATGGATTGTATTGTGTGATATTTTTTCTTCCTAACCTGCATACATTTTTCAAAACAATAGTAACTTCTGCCATTGAGTGTTTACCATGTGCTTTCAGCACTTTACATCTCTCAACTTATTTAAGAGGTGCAACCCAATAATATAGATACTTATATAGTTCCCATTTTATGGGAAAACTGAGGCACAGGGATACTAAATATCTTGCCCTAAGTTATAAGTCTTATAAGCGACAGAGCTCAAATTTGATCCTGGACAGTCTTAACCACAGAAATCATGATTTATACAGTATGGCATTCTGTGTTTATATATCTACCACATTTTGTCACTGCATTTCTTTATGTCTTTCAGAATTTTGATAAAATTTTAGCTTTACACAGTGGCCTTCTCTGACTCTTTTATATGAAATAGCAGCTCTCCAAATACTCTCAATCATTCTCACACTGCTTTACTTTCTTCATAACACTCTCAACACATAGTATGTTGTATGCTTGTGTGCTAAGTCCCTTCAGTCATGTCGCCTCTGTCCATGGGGATTCTCAGGCAAGAATACTGAAGTGGGTTGCCCTGCCATACTCCAAGGGATTTTCCCGACCCAGGGATCAAACCCATGTCTCTTGGGTCTCCTGCATTGTCAGGCAGATTCTTTACCACTAGTACCACCTGGGATGCCAGCTGTATTGTATCCTTATGTTTATTTCCTTCTCATACATCTCTCCCACTAAAATGGTAGCTCCATATGGCAGAGACTTTATCTGTTTTACTTTTATCTACATTCTTATATTGTAGAATAAGTCCTAACCCATAGTAGATGCTTAATAAAGATTAAATGAACAAATAAATGCTTCTTAGGATCAATTTATACTGTGATGCTTTGGTGCTTACAGGGTTTGCAAAGGTTTCTAAAAACTTCTTTGGAAGAATCACTTTCTGTTTAGAATAGAGACTGAAAAGAGTCACTATTAGACATCATTACACATTCCATGAAGCACAATTGAAGATATCCTGGAAATAGTAACTCAAGAGCATTTGAATCACGTGAATTTTTATTCTGGAAGCAACTTTGTTCTGGCAAGGGGAGCCAAAAGAAAAGTTTTATTTGACATCATTATAATTTTTGCATTTTTAAGAGCTATCTGCAGCTTCTAAGTGGAGAGTGTTATAGAGGATACAATAACCAGTTGACAATGCCAGGGAAGTAATTCACGGGACAAACAATGATTTGAACTAGAGCTATGATGGTGAATATAGACATGAGAAGAAACAGGTTTCAGAGAGAGTAGAATCCATAGGACTTGTAACTAATTAGTTATGGGTTTTTGATTTACGTAGTATCAACTCATACTCAGGAAATAGAGGAGGTCTGGGAAGATGACTAACTTTGTTTTCAACCTGATAAACTGGAAGTGCAAATGATGTAACCAAAGTGTTCAGCAAAAAATAAAAAAATTTAGACCTGGAACTTAAGAGCATCTGTGATTACATAGTTATATTTCAATCATCAAATGTTTGAGTTTGCATAGGGGGATACTATGTAGAATATTGTTCCAGTATCAACAGATTCTTAACCAAATTTGTATGATTTTAAAATTTTATTTATTTATTTTTGGCTGTGCTGGGTCTTTGTTATCATGCAGGTCTTTTTCTCTAGTTTCTGCTAGCAGAGGCTACTCTCTAGCTACAGTGTGTAGGCTTCTCATTGCAATAGCTTCTCTTGTTGCAAAGCATGAGCTTCAGTAGTTGTGTCCCCCAGTCTATAGAGCACAGGCTCACTAGCTGTGGCACACGGGCTTAGTTTGCTCCATGGAATATGAGATCTTTCCCAACCAGGAATCAAACCTATGTTTCCTGGATTGGCAGGCGGATTCTTTACTGCAAGCCATCATGGAAGCCCACTCTGTGTGATTTAAGCTGAAAAGACTTTAATGATAGGACACTGGATAAATGAAAGAACAGACTATATAACAAGTAAAACTTAGAAAAAAAGGCAAAAGCAATTTTAAAAAGAACAGTGTAGTGTAATACCATTATTGCGACCACTGAATGCTGAATGCCACTGTTTGTACCGGCACCCTGCCAGCACTGCGTTCTGACCACCAATAATGAACCATCACCCTGCAGTGTTACTTTTGCCGCTGTTGCTGCTTAAGCCATAAAGAATTCTCCACAGTTAGCTTCTGTGGCAAGAAGGAAGCACGTGTCTGATGTAAAGCCCCTGCACTCAATTCACTGATGCCAGCCAGAGAAACTTGAAAACAAGATACCTGGCTTCTAAAAGGGATGTTGATCCCCAACAGCCAAAAGCCACCATGTACACTTACTCATCAACATTAGGTTTGTTCATTGCTGCAGCATGCGAAGCTGCATACCGTGGAGAACCATGGGGTAGCTCAGTAAGGGGGAGTTAGGACAGACTTCCAGGCGATTTTGGAGAAGGTTTGAGTACATGTTTGTCTTTTCTGGATCAGGTGTTCTCTGAAAGTGGGACATTCGGTTATTGGAGATTTGGGCATTTTTTAACCCATGAGACCAGGAGAATGGAAAGGAATCGGAGTTGTCATGGGAGAGGTAGTAACACCTCATAGTAATAGAAGCACGAGGTCGGCTTTGGTCTCTATTCAGGTCTGATTTTGTAGTCGACTTATTTCTGTTTTATTGTATCATTGTCTGAAGAGTCTTCAACTGATAATTTTGTGAAATTGCTTATGATCAGCAGGGAAATCTCATGATTTGGTGGTAGGAGCCAGGCTAGCTACCAGCTGTCAGCTGTCAGGCCTGCTGTTCCTTTCTCAATAGGTAAGCTTTGCCTCCTACCAAGATTCCTAAAGTGGAAATTACCAAAATGCCAGATGTTGGGCATCCAATTTAAGAAATTACCAAGCCTGTAATTTCCAAATATTATTAGTCAGCTCAGGTTGCTGTGACTGAATGATTTGAGCAACAGGAATTTATTTCTCATAGTTATAAAAGTTGGAGGACCAAGACCAAGGTACTGGTCAATTCTGTTCCACAAGAGGACCCTCATAGGATAGGTCCTATGGAAAAGGTATACCTTTTCCAGTAATCAGGTATGGGTGTGAGTATTGGACCATAAGGAAGGCTGAGCACCGAACCATTAATGCTTTTGAATAGTGTCGCTGGAGGAGACTCTTGATAGTCCCTTGGACAGCAAGGAGATCAAACCAGTCAATCCTAAAGGAAGTCAACCCTGAATATTCGTTGCAAGGACTGATGCTGAAGCTGAAGCTCCAATACTTTGGCCATCTGACGTAAAGAGCTGACATATTGGAAAAAAGACCCTGATGCTGGGAAAGATTGAGGGCATGAAAAACAACATATATATTTATACAACATATATACATTTGTGTGTATATACTGAAATTATTTTTCCAGTAAGTTTAGTTAGCATCTACCATCTCATTTAGAGGCATAAAAATAAAAAGTAAAAAAAGAAGGAATTTGTTTCCTTATGACAAGAACTCAGGATTTCCTCTCAACTACTTTCGTATATATCATACAGCAGTGTTCCCTATAGTCATCATGTTATATATCACATCTCTTACATAGATTTTAAAATATTATTTTCTATTGCTCAGCTTCTCATGAGAGACTTCATATTGGTTGCATACAAACCAAAATGGTTTGGTGGGGTTTTTTTTTCTGATCTACAAAAATTATGACAGTTTTTCTTATAATAGTCTTCTGATAGCATAATACTTTTCAAGAGGCAAAACCGCAACGATTTTTTCACTAATAATTTCCTTTCATAAAAATGCAGTTCTTCTCAATTGTATTTTTTAATCTGCAGAGTCTTCTGAGACATATCTAAAGGGGCACAATTTAGTCTCATGGCCTCCCAGGCTAAATCTACCAGAGAATGGCTCCCATTAGAAAATATAGCTAATTTAGGAAACTATAAATGGCTGTAGACAATAATATCTATAAGGGGATTACAGGTAGTAAAACCAGAAAGGTAGACTGGTATCAAATTATAATTTCCTTGAATATAGTGTTGAGGAATTTGGACCTTTCCCTGAAATAATTTGATTTCTGTGCCCAGAAACGACATGAATTGAGAGATTACTCTTTGACAGTGATAAATATGAATTAGCTGAAGCTGAAAGCTGAAGGTGGGCAACTAGCAAAGAGGCTGTTACAAAGTCCTGAGTCACCATAGCCCATGAAGTAAGAGGGGCTAAACCAATAAGTAAGTAAACTAACAAGTGAAAGCAGCTAAGGGATTCTTCATCTTTTAAACCCTAATTCTAATATCATCTGATGTTGTTGTTGTTCGGCCGCTAAGTCATGTCCAATTCTTTGTGACCCCATGGACTGCAGTACGCCAAGCTCCTCTGTCCTCCACTATCTCCCGGAGTTTGTTCAAATTCATGTCCATTGGGTCGGTGATGCTACCTAACCATCTCATCCTCTGCCACCCCCTTCTCCTTTTGCCTTCAGTCTTTCCCAGCATCAGGGTCTTGCCCAATGAATCAGCTCTTCACGTCAGGTGGTAGAAGTATTGAAGCTTCAAATTCAGCATCAGTCCTTCCAATGAATATTCAGGGTTGATTTCCTTCAGAATTGACTGCTTTAATCTCCTTTACTCTCCAGTCCAAAGGACTCTGGAAGAGTCTTCTCCAGCACCACAATTCAAAAGAATCAATTCTTTAGCACTCAGCCTTCCTTACGGTCCATTTCTCACATCTGTACATGAATACTGGGAAAAAACATAGCTTTGATTGAACAGACTTTTCGTCAGAATGTTATCTGATATGAAGCCTTTTCTGGGTCAGGCAGAGAGGATGAAAAGAGAATATATATTCAAGACATATAACAGAGGAAGAATAAATAGATGCTTGAAATTCACTGATTTGGAGGGTGATAGAGGAAGAATAGTTAGGAATAGCTTCCAGGTTTCTATTTTAGACTACAAGGAAGGTAGTGATAGCATTTATCAAAATAGGAGATAGAGACGTTAGAGGCAAGTTCTTCCTAGCAGCTTTACTGGGACAATCAATCCTTCCTTTTTTTAAAGTGCGGTGGGCTCCATATTATTTTGGCACTGATGGTTCTCCATCCCCAAGACCTGTGAGCTCTACTCACAGTGTGAAGGCCCAGTTTGACTCTGGGAACATGACCCACTGTGGCCTCACAGGGGAGTTATTTTCTGAACCAGTCTTCCCCATGAGTGAACTGCTTTGAGAGAGAACTTTCTGTGTCTTCCTCAGGCTTTAACGTTAAGGAAACAAAGAACTCCTTGGAGTCCCTTCTTGTTGCCAAGAGTTTTATTGAGAAAACATTTCTCTATTTCCCAAACATGTCAAATACTTCAATACCTTGGAGAATGCTGATGCTTGCGTCCTTTCTTTGCTTGAAATTTCCTTTTTGCCTGCTCTGTCCACTGAACTCTTCATCTCATTAGCCCTAATTCCAATATTATCTGATATGAAGCCAACTCTGGGTCATTTCCTGAATCACAAGTTCTCACAACACTGACATTTTCTGGGCAACATGAGTCCCAGGCATAATAAATTAGCACATTAATTTCTAAATCATTGAACTTCTGAATTTTCTGTTAGAATATAAACTCCATCAGAGCAGGGACTATGTTTGTTGTATAAATCCTTGAATTACTGTTTAACACATAAGAAAAACCTCCGATTATCCATTATTATTGTTAATTTTAAGTCTTTATGTCCAGTTGTGAGGTACCTAAAGGCAGTGGGGACATGTTAGTCTTAGCCCTTAGCCTAGTGTGCTTAATAGATGTTTGTTACATTAATGAAATAATTGTTTGTTTAATAAATTTAAAAGGCTTAATTTACAAGGAATTTGTGAAGTGAAGTTTCAGGGTAATACAAAAGAGAGATAGTCAATTTGTCACTTTGTCTACAGTGACAATGATGATATGAAGATCAGACCTTTCTTTCTCTTTGGGCACTTAGCTAAGTGTTTTGTAACATTGACAAAAAGTGAATCTTTCCTCAATAAAATTCAGGTTCAAAAACGTAATTTTTGACAGTACATTGAGAAACACTGTTTAAACTTATGACTTTTTAAAAGCAAGACTGATTTTATATAATTACCCATAAGAAATAGCGATATTAGAATTTGGTGTCTTTAACAGTTCTTTGATTGAAATGAGTCTTCATTATGAGGTGCATTTCACAATGGTCTCACCTGGAGTTTATTTGTTACCCATTGTTCTATTTGGTGTCTCTTATACAGTCTATTATTTCTGGTAGCTATTGCATTATATTTTATTTCACAACTTCTGACCACAGATTGTTACGTTTTAGCATGATAGACTATATCCATGGGGGGAAAATTAGTCCTGTTTCAGTTCAGTTCAGTTCAGTTCAGTCGCTCAGTCGGGTCCGATTCTTTGGGACCCCATGAACTGTAGCATGCCAGGCTTCCCTGTCCATCACCAACTCCCAGAGTCCACCCAAATCCATGTCCATCGAGTCAGTGATGCCATCCAACCATCTCATCCTCTGTCGTGTCCTGTTTAAGGCCGATCAAAAAGTTATCTTAAGTGAATTTGTTCTATATGTACTGATAAACACCATAAAAAAAAATACCAGTAATGGAGGTTTTAGCATTGAAATATTAAGGGGAAAATCTCTCATAGTAAATACATAGAAGAAAAAAATCTAGTTGAGTCTGAAGCAAATATTTTAAGAAGAAGCTGAATTTAGAAAAAAAATTGTGAATATATACCAAATATAAAAGTGAAGAGGTATACAGATTTGAACAATATTATCTTTACCTTATTTCTGAAAATATAAAGTAATAAACAGTAAAGAAAACAGAACATATATAGACCTACAGTCATTGTTTCTGAAAAGTTGAAATTGTAAACATCAGAAATCATACCAAAATCCACAGAATAATTGATGAAAATGAAATTGTCAAAATGAAAAACTAGAATTTTGATGTCAAATTCAGGAAGGAAAAAGCATAAACTACTTATAACATTGTTGAACCTAGAAGGTATTATGTTATTAATCAATGAAATAAGTCAGACAGAGAAAGATACATACTATAGGATTTCACTTATACATGGAATCTGAAAACCAAAACACAGGATCAAACGAACAAACAAAAAACCGAAACAGTCACAGACACAGAGAACAGATGGTTGCCAGAAGGGAAAGGCATCAACGGGATGAGTGAAATGGGTGAAGGAAGTTAGTACAAATTTCTAGTTATAAAGTAAATAACAGGGATGAAATGTACAGTGTGAGGGATATAGTTAATAATTATGTTATATCTTTATGTGGTGACAGATGGTAAGTACTTATCACTGTGATCAATTTGTAATGTATAGAAATATCGAATCATTATGCTGTGCACCAAGAACTAACATAGTGTTGTAGGTCAATTATACTTCAAAAACAAGCAAACAAGCTCATAGAAGAGAGATCAGATCTGTGGTTACCAGAGGGGAAAAAGCAAGGAGATGGTTGAAGATACAAATTTTCCAATTTTAAGGTAAATAAGTACTGCTGCTGCTGCTGCTAAGTTGCTTCAGTCGTGTCCGACTCTGTGTGACCCCATAGACGGCAGCCCACCAGGCTCCTCCGCCCCTGGGATTCTCCAGGCAAGAATACTGGAGTGGGTTGCCATTTCCTTCTCCAATGCATGAAAGTGAAAAGTGAAAGGGAAGTCGCTCAGTCGTGCCCGACTCTAGCGACCTCATGGACTGCAGCCTACCAGGCTCCTCCGTCCATGGGATTTTCCAGGCAATAGTACTGGAGTGGGTTGCCATTGCCTTCTCCGAAATAAGTACTAGGAGTGTGATACATGACATAAACAATGTAACTAACATTCCTGTATATTCTATATGAAAGTCACTAAGAGAGTAAATACTAAGAGCTCTCATCACAGGAAATATTTTTTTCTTTTCTTTTGTTATCTATATGAAATTATGGATGTTCACTAAACCTATTGTGGTAATCATTTCATGATATAAGTCAAATCATCTTGCTGTACATCTTTAAACTTATACAGTGCTGTATTTCAATTATAGCTCAATAAAAGTGGAACAAAAAATCAACTAAAGCTGCAAAAGCTATGCAAATAATTTTATACATATTTTCTATTTCTTTTTAAATTATTTAAAATGCATATTATCTCTAAAAGTCCCAAAAGTGCCTTTGTACTTAATTTAGATAGTAAAATATTCATTTCTGCACTAGCTTAGTATTGTCAAAAAATGTCTTTTCTAATCAAGAACAAAAGTACTAAGACTATTTCTTTTATTTCTTTTATACTTTTGCCTAAAACTCAAATTAACAAATCAGGATTTTTTTAGGATTTTTTTTTTAAATGAGTTATAAGACACTTCTGGGATTTAAAAGATTTCTATTTTTACTTTAGATCTGCCACCAACAAGCCATGTGACACTCTTAGAGGTACTTAATAGCTTGGTAGAAGGAGTGTATTTAGAAATATGCTTTTGGCAGTAAGAAACAGAATTCTGAGTAAAAGTGGCTTTTTAATTAATAAGTACCTTGTTGTCCATAACAAAGCCTTGAGATAAGCAGTTCCGGTTTCCGTGGCTTAACAACTTTACCAAAAGCTTTTTTGATTTTTCTACATGCTATTCCCAGCATATTGGTTGTCATCCTTGGGTTTGTTGCCTCATGGTTTCATAGTGTCTGCCACAACTCCAGACCTCACATTTTCATTCCTACATGAGAAAAAGAGGAGAAAGAGGGACAGGGGGAGAGTTCTCATGCCTCTCTCCCTCTTTTTAAATCAAGGGGAAATTTTTTTCTTAGGATCTCCCTGAGAATCTCTTTTCCTCCTCTTTCTGTTCTAGTAACCAGAACTGAGTCATATGCTTATGTCCTAGCTGCAGAGGAGGTTTGCCTAGTAGCTCTTTGGCATTTCCAGTTTCTGATGCAGGCTGATACCGCTGGCAAGGAAGAAAGAGAAAGGAAATGACAGTTGCCTGGGAAACCAGCCATGGCTACCTTGGCAGATTATTTTCAAATGTCTTTATCTGCTAAAGTTCAAATTCTATGACATCTTAGGCACAGGGTTGTTTCTGTATTATACATCAGTCAGTGTATCAACACTCTAAGGCCAGATCTATCTAAAAGTACATGAATATATAGAAAGCCCAATGTGGCAAATTATAATTTTTTCATCAAATAATAGGAAGAAATAATAAGCCTGAAACAATGAGCCTGTGTGTGTGTGTGTGCATGTGTGTGTGTGTATGTGAAAAGGGTCTTATAAAACACACAGGGTCCCTGCTCAGTTTAAAACTATAGGAGTTTTAAAATAGCTTTGCCTGAGTGCTTTCTCAGTAGCATTTGAAACCTATTCATGAGCAGACAGTGTAGCTTGCAGCATATTCTAATGCAGACGAACATCTTCATAGTTGACTATGTTTCCCATAACCTCTTGATTGGACAGCCTCAGTGCAAGTTAGGAGCTTCAGTTCCTCCAGCGTGGTCATCCACAGAGATAATTGTTGTAGTTGCTGCTCATATGTCACCATCCCTCCAGAAAGAGTTCAAAAAGTCTTGTACGATTGCTTCTTTGTTGCATTGTCATGAGTTAGGAATGCACAAAAATGTTTGGTCAGTGGGAAAATTCATGCTCAGAGTGAATGAATGATTGGTTCTGGTTATAAACCCAAGAGGACTAGAGAGTAATGAAATCCAGCCTTCTCCTCAATCTAATTAGAGCAGTGCAGAAATTGTCTTATATCTGGTTGCTGTTTCAGTTCGGTTCAGTCACTCAGTCTTGTCTGTTTACAAGGTACTATTTTACACTTCATTGGAAAAGTTTATCTTACCATATGAACTAGAGGTCATCTTCAGAAGTTACCTGTGAGTTTATTTCTTCATACAGAATATTTTTTCATGTTATGCATTAAATTAGAGACATTTAGTTATAAGAAAGAAAATTTTTTCAATATGACATCAAAAAATCAGCTTAAACTTTTAAATGTTGACTATTTACATGGAAAAATATTTCCCACAGACACACTGAAAATATGTGACAGTTTGATATAAATTATACATTTAAATATTTTTCTAATAATTTAAATACTATAAGGAGAAATATCTTAATTAGAAGCATTTGCAAATTGCTTAATTAGAATTAAAAATAAAGTCTTCTCAATATTCTTCAATAAAATAATAGATGTTTTATGTGGTTACATGTCCTTCTGGGACATCCAAGGAGTCAGTTTAGCTTTTTGTTGTTCTTCTTAGGAGGAAATTGAATGGATATGATGGAGAGTATATAAGTATTGTAACTGTAACTTTGCCTTAACATTCAACAATAATCAAGGAAGAATTCTTTAAATTTTTATTGGAATATAGTTGATTTACAATGTTGTACATTATCAGGTATACAGCATAGTGAATCAGTTATGCCTAAGCATACATCCATTCTTTTTTTAAGATTCTATTCCTGTATAGGCCATTAAGGGAGAATTTTTATAGAAAATATTTTATCATAGAAATTATGTTATTGGGTACTAGATTTTACATTTTTTCTTGTGTGTAAAAATAATGAATGTACATTTCTTCAAAATAAATGAGGTATGCCAGTGTTGCATTTTTAAAGGATATAAATTCCTGGGCCTTCTTGTCCTCAGTACATATGTCATAAGAAATGATGCCCATCAGCAGATGAATGGATAAGAAAGCTGTGGTACATATACACAATGGAGTATTACTCAGCCATTAAAAAGAATTCATTTGAATCAGTTCTAATGAGGTGGATGAAGCTGGAGCCTATTATACAAAGTGAAGTAAGTCAGAAAGAAAAACACCAATACAGTATACTAACACATATATATGGAATTTAGGAAAATGGTAATGAAAACCCTATATGCAAGATAGCAAAAGAGACACAGATGTATAGAACAGGCTTTTGGATTCTGTGGGAGAGGGAGAGGGTGGGATGATTTGGGAGAACGGCATTGAAACATGTATAATATCATATATGAAATGAATTGCCAGTCCAGGTTCGATGCATGATATAGGATGCTTGGGGCTGGTGCACTGGGACGACCCAGAGGGATGGTACAGGGAGGGAGAAGGGAGGGGGTTCAGGATGGGGAACACATGTATACCTATGGCAGATTCATGTTGATGTATGGCAAAACCAATACAATATTGTAAAGTAATTAACCTCCAATTAAAATAAATAAATTTATATAAAAATAAAGAAATGATTTATCTCAAAATGTATAATATAAGGTTCATTTAAAGAAAGATTGTGAACAAGAAAAAGACTCAATAGTGTGGTAGAATTGGCATGTCCAAAGTATAAAATGCAAATGTCCATTTAACATAGGAGATGGATTAGGTAAAGTGGAAAAATAGTATATTCTTTCCCTAAGTTCCAATGAGAGAGAAACATCAGACAGTAGGAACTGAGGGGAGTTTTCCTATCCTTGTGACATGAATAGCCACTAATTAGAGAGTGTCTGAGAACATTTGAAAGACAAGTTAAAAGCTGGAATGAATAAACCCATGCCAAAAATTTGCAGAATCTTGCAAGAGTCAGCAAACCCAAGTTACTGCACTGGGAATTTATGGAGAAACAAAAATCCTGCCAACTTAATGTGGTTTCAGAAGTAATTGTACACTTAAATAGATAAAACCTCTGAATCTGATAAAAAGTAAATCACAGATTATACAATTTTATCAAAGTGACAGATGTACCAAGATATTGCGTTATTTCCCGTAATTGCTCTAACTGGAATCTTTTACCAGATTTGCAATTGGATAAATGCTATAAAGTAATAGCATTCTAGTAAGGATTTAATTTTCATAAGTGAAACCAAATGACACTATTAAGAACAAATGCCCCTAGATTCCAGTAACATGTACCCTAAGAATAAGAATTTCAAATAGTGTATAAATATAATTATCTAGTGGCAATTATCTAATGATAAATATTTCTGGTCCTTAGTTTATCTGTTATATCAAGTTTTGAAGACTTAGATATTTCTTATGGACCAGGCTTATATCATAAACACATTGAGCTATTTAGACTGATGTAGAACAGGGGTTGGAAAATTATGGCTTATATTCCAAATTTGGTGACCCTTTTTTTATAAATAAAACTTTATTGGAAAACAATCATCTCCATTTGTTAACATGTCATATATGGCATTGCACTACAATAGCAGAATTGAGTAATTGAGACAGAGAAAATATGGCCCACAGAACATAAAACACTTCTTGACATATTGAAATTGAAGACACTCAGTCATGTTGGACTCTTTGCGACCCCATGGACTCTAGCCTACCAGGCTTCTCCGTCCATGGAATTTTCCAGGCAAGAGTACTGAAGTGGGTTGCCATTTCCTTCTCCATGAGATCTTCCCAACCCAGGGATCAAACCCGGGTCTCCCTCATTGTAGGCAGACGCTTTACCGTCTGAGCCACCAGGGAAGTCTTCAGTTCAGTTCAGTCGTTCTGTCGTGTCTGACTCTTTGCAACCCCATGAATCATAGCATGCCAGGCCTCCCTGTCCATCACCAATTCCCGGAGTTCATTCAGAATCACCTCCATTGAGTCCGTGATGCCATCCAGCCATCTCATCCTCTGTCATCCTCTTCTCCTCCTGCCCCCAATCCCTCCCAGAATCAGAGTCTTTTCCAATGAGTCAACTCTTCGCATGAGGTGGCCAAAGTAGTTTCAGTTTTAGCATCATTCCTTCCAAAGAAATCCCAGGGCTGATCTCCTTCAGAATGGATTGGTTCATTCCTTCAGAATGCATCTCCTTGCAGAAAGTCTTATATAGCCTTAAACAGAAAAACGTTTGTTGACTTCTTATCTAGCCTTAAATAGAAAAATGTTTGTTGACCCCTGGCATAGACTACAGTCTTAGAGCATATACTTATCTTAAAAACACTCATATTTAAACAATGGTCAAGCCAAATAATTTAGGCCAGATTTAGATGACTAGCCGCTGCTGGAAAAAGTGGCTGCCCTGTGAAGGCCCTGACACTAACTTTCCATGTGACCTTAAACAAATCACCGAGTCTCCTCTAGAGAGAAGGGAACATTCCTTTTTCCTGAGGTTGCAGTGCGTAACACCAAATGGCAAAAATCAACACGGTGTTTTAAAGAAGAATGTGAAAGTCAAACCAGGGGAACGTGTCTAAAATAGTTATAAATGCAAGGCAAGCCTGAAGTGAATATTGGGAGCTGAGAGGCAGAGCCTGATTGGTCAGAGTTTCAAGCAGACAAATGAGGATGATTTGATCAAATTTAAATCCTGTACTCATGATAGGAAAACACACAGGCTTGTGTTTTCATGCACTAAGTATATGTCTATGATTTTATGGACTAGGATGGAGAAGAACACAATTTCATCATCTGCAAAAATCATTTAAAGCATTCTCCAAGTCTAAGAAATGTCCTGTGGAAAAGAGAAATGTTTTTGATCATATATATGGGAAATAGTCAAAATGAATCTGTTAAATAATCATAATAAGCATTTGTATATTTTATGAGAAATCCTGCTGATAAGAAACCTATTTGACATTTTTTAAGCAAGATTTGCCAAAATGTACTGGCCATCTGAATTTTTTTAAAATCATGCAACACATAAGTTCTTAGGAAAACTTCAGGCAGCTCTGATCTCAATAATTTCTTAAAATATTTCCAACTCTGAAAGTCTTCCCTAAGTTTTTCAATACCTAACTCTTAAAGACCACCTACCATATGTCAGGCATTATTTATGTGCTTAACTTATTAACTTATTTTAATCATCAGAATAACCCTATAATGTAAGGATTCTTATTATCATTCCCATATTACAGATGAGAAGCAAAGATATTCTTGTTGATTTAAAGTCAAACAGCTAGTGAGAAGTAGAATTGGGATTTAGATCCAGGTTGCCCGAATTGATTCTGTGTCCTAAACTGCTTTCCTTTTGGAGTTTTGTTGCTATATTTGAGATATCAAAAAAAAAAAAGAAAAACTCACCTGAATATTTCACTTAGTATTTTTTATTATTTGATTTTTTTTTTTTTACTTTACAATATTGTATTGGTTTTGCCATACATCAACATGGATCTGCCACGGGTGTACACATGTTCCCTATCCTGAACCCCCTCCCACCTCCCTCCCTATACCATTCCTTGGGTCATCCCAGTGCACCAGCCCTAAGTATCCTGTATCATGCATCAAACCTGAACTGGCAATTCATTTCACATATGACATTATACATATTTCAATGCCATTCTCCCAAATCATCCTACCCTCTCCCTCTCCCACAGAGTCCAAGACTGTTCTATACATCTGTGTCTCTTTTGCTGTCTTGCATACAGGGTTATTGTTATCATCTTTCTAAATTCCATATATATGCGTTAGTATACTGTATTGGTGTTTTTCTTTCTGGCTTACTTCACTCTGTATAAACGGCTCCAGCTTCATCCACCTCATTAGAACTGATTCAAATGTATTCTTTTTAATGGCTGAGTAATACTCCATTGTGTATATGTACCACAGCTTTCTTATCCATTCATCTGTCGATGGACATCTAGGTTGCTTCCATGTCCTAGCTATTATAAACAGTGCTGCAATGACACTGGGGTACATGTGTCTCTTTCAATTCTGGTTTCTTCAATATGTATGCCCAGTAGTGGAATGGCTGGGTCATAAGGCAGTTCTATTTGCAATTTTTTCAGGAATCTCCACACTGTTCTCCATAGTGGCTGTACTAGTTTGCATTACAACCAACACTGTAAGAGGGTTCCCTTTTCTACATACCCTCTCCAGCATTTATTGCTTGTAGACTTTTGGATAGCCGCCATTCTGACTGGTGTGAAATGGTACTTCATTGTGGTTTTGATTTGCATTTCTCTGATAAATAGTGAACTCCGGGAGATGGTGATGGACAGGGAGGCCTGGCGTGCTGCGATTCATGGGGTCGCAAACAGTCGGACACGACTGAGCAACTGAACTGAACTGAATTGATAATGAGTGATGTTGAGCATCTTTTCATGTGTTTATTAGATGTCAGGACTAAACTTAACATAAGATATAGATATTCTAAGACAGATGAATTTCAGCTTTATCTGCCTTTAACATTATGCATACTTCTTAATAAGTAAGCTAATGTATATTCATTATAATATTCATTAAATCAGGCTTATTAGGGTATCTCTTTGGCAATTGTTAATTAATTGTAGATGCCTGGTAAAAATTGAATGGTTTTTCTTTGTAAATATTTCTAGAATTCAAACATCTCACTGGTAAAGAATCATTCATTCATGCACATATGAATATCTTCACTAAACAAACACTGACTGAGAAGCTGTTTGTATGACTGACAATTTACTTGCTTTCATGAAGCTTGAATCTAGCAGGAGGAAGATAATTAGGAAGTAATCAAAAAGTATTTTAATTTTCAGTATTAAATATTTAAATAAAAATGTTAAATAATTTCAATGGTAAGTGTTAAGAAAATGGAACTGGGCAATATACAAAGTAAAGATGGGAAGGGAGATTTAATTTGGGGATATGAGAAGGAAATATATGAGCTGAGTGGAAAAGGAGCCAGCTTTGCAAAGATATATGGGTAGAATGTTATAGGCAGGAGAAGTAGCAATGATAAAAGTAACAGTCATGGATATTTTACGCATTTCTACCACTTTTACATATAGAATATGAACATAGGTTGGTAAACATCATTTAACACAAGTGAGTACCAATTTCATTAGAACTTGATCATTAGAACTTCAGATAACTAGGTGAACATTACAATGAATCTGAATTATCAGCATGTTACTTCGTTCAGACAAGTGATGATGAAATTGTCATCATAACTGATGGAGAATGTGACCCAAACTGTAACCAAGTCCTGATGTTTTCTCCCTGACCTAAGGTTGTGATTGTGCCTTCTAGGCCAGTCATTTGTAAGGGGAAGTCATACCAGTTAGATTCCTGTGCAGAAACAGGGAAATAGGCTCCAGACCCACATGTGTTTACCATAAGGACAAAGGTATACAATCAAATGAGTACACTATACTCACATTTCTTCTCCATGAGACCTGATTACCCTGTTAGAAAATGCAATCTTGTTATAAGAATTCTTATCTTCCTCCTCTGCTTAACTATTCTTCATAGCACTTACAACCTTCTAGTATATTATTTTATTTTACTTAATAATTTTATTGTCATTATCATCTGCACTGGAAGCAGAGTCCTTTCAAGGAGTAATTTTTCTTTCTTTTCATACAGTGCTATTCCCCAGACCCCAGAAGACTCTCTAGCACATAATAATCTTTCAAAAGCAGTTTCTGAGTAGAGAAAGAGTACACAGATATATATATATTTTTTTGCATTTCTGAGTGTCTAAAAGAGTCTGAATTATAGTAGTATTTCATTTGCTGATCATAAAAGTCCTATAAGATAATGGCTACATAAATTTTAAAGATGAAGGAACTAAAGTTTTTTAAGATTTGAGTCAACAATGCCTCCAGAGTTTCTGTACATAGTCAAAACTTGAGGATAGCATTCTGGTTAGTGGGGAGATAAAAAATTTGAAAATCAGAAGAATGGTACTATCTTTTCCTATGTTGTTTGTTATACTTGAAAATGGCTTGATAAATACTGATTATGTATGTAATGTGCATAAGTACTTCTAATCTTTGGGACAAACTCTCACCCTAGGTTTACAGTTATTCAAAGCTGTAACATCATCAAGCCAATATGCTTAGGAGATAATGAGTACAAAAGTTAGGAGTAGGGGCTTTTAGTACAAGCTGCTATGTATAAAATAAGCTACCAGGGTATATAGTACATCTCACGGAATATAACCAATATTTTATAATATCTATAAATGAAATATAACCTTTTAAAATTGTGAATAACAAAAAAATAAAATAAAATAAAATTGTGAATAACAACCTTGTCCATCTGAAACTTACATGATATTTTAAATCAACTATACCTGAATAGAAAAGAAAAAAGTTTGTCTATAGCAGAAATTCATTTAAGAAAGTAAAAATTGACAAGATTGATGATGAAATTGTGGCCATACTGTGGAATTTTAAAATGCTTCATGAAGAGCTGAGTTTATCCATTGGTTCCCAAACCTGTGTGGATTATTAAAAATATGGATGTTAGAGCCTCAACTGGTACCTTGTATTGGTACAGATATTTAACAAGCTTCCCAGATTTTCATTATGCAGTCAGGCCTGTACTCCATCCACAAACTGACACTTGGAAACATGGTAAGCTACTAAAGGTTTTCAGGTAACAGTTAGAACATGTTTCTGTATATTTGAAATTTACTTCTCCCTGAAAAATACCCCCATATCTGTGCATAATAAACCCAGATAAATCTGACAAGAAGGTGGTTGGAATGTCTTTTGGAGCAATGTGTCATACACTGCCTCACAATATTATTTTTCTCCATCTGTTATAGGTCAATGCACAAACTGGCCCAGTTGGAAAGACTTGACCTAGGCAATAATGAATTCAGTGAGCTGGTGAGTGAATACATTTTCTAAACTTGACCAATATACACCAGGAGATTATTTCTGTTGTTCTTTGTAACCCCAGGTATTAAATCAAGTGCACATTTACGGTTGCTAAGTATAAAAACAAAATAAAATCTGAAATTAAAGTGATTGTTTAGCTATATAGTAAACTATAGGTAACTGAATAATATTAGGATTAACTTTTTTTAAAAGGGTAGGGTAAGTAGATAGGCAGATGCAAGTTGTCAGTTTTGAGCACCAGCTATGTAGCAGGCACCATATTCAGTGTGTTATATATGTTGCCTCATTTAATCCTGATTTGCCATGTTACCATATTAACTTTATAGACACAAGCTGAAAGTGGTCACTGATTTACATATCTTTTATGTGGTTGAACAGGGCTTTCCTCATAGCTCAGTGGTAAGGAATCCACCTGCAATGCAGGAGACCCCAATTCAATTTCTGGGTCAGGAAGATCCACTAGAGAAGGGATAGGCTACCCACTCCAGTATTCTTGGGCTTCCCTTCTGGCTCAGCTGGTAAAGAATCCACCTGCAATGTGGGAGACCAGGATTCCATCCCTGGATTGGGAAAATCCCCTGGAGAAGGAAAAGGCTACCCAAGCCAGTTTCTGGCCTGCATTCAAGACATCCTGGATTCCATGGCCTAGATTCCAGACATCCTGGAATGAGAAGTTAAGTGGGCCTTAGGAAATATCACTATGAACAAAGCTAGTGGAGGTGATGGAATTCTATCTGAGCTATTTCAAATCCTAAAAGATGATGCTATTAAAGTGCTGCACTCAATATGCCAGCAAATCTGGAAAGCTCAGCAGTGGCCACAGGACTGGAAAAGGTCAGTTTTCATTCCAATCCTAAAGAAAGGCAATGCCAAAGAATGTTCAAACTACTGCACAATTGCATTCATCTCACATGCTAGCAAAGTAATGCTCAGAATTCTCCAAACCAGGCTTCAACAGTATGTGAACCATGAACTTCTAGATGTTTAAGTTGGATTTTAAAAAGGCAGAGGAACCAGAGATGAAATTGCCAACATCCATTGTATCATGAGAAAGTGAGGGAATTCCAGAAAAACATCTACTTTTGCTTTATTGACTATGCCAAAGCCTTTGACTGTGTGGACCACAACAAACTGTGGAAAATTCTTCAAGAGATGGGAATAGTGGACCACCTGACCTGCCTCCTGAGAAACCTCTATGCAGGTCAAGAAGCAACAGTTAGAACTGGACATGGAACAACAGACTGGTTCTAAATCGGGGAAGGAGTACTATTGTCACCCTGCTTATTTAACTTATATGCAGAGTACATCATGTGAAATGCTGGGCTGGATGAAGCACAAGCTGGAATCAAGACTGCGGGGAGAAATACCAATAAGCTCAGAGATGCAGATGACACCACCCTTATGGCAGAAAGTGAAAAAGAACTAAAGAGCCTCTTGATGAAAGTGAAAGAGGAGAGTGAAAAGTTGGCTTAAAGCTCAACATTCAGAAAACTAAGATCATGACATCCGATCCCATCACTTCATGGCAAATAGATAGCAAAACAAGTAGAAAGAGTGACAGGTTTTATTTTGGGGAGCTCCCAAATCCCTGAAGATGGTGACTGCAGCCATGATATTAAAAGACTTTTAGTCCTTGGAAGAAAAGTTATGACTAAACTAGACAGCATGTTAAAAAGCATAGACATTACTTTGCCAACAAAAGTCCATCTAGTCAAGGCTATGGTTTTTCCAGTAGTCGTGTATGGATGTGAGAGTTGCACTATAAAGAAAGCTGAGCACCAAAAAATTGATGCTTTTGAACTATGGTGTTGGAGAAGACTTTTGAGAGTCCCTTGGACTGCAAGGAGATCCAACCAGTCCATCCTAAAGGAGATCAGTCCTGAGTGTTCATTGGAAGGACCGATGTTGAAGCCGAAACTCCAATACTTTGGCCACCTGATGTGAAGAGCTGACTCATTTGAAAAGACCCTGATGCTGGGAAAGATTGAAGGCGAGAGAAGGGGATGACAGAGGATGAGATGGTTGGATGGCATCATTGACTCAATGGACATGAGTTTGGGTAAACTCCAGGAGTTGGTTATGGACATGGAGGCCTGGCGTGCTGTGGTCCATGGGGTTGCAAAGAGTCAGACACGATTGAGCAACTGAACTAAATTGGACTAAACTTTGACCATAACTAATTTGGTCATTATTCCAGCCTTTATCCAGTTTATTGAGGCTAAAAACTGATTTTTATTCCTCTGTGATTAGAAGTTTAATCTAATTTTAGGAGTTACATGTTCCCTTTAGGTTGTGTTCATCTTTCTTGCAGAGAAATGCTCTGTCATCTCTTGCTTTTCTCTGCATGTCTCCTTAAGATGAAATTTGGGTGAGTGCAAAGGAAGGTACATGTCTTTGTAACTTGAGGGAAAGAGACCCCCTGAACTCAGACTGGTTTTCAGAAGTGTTGGCCTCTGAGGCTGACGTCTGCAGCTGATAGTTCCTTCTATGTCCAGTCTGCAGTTCTGAACCTGCAGTCAGTTTTTTGGGCTCAGGCGGTACCCCCCTGCTAGCATTGGCCATCTCCCTCTTGCTGAAGGTGCGATCACCCAGCCATCATTGCATGTGCGTGCATGAGTCCCTGCCCTGTCTTCCCTCCTGCACCATGCTTGACAGTCTTTCCCTGAATTCTGTTGTGAAGGAACCCTCACTAGTCACAATGCTACTAATGGCCCTAAACCAAGTCTACAGGCTCCGAGAATCCACATGACATGCAAACTGAAAAAGGTCCAATAAAACATAAATTTCAGAGCTTCCTTTTGCCTGCTACACTGCACTGACAAGCTTACTCTGCTTTGGATGCACCTAACTTTGTTATAGGGCAGCTGGCAAGGTGGCCTCAACACAATATGTCAAGAGGACCTGGTACCTAGTATAACACACCTCTGGTATTTTTAAGGGAAATGTTTATTAATTTAAGCAGAGCGAGTGGTAATGGTAGTGCATAACGGTAGCAAAACTAGTTTATACTAGTTTTTAAATTAGTTTTTAAGAAGGTAGGATCTGCCCATGACATATAACTTGGCCTAGTAGTTGAAAGAACATGTACAATGGTTTCAGATGACTGAGGTTTAACTTTCATCACTGGTTAGCTGGGTATCTTTAGATCTGTAACTTACTCTCTATCCTCAGCTTCCTCTTCAATAAAATAAATATATTGAACCTATCACATAGACTTTTTGAGAGAATTTCATGTGAGAGAATCTATAATAAACAATGTGTGTTTCAAATGAATTTCAATTCTGTCCAGTATAGCATTTTGCAAGCCTTTTGTATGGATACTTTGTGAATCAATGTTTTACTCTAAATATTTCCATCAACAAAGATGAATAAGACATGCTTATTTTTTGAAATTAAGCTTTCTAAAAGTAAATTTTAAATACATCTATTTTACCTTCTGCTTTATGATGTCTAAGAAATCATCTGAGCAAAAATATCTTTTACTTTTGAACTCCCAATATTCCCACTTGTCACAAAGTAGGTCTCTTAAACATTTTCTTTTGCATTTGTACTGGGGTACTTTATTTGATAATACTCAGTTATTTGGTAGGGTAGGAGGATGGGAGTATAATTCTAGAACTTCATATCTCTAATATTATTTACTTTTAGTCAAATATTTGACTTTCATTAATCATACTTGTGGGAGTAGCTGTTGTTTCTGTGACAGTAACAATTTTTAATGTGAAAATAAGAGAATTTGCTTTGATAAGAGACCTCTAGAAGCAATATCACATGGAGGAAAGGGAATTAAATTCTAATCTGTAGCTAAATACTGACACATAGAAGATTATTAGATGATTCATTTTGTGACACAGTAAAAATATCGAGGGATGGTAGTAAGTAAAAAAAGAAAGAATGAGGAAGCCTAACGAAGAGAACAGATGTCTGCTTGTTAGAGAAGCAATGTACATATCCTGCATAAGGTTTGAACTGGAAATGCCTACTTACGGATGCTTTTGTAGTCATAAAAGATTCTACACAAAAGAAATTATGCTTCTAATAGCAGTAAACTCTAGAAGATTCTGGGCTTCCCTGGTGGCTCAGAGGTTAAAGCGTCTGCCTGAATGAAGGAGACCTGGGTTCGATCCCTGGGTCAGGAAGATCCCCTGGAGAGGGAAATGGCAACCCACTCCAGTATTCTTGCCTGGGAAATCCCATGGACAGAGAAGCCTGGCAGGCTACAGTCCATGGGGTTGCAAGAACTGGACACGACTTAGTGACTAAACCACCACCATACAGCAAAGTGATTCAGTTATTCATACACATGTATCTATTCTTGTTCAAATTCTTTTCCCATTTAAGTTGTTATATAATATAGAGCAGAGTTCCCTATGCTAACAGTAGGTCCTTGTTAGTAATCCATTTTATTGCTGTGATGAATATTTTTATAAATACACATGTACAAGAGTTTATGTAACACATATATTTACAAGTGAAATTTCTTGGTCCTAGATTGTGCACATACTCAATTCAAAAAATAGTTTTAGTTTTTTTGTTTGTTTGTTTCGAAACAGTATGTGTAAGAGTTCCTAAGCTTTGTATCTTCTTCTATACGTGATTGTCAGATTTTATTATTTTTGTTTCTTATTATGATATTAATTTGCATATCTCTGATTCCTAATGTGATTAAAATTTTTCCCTAAGTTAGTGGTAGTTTGTGTTTCCTCTTCTGTGAAATGCCTGTTTATATATTTTTGGGCCATACACTGTTAGTTGTCTTTTTCTCATAGATATCCAGGGATCTTTTATATAGTCTAGATATTAATCCTTTGTTGATTATGTGTACTACAGATATCTCCCCTGAGTCTCTGCAGGGTCACTTTATTTTCTTCATAATATCTTTTGATGACCAGAAGTTCTTAACTGAAACATAATAAAATGCATAATTTTTATGTCAGAATGTCCTGTGTCTTACTTAAGAAGGTCTTGGTTCCTCGAAATCAAATAGATCTTTTTATATGCTTTCTTCTTTAAAAAATGAGGATTTCATTATTCATAGTCAAATTTATTTCCACCTGGGCTTAATGTTTTATATTGCATACATTTTTTCTTAACAGATATTGAATTTCTCAAGCAACATTTACTTAGTTATTCTTTTCACCTGACTACAAAGTCCTATTAATAAAATATGATTTCTATACATTAATATGTTACTTTCTTCATTGATCATTTTACTATCTTGGTGCTAAAACCGATGTCTTAATTAGCACAAACAGTAAATTTTTGATATCTGATAAGACAAGTGTCTCCAACTTAGGCACTTGGACATTTTAGATACTTGAATTTTAGAAAAAGTTTTTCAGGTCTCTCAAAAGGGAAAAAACATTGTTAGAATTTGATTAAAAATGGATTCTATAAATCAATTTTGATTGGACTAAAAATAGAAAATTGATATTTTATGATACTGAATTCTTATGCATCATGACATATCTCCACTTGCCTATTTTTATATCGTTCAGTATAATTTTGTAATTTTTTAAAAGTTTTTACGTATTTCTAATTAGTTTACTCCTTTCTACCTTATTTTTTTGTTGTAGTTATAAATGCACTTTAAAAAAAAATAGTCTCCAACTATTTTGTTGCAGCCTGTAGTAATCCATTTGATTCTTGCATTTTTACTTATATCTATGTACTTGCCAAACTCCCTTAATAATATGAATAATTTGTCTGTAGATTCTTTAGGGATTTCTAAAGTGATTTCTAATTTGTCTGTAGATTTCTTTAGTGATGGTTTAGTCACTAATCTGAATAGCTGAGTAGAAGAAAGTGTCATTGATTCTTGATTTTAATTGAAATACATTTAATGTTTATTATTAAACATGCTCTTTAATATTAGTTTTAGATAGATACTTTTTATTAGGTTCAAACATATCTTCCTATTTCTAAGAAAATTTATTATGATGCTTTGCCAAACTATAAAATGCTCTTTTTGAATTTATTCAAATAATATTGTTTCTCCTTTAAACTGTTAATGCCATAAATTACATAGAATTTCTGGTGAAAACCACCTTTGAATCTCTGAAATACATCCAACATAATTATGACCTTCTGTATAAACTATATTCAGTTCAATCTTGAGAATGTTTTATACATCTATGCTCATGCATGAGATTGGTATATATTATTATTGTGTACTCTATCTGTGGGTTCATTTTTTTCACCCATTTTGGAAGATTAACAGTCTTTATCTCCTCAAATGTTGCCTTTTAGCTTTATCTTCTGTCTCTTCTGCTAAAATCTGGATTAAGTATGTATATGAGTGATTTTGAAGTAAGTGATTTTGAATAACCATTTTATTAATTATTTTGTAAGCTTTTTTCTGGAAAAGTAATCAGATAAAGGGTAATTCTAAAATATGTATTTCATGTCCTTAAAGAAAGTCTTTCTGCCTCTGTACCTAAAATTAGCCAGTATTCACTCTCCAGGCATGATGATGAAATCATTTTAAGAATATGTTCAACTCTTTGAGCAGCTTAATGTACCAGTTAGTTCTAAACTACAGGTGATTCAAATTCTGGATACAAGAACAAAGCATGCATTTTAAAAAGCAAAACACCTAAATAACAGCAACAAAAATATTTATAGTGTAAAAAAATTTTTTTTTAATTAAGAAAACAATTCTTTAAACAGCAAAGATGGATTGCTTTTAGAGACTCAGAGGATTCATCAGGAAATAATAGCATTGTTTGCATTGTTTCAACTATCTAATATTTGAAACAGTATGTCAAGTAGTCTTTATAGATTTCATAAATTCGGCCATCCATAGACTGTATTCGGGCTTCCCAGGTGGATCACATGGTAAAGAATATTACTATAATGTAAGAGACTCGTGTTCAGTCCCTGGGTCAGGAAGATCCCTGGAGAATGGGATGGCAGCCCACTCCAGTATTCTTGCCTGGAGAATTCCATGGACAGAGGAGCCTGGCAGGCTACAATCCATGGGATCTCAAAGAGTCAGACATGACTTAGCGACTAAACAACAGTGGACTATAGTAGAGTATTTATATTATATAAAACTTCTTTATGGAAAAGCAAAAATAGTCTGCACTTTATAAATCACTATTTTAAATACTTAGTAAGGCTACAGATCACAATAAACAAGAATTTCTAGTCTCAATATTCAAACTGAATTTGTTTCTGTTGACTTTTTCAACTTTATTTCATTGAATCAAACAAAACTTTCAAATAGATAAATCAAGTGAAGAATGGAAACACTCTGAGCAAAATAGTGTAGAAGAAATGCCAATAGTTTTATAGACCATTTGGCTTTATAAATAATATGGATGTGTTTTCATAGAAATCTGAGGTAGCTGAATGCTGTTTTAACTTGTAATTTAAATTGATTAGAATTTAATTAAGCTTTACCTTAATGGCCAATGAGTTCACCTCCATAGTTTGCCCAAGGTATGCTCATTTTTAATTACCTAGGATGCGTGTATACATGAGGCAAGCATTATATTCACATATCCAGCAATTTCCTTTATAGATAATTACAGCAAAGGCTTTCCACATGCCGTGTCATAACTCACTTCAGTTGTGTCCAACTTTTCAGGACCTTATGGACTGTAGCCCACTAGGCTTCTCTGTCCATGGGATTCTCCAGGCAAGGAGAGGACAGAGTTGCCATGTCCTCCCCCAGGGGATCTTCCCAACTCAGGGATCAAACTGGCATCTCACGTCTCTGGCTGTGGCAGGCAGGTTCTTTACTAGTGCCTTGGGAAGTCCCAGGTTTGCCACACCTACTAATAAAATTTTGCTAATTATTCCTTAAGTAAAACTTATAAGAAAGAAAAAAGTAATAAAAATATGATTTGTAATCATATAACCAGTCATCCCATTTTCAGGGAAAAATATTTAAAACATCCTAGTTATCAACTCTTCCATTTCCTGTATTTGTAAAATAATTGATGCCATAGATTTTGTGTGTGTATACACATATAAATTTATATATATCACAGACATTTCCAGAGTTTATTAATATATCAAGAGAAAGTTAAAAAATGTAACTCGTTTTAAAATTATTAGAGGCACATCAGTTTCTGTACCAGTAAAGGTTCAAACAGGGGATGGAAACTATATTAAGCATTTAATAAAGAAAGTTTAATATAAACAATGGGCAATCATATTAGAAAACTGGACAGAAGGGGGACTCTGAAGGACCAGAGATGTAATAACTCTAGGAAGCAGCTACCACCTCTAATAGAGGAGACAAATGGAAGACAGTAGTCTAAGGAATTATGAAAACTTAAAGCTGAGACTCAGGCATATAAAGTAGGGCACCAGTGAGCTGGTGCTGGTGTCTTCAAGGGGCTAATAAGGCTAGTTCTAGTTGTGTGGAAAAACTGCAAGCTGCAAACAACTGCTGTTGCTAAATGTTAGTGTCACCGTAGGGAGCAGTGTTGCTGTTGAGATGCTAACTGTCCAGCCATTAAGTAAAAGAAGCAAGTCCCTTCTTCCTCTAGCCTCCCAGTCTGTCTCCACTATAACCAGTTGCCAGTGCCTGATGCAGAGCCACCTGTCAAAAAAAAAATTTAACTCAGAATTTCACTTCATGTCTGAACATAATTATGGAGTTTTTTTCAATAGGAGGATCAAACTGGGGTGTCCATTTTTATAAGTGCAACATCTGTTGATCTAGAACTTTAAGAAGCAATCTACAATGTTGTATCTACAAACCTCATTTCTTTACTTTTAAACTTTCTTTTTCCTAACAATAAAATACGTTATCTTTGCCTCTGTTTTCCGAGGAAGAAGCTTTTCCCTCATTGCCATTTCTCATTACTGCAATAAGGCTGGGCACTTTAAATGAAATTAATTAGCACTATTTGTTGTTGTTCAGTCGCTAAGTCCTGTCCAACTCTTTGAGACTCTATGAACTGTAGCACACGAGGCTTGCTATCCTTCGCTATCTCCCAGAGTTCGCTCAAACTCAGGTCCACTGAGTCAGTGATACCATCCAACCATTTCATCCTCTATCATCCTCTTTTTTTGTCTTCCGTTTTTCCCACCATCAGGGTCGTTTCCAGTAAGTTGGCTCTTTGCATCAGGTGGTCAAAGTGCTGCAGCTTCAGCTTCAGTCCTTCCAATGAATATTCAGGGCTTCCTTTCAGATTGACTGGTTTGATCTTGCTGTCCGAGGGACTCTCGGGAGTCTTCTCCAACACCACAGTTCAAAAGCATCAATTCTTCAGCACTCAGCTTTCATTATGGTCCAACTCTCACATCATACATGACTACTGGAAAAACCATAGCTTTGACTTTTTGGACATTTGTCAGCAAAATAATGTCTCTGCTTTTTAATATGCTGTCTAGGTTTGTCATACCTTTTCTTCCAATAAACAAGCATCTTTTAATTTCATGTCTGCAGTCACCATCTGCAGTGATTTTGGAGCCCAAGAAAGTAAAGTCTGTCACTGTTTCCATTGTTTCCCCATCTATTTGCCATGAAGTGATGGGACCGGATGCCACGATCTTAGTTTTTTTAATATTGAGTTTTAAGCCAGCTTTTCACTCTCCTGTTTCAGCTTCATCAGGAGGCTCTTTAGTTCCTCTTTGCTTTCTGCCATTAGAGTGGTATCATCTGCATATCTAAGGTTGTTGATAGCTCTGTTTTCCTTTCCATAAATAATTTTTTTCTGAGTGGCATATATCTAAGTATAATCAAGTGTCCTGGTGATTCTGTCAGTAGTTTCAGCCAGAGAGTTAAAGAAAAAAAAAAAAAAAGCTCTCTGATTGAACCAATATAAATTACATGAAAAAAGAATACAAATTTATAGTCAACACTTTACCAAAAAGTAGGAGTATTGTGCAATTATGTAATAAACCCACAAGAATATTCTTGAGTTGTGAATAGGATTTTCAAATAACCCAAAAAATAAAAAATAAAAAAATTTATTTGAAATAATTAAATTCAAAATGCCATCTTCTACATTTGTATACTGAATATCATATCAGGATGTACTTTCCGAAATTTAATCAAAAGTTTATTTGATTTCAACCTTCCCAACAAACTGAAACTAGAAGGCAATGAAAATACTAATGAGAAATATAAAGAAAGAGTAGAAAGAGAGAGTGTGTGTGTGGTTGTGTGGGTCTGGGTGTGTGTGTATACAGGTCTGGAGAGTATAATTAGATAAGGTGGCCAGGGAAGTTTTACACAGAAGGTGACATTTTAATAAAAAAACCTAAAGAAGACAAGGGAATGAATCATGCTAATATCTGGGTGTATGATCATTCTAGACAGGGGAACAGGAAGTATAAACACCTGAGATGAAAGCAAGCCTGACTTGTGGACAGCAGGAAGACTAGAAGGCCTGGAGCAGGGTAAGTGAGAAGAATAGGTGATGAGTTAATTGAGGGAACTTGAAGGCAGATACACAAGGAGAGGTGGAATCCTGGAAGACATTTCAAGGCTTTTGGCTTTTACTGTGAGTAAAGTAGAAGCCCTTTGGAAGGTTTTGAACAAGTAGAACCCATGGCCAATTTATATTGTCATGTCATATTATGTTACATTAGGTTACAGTATGTTACATTAATTATACCATATTATATCACACCAGGATAATTTGATTGCTGTGTTGAGTATCATGGAAAGTGGGGCAAGGTATAGTCAAAGAGACCAGTTAGGAAGTTATTGCAATAATATAGGCAAGAAATGCTAGTGACCTGGAATGAGGTAGTAACAGTGGAGGTGGTAAGAAGGAGTTGATTTCTGGGTAAATGTTAAAGATATAGCTAGAAGGAGGATCTGAACTTGGAAATCAGGGATGTGCATGCTCAGTCACTTCAGATCTGTCTCTTTGCGGCCCTATGGACTGTAGCCTTCCAGGCTTCTCTGTCTATGGAATTATCCAGGCAAAAATATTGGAGTGGGTTCCCATGCCCTCCTACAGGGAAATTAGAAACACCTTCTTTCAAAAAATAACACAAAATTATGAATACATAATTAAGTATAAAAGTTAATGTTTACTCATGAAAAAAGAAACTGTGAATTTTAAATTACAATTTAACAGAATACAATTTTGAAAAGCTGATAAATGTCATAAACATCATTAAATCCAGAAAAATAACATAATGGCACACATCTGCAATACTCCTTTTCCCTTCAATATGATGGTCTTAGGCTCTTTAACAGTCTTTTCACAAGGCAAATATTTTGTAATATTATTTTCTATTGTAATTATAGAAAACTAACCCAGGTTTATCTCTACCATAGTTTTTATTGATGATAATTTGGAAACATTTGTTTCATCTTTATAATTTTCCATTGGTACACCTTGTAAATTTTTAGGATTGTCAAATTTGGGAAAACTCCCTATATTTCAAGCCTCGTTTTTCTTCCTTCACCTACAAATCTGGTACTGAGAGCCAAAGAATATATTCATATTCCAATACTTTCCTTGGCCTTGTACCTTAAAATTATGAGGGTCAGGGGAATTGAACAATGAACACAGTCAGAATATTTCTGGGAGATATTTCAACTCTAGATGGCTAACAACAGGTTAACTATATAGAGACTTGATTGCAAACTATATAAATATATTCCATGAAATGTATACTAAAGGTATTCCCATGCAACTTCCTTTTATCTATTAATATCTCACTAAAATGCCTGTGGTCATTTCATCAGAACATGTCATGAGAAAATTTGCAGCACAAAGGAAGTCAGGTTCATTCAGTTCAGTAGCTCAGTTGTGTCCAACTCTTTGCGACCCCATGGACTGGAGCACGCCAGGGCCTTCCTGTCCATCACTAACTCCCGGAGTTGACTCAAACTCATGTCCATTGAGTCGGTGATGCCATCCAACCATTTCATGCTCTGTTGTCCCCTTCTCCTCTCTCCTTCAATCTTTCCCAGCATCAGGGTCTTTTCCAATGAGTTAGCTCTTCACATCAGTTGGCCAAAGTATTGGAGTTTCAGCTTCAAAATCAGCATCAGTCCTTCCAATGAACACCCAGGACTGGTCTCCTTTAGGATGGACTGGTTGGATCTCCTTGCAGTCCAAGGGACTCTTAAGAATCTTCTCCAACACCACAGTTCAAAAGCATTAAGTCTTCAGCACTCAGCTTCTTCTGCTTCTGTTAGGTCCATACTATTTCTGTCCTTTATTGAGCCCATCTTTACATGAAATGTTCCCTTGGTATCTCTAATTTTTTTGAAGAGATCTCTAGATCTTCCCATTCTATTGTTTTCCTCAATTTCTTTCCACTGATCACTGAGGAATGCTTTCTTGCTATTCTTTGGAACTCTGCATTCAAATGGGTATATCTTTCCTTTTCTCCTTTGCTTTTTGCTTCTCTTTGTATCTATTAATCTATTATTCTATCTATTAATCTATTATTATTTACCTATTAATATCTCCCTAAAATGCCTCTGGTCATTTCATCAGCAAATGTCATGAGAGAAATTGCAACACAAAGGAAGTCAGGTTAGAAATTATAATTAAAAGGTGTTTTAGGCCTAGGCACCTACCTGTATTTTTTTCTTATTGGTGATCAAATAACCGCAGACTTAGTGGCTTAAAACAATGCAAAGTTACTATCTTACAGTCCTTGAGGTCAGAGGTCCTAAATTTGAAGTGTTTTCAGGGTTCTGATCCTTCTAGAGACTTCATGAGAGAATCTGTTGCTTATCTTCTCTAGCTCCTGGAGGCTACCTCATCCCATGGCTGGGATCCCATTCTAAATTTGAAGTGTTTTCAGGGTTCTGATCCTTCTAGAGACTTCATGAGAGAACCTGTTCCTTATCTTCTCCAGCTCCTGGAGGCTACCTCATCCCGTGGCCGGGATCCCATTCTAAATCTGAAGTGTTGTCAGGGTTCTGATCCTTCTAGAGACTTCATGAGAAAACCTGTTGCTTATCTTCTCCAGCTCCTGAAGGCTACCTCATCCCGTGGCTGGGATCCCATTCTAAATCTGAAGTGTTGTCAGGGTTCTGATCCTTCTAGAGACTTCATGAGAAAACCTGTTGCTTATCTTCTCCAGCTCCTGAAGGCTACCTCATCCCGTGGCTGGGATCCCATTCTAAATCTGAAGTGTTGTCAGGGTTCTGATCCTTCTAGAGACTTCATGAGAAAACCTGTTGCTTATCTTCTCCAGCTCCTGAAGGCTACCTCATCCCGTGGCTGGGATCCCTCTCTCACATTACTTCAGTCTCTGTATCTGTCATCACGTCTCCTATTCTGATTTTACTTCTGTCTTTGCATCTCTTTCTTTCTCTTCTCCCACTCCCCTGCCTTCCTCATCTAAGTACTTTTGTGATCACTTTGGGACCACTCAGATAATTCAGGATAATCTCTTTCTCAATATCTTTTAAATTAATCATATCTGCAAATTCTCTTTTATCCTGTAAGGTGACATATTCATAGGTTCAAGGAATCAGGACATGGACGTCTTTGAAAGTCCATTGTTCAGCCTACCAGTAAGATCTCTATCCCCACAGATTCATGTCTAACCACATGAAAATGCACCCATCCCAACTCAAGGTCTCCAAAATTCTCACTTATTACAAAATCAACCCATGTATAAAAATCTCATCTAAATCTCATAAGCTCAAAAGTTCCAAATTCCATCACCAAAGTCATCTAAGTTAGACATCTAAGGACCAGGGAAGCCTGGTCCAAAGGGATACAAAGACACAGACACAATTTAGTGACTGGACAACAAAAAGGTAGACAGAAGTAAAGTTCTGGGCATAATCTACCCTAGGTCCAAATCCCTTTCCATCTGTAGACCTATAAAACTAGAAAACAGGTAATCTGCTTCCAAAATATGACTGTGTGATAGGGAAAGGATAACAGTTATAGATCTCTTCACCAAAAAAAAAAAAAGGAGGATGGGAATGGAGGCATAGAAAGAGTCTACATTCAAAACCAGTTTCAAAATTCATCCAAGCAAACTCCATGAGGTTTCAAGGCCTGAGAATAACCTCTGTGGTTCAAGATTCATTTTTCTGTGCCTGTAGCTTTACTCTCTGCATCACTGTTCTTTTTTCTGAAAGAAAAGCAAGGATTTGCAGTGGAGTAGCTTTATAAGCCTGTTTACTACCTATATAATCTTATGAGTCTGAAAGAAAAGTTATGACCAACCTAGATAGCATATTCAAAAGCAGAGACATTACTTTGCCAACAAAGACACATCTAGTCAAGGCTATGGTTTTACCAGTGGTCATGTATGGATGTGAGAGTTGGACTTTGAAGAAAGCTAAGCACCGAAGAAATGATGCTTTTGAACTATGGTGTTGGTGAAGACTCTTGAGAGTCCCTTGGACTGCAAGGAGATCCAATCAGTCCATTCTGAAGGAGATCAGCCCTGGGATTTCTTTGGAAGGAATGATGCTAAAGCTGAAACTCCAGTACTTTGGCCACCTCATGCGAAGAGTTGACTCATTGGAAAAGACTCTGATGCTGGGAGGGATTGAGGGCAGGAGGAGAAGGGGATGACAGAGGATGAGATGGCTGGATGGCATCACTGACTCGATGGATGTGAATCGGAGTGAACTCCGGGAGTTGGTCATGGACAGGGAGGCCTGGTGTGCTGCAGTTCATGGGGTCACAAAGAGTCGGACACGACTGAGCGACTGAACTGAACTGAACTGAACTGAACTGCACAGTCTTCTTTCATTTTGTCCTCTCTCTGTTCTTTTCAGCCCATGCTGTCTGTGTTTCTGCTGATTCAACACTCTAAAGAGCCTGTGGGTCTCCCATTTATATCTTGAGGATTCTTCCACTGTGCAAGAGAGGTTCTTTAAAGATTAGTCAGTTCAGTTCAGTTCAGTTCCTCAGTCATGTCCGACTCTTTGCGACATCATGAATTGCAGCACAACAGGCTTCCCTGTCCATCACCAACTCCCGGAGTTCACTCAAACTCATGTTCATCGAGTCTGTGATGCCATCCAGCCATCTCATTCTCTGTCATCCCCTTCTCCTCCTGCCCCAAATCCCTCCCAGCACCAAAGTCTTTTCCAATGAGTCAACTCTTCGCATGAGGTGGCCAAAGTACTGGAGTTTCAGCTTTAGCATCAGTCCTTCCAAAGAACACCCAGGACTGATCTCCTTTAGAATGGACTGGTTGGAACTCCTTGCAGTCCAAGGGACTCTCCAGAGTCTTCACCAACACCACAGTTCAAAAGCATCAATTCTTCGGCGCTCAGCTTTCTTCAAAGTCCAACTCTCACATCCATACATGACTACTGGAAAAACCGTAGCCTTGACTAGATGGACCTTAGTTGGCAAAGTAATGTTTCTACTTTTGAATATGCTGTCTAGGTTGGCCATAACTTTTCTTCCAAGGAGTAAGCGTCTTTTAATTTCATGGCTGCAGTCACCATCTGCAGTGATTTTGGAGCCCCCCAAAATAAAGTTTTCACTGTTTCCACTGTTGCCCCATCTATTTGCCATGAAGTGATAGGACCAGATGCCATGATCTTCGTTTTCTGAATGCTGATCTTTAGGCCAACTTTTTCATTATCTTTCGCTTTCACTAAGAGGCTTTTTAGTTCCTCTTCACTTTCTGCCATAAGGGTGGTATCATCTGCATATCTGAGGTTATTGATATTTCTCCCAGCAATCTTGATTCCAGCTGTGTTCTTCCAGCCCAGAATTTCTCATGATGTACTCTGCATATAAGTTAAATAAGCAGGGTGACAATATACAGCCTTGACGTACTCCTCTTCCTATTTGGAACCAGTCTGTTGTTCCATGTCCAGTTCTAACTGTTGCTTCCTGACCTGCATATTGGTTTCTCAAGAGGCAGGTCAGGTGGTCTGGTATTCTCATCTCTTGAAGAACTTTCCACAGCTTATTGAAATCTACAGAGTCAAAGGCTTTGGCATAGTCAATAAAGCAGAAATAGATGTTTTTCTGGAACTCTCTTGCTTTTTCCATGATTCAGCAGATGTTGGCAACTTGATCTCTGGTTCCTCTGCCTTATCTAAAACCAGCTTGAACATCAGGAAGTTCACGGTTCACATATTGCTGAAGCCTGGCTTGGAGAATTTTGAGCATTACTTTACTAACATGTGAGATGAGTGCAATTGTGCAGTAGTTTGAGCATTCTTTGGCATTGCCTTTCTTTGGGATTGGAATGAAAACTGGCCTTTTCCAATCCTGTGGCCAGTGCTGAGTTTTTCAAATTTGCTGGCCTATTGAGTGCAGCACTTTCACAGCATCATCTTTCAGGATTTGAAATAGCTCAACTGGAATTCCATCACCTCCACTAGTGCTGTTCATAGTGATGCTTTCTAAGGCCCACTTGACTTTACATACCAGAATGTCTGTTTCTAGGTGAGTGATCGCACCATCGTGTTCCAAAGAATAGCATGAGTTCCAAAGAATAGCAAGGAGAGATAAGAAAGCCTTCCTCAGCAATCAAGGCAAAGAAATAGAGGAAAACAACAGAATGGGAAAAACTAGAGATCTCTTCAAGAAAATTAGAGATACCAAAGGAACATTTCATGCAACGATGGGTTCGATAAAGGACAGAAATGGTCTGGACCTAACAGAAGCAGAAGATATTAAGAAAAGGTGGCAAGAATACACAAAAGAACTGTACAAAAAAAAGATCTTTACATATAATTCCTGGATAATCTCAATTTTATTCTTGGTTTCTGATAAGATGTCGATCAGGTTCCATGAAACACTTATCTAAGCACTTTAATCCTTACAAGGAATTAGTAAAAATTTGCCCCCACACACCCCAACTTTATTTCCAAAGCACAATTTCCTGGCAGTGAATCTCCTCATTTTAGCATTTTTTGTAGTCTGAATAGGATGAGTATTTACCAAATAAGTTTCTGGTTTCTTGGTTACCAACCAAGTCCTGGTTTCTTTTTGCTTAATAACTCTTTCAGCTTACTCTTTTCTCTTATATTCTAGTACAATCAGCAAGCAAAGATCAAGCCACACCTTCAAAATTTTGTTGGAAATCTCTTCAGCAAAATATAAAATTTATCTCCTACAAGTTATGCTTTTCACATGAGTGTATAACACAGTTCAGCTACTGTATGACAAAGATTCCATTTATTCCATTTTTCATGTCAACATGTTCTTCATTTCCTTCTGCGCCGTCCTTCAGTTCAGTTCAGTCGCTCAGTTGTGTCCGAATCATTGTGACCCCATGAATCGCAGCACACCAGGTCTCCCTTTCCATCACCATCCCCCAGAGTTCACTCAGACTCATGTCCATCGAGTCAGTGATGCCATCCAGCCATCTCATCCTCTGTCGTCCCCTTCTCCTCCTGCCCCCAATCCCCCCCAGCATCAGAATCTTTTCCAATGAGTCCGCTCTTCGCATGAGGTGCTCAAAGTACTGGAATTTCAGCTTTAGCATCATTCCTTCCAAAAAAAATCCCAGGGCTGATCTCCTTCAGAATGGACTGATTGGATCTCCTTGCAGTAAAAGGGACTCTCAAGAGTCTTCCCCAACACCACAGTTCAAAAGCATCAATTCTTCAGCCCTCAGCTTTCTTCACAGTCCAACTCTCACATCCATACATACATGACCACTGGAAATACCACAACCTTGACTAGACGGACCTTTGTTGGCAAAGTAATGTCTTTGCTTTTCAATATGCTATCTAAGTCCTTTTCTTCCAAGGAGTAAACATCTTTTAATTTCATGGCTACAGTCACCATCTGCAGTGATTTTGGAGCCCCCAAAAATAAAGTCTGACACTATTTCCACTGTTTCCCCATCTATTTCCCATGAAGTGATGGGACCAGATGCCATGATCTTAGTAGTGTCCTTATAATCCACATTGCTACTGGCAGTCTTTTAATGAAAATTTAGCTGTAACTCTAAGAAGATACAGTTTTTCTGTACCATGCTCTTCACTTTGTTCTAAGTCCTCCTTAGCAGAGTTTATTATCATCCATATTTCTATTAGCACTGTGTTCAAGGCAGTCTAGGCTTTCTTGATAATGAATTTTTAGCTAGAATTTTTCCAGCTTTGTTCACTACCCAGTTCCAAAGCCACATCTGCATTTTTAGATATTTGTTCCAACCCACTTCAGAATTCTAAAATTAATTCCAATTGTGGAACTATAACAAATTATGACAAGTTTGGTGATTTAAAGCAAACATATAATACAATGCAGCACAAAATTATTATTTTAAAGTTCTGTAGGTGTTATCAGAGCTGTGTTATTTCTGGAGTCTCTAGAGAGCAATCCATTTTCTCTCCCTTTTCAGCTTCTAGAAACCACTTGCATTCCTCTGCTCGTAGCCCCTTCTTTGCATCACTTCAGCTTCTCTCTGTCATGACATCCGCTCCTCTACCTTCCCTGATCTTCCTATCTCCCTCCCACTTGTGACTACATTTGGCCAATCAGATGATCTCTTCATATCAAGATCCTTACATTAATAGGATCTGCAAAGTCTCCTTCTCCATGTAAGGTAATATATACAGAGCTCCCTGGGAGTAGGATGTGCGCATCTGTGGGGAGTTATTATTCACCCTACCACACTTCCCAAGAGAATTTAAACCATATATCCACACAAAAACATGTACATGAGTATTCATCACAGCATATTCATAGTAGTCTAAAAATGGAAAAAATCCAAATGTCTACTAATTGATAAATTGATAAACATGATACAGTATACCCATATAATGAAATAATATTTGGAAATAACAAAGAATTAAGGACTGATAATGACGAACTTTGAAAACATCATGTTAAATGAAAGAAGCTAGAAGGAAAGGCCAAAAGGCCAGCTATTTGACCTGTTCAAAATAAACAAATTCACAGTGACAGAAAGTAGATAAGTAGTTGCCAGGATCCATGGAGAGGGGAAGAATGAAAAGACTGTGGTTTTTTTTGGAAGAGGGGGATGATGAAAGTGATCTAGAATTATATAGTTATGGTAGTTGCACAACTTTTAAAATATTCTAAAAATCATTCAATTTTGCATTCTAAAAGGGTAAAGTGTATGATATGTGAAATATTTTTTAATTTTTTAATCTAAAAAAAGATCTGTGCAAATTGCGTGAAAACATATGGCCATGTGAACACTTTGCCAGGCTGCCTCCCAGGATCTGCAAAGGAGTTCATGAAAGTAAGAGGCCTGAAAGTTTGAACTTCATTAAGCTTAAAGTAAACCTGCCTCTATATAGAAGCAATAGGATTTGTTGACAGATGGGATGTCAGGAGTGAAAGAGAGAGTAGTTAAGGATGAGTTTAAGATTTGAGACTAAGCAACTAAAAGATGACATTTCTACTTCTGAGTAGAATACTGTATAAGATGCAAGGGTTTTATTTCATTGTGGTAAAAAAAAAGAATTTGTAAGTATTCAGTACAGTATCTTTAACTATAGCCTTCTTCAACTTTTGAATGTCCACTTCCCTCCCCAGATTTGGGAATTTTTCAGCCATTTTTTTTTGCTTTGTTTTTTATTTAATATTATTTTTTATTGAAGCATAGTTGATTTAGTGTTGTGCCAATTTCTGCTATAAAGCAAAGTGACTCAGTTACACACACACATACATTCTTTTTTAATATTCTTTTCTATTATGGTTTATCACAGGATATCATGTATACTTCCATGTGCTATACATTAGTACCTTGCTTTTTATCCATTCTAAAGGTAATCGTTTACATCTACCAACCCCAGACTCCCAGTTCAGTCCTGTCCCCCTGTCCTTGACAACCACAAGTTTGTTCTTTATGTCTGTGAGCCTGCTTCTGTTTTGTAGGTAGGTTCATCTGTGCTATATTTTAGATTACACATATAAGTGATATCATATGGTATTTGCCTTTCTCTTTGTGACTTACTTCACTTGGTACGATAATCTCTATTTGCATCTGTGTTGCTGCAAATGACATTGTTCCCTTCTTTTTATGGCTAAGTAGTGTTCTACTGCATATATGCACCACATCTTGTGTATCCATTCATCTATCAGTGGACATTGAGATTGTTTCCATGGTTTGGCTGTTGTGAACAGTGCTTCTGTGAACATAGGGGTGCATATATATTTTTGAATTATAGTTTTGTCTGGATATATTCCCAGTAGTGGGATTGCTGGATTGTGTACTAGCTCTATTTTTAGTTCCTTAAGGAACCTCCATACTGTTCTCCATAGTGGCTGAACCGAATTATACTTCCACCCACAGTGTAGGGGGGTTCCCTTTTCTCCACACTCTCTCAGCATTTTTTTTTTGTAGACTTTTAGTGATCAGCTGTTATTTCTTTAAATAAACTTTCTACCTTTGTCTCTCTCTTCTTATTCTAACATTTTAATAGTGCATATTTTGATACATTTTACAGTATCCTATAAGCTCCTTGAGCTTTCTTCACTCTCTTTTCATTCTTTTTCCTTTTTTCCTCTGATTATGTAGTTTCCAGTGTCTCATCATTTCTTCTGCTTGATCAAGTCTGTTGTTGAACATGAATTTTGCAGTTTAGCTACTATATTTTTCAGAACAAAAATTTCTGCTATTTTCATTATCTGATTCTGCTTTAAAAATATTTTTACTCATTTGTCATGTATCATTTTTTTCAAGTTCTTTGAACATTTTTATGACATTTATTTTGAATTCTTTAGTGTTGATTTTTTGAGGTTTATTTTGTTCCTTTCTTCAAGCCATATTTCCCTGTTTCCTAATGTTCTATGATACTTTGTTTTGGTGTCTGCACATTTAAAAACACCTACCTTTCCCATTGTATAGACTAGCTTTGTATAGGGGAAGATCTTCACCAGTCAGCCAGATAGAGATTCTGGGGATAGGAGACATAATTTTAGAGGGAAATATTAGTTTTATTCTGGAAATCTTAAGTTTGATATGCCTTGTATTTCCAAATGAAGATATCAAGAAAGATATTTACTCTGAGTCTAGGCAGAAGTTCAGGACAGATCTAGAACTTTAAGAAATACCAGTATATATGTACATTTTAAAACTATGAGGCTAGATGTGATTACCAAAAGAAAAAGTATAAACAAAATACAATAGCTATTTCTACAGACTATTGTTGTTGTTCAGTTGCTCAGTCATGTCTGACTCTTTGGGACTCCATGGGCTACAGCACGCCAGGCTTCCCTGTCCTTCACCATCTGCCAGTTTGCTCAAACTCATGTCCATTGAGGTGCCATCCAGCCATCTCATGCTGTGTCATTCCCTTCTCCTTGTGCCTTCAGTCTTTTCCAGTATCAGGGTCTTTTCCAGTGGGTCAGCTGTTTGTATCAGTCAGGTGGCCACAGTATTGGAGCTTCAGCATCAGCATCAATCCAATGAATATTCAGGGTTGATTCCCTTTAGGATTGAGTGACTTGAGCTCTTTGCAGTCCAAGGGACTGTCAAGAATCTTCTTCAACACCACAGTTTGAAAGCATCAATTCTTCTGTGTTCAACCATCTTTATGGTCCAACTCTCACATCAGTACATGACTGGTGGAAAAACCATAGCATTGACTAGACAGACCTTTGTCAGCAAAATATTATCTCCGCTTTTTAATATGCTATCTAGGTTTGTCATAGCTTTTCTTCCTAGGAGCAAGCATCTTCTAATTTCATGGCTGCAGTCACCATCCACAGTGATTTTGGAGCCCAAGAAAATAAAAGGTCTGTCACTGTTTCCATTTTCCCCCTTCTATTTCCCATGAAGTGATGGGACCAGATGCCATGATCTTAGTTTTTCAAATGTTGAGTTTTAAGCCAGCTTTTTCACTCTCCTCTTTCACCTTCATCAAATCTACAGGTGATAATTGTGTATAATAGTTAAAAATGGGATTGCCCTGGTAAAATGAGGGAGGGCTCCCACATCCAACAATCTTCTTCTGCTTCCTGTGTCTCCACAGAATATGATTCTCTGGTCAGTATTACCAGGCTAAATTAACAATTGGGTGCTGTTGAGAAAGGCAGAATTCTAAGATGGCCCCCAAGATCCACACCCTCTGGAATACAGACTTCTCTCAATTATTCAATCAAACACTGATATCAGCATTACTGGGATTTTGCAGATATAATTAAAGTCCCAAATCAGATGACCTTAAATAAAGAGATTATCTTGGGTGAATCTGACCTAATTGGGTTATCCCTAAAAAGAGAATGGACTCTTCTTAATTAAACAGATTGAAAGTGTAAGAGGGCTCTTGGAAGGAGCCACATTCAAGGAATATAGGATTCTTTAGACCTGAGAGTGACCCCAACAAGAAAGTAGCTGACAGCAAGCAAGAAAACAGGGACTTCCCTCATACAACTCCAAAGAATTGAATCCTGCCACATCTGCATGAGTTTGCAAGAAGATGCCAAGCTCCAGATGATAATACCACCATTTTAGCCTTTTGAGAGCCTAAGCAGAGAACCCAGCTACATCATGCCCTGACATCTGATATACAACACTGTGAAGTAATACATGAATATTGATTTAAGCTGCTGCTGTCGTTGTTCAGTCATGTCTGACTCTGCAACCCCATGGAATGCAGCATGTCAGGCTTCCCTGTCTTTCACTATTTCCCAGAGTTTACTCAGACTCATGTCCATTGAGTCAGTGAAGCCATCCAACGATCTTATCCTCTGTTGCCCCCTTCTCCTCTTGCCTTCAATCTTTCCCAGCATCAGTCTTTTCCAATGAATCAGCTCTTCACATCAGGTAACCAAAATATTGTAACTTTAAGCTACTGGGTTTTCAGTAATTTGTTATGCAGCACTAAAAAACTAATACAGCTATATTTTATTCATGATTCTTACAAAAATTACAACACAGATAATTGAAAGTATTTGCAAGACTCCACAGAGCTTTCTCATATAAGATTTTCAATAAAGGCAAATTATACAGTAGAACAGTAAAAATAGAATGCAGGCAAACATTAGGGACCCAAGAGCCTTCCAAGTACAGCTTCTCAAAGTCCTTATTGTTCACACAGGACATCCTGCATCTCTGGATAAAACCACCAAGATTTACATGATAAATCTTATTTTTAAGAGGCCTCCCTAGAAGTCTCTAGTGGGATCTTTCATGCCCTTCTGTACACATAGCCAAGCTAGGCTATTCATCCTATGATGCCAGATATAAGTCCCAATAAACAAATTAGCCATGAGTACTATTAGGGGAATTTCAAACTTTAGTTCAGTATAAATTATTAATTAGCCCACTGCCCTTATCTCAGCAAGAGTCAGTGCCAGATTTATCAACCCCAAAGATAAGCATGGCCCTGACATGACTGAGTGACTTCACTTTCACTTTTCACTTTCATGCATTGGAGACGGAAATGGCAACCCACTCCAGTGTTCTTGCCTGGAGGATCACAGGGATGGGGGAGCCTGGTGGGCTGCCGTCTATGGCGTTGCACAGAGTCGGACACGACTGAAGCGACTTAGCAGCAGCAGCAGCAGAACCACTCCAACTATAAAATAATTCTATCTCATGCTCTTCTGTTTCCCTTTTCCTACTTCACTCCCCATAAGCAAGATACTATGTCCTGAATCCGATGAGTGAGCGAGCAGGTAGGCATCATTTGGAGCCTTCAAGAATGGTGGATGGCAGTAGAGGGGCCTCATTTAGGTGACATATCTTCATTTTACAGTCCATGCCTGGATGATCAACGCTGTGGTCAGCTACCTCTTGTGAGGCGGTCTAGTTGAGTTCTCTCAACCCACCATCTCTTCTAGCCATGGTTAGGGGCTTCCTAGGGGCTAAAGCTGTATTTTGGAGAAGGCAATGGCACCCCACTTCAGTACTCTTGCCTGGAAAATCCCATAGATAGAGGAGCCTGGTAGGCTGTAGTCCATGGGGTCGCTAAGAGTTGGATACAACTGAGCGACTTCACTTTCACTTTTCACTTTTCACTTTCATGCATTGGAGTAGGAAATGGCAACCCACTCCTGTGTTCTTGCCTAGAGAATCCCAGGGATGGGGGAGCCTGGTGGGCTGCCATCTATGGGGTCGCACAGAGTCAGACACGACTGAAGCAACTTAGCAGCAGCAGCAGCAGCAAAACTGTACTTGCTAGCAAGATGTTGAGGAAGAATTACTAATGAGGATAAGCCATAGTGGAACTTTATTGGTGCTTTTATTGTGCCAACCTGAAGTTAGCTAGAATACTGTCTTCTCTATCTGACCCTGCCCTTCATATTAGAACCAATCTTTAATGAGCAGACAGTGAAATAACTAGATATTGAAATAACCAGAGAGTGAAATAACTCTAAGTACTAATCCTTACTATCCTAGAAGTCCTTTGATTGTTCCTTATGGACTACTATGGCCTATTTTGCTCTTAGTCCCTCCTATTCCGTCTGAAATTTTTCTTTGTTTAAATTGTTAAACTGCTTATATTGCTCTTTTTAAAATTAATTTTTATTGAAGCATAGTTGTTAGTTTCTACCATACAGAAAAATGAATCAGCCATATATATATATATATATATATAAACTTATATCCTCTTCCTTTTGGATTTCCTTCCCACTCGGGTCACCACAGTGCATTAAGTAGAGTTCCCTGTGCTACACAGTATGTTCTCATTGGTTATCTATTCAATACATAGTATCAATAGTATATATGTGTCATTTCCAATCTCCCAATTCCTCCCTTTCCCCTCTGGTCGCCATACATTTGTATCTCTATTTTGCACATAGAGTTGTCTGTATCATTTTTCTAGATTCCACATATATGCATTAATATGGGATATTTGTTTTTCTCTTTCTGTCTTACTTCACTGTACTCTAGGTCCATCCATGTGTCTATAAATGACCCAGTTTTTCATTTTCTATGGCTGAGTAATATTCCAGTGTGTGTGTGTGTGTATACCACATCTTCTTTATCAGTTTTCTAATTGATGGACATTTGTGTTGCTTCCATGTACTGTCTGTTGCAAATAGTGCTGCTGTGAACATTGGGGTGCATGTATCTTTCTGAATTATGGTTTTCTCTGGGTATATACTCAGGAATGGGATTGCTGGGTCATACGATAATTCTATTTTTAGTTTCTTTAAAGAAACTCTATTCTGTTTTCCGTAGTGGCTGTATCAATTTGTACTCCCAGCAAGTTATAAAAGTGATTATAATATAGAAGTTAAAAAGGAAAAAGAGAAAAATCCCTCTTAGCAAACTCCAGTCCCACTCCCTAGAAGGAGGTACAATTTAATGTCTGTCATCTCACTTTTTTTTTAATACATTTTCAAATATGCACACGCATATGCATATTTTTCACTTAAGGATGTATCATAAGTATTGTACATCTTTTATTCTTTTCTAAAAGTTATATGTGGTTTCCTATAGTGGGTGAACATTTTTTATTTAATCTGTAATCTATTGATGGACATGTATGTTATTTCCAATATTTTGCTATTTTAATGATGCAGTGACCAGCTATTCACATATAAATGCAAATATTTGTAAAGAATGGTTTCTTAGAGGCAGAAATGGTGGATCACTAGCTATACATATTTCATTTTAATAGATGCTGCAAGTTTTCCCTCTCAAAACCAGAACTAATTCGCATAAACTTTTGAAACTCGTTAGAGAAACCAAGTAATTCTGACTTCCCAAAGGGACATTTTTTGGATTGTATTAAGCCACAGGTGATTGGCATTGAAATTTTTTTTAATATAATTGAGTCTATTTTGTATCCTCCACAGAATTTTCAAAGTTTCTGGCTTCTTATTTTTATCATTTCCTGTTGACTAGCAGCAGCACTTTCTCTCTCTCTTTTTTTTTTTGTGGAACTTGGGAAAAAAATGAGAGATAAACCCATTTTGACATTCGAATCCACTTGCTGTTTATTCATTCATGTTATGTTTATACTATTTATGCCGGTACTCTGCAAGGACTGAGAATACAAACATGAATAAAACATAAATTTTGCCTTTTAGAAATTCAAGTCTAATAAGAAAAATGCAAATGATAGCACCACAATTAAGAGACAAAAGGTAGATGCTTAAACAGATAGAAAATAAAATAGAACTGAAGAGTGACTTTCAGAGGGAAAGACAGAGGTTCAAGGTAAAGAAAGACTTGAAAGGTAAGTTCAGTTCAGTTCAGTTCAGTCGCTCAGTCGTGTCCGACTCTTTGCGACCCCATGAATCGCAGCACGCCAGGCCTCCCTGTCCATCACCAACTCCCGGAGTTCACTCAGATTCACGTCCATCGAGTCAGTGATGCCATCCAGCCATCTCATCCTCTGTCATCCCCTTCTCCTCCTGCCCCCAACCCCTCCCAGCATCAGAGTCTTCCAATGAGTCAACTCTTCACATGAGGTGGCCAAAGTCCTGGAGTTTCAGCTTTAGCATCTTTCCTTCCAAAGAAATCCCAGGGTTGATCTCCTTCAGAAGGGACTGATTGGATCTGCTTGCAGTCCAAGGGACTCTCAAGAGTCTTCTCCAACATCACAGTTCAAAAGCATCAATTCTTCGGCACTCAGCCTTCTTCACAGTCCAACTCTGACATCCATACATGACCACAGGAAAAACCATAGCCTTGACTAGATGGACCTTAGTCGGCAAAGTAGGGGAGAGAAAACAGCTCATGGAAGTTATGGATGGATGAAACAGAAGAAGAGGCTTGGAGGGTTTTAAGTGGTTAGATATAATTGGCATACAGATACTTTTGTAGGATAAAAGATGGCAAGATTAGATAAATGAACTGAAATTAAAGCTTTAGACTCTGAATTGTCATGCTAAGAATTTGGTATTTATATCACGAATGACAGCCTGGAAGTTTTTAAGTAAGAGGTATGTTCAAGTCTACATTTTAAATTTTACCCTTGATCTGAGGGATGAATTAATCACTATCAACATTTTTTTTAAATTTGTAACCTACTATGTTTCAGAAATTGTGATAGGAGCCAGGACTTCAAATAAGAACAACTTAAAAACTGTGATAAGTGAAAGATTACTAAAATAGTTCAGTACACAAATTAAATAGCCAGAACTAAGAGAGGGAGACAGAAGACATGAAGAAAAAGTTCACGGATGCAGTAAAAAAAGAACTGATGGATAGGGGGAGGTAGATAGAATGAAGAATCAGATCTGTTGTGTGTGGTTGTAATTGGGGTGATTTGGTGGGTAATGTTGGTGTTAATTGAAGTAAGAGGGAAATAGGGAGAGGAGGAAGTTGAGTAGGAGAAGATGGACGTTCTGAGCACACTGAGTTTGAATTAGGTAGAGGTGCCTAAAAAATACTTAGAAATATAGATCTAGAATTTAGTAAGTGTGTCTGAGCTAGCAATAGAGATTTGAGAATCATTGACATAGTGGACCCTATGGAAATGGATAAAAATAAAACTGTTTGAAAAATCCAAAAGAAAGACAGTTGTGAAAAAAATAACACAACAAATATGTAAATGTTTTACAAACTTTAAAATACTGTACAATATAATTAATTATTATTATTACCATTGCTATTGTTGTTATTGGAACAATTGAACCAAACTACTAGATCTTATTAGAATTTAAGTTTTACAAAGCATATGCCAGAACCTAGAGTATTTTCAAACATGAAATAGATTTTCAATAAATATTTATTTTTTGTCTTGATGTATTTATTCAAAGTCATAGGCATATATTTGTTATGGGGGTGAATTAGCAATCATGATTTTTCTTCATCTCATGACCCTTCTTCAATCCATAAAGAATCTGAGGGTGAGTTCTTTAACTCTTAAAAAAAAAATGAGACAAAGCAATACAAAAGGTTTCTTGCTTAAATTTGTAACCCAAAGAAAACTACAACAATCAATCATTACATTTTAAATATTCAAACTGCTGTTTTACAGAGTAGTCATTACTATATGTTTCCATTCCAAGTGCACATTTTTATTTATGTTAATAAGACAGAAATACAAATTTAAGAAAATATTATTAGTTACTGTGCAGAAAATGAAAAAGAAGTGTGTATCTGTAGTTCAGTTCCCAATGGGCTAAAATTTCATTTTTAAATACCTCCACATACTCATGGCCTGACCTCTGTGATTGTCAATGGTGAAAATTTTCTTATATGCTTAACATGGAGCCAACAGAGTGAAGTTTTGTCAGTGGTATATGGCCCTCCTATACATTATGAAATCTTTCCTTCTGAGAACAAAACCAATCTCTTGATCAACCAACAGAAATATTTTGAACTCCTGCTGTGTGCTATCATTGTCATACATTTTGAGGGATTTCAAAAAAAAGTGTGAAACATGCCCCAGCCTTCAAGGAAAAAATAGGTTTATTGGGCAGACAAGTTATGAAATGGAATAGATATATATACACATATGTATATGTATATATATATATATATAACTTATATATATATATATAACTTATATATATATACTTGCTTGCTTAATCATGTCAACTCTTTGTGACCCAATGGACTGTAGCCTGCCAGGCTCTTCGGTTCTTGCCTATTCTTCAGGCAAGAATACTGGCATGGGTTAGCTTTTCTTACTCCAGGGGATTTTCCCAACCCAGGATTCAAACCTGTGTCTCCTGCGCTGGAATGCTGATTCTTTATCACTGAGGCATTGGGGAGGCCCTAATATGTATTATCAGAGAAGGCAATGGCAACCCACTCTAATACTCTTGCCTGGAAACTCCCATGGATGGAGGAGCCTGGTAGGCTGCAGTCCAGGGGGTCGAAAAGAGTTGGACACAACTGAGCGACTTCACTTTCACTTTTCACTTTCATGCACTGGAGAAGGAAATGGCAACCCACTCCAGTGTTCTTGCCTGGAGAATCCCAGGGGCGGGGGAGCTTGTTAGGCTGCCATCTATGGGGTCGCACAGAGTCAGACACAACTGAAGCAACTTAGCAGCAGCAATATGTATTATGGGCTTTCCAGGCAGCATTAGTGGTAAAGAACCTGCATGCGAATGCAGGAGACATAAGAAACATGAGTCCTATCCCTGGATTGGGAAGATCCCCTGGAGGAGGGCATGGCAACCCACTCCAGTATTCTTGAGAGTCCCTTGGACTTCAAGGAGATCCAACCAATCAATCATAAAGGAAATCAGTCCTGAATATTCATCAGAAGGACTGATGCTGAAGCTAAAACTCCAATGTTTTGGCCACCTAATGTGAAGAACTTATTCACTGGAAAAGACCCTGATGCTAGGAAGGATTGAAGGCAGGAGGAGAAAGGGACAACAGAGGATGAGATGGCTGGATGGCATCACTGACTCGATGGACATGAGTTTGAGTAAACTCCGGGAGTTGGTGATGGACAGGGAAGCCTGGCATGCTGCAATCCACGGGGTCACAAAGAGTCGGACACGACTGAATGACTGAACTGAACTGAACTGAACCAGTATTCTTGCCTGGAGAATCCCATGGACAAAGGAGCCTGGTGAGCTACAATGCAAAGAATCGCAAAGAGTTGGATATGACTGAAGTGACTTAGCTTGCACACACAGTATATATTAAATGTCAAATAAGTCATCCAAGGAACAAATGCTACTCTGAAGTCTAATACTCAAAGTCCTCTAAGATCTAGTCTAATTTACCTTCCTAAAGTATTTCCCTAAATCTACAACTACAAGAAAATTAACCTTCTTATACCCTTTCCAAGCCAAATTAAACTGCTTGCTTTTCTCCCTGCATGCGGCTTGCTTTTCTGCTTCTGTGTCCTTGCTTGTACTGATTTTTCCTTCTGGCATATCTTGCTTTCCCTTCATGCTCATGTGTATATTATAGTTGGTAAGTCTTACTCTTCCTTAAGGCCCAGTTCCAGTGCAGCATCTCCTAAAAAATTTTCTGATGTTACTAGCAAGAAATCTTTCCCACCTACAAATCCCTCTCTAAGGAGACCTCCACTGCACTCATTACTTTCCTATGTCTTAGTTGCCCCTAAGACAACTCCATGCTCCAGAACACCACCCTTCCTTCTGCCTCCTCTGCTGCTTGGTGAATATTGTCTTCAAAAGGATTTTAATCCCTCAGAACCCAATGAGGCTAATTTGTAGTTTTAGTGTACCCAGTACTATTGATTCTTTCCACCCTCTAGGGTCACTAAAACTATCTCACAAGCCTGTTCTATTTTTAATGTAATAATTCCATAATGTTTGATTTGCATTACGATTAACTACTTGCCCTAACTAGACTGTGAGCTCCTTAGGGGCAGAGAATCTGTGCATTCATCTGTCCAAGAATTGTATATTAGAGAAGCATGCTCAAATTACCATCAACATTTTTACTTTTGGGTCACACTTTTAGAAATTCTGATTGAGTGGGTTTCATGTGGAGCCCAAGAATCTACACTGTATCAAGCTCTCCAGATGATTCTTATCCACCATAAATTTTAAAGTGGTCACCAGTTAATAAGTATTTTTTGGATGAATGCTAACTTTTTTCTCTCTTAAACTGTAGCATCATAGGGGAAAGACATGTAACTACATAATCTTTGCTTTTCCCCTTATGGCTGGTTTATAGAAACAGAGTAGAATCTCAAAAACTGTGGAATTGATGTATGTTCATGGGTTCACTGATAACTGCTATAATTTTTAAAAGCTTTTCCTAAGGCATAGGATTTGCTGGGCCATGAAGAATGAGTTGGTTTTGGATGAATGGGGAGGGGAGAGAGCAACCTGGCCAGGAAATTGATATGATCACAAGAATAGATAGAGATGAGGAAGTGCACGCATGCTGAGGGTTGATTATTAGATTAGTGTAACAAGAGTAAAGGTTCTTGTGGCAGAGGAATGAGAGATGAGGCTGCCTCCCCACCATATAAAATAAGCCTTTGTTAGCAGAACTCTCATTTTCATTTTAATTTAATATAGCAAAAATAAGTGGGTTTGATGTGATTAATGACCAACAAGGGAGCTACAGTGCTGACTTGGCAAGCATCCACCTCCATGCACATGCAGAAGTAAAAGATTTAGTACAGAATTAACCTGCCCAAGCATCTGTTCACAACTCCATATGAAAAAGAAAAAAATAGGCCGTAGCATATGTTACAAGTTGAAGCCTGGGAAACTTTTTTCACATGTTTGTCAGAATTTACATTTTAGCAATATTCCTTATTGACTTCCTAATATGAATTAGAATATTAAATAACCATAATAGTGATAGGTTATTATTAAATTATTAAAAATATGTTCACACATGAAGAGAATAACTCGTTATGAAAAGGATAATGAATTTGCAGTTAAAATATAGTCCTTTGTTCCTGTGACAATAGCCAGCATTAACCTACACATCATAATTAATCCAATGGGACATTAGTTTACTCATCAAGCTGGCAAATGGTTATTAGCAATCTACTACTTGCAAAGCACTGTACACAAAATGTTAATGGCAAAGCATGTGCATGAAACAAAGGTTCATTCTCACATGGAAGAAAGGTTGATATGGAATAATTAGTATCAACAAGTCATTATTCATCCTTTTATGCAATAACTCTTGGATGAATGAATGTAGCTCTATGACTTTGTTTTATTCTCTGTCATATCCCCCACACTAAGCACAATGCTTGAAGTACGTTAAGTGCTTAATAAAATGTAGTGGATGAATACATTTATTGAGCACTATGTCAGACTCCCAGTATCCAAAATAGAGTGAAAAAAGAGAGAGTTCCTCCCTGGTGAAGTTGATAATGTAATGAGGACAGCAAATATTAATCTAGTGCACTCAGAAACGTGAGATTCCAGCCATGACAAGTGCTGAGGATCACCTAATGGAGTTTGGCCATGCAGACACTTTTCTCAAGGAGCGACCTTGAGCTGAAATCTAAGGGATGACTGGAAATTAGCCAGGCAAAGAAAAGAAGGAAAAGCACTTTGGGCAGAAGAAGGAGTAGAATGGAGCATGAGGAGTGACTGCAACATAGATTGAGACGGAGTCACAAAAGTGAGGGTAGAAAGCTGGGTAAGTAAGGTATAAGTATGTGAGGACAACTCAGGGAGTTACAGAATTACAAATACTAGGCTAGATTATATAGATAAGAAAGTTTTTTGCTTAAAGTTGGTATAATATAAATTGATTTGAGTTATAACCTCAAAATTCATTGCTCCTTTGTAATAGAATAATTTGTGTGATAAAACATACCAAAATTTTTATAGTGACAAGCAAAACAATGGAGCATGTAATTTCAAATTGCATAACTTCGATCCTTGTAGATTGCCCCAATAAATATTACAATTTTACTAAATTATGTACATAGCAGCAATTAGCCCTCAAATGGGGGTTAATAAAGGAATCAACACAGAACAATAAGAATAATTTGGGTGTACTGATGTAGAACAGATTGATGCACCCTAGTGATGGCTCATTCAATTATTTTATGAAACTATTAAAAATATATATAATTTATTGGTATAGTTCACATGATAGAATTTGTGCAGAGAAAAATAAAACCAAGACTTTTAAAGTGTCTTAAAGCAAATATGGAAACAATGAAATGTTAAAATCATATTAGGATCCTCTGGAGTTTTCCCTCTCCTGTGTGCACACGCAGCTAAATCCCATAACAGAGAGCTGGACATGAGGGTAGTGCTCAGAAAGTACTTGTTAAATTTTCATAAGTGGCCAGTTAGAAAATTTACAAATAAATAGATTTAACATTGTAGCAGTTTAGTTTACCTATTCGAGAAATGGAAACACTTATACTTATCCTACTTTACTTCACTACATAGCTTACAGCGAAAGATGTCAGATTCGTCATCTCCAAAGAAGATAGAATTTCAGGACCAGGGACCAGGCTTGATCACTCAAGAGCTTTTGTGTCACAGAGTTTTATTAAAGTAAGAAAAGGGATAGAGAAAGCTTCTGACATAGATATCAGAAAGGGGACAGAGAGTGACCCCTTGCTAGTGTTAGCAAGGGAGTTATATACTTTTTTAAATTAAATTATTACAATAAATCAAAAGCATGTCTCAAGGTTATAAAGATTTTACTAGACCCACTCCCATAATTTACATTTTAAGATAACAGGATTAGCCAGAAGGTTTTCAGGAAGGAGAAACTGTCCTCAAGAAGGAGACATTGTTGTTATATAATCGCTAGTACAGAGTTTAAAAACCAAGTTGTTTGTTGTGTAATCATCGGTGAGCTTAAAGGAAAAAAAAGTTTTATGTGACTAAGACTAAAGAATGTAGAGAAGGAAAAAAAGTTTGTCCTTTCTTCCTCTGCTTCCTCCTTGAGAACCCCAGACCCCTCTCTCCTTGGGGACCCCCAGACTTCTTATCAACGTGCCTAAGAATTGACTCTCTCACTTCTACTGATAGGTAACAGTTTTTTTCTTTTTTAATTTAACAAATATTTATGAAGCAGAGACTAAGTGGTAAGGATATAATGGTGATAACTCACTTTTAACATTTCATAGTTGCTACAACTTGAAATCAGGATAACTTTGGAACCCAACTATGAATGGGTATTTTCTTGACTCTTCTTGCCTACCTCTAATGAGCTACTCTGGCTATGAAACACTTAACAAAAGGATCTTCACATGGAAGAATTTAGAGTTTTTAATATAAGTTCTCATTTCAGGTGATATAAAAATAATGATCTGCCTTATCACTTATTGGCTTTTGGGCAGAAAAGACAGGCATGCATACTTGACAATCCAGTTTCTTATTTGATGCATTTCTTACTGTTTATCAGACCGGTGACATAATTTCTCTGTTATTATCTGTTCAAGTAATTGGGCTTTGTAAAGTTTAATAGAAAACTAATTATATTGTATACCAAATACTGATTACTGATTTTCAAAGAATTTAAATTCTTAATTACATTTAAATTACTCTGAATAGAAGTGGACTTCTATGATTCAGAAGGTACATCAGTTTTGCAGTACAACTTTTATGACCTTCAAGGGTCATTGCTGATATTTATGCAACAAGCACACTGCTATGATAAGTGTTTGGAGCAAGAAATGGCCACCCACTCCAGTATCCTTGCCTGGAGAATCCCATGGATGGAGGAGCCCGGGGGTTGGGGGGACGGTGCTATAGTCCAGGGAGTAGCAGAGAGTCAGACAAGACTGAGTGACTAATCACATAAGTGTTAGGAATTCAGAAATGTGAGCCCTGCTCCAGGAGCTCACAATGACAAGTGTGGAACTAACAGTGTAAACAGATTTCAGGTATTGGTTTGCCAAACAAACTAACTTTCACGGTATTAAATAAGTAAAATCCAATAATGTTATCATCAAGTAGCAATATATAAAGAATTTTCCCAGTATCTACAGAAAATAAGATTAATGCTATACATAGATTCTTATGTACATCTTAGCAGTTTCATTAAAAACATTTCTTTCTCATTGCTTGTAAATTAATCCACATTGGGGAGTTGACTAACAGTGATAAATAAAAAATAATGATTCAGATTTGTTTTTGATTCAGTGAAACAACTATATTGGAAAAAAAATATTTATCTGATACAGAAGAAAGAAAACAATTTTAAAGATTTTCATAGATTATCTCATAGGAATATATGAACTATAAAATATGATGCATCTAAAGTATATATTCATATTTCCAGCATTTCAAACATTAATAAGAGATAGAGAATATAGGTATAACATAGAAATTATATAGTTTACCATAATTAAAATTTCTATTAATGAACACTCAAATATCACCCAATTATTCTGAAATTTTAAACTTCATTGGCAACTGCAAATTTTTTATGTATCTTGAAAATACTTACAACATAAATTTTCTTTAATCAATTTTCCCTTTAATACAAATTTTTCATTTCTACATTTAATATTGTTTTTCTTCCCTGATTTTCTACTTTTCCTTTATTTTCTGACTTTAGTAGCTAAATACAAAGTCAGAATCATGTAGCTATAATTTAGGGACCCCAGTCCTAAAATACAGCTCATGATGACTGGCACAAAAGCAATTTTCAGTAACATACCACAGTGGTTTCAAGAGTAAATGGGAGATAAAAAAGCAAAGGTAAAAAGAGTAGCCAAACTTTTTCTAAAGTGTCTCTGTGAAGAAAAGCAAACAAATGGAAAATAGATGGAAGAGACCACGGAGGCAATGAAAATAGTATTTTTTTTAAACGATGAGACAAACTAAAGCATGTTTGAATGCTGCTGGAAGTTGCCTAGTAGAGACAGAAAAATTCATGTTGTATAGGGGGAAAAAAAGATTACTCTAGGCCTGAAGTAAAGTTGCTCAGTCTTGTCCGACTCTTTGCAACCCCCTGGACTGTAGCCTACCAGGCTCCATCCATGAGATTTTCCAGGCAAGAATACTGGAGTGGGTTGCCATTTTCTTCTCCAGAGGATCTTCCCAACCCAGGGATCGAACCCAGGTCTCCTGCATTGCAGGCAGACACTTTACCGTCTGAGCCAATCCCTGCAAAGATGAAAAAAAAAAAAAGTGGAAGAGATATATAATCCAGAGCTCACACAGACAAAGGAAGTCACAAATTTGGAAGAGCCAGAAGTGCTTAGTGAAAGAAAACTCCAGAAATGACTACAGAGTACAGACTCATATTACGCTAAACCCAAAGTAAATGTATCCCCAACTTACCTCCAACTAAACCCAAGCCCAACTGTGCCACGTCACACCCTAGAAAGTATGAGGGAGGGGAAATCTGTGTATCAAATGACAGGAATCTTAGCTAATTGTTTCTAAAATATATTCCTCTGCAAATTTTTCTAACTACGAGTGTGGGAGGCCTGAAGCAAAAGCTTCATTGCCTTTGGAATATATCCACCTCAGATCACATGTTTGCTTGTTCATTAGTTTCAGAGAACAACAGGGTATTATGAGCTGGGGTATGGGAAGGATATAAGATTGAAGAACTATGAAATAGTTTCAGAGAGGTGAAAAGTAACTTCTCAGTGAAAAGAAATAGGGTCACCTGTCAGTTTGTGGTCCACATTTCATGTACTTGTCATGAAGTTAAAGTAAAGCTGATCAAACAAAGTGTGATTTTCTCCAACTAATCTTGGTACAGTAGCAGAAAAAGCAGAAAGTTGGATGCAATGAACATTAAGTTCATTTAGCTAACCATGACAAAAGGAAAGAGGACATATTTGCCAAGTGATGTTTGCGAGAAGAAACTGTTTATAATGATGGAACATTTATCATGAATCTCAGCATGATAAGGAAACATAGACAAATAATGGTTAAATTTATAACATCAGTGATCTATCAATTACTGCTGTTAGGGAGTTCTAGGGTGTTGGAATAAGTGAACTAGAAGCATAGAAAGTTGTTGTTGTTCAGTCACTAAGTCATGTCCGACTCTGTAACCACATGGACTATGGCACACCAGGCTTTCCTGTGCTCCACCATCTCCCAGAGGCTGCTAAAAGGCATGTCCATTGAGTCAGTGATGCCATCCAACCACCTCATCCTCTGTTGCCCCCTTCTCCTTCTGCCTTCAATCTTTCCCAACATCAGGGTCTTTTCCAATGAGTTGGCTCTTCGCATAAGGTGACCAAAGTATTGGAGTTTCAGTTTCAGCATCAGTCCTTCCAATGAATATTCAGGGTTGATTTCCTTTAGGATTAACTGGTTTGATTTCCCTGCTCTTAAGAGACTCTTAAGAGTCTTCTCCAACACCACAGCTCAAAAGCATCAATCCTTTGGAGCTCAGCTTTCTTTATGATCCAACTCTCACATCCATACATGACTGTTGGAAAAACCAAAGCTTTGAACTTATGGACTTTTGCTGGCAAAGTGATGTCACTGCATTTTAATATGCAGTCTAGGTTTCTCATAGCTTTTCTTCCAAGGAACAAGCATCTTTTAATTTCATGGCTGCAGTCATCATCCACAGTGATTTTGGAGCCCAAGAAAATAAAATCTGCTACTGTTTCCATTTTTCCCCATCTATTTTCCATGAAGTAATGGGATCAGATGCCATGATCTTAGTTTTTGAATGTTGAGTTTTAAGCAAGCTTTTTCACTGTCCTCTTTCACCTTCATCAACAGGCTCTTCAGTTCCTCTTTGCTTTTTGCCATTAGGGTGGTATCATCTGCATATCTAAGGTTGTTGATATTTCTCCCCTGTTGATATTTCTCCAAGCAATCTTGATTCCTACTTGTGATTCATCCAGCCTGGCATTTTGCTTGATGTACTCTGCATGTAAGTTAAATAAGCAGGGTGATAATATACAGCCTTGATATACACCTTTCTGAAGTACTACCTTGCACAGATTACCATGAAAGGAATTGGAGATGCAGAGGTGAACAAAATTCAGTTCTGTGCTTCAGAGAGTTCACACTGTAATTTACAAAGAGCTACAGTAGGCTTACCAACATTGAAGGAAGGACTTAACCCAGTCAGGGATCAGGTGAACAGGCTTAAAGAACATTTGTAAAGACCAATTGCAAATTAAAGCTTGATACCTTCGAGAACAGCAAAGAGTTGACTTTTCCTTGAGGCTCACTTTAACTGAGGGTACTGTGAAAGAAAAGCCTGAGAAGTAAGCAAGGGTCAGATGAGAGTCATTTTGTCTGATACAGTCAAGGTATGTGGGCCTTGCGAAAGGCGACACAGTGAAATGGCCTACTGGCTGCATTGTAGATAAAGAATGGAGGAAGTCTTTTGGAGAAAGAAAGCAAGAAAATCAATTTGAATTATGAGACAAGAATGCATGTGTTATTCAGTTTTCACTCTTAAATTTAGACTTAGACAAGGTCATTAACGTTTGCAATCTAGGTAACGGGTAGTGCATTAAATTGGAAGTCCTGAAACCAGAATTGTTTACCATGCCCAGATGTTAACATTTTGTAGGACCCAGCCTAGTAAACATGAAACATCAGAATGTTATCTTCATGAGGACTTGGTTGTTTTGTTTACTACTCTTTCTCCAGTGCTAGGCTCTTAATAGACTCTTAATGAACATTTTCTGAGTAAAATTATTAAGTTAAACTATTACATTAATTTATTAAATTAAATTATCAAACAAGTCTGCCTTAAGCATCTCATCTCCTTTGGCACCTTCGTTCTAAAGCCAAGTAGTTGAAAACCATACCTTTTCTCTGAAATACTCATCTCCTTTTGAACCTTATTTATCACATCTTACTTCAAGATTATGCTCTTGCCTTCCCTGTATATTAGTCATTTAATTCTGGACACAGTAATTTGCTTTTTTATATCCAAATTTCCTTGTCTGTAAATAGGAATAAGAGCTAACACTAACTGAGCATTGAGCCCTAACACTTAGAACCAGGCACTGTTCTATGCATTTGAAGTGTTTTATCACAACTATTCCTCATTATCACCCTATGTGGGGAGTACTACTGTTTTCTACCTATTGCAGAAGAGGAACATGACCAAATATTTGAAAGCAAGTAAGTGACAAAGCCTGGATCTGGACTCTGTCTAGCTCCTGAAACCACGTTCTTAATCATTCTGCTTATTGCCTGTCCAATGATAGTACCACCTGTCCAATAATAATTGTGAAGATTCAAGGAGAATAATCTATGTAAACACATTTTTAAAAGTGCCTTACTGTCCCAAGTGATCAATAGAAATGAGCTTTTGTCGTTGTTATTGTTTTGTTCTTTTTTATTTATATCTTCTCGGGGAGCTAAGTGTTCCTTTGAGAGAAGAGTCACTATCTCCTAAAGGAAATTAGATTATTTCATTTTAGACAGATCGAATAGGAAAAAATCACTCCTGTGTAATGCTTACTTACATCCACTTTCCTGCAACTTTCCTCATGGATTCTAGTTCTGATCTGGGGATAGAGGATAAACCCAGCCCCTCTTCCTTCTAATAATCCTCAAAGATGGGAATCTTTAACACCTATATCTTCAGTCCAACAGTTTGAGGCATTTTCACCATTTCTCCTATGGAATGGTTTCCAGATATTCTGAATAAATTCTGCTTTGTTTAAGACACTTAATGTTTAGTAACTTGGAGGGGAACAACCAACATATGTTGCATTTGGAACAAGACATTGACAAAGAAGATGGAGAAACAATCCTGTAACAGTCTGTATTGTAATCCCAGAGACCTTAATAAAATGTCTTCTTTTCATAGCGTAGATAACATTTCTTGAGTGAATGTATTTATAAACAAATGAATTAATGAATCTTCTAATATTTCAGATTATTCTGGAAACTAATTCAGTGATTTAATGGATTGTCTCCCTCTCAACATCATGTCATCTGTGGATTACTTCCTGTGTGCCATTAATGTATTGATTTGAATATTTAAATGAATGTATTTCACTCCTATATTTGGTATAATATTCCTAATAGTTTATGGCTGAAATGTTTTAATTAATTATAAGTTAATCTTATTTTCTCAGCCATGCATTTTTATTATTGTTGTTAAGAATGCTTATTTATTCATCCAATAATTTCTAAAATATAAAAATATTTTCTACATGTTACCTAACTGTAGTAGTTACATTGAAACCAAAACTTTAAAATTTTTGAATGTATTAGTAGAAGTGGCATCTGAAATAAAATTGAGAAATGTGAAACTAACATAAACTGGAAATATGCTCAACCATATGGAGCTAATCTTTTTATCTCCAAAGAAATTAACTGAAGAAGTTAAACAGTCTAAAGGCATGTTCGACAGAACTACTGAGAGAATGAACAAGCATCAAGAGCTAAACAATTTCAGTTATTCAGTTTTGTGTATCAGAAAGAGTTTCAACAGTACATCACAGAATTCATAAATAAAAGATTTCCCAGTTGTGAGAACTATAGAGCTGGTAATAAGCTAAAGCGAAAGTGTTAGTTGCTCAGTTATGTCTATCTCTTTGCAACCCCATGGACTGTAGCCCTCCAGGCTCCTCTATCGATGGAATTCTCCAGGCAAGAATACTGGAGTGGGTAGCAATTCCATTCTCGAGGGTATCTTCCTGACCCAGGGATTGAACCAGGATCTCCTACATTGCAGGCAGATTCTTTACCATCTGAGCCACCAGGGAAGCTTAAGAGTGTTGTGAAATTAAAAAATGAAGGAAAATGAGGGAAAGTTTCTTGCAATGCAGTCATATTTCCTTGGAGGGGCATGTGTGCTCAGTTGTGTCCAACTTTCTGCAACCCCACGGACTGCCCAGGGAGCAGGTTGCCATACTGGACTGGGTTGCCATTTCCATCTTCAGGGATATTCCCACCCCAGGGATCCTGCATTGGCAGGTGGATTCTTAATTACTTGAGCTGCCTGGGAAGCCCTGCTTCCTTGGCAGATTGCAAGCTCTAACATTATCAAGCAAAAATGATAAAGTAAAAAGTAAATAAATAATACTTTGAAATACTGATCTCAAAATTTAGAAAGTATGTAATAACAGATAACTCAATGAAATGTCATAATTGGGTCACTTTGGTTAAAGAATATAATTTTTTTAATTTGCATTGGATATTTTACATGTATTAATTTGAGAAACCACTTTCTTGTGTATTATCAGCACTTTGAACCAGGTTCCATGTTGACTTCCAGTTCTGCATTATTTCTGAGAATAACAATTTTTTGTTACTACAGTGTCTACTAGATAATCTCAATAATTTTAAGACATTTTAAATGCAAAGTTCTTTTTTAAGTTTTAGAGTTCCCTAGTTTAATTTTGACAAAATTAGATAAATGTCAGATGTTATATTTTTCAGTGAACATTTCTCTTAGCCTTATTGGAAGAAAACATTTAATAGAGGTATAAATAAATATAATCATACTCTATTATCCAAATTAGTGGAATAAAAGTAACACCTGTAGTCAAATAAAGAGAACAGAGTAAACTGCATATACATGACAGGAGTTTTTGGAATCTGTTGTAGTAATGGAAACCGTATGTTAAAACTGATGTAACCATTTTCTTAGATCACTTCAACTAATAAAAATAAGATTATTTATTACTATAGTGGTGTAGGTAAGTATAAATGTAAGACAAGACACTGAAATGTTCCCTAATTCTTTTATTAAATTAATGCCTATATCACAAAGAGTCAGACATGACTTAGCAACTGAACAACAACAATATACTATAGGATTTGGAAAACACAGAAAAAATTCCTATGAAGAAAAAAATAATTATGATTTTATCATTCTAGTGTTTTAAAAAATGAAAGCAAATATAAAAACTTCAAAGTAACAAATAACTGCCAACTGAAAAGAACAATTGTTAACCATTTTTTGTATCTGAGTTAGATTTGGGGGGGGAAGGAAATAAAACAATGTAGACCAAGAAGCTGGAATTAAGATTGATGGGAGAAATATCAAAAACCTCAAGTATGCAGATGATACCCCTCTTATGGCAGAAAGTAAAGAAGAACTAAAGAACCTCCTGATGAGGGTGAAGGAGGAGAATGAAAAAGCTGACTTAAAACTCAACATTCAGAAAACTAAGATCATGGCATCTGGTCTCATCACTTCATGGCAAATAAATGGGGAAACAGTGGCAGACTTTATTTTGGGGGGCTCCAAAATCACAGCAGATGGTGACTGCAGCCATGAAATTAAAAGATACTTACTCCTTGGAAGGAGAGTTATAACCAACCTAGACAGCATATTAAAAAGCAGAGACATCACTTTGCCAACAAAGGTTCATCTAGTCAAGGCTATGGTTTTTCCAGTAGTCATGTATGGATGTGAGAGTTGAGCTATAAGGAAAGCTGAGCCCCAAAGAATTGATGCTTTTGAACTGTGGTGTTGGAGACAACTCTTGAGAGTCCCTTGGACTGCAAGGAGATCCAAGCAGTCCATCCTAAAGGAAAGACTGATGCTGAAGCTGAAACTCCAATACATGGCCACCTGATATGAAGAACTGACTTATTGGAAAAGACCCTGATGCTGGGAGAGATTGAAGGCAGGAGGAGAAAGGGAAGATAGAGGATGAGATGGTTGGATGGCATCACTGATTCAATGGACATGAGTTTGAGTAAACTCCAGGAGTTTGTGATAGACAGGGAGGCCTGGCATGCTGCAGTACATGGCATCACAGAGTCGGACATGACTGAGCAATGGAACTGAACTAAACTGATCCTATTCCTTCATGGGAAATAGGGAAAAAGTGGAAACAGTGAACGATTTCATTTTCTTGGGCTACAAAATCACTGTGGATGGTGGCTACAGCCACAAAATGCTTGCTCCTTGGAAAAAGGAAAAAATGCTTGCTCCTTGGAAGACAATCTGTGATCAATCTAAACAACGAGTTAAAAAGAGACATCACTTTGCCAACAAAGGTCCATATAGTCTAAGCTATGGTTTTTTCAGTAGTCATGCATGGATGTAGCAGTTGGCCCATAAAGAAGGCTGAATGTTGAAGAATTGATGCTTTTGAATTGTGGTGCTAAAGAAGACTCTTGAAAGTCCTTCAGACAGCAAAGAGTTCAAACCAGTCAATCCTAAAGGAAATCAACCCTGAATATTCACTGGAAAGACTGATGTTGAAGCTAAATCTCCAATACTTTGGCCACCTGAAGTTGGCTAAATCTCTGCTACTTTGGCCACCTGAAGGTTCTTTTGCCAAGAACCAATCATTGGAAAAGACCTTGATGCTGGGAAAGATTGAGGGCAGGAGGAGAAGGGACAACAGTGGTGAGATTGTTGGATGGCATCACTGACTCAGTGGACATCAGTTCAGTTCAGTTCAGTTCAGTCTCTCAGTAGTGTCCGACTCTTTGCGATCTCATGGACTGCAGCTCGCCAGGCCACCCTGTCCATCACTGACTCCTGGACATGAGTTTGAGTAAACTTTGGAAGATAGTGAAGGACAGAGAAGCCTGACATACTGCAGTCAATGGGGTCACAGAGTCAGACATGACTGAGTGACTGAACAACACCAGACCCCAAGTAAAAGTCTCCCTCCTAGTCCTACTCCAATTCCAGGACAATTACTATTTTTAGTTTTGTGTGCATCTATTCTATATATTACTATTTTTATTGTATGTATATGTATTTATAAATATGTAACACTTTAAAATCTATGCTGATTTGTGTTATATGAATTTTCCATACTTGCTTTTTCATTCAATGTTATTTGCAAGGTCTATCTTACATAAAAATATAGATAATTCATTCTCATTGTTGTACACTGTACCAACTTATGATTTTATCATAATTTGGTTATCTCTTTTCTTATGCTGTTGTTTATTTAAAGTGTGACTACGTTTTTAATATTATTAATTATCCTATAATAAAATTTTTCTGCAATGTTTTTTCTATGTGTCAGATAATTTTAGTATGATAACTGCCCCAAAACCAAAGTGAACATTTTGATAACATGAGATACATATTTGAAAATGTTTTCCTAAAATACTACACGAAGTTATAATCATTAAAGGAGTTATATGAGTGTCCAGTGCACAACACCTTCATGAGCATGAAGTATGCCAAGCCATTCTTCAGTTAATTCACTCATTTTTAATGGAAACAATTGATTTTGAGAATGAAATCAAATGGTGTGAATAAAAGGTAATTTGTGTGTTAGGTTGGGTGAAAGCCATTTAGTTTAGTTCCAAGATCCATTTCAAAACTGTCTATTGATGATGAGATATCATTGCATCTTTATGTTGTTTCAGCAAGGTTATATATTGATCTGCTAAATATACTTGGTCTCTTCTTATATTAGGAAGTTGTTGAGATTTCCTCTGTGACACATTTTATATAACATCCAGTAATGAAAACATTATCTATTTTTTAGAAATCCAGCATATGCTTTACTTCCTTTATTGGGCATTTGTGATCACCAGCGTTCTTCATTATTTCAGAATTTCAGTTTTAAGCTGTAACATGATGTCATCTTTGGAGCCAGGAGATCTGAGTTATGATCCCAGCTGCAGTTACACAACACTTATCCACCTATTCTTATTTTCCCCAGAAAATGATATTCAGAGTATTCATCTGTAAAGTAGGACTACTGTTACCCTCTTATGTTATTAAGTTAATTAAATGGAACTTTTGAAATAAAGTAGAAATATAGGTTAGCATCAGTAATCCCTCTCCAAGTTGTCTTAGAGGCCTAGAGTCCCCAGAAGAACCCAGCATGAGAGATATTTTAGAGGTATTATTGGTCAATTTTATCTGACATTTTACCTAATGGTGGCTCAGATGGTAAAGAATCCACCTGCAATGCAGGAGATCCGGGTTCCATCCCCAGGTTGGGAAGAACCTATAGGAGAAGGGAATGACTACCCATGCCAGTATTCTTGCCTGGGAAATACCATGGGCAGAGGAACATGGCAGGCTACAGTCCATGGGTTGCAAAGAGTCTGACATGACTGAGCAGCTAACACTTTCACTTTCACCTTACCTGACACAGCCAAGGGAGCAAGCAATGTAGTTCACCAAAGGTTACCCATATCCTTAGAGATCATGCAAGGTCTTATGTTTCCAGAGCATTCTCCCTTGCCCACACATACCAACGTGTCATAATACCCAGGGTTATGGCTTGAATTTTGTCATTGCCTGAAACAATTTCAGCAATCTTGACCTCCTAACTTCTGCTCTCTGGTTCTAACTTTTTATCCTTTTACTTCTCTCAATCCTTCACTCCTGCTACACTCTGTCTGGCCTCATGGAAACCTGAAATCCCTTATTCTGTGTTTTCCTAGATTGTCAGTCTCCCACCTGGCTCCCCCAAAAGTTAAAATAACAGTGATCATTGATAAAGCTCTTTGGATTCCCCTCAGTTTCTTCTTTGATTCCCCTCAGACAATTCCAATATGAACCATTCTCATCTAGTATCTTCCTGTCAGCTTTCTTTTTTGCCTCAGCTTCCTCAATTTCTTCCTAGCTCCTCAATTTCTCTCCTCTCATCTCACCCAGACTTTACAAAGAATATTCTATCTGTACTGTTCCCATTTATTTGCCTATTATTTATTTTCAACCCACTGTAATATAGTTATCTCATGAAGTTACTATCACTAAGTTTACCAGTATGTAACTATTTCCAAAACTGAGTTCCCATTTTCATCTTTTATTTTACCGGACACCTCTCCAGTGTATGATACTCTTCTTCACTTCCTTATTTTAATACAACTCTGTTCATCGGACTTTAATAAGCCCTTACTCTCCTGGACTCCATTTCTTGTTGCCTTCTTCTGTATTTTGCTCTTCTTTTACTGACCCTTTCCAGATGGACCCCAACAAGGGTCCTCCCGCCTGGTGTCCTTCCAGCCAATAGAACAAGACTGAGTTCAGCTCAGGAGCAAAGGAAAGTTTTATTCTTTGATCAGGAAATGAAGAGGTGGAGCTCACACTCTAGCGCACGTGCTCTAGAGGGCACAGATGTGCTGCTTTAGGCTCCATATCACAGTGCCAGATGCAACGTCTCTGCACATGCCCCAAGATGAGGTGTTCAACATAACTGGTACAGCCATTTTACACTAGAAAACTCTGTTCTGAAGTGCCTGGGGCAAGGCTTCTGTGGGTGGCACCCTATGAGAAGTGTAACAAGAAGAAGTTCAAAGGGAAAAGAGGTTCTATTTTATTACCCAGATCCTACTTTTATTTCTTGGAAATTTTTAGTGGGCTTTGCCAATGACACTTCCTGTTTTCAACTGTCAAGTGTTAGTATCCACAGTGTTCCTTCCTCAGTCGCCTGTACCTCTGATTCTCTTCACATTCCCCATAGGGAGCTCATCCACAAGAGTTCTATTTCCACAAAATACCTAAGTTGAACATCCTTACCTCAGACTCATCCCGTAAGCTTCAGATTTTAATAGCCAACTGATTTCTGGACGTGTCCATCTGTGTCTCACAGAAACCTAAAGCTAATCGTGATCAAAACTGAATTAAGTGCTCTGTGACAACCTAGAGGGGTGGGAGATTGGAGGGAGGTTCCAGAGGGGAAAGTGGGAAGGAGATACAAAAGGAAAGGGATCTATGTGTACCTGTGACTGATTTGTGTTGATGTATGGCAGAAACCAATACAGTATTATAAAGCAATTACCTTCCAATTAAAAATAAATAAATTTTTAAAAACGCATCCAATCCCTTTCATAAACCTACTCCTACCTCCATATTCTGCACCCCCATAGTTGTCAGTACCATATGCTGTGTAACTGGGGGACATGCATCTTCTAAAGGTCTCCTGAATCCAACTTCTCTTTATTTCTCATTATTTCTTTATTACTAGTCCTAGTAAACTTTTCTGGCTTCTTCTTTTCATTTTTCAAAAAGGAAGTTGGGGCTAGTGGTAAAGAACCTGCCTGCCAATGTGGAAGATATCAGACATGGGTTTGATCCCTGGATCAGGAAGATCCCCTGGAGGAGGGCATGGCAACCCGCTCCAGTATTCTTGCCTGGAGAATCCATGGACAGAGGAGCCTGTTGGGCTATTGGCCATAGGGTCGCACAGAGTCAGACACTACTGAAGTGACTTAGCATGCATGCAGAGTGATAAGGATAAAATACCACTTCCTCTTAGAAATCCTTTAGTGATCCTCCTTGACACATAAGATACATTCCTATCTCCTTAACAAAACGTGAGGCCTTGACAGACCCTACCCTCTTTTGTTAGCCTCATTTTCTGCTGCTTACACTAGTTACTCCATATTAAACTTGACAATTCAGTAAAGCAAACTGCCTATGGTTCCCCTGCATACATCATGCTGTTTCTCACCTCTCTGATTCTGGTTAAAATATGCTTCCTCTCCTCTCCTTTCTTCTCACCAGTTCCTTCTCATCTCAGCTTCAGGAATCCATGTCTGGTTTCCCTTGATACTATAGCATTATAGACCCCTCCTTCTTTGTATTCCCATAATGTCACGTAATTGCTCTTTATATGTTTGCTCAAGAAATAGACTATGCGTGGGTTTATTCCTTGAAGGCAGAGATCATAGCACACATTTTGACTCTAGTGAAGTACCTGGACTTAGAAGCTGTGTAATAAACACTTATAAAATTAAGGGATAACTAAATTATGAAAGTACTATATCTTCATTCTTGTCATTCTTTATTTCATAGAGTGTCACTGTGTGGCAGGGGCAGTTGTTGTTGTTTAGTCACTAAGTTGTGTCTGACTCTTTTTAGTAGTCACCCAATATTCCTTGAATTCCTCCCACATTCCCCAGCCTTCCCTAAACTTAGGTCCAGGCTGTATAAACAGTTCTAGACAATGAGCTATAAGAAGAAGTGATTCAGTGTCACTTCCAGCCTGAGATCTGTAAGGGCAGTGGCTAGTTTCCATATTCTCTCCCTGCTTTGACTCTTCTGAAAGTCTTGGTTTGCTGGTAACACAAGACTGCTTGGTGGGGGGCAGAAACCCACAGTGAACATGAAATAAGAGTAAGTAATCCTGTTTGTTAAGCCACTGAGATTTCAGGATTAATTTGTTACCACAGCACAGCTAGACTTCCTGAATAATGCTCATTGTTTCAAGTTTATACACTAGCCTCTGTCTTATTCCATAAACTTGTGTTGAGCTGGAGAAGGCAATGGCACCCCACTCCAGCACTCTTGCCTGGAAAATCCCATGGATGGAGGAGCCTGGTGGGCCGCAGTCCATGGGGTCGCTAAGAGTCAGACACGACTGAGTGACTTACACTTTTCACTTTCATGCATTGGAGAAGGAAATGGCAACCCACTCCAGTGTTCTTGCCTGGAGAATCCCAGGGATGGAGGAGCCTCATGGGCTGCCGTCTATGGGGTCGCACAGAGTCGGACACGACTGAAGCGACTTAGCAGCAGCAGCTTAGCAGTGTTGAGCTAAGGTATGCAACTTTTTCTCTTCCCCTAAAGTCTGCATGATGCCTGAGCTTAGAAATATTATGCCATATGACTGATACAGAGACAGAGTTTTCCAATAGAGTAGTTCACTCCCTGTTCCCCATGAGCTAAGCAATAGTGGGAATATTTTCCTATACAAAAATCCACCCCCGACCTTCCTCATGTAGTCCTAACTATTTTCCAAGTTGAAACTTTAGATTTTGATCCTTGTTACAAACAAAACTTCTCTCAGGAATAGCACCATGTTCCATCGCATTTGCAGGCTAAAGGCATCAGAAATTTATCTCCAAAGTAGTCCAGAAGTCTCTGAAGTGTATTGTACTGACCCATAATTATCAATAGTTCAGAGTAACATTGATACCATTCCATTCTTTTCCACTGAATATCCCATAATGAGCTTTCCTCATTAGGTCTCAAAACTGTGGTTGTATCTTATTTCAGTGATAATTTTTTTAGGTGGAGACCAAAAAAAAAAAAATCTGACTTAAGGTGATGGCTCAGACGGTAAAGAATCTGCCTGCAATGCAGGAGACCAGGGATTGATCCCTGGGTCAGGAAAATCCCCTGGAGAAGGGAATGACAACCCTCGCCAGCATTCTTGCCTGGAGAACTCCATGGACAAAGGAGCTTGGTAGGCTGTTGTCCATGGAGTCACAAAGAGTCGGACACAACTGAGTGACTAACAAGGTGTGGCTTAATTCTAAGCTTAAATGATGCCATCAGGATCCATCTTTTAATTCAAACAGGCTCTCCTTCTTACCTCGTGCCTGAAGCCCCCAGAACTGTACCCTTCCAGCTTCAAATCCAGCAGACAAGAGCAAGAGTCTTTTCCCCAAGTCCCAGTCAGAGATGTCTTCCCTGGTGGCTCAGTGGTAAAGAATCCCCCCGTCAATTCAGGAGATGGTGGTTCAATTCCTGGGTCAGGAAGATCCCCAGGAAAAGGAAATGGCAACCCTCCAGTATTCTTACCTGGAGAATTTCATAGACAGAGCAGCCTGGCAGACTACAGTCCATGGGATCGCAAGAGAGTCGGATACAGCTCAGCGACTAAACAAGGACAAAACCCAGTCAGAGAACCATTGCTTCTTATCTGCTCTGAGTGGATCCTTGAGCCAAACCCTGAGGGCAGGTGAATATAATGCAGTAATTAGTTTCGGCCGTTGTCAATTCCCTGGAGTGGTTAAAAAAAGAAAAACGGAATCAACTTCAAAGGAAGCAGGTGGCCTTAGAGTGGGAGCAGGGGAGATAGTTTCTGGAAAGAAATCAGGAAGAGGTCATCATAAATCAAGAACTGATGCTGTCAGCAATAGCAGCCGACCCTCTGAATAGTCTGCTTCCCAGGAGACAGAATTTAGAGACAGCTTCGAATTTTGGAATTAAAGTATCTATTATGCACAGTATGTTACCTCTTAATCATATTCTCTTTTTTTCTCTGAACTTCTCTTCATTATTCTTTTCTCCCATATGATGCCTTGTGATTTTGTTATTTATATACATTTATTTCCCCAATTAGCTCCTCAGCTACTTCAAGGCAGGGACTAGCTTTGAATAACTGTGGATCCTGCATTGTATGTTTTGCATAGTAGGCCTCCCCATTATTCAACAAATAATTTTTGGTTGAGTAAATGAAAAGATAAGAAATGAGTGGGTCTTATACTATTATTGTGTGTGTGTGTGTGTGTGTGTGTGTTCCTTCACTCACTTGTGTCAAACTCCTTGCAACCCCATGGACTATAGCTCACCAGGCTCCTCTGTCCATGAAATTTCCAGGCAAGAATACTGGCATGGGTTGCCACTTCCTTCTCCACGGGCTCTTCCTGACTCAGGGTGTCTCCTGCCTTGGCAGGCAGATTCTTTACTATTGTACAACTTGGGAAGCTCCTATACTATTATTACATCATGGAGCAGAGGGTGTTTGTGTGTATGGTGTTATGATAAAAAACTACTATTTACCAAGTACCATGGCAAACAATGAGGATCTGAGGACCTAGGGATTAAAAACTGAGTATTACTCTGCCCTTCAAAAAATTATACTCTAGTGAAGAAGACAGAGATTGATAAATACTGCAGAGAATAGTTATTGCATGTTAAGGGAGAGTAATAGATTCTACCTTTTATTATTCTTGTTCTAATGGTTTCCACATCAATTATAGGTTGGCTACCTCAGGGAATACCAGTTTTGCTAGAAGAGATCTGTTAAACTTGGAATTTCTTAGAGGATTAACACTGGATTCCCAAATAAAAGTTTCAGATCCAATAAATTACATCTTATACTGTGATAAGAAAAGACTAATGTAGTTTTCTTCTCCTTTCTCTTTTCTCCCTACTTCCCCAGCCTGAAGTTCTGGATCAAATACAAAATTTAAGGGAGCTGTGGATGGATAATAATGCATTGCAAGTGCTACCTGGGGTATGTAAGTTTTTATTATGCCATGTCGTCTAGCATCTACATTGTATATTAACTGTAACTGATAATGGTTAATCTTACAACTTAAACCTCAGTGTTTTCATTTCAAAGTTAAACATTTGATAATAATATTCCATCAAGTCTTTTTCACTAGTTTTTTAATACTGAGTGTTATGTGTGTTATAGGTGAGTAAAATGAGTATGTAACATGAAAGATTTTTCTTATACTCTTAGAAGTACATTTCATCTCTTTCTGTACTAACTGTTTTTCAAATCTGAACAAAGTTATATTGTTATATGAAAAAAATGCTATACATAATTCCAAGCCTTAGTTTTACAAAATCAATTTTTTTCTTATCGCTAATTAGATAATGGTTTCTGCTCATATTGTTTGAGCTCTTCCACAAGATAAAAACTCTCTCAGTTCAGGTGATTTCCAGTAGACCTATTTGATTTTTTGGAAAACACAAAGAACATAACTTGTTAAAAATAGGAAGTTAGAGTCAAATTATCTCTCTAACAGAAAATTCAGTAATATCTCCTGAATCATAGGTGGACTAATCAACTCACTGAGTGTGACCATTCATTTTCCATCCAGTGAAAGAATGGCTTTCCATATAACACTGTTTCTTGCCACTCATGACACGTGCACTCAAGTATAAGCATGTACATACATACACAGGGCTTCCCAAGTGGCTCAATGGTAAAGACTCCTCCTGCAATGCCAGAGACATGGGTTTAGTCCCTGGGTCGGGAAGATCCCCTGGAGGAGAAAATGACAACCCACTCCAGTATTCTTGCCTGGGAAATCCCATGGACAGAGGAGCCTGGTGAGCTACAGTCCATGGGGTCATAAAAGAGTTAGACACAACTTAGCAACTAAACAACACACAAAAAAAACCAACTAGAAGGCTCTCAGTAGCGAGAACCACTCTAAACTCCTTGCATGGGGTTAAGTAGCCAGGGCAGTTGGTTGTGGAATAATTCTTCAGCCACTGAGATTTCAATGTGTGCTTCTAAAGCCAGACTTGATTCTTTGTTTGAACTGACATTAAACATTTCTTAAAATGATTGCAAAAGCAAGAAGAGGAAGCTATTCTCTTTTGAATAAGCATGGGACCACATAAAGAAGAAAATCTGACAAAAGATTAGGGAAAATATACTTTCTTCTCTCACCAAAAAATACATTTCTACTATCCTCACAGATACAAAACAGAAAAGCATGCATATTTTCTGTTTATTGATTTATTAAAAACCATATACAAATATACCTCTATGAATTAGAAACCATGCTCATGTGAGAATTACAAAAATAATATATTCAATGACCTTGAGCATATTTGTTTGAGAGGTTTGCATATAACAGAAGAGACAAATCTATATTCTACTACACATAGCAGAGACTGATATGTGCCATATTCAAGGTGTATATCAGTTCAGTTCAGTCTCTCGGTCATGTCCCACTCTCTGCAACCCCATAGACTGCAGCACACCAGGCTTCCCTGTCAATCACCAACTCCCGGAACCTACTCAAACTCATGTCCATCATGTTAGTGGAAATCAGAATGCGTGTCTAGTGGGAAAAGTTTATACCTGCAGTGTATTTATTTATTCAAAACTACTTACATAGCATTTATCAGGGGCTACGCACTATCTAGATATTTTACAAGTGACTCACCAAATTCTTAGAGCAACCCTGTGAAGCAGAATTTATTACCAAGCCCATGTTATAGATGAGGAAACTGAAACAGAAAGAGTAAGTAACTGGGCCAAGGTCACACAGTAAGTAAATGGTGGACCTGTGATTCAAACCAGCTTCAGAGGCTCATGCTCACTATGATGCTCCAAATGCTGTTGCTATGGGAATCAGTAGAAGGTATGAATGAGAATTGGGCTTATCCTACTTTTCGCACTTATTCTGTTCCCAAAATCCAACCTTGCAGGTGAATTCCATGGTGGTCGTTTAGTCACTAAGTCGTATTCAACTCTTGCGATCCCATGGACTGTAGCCCACCAGGCTCCTCTGTCCATGGGATTCTCCATGCAAGAACACTGGAATGGGTTGCCATTTCCTTCTCCAGGGGATTTTCCTGACCCAGGAGTCGAACCCGGATCTCCTGGATTGCATGCAGATGATTTTCCGACTGAATTATGAGGGAAGCCTAATGAATTGCATAGTCAATGTATTATTTAATGTATTATTTAAATGTAAAGATAGTGATTCAGTTGTCTGTAAAACAGACAGTGCTGTCTAATTTGTCTGTTACAAAGTATTTTTTTCTTATATACTGCCATCTTCAAGTGGGTTTCTTGCTTTACTTAGTACACTTGAATTCCATATTTTGTGACACTCCTTATGGGAATACTTATGGGATACTCCTATACCTCCTGCCCTTAAACAGGTGTGGTTTTTGAGTGCCTAAGGCTGGCAAAGAGCTGTTAGACAATTACCTAGAAACATCTGGCCTTGAAAGTTTAAGCTTGAATGCAGTCTTCACCCCATGTCTATGAGTTTCACAGAAGGATTAATTCTAAATATTTAGAGTCACAAGATACAGGAGAAAAAAGCACATTCCTTTTGTTTTTAGTTCACATACCATAATACATTAAGCTAATATATTTTTAAATACTTTTAGAAGCCTGGATTATCACTTATCCACTTTACTTTTCACAAATCAGAGAAGCAAATAAATAATGATCAAAAATTTGTTTGCTACGAAGCTCTGTCTTAAAACCATCACTCTAATATCAGTCAATAAAAATATAATTGAACAGCAAACTCCAATATCTCCTTTTGCTTGTAGTGGCTTCCCCTTTTTTAATTTGTTGCCCTGTGCTCGTCTGTAGATCCCTCATTGTCCAGATGTTGGAGTAACATTTAATATCCTCAAGAACTCTGAGTTATTGGGCTACAAAGGCCTTTATCACCCCAGGCTATTATTGCCTTTATAAGGTGCTTCAAAGTGAGGGTTTAGAAAGACTCAAAAATAAACATTGAAGTGTTATTTTGCTTCCAAAAAAGATGTTTAGAAACTTCACACAAACATATTGAGTTGTGCTACAGATAGCAATTTAGGAAGCTTCAAAGAGAAATTTTCTCATGATAAAGGAACAAAAAAAAAGAAATCCTCATACACACACACATACAAACCTAAACACATGTATTATTCTTTGTGTGCTCATCAGAAGAGATGAGCTAAGTTAGCATAATAGTTCCTTGGGGTGGACAGCTCTAAAAAGTGTGACAGTGTTTTTCCAAGTGACGTATTTCTAGGCATGAGAAGGAACTCAGCCCTCTGGCCTGATTCATCCAGAGCACCCAGTTCCTAGCCTAGCAACTATTCACCTACCCTGACTGTGTTCACACTCTCTGCCTACAAAGGAAGAGCAGGGCCAGAGATATGAGCTGGATTAATAAGCAATTTAGAGGTCAGGACCTGCTAATCTAATTAATAGGCTTTACAGTCTATAATCTGATAAAATTGAGTTTGAAATCTTAGCTCCACTCCTTATTAACGGAGCAATGTTGGAATGTTACTTGTGGTGGATCTTGCCATGTGTCATCCTCCTGGAATGAAGAGCTTATTCTATTCCCTCAACCTCTGGGAATACTGCTTGCAATTCTCCACCCTCTTCAGGACCTTCCTCAGCTGAAGAGAACTTTCTCATGTAGGGTTATAACTGTATTCCAGGAGACCACCAATTCAGTGATCAATCAGTGCAAGAGTATGAAGCTCTGGCCGCTTCAGTGCTACTCAAGACAACTGCAGTACTACTTGAAGAGTCAGCTGAGTAATTCCTCAGAACCATCACAGCCTACCTTCACCTGCCCAGTCCTTCTTCCTTCCTTCCTTCTTTCTTTTCACTGGTATTAATCCCAAGAATCTCTCTCAAAAATTTCTCTTTGTCTCCATTTCTCAGGGAACCCAGTGTGTGATATTACTTAACCTCTAAGCTTTAGTGTGTGTTAAAGTGCAGATTCCAATTCAGTGGGTCTGGAGTGGATCTCGATTCCACATTTCTGACAAGGTGCTGATACGGCTGCTGTAAAACACATTCTGAGCAACAAGAACATAAAGTATTGCATCAAGTAATATGTATAAGGTACTTAGCACAGTGCCAAGTATGTGCTTGTGCAATTAATTTGTTGATGTAGTGTTTATGTGCTTATACTCTGTCAAATAAGTAGAGACAGTATAGCAAAGTGTTATAGGTAGACAAACAAGCAGATGAATCATTGAACACAGATATGTGTGGGACATTTATCTGCAAAACATGCCCTTAAAGAAAAGGAAAATGAATTTCGTCTTGCTCTAAGTCCCATAATTCATGTCCAAGCTAAATAACCATTGTTCATCCCTTGCCCACCATATGATCTGATTCCACTCCTGTCCTCAAAAATCAGTTATTAATCCAGTCATTCCACTTCTAAATTTTTCTGCAGCCATCCCCACTTCACCCTCACTTCTGCTGCCTTAATTCAAGTCCTTTTCATCTCGTTAGCTAAACAGCTTCCAGATCCTTCTGATCCTTTCAGTTCTACTCTAACTCTAGTCATAAATCTTCCCTTCACATTTCCCTGAGGTTAATATTTCAAAATGCATATCTAATAATGTTATTCACCATCTTAAAAGCCTTGAATAGCTCTCCTTGCCAATAAGATAGAATTCAAATAACCTTCACATGAAAGGTAAGGCATTTTAACAGGTGACTTCTAAGGCTTAACTTCATCACTATATTCAGTAACTTTGAATTTCCCACTCTTCCTCAAATATACTGCACTATTCTGTCTTCCAGGTACAAGTTCTCTTTTTTCTGGACAAGCAGTGCCTTCCTGGCAATTTGCAGCCTTGTGCATCTATGGCATTCTCTACAGGCTTTTTTTATTCCACATATCAGAGGGCTTTATAATTATTTGTTTATTGGACAGTTTCTTTCACTGTATGAGCACCTTAAAGATAAAGACTTTGTCTATATCATGACAAGTCTCTCCCCATACTTTGCTAAGATAGTCATGATTGTTCTCCAGTATATAGTACAAACTCTGGGATGTAGTAGATCCTCAAAAAGGACTGTTGAATAAACAAAATATTGATTCTGCTTAGTAGGGTAAGGTTCAAATCTTGATTTAATACCTTTCTCATGCATTTGAAATTGTAAGCATCATTATATCAACATAAGTTGTTTGGGTAACAACTTTCTCTTCCATCCTTCCTTTTTTTTCTATATTCATTTAAGTCTTTGGCAACTTTGAGATCGTTGTTGTTATCTTTTAACATATCTATGTTGCAAGATATAGTCCCATATCATAAAGTTCATCTATTTGAAGTATACAGTTCAATGGTTTTTAGCATACTCACATAATTGAACAAATATCACCACAATCTAATTTTAGAACATTTCCATTACCACTGACAGAAGCCCTGAAAGCCATTAGCAGTTATTTCCCTCCCCCTGATCTCCCAGCCTCTAGCAACCCTAGTCTACTTTCTGATTCCATAGATTTACCTATTCTGGACAATTCATATAAGTAAAATCTTACAGTAGGTGATCTCTTGTGACTGGCATCTTTCACTGCATTTGTTCCAAGGTTCATCCATTTTGTAGCATCCATTGGTACTTTATTGCTTTTTATTGCCAAATAATGTTCCAGCTTATAGATATATCACATTTTGTTTCTCTATTCATCAGTTTATGGACATTTGGGTTGTTTCCACGTTTTGAATGTTGTAAATAGCACTGCTTTGAATATTTGTGTTTCTGTGTGGACGAATGTTTTATTCTTAAGCATGTACCTAGGGATTGATAGGTCATATGGAAATTCTGTTTAACATTTTGAGGAATGGCCAAACTGTTTTCCAAAGTAGCTGCATAATTTTACATTCCTACTAGAAATGTATGAGGGTTGCAGTTTCTCCACATTCTCACCATTACTTATTATTGTTGCATTTGCTTTTGAAATGACTTTTACAGTGTTGTGGTTTTTACAACTTTAAAATATTTCCTGAAAGTTTCTCACTAACCCTGAGTTTACTCAATGTCATCAAGTCTATAGGGAAGTTAAAGATGTTGGTATACCTGGATATGTCAAAAAACAGAATAGAAACTGTTGACATGGATATTTCTGGATGTGAAGCCCTGGAGGACCTCTTACTATCATCCAATATGTTGCAACAGTTGCCTGATTCTATAGGTGAGAACATAATATTTTGTTATCAATGTTTATATCAAATATACTGTTTTCATTTTTAGCAGTATAGTTTGTTTGCAGATATAGGGAATATACTGTTAGCCTGATATTAATAAATTAGCATAATCATTATCCAATATGAAAAATTATTTCACCAATATTTTAGGGTGAAATAGTAACTCTAGCTGTCAAAATACTCTCCTATTAAAATGATCTTACTAAACTGACATACTTTAAATAATTGTAGATCTACTAAGTTTCAAAGTGTTATTAAAAGGAGTATTCATCTTTGATTTAAGTACTTGAATGACTATGTGTGTCTTCTCTTGTCACTATAGAATCACCAGTAGCATGGGCTTCCTTGGTGGCTCATATGGTAAAGAATCTGCCTGCAATGCAGGAGAGCCTGGTTTGATCCCTGGGTTGGCAAGAGCCCCTGGTGAAGGGAATGGCTACCCACTCCAGTATTCTTGCCCAGAGAATCCCATGGCCAGAGGAAGCTGGCAGGATACAGTCCATAGGGTCCTAAAGAGTCAGATATGACTGAGCAAATAACACTTTCTATCCACAGTGTTGCTCTATTCCACTTTAATTTTATTGTAACCTTGCTCTATTTTAAGAAAAACATGATAAATATATAAATATAAAGATATGTTCAAAGTTCTATCATTTAAAAATGACATCTCATCTTTTGCATGCTGTCAAGTCATAAGAGCAGAAATTTGTCTGTTAATAAATATTAACTACTCAATCCTTTTTTTGTCATAAATTTTATCTGAGTAGCAATGAAAGAGTCTAAATAATGAGTAAACTTTTATATCTTACTCATTATTTATGAGGGGACACAGATAGGAGAGGAATCATCAAACTACTTAATTTTGGAATATAGTTTTAACATTCCTTGAATTAGATTATCATATGTTCTGGAACATATTAATGCTTCTGAAAATTGAATCACAAGCCAAAATTTTTCTCCAATTTTTGTTGCTTCCATTTTCACTATTCTTTTAGGTTAATAGAGAATACTACTTTTAACAGAATGAATTAGTTTTTCTTTCTTTGTAGATTTAATGATTTTTTATATAGTTATATATTTTTGTAACAGTGTTCTTTCAGCTTACTCCTCTGTAAGACATATCTTAAGCTTAATTAAACACTTCCACATTTCCAGGCTCTTTCTGTGAAAATTCTGACCCCATAAGTATGTAATAAGCCCTCTGTTCTGCATTCTTATTAATTATCTTAGATGAAACTTCTGATCAGATAAGCTTAGAAAGTACTATTTTATGTTGTAGAAAGTAAGGAAATATAATGGTGTAAAAGAGCATCCTCTGATGAAGATGCTAGAGATGATCGTCTGGTCAAGATAGCCATCTGGTCAAAATACATTTCTTACTCTCCTTACTCAAAAACCACTCCATATCTTCAAAAGCATAATGAGAATAAAAAAGCTATTTATATTAGAAGAACATAATTTTCTTCATTACTTTCTTCTCCATACAAAGAATTATGGGTAGTATATGGTGAGTACTCCCTTAAGTATTGAGTCAATAACATAATTTAGCTCTGCTTAAAGGGAATGAGCATATACCTGGAACTGAGATATAATGGAAACACAGTAATGCCTACAGACATGATGGCATCCAGACCATAAATTCTCATCCTGAGTAGTTTAAAAAAAAAAAAAAAACCTTAAGCATAACAGGAGAATACGAATTTACAGGGATTGAGGAAGGGAAAGCTTTTCTGCTAAGAGAGACTGAAGAACCTAGAGCTAGGGTGAAAGGAGAGAACAGATACAGATTCAATACTGAAAATTACAGCACATTACCAGCTGCTTTGGACTGAATTTGCAATATCCGGGTTGAATGAGAGCACTAAGTTGCTAATTTAAGACTTGTTTCTAAACCCCAGAAACTTGAGTGTCAGGTGGAAGTAACCAGTGTCAGACATGGAGGAGTGAACATAGGTAAGAAAATATTCACTGACACAAATGGGCATGAAAACAAATACTTTAAAGGAAAACTAATGTTAAAACAACTCAAACAATAGAAATTTTACCCCCAAGGGAAACCAAAGTTATCAAGCAAGTTAAAAAATTACTTTAAGTGTGTGTAGATTCTCAAATAAATAAAAGGAAGAACAATATTTATAAAAACAATAACTTATGAAACAGGAATGATGACTAAGAACAGATGGTTATAAACAAAAAAAAGAACCAATTAGAAATTCTGGAAATGAAAAGGTCACATAGTGAAATAAAAGATGATGTAACTATTTCTTTAAAATATCCTCTGTTAAGAAAGTGGACTAGGGAGTTAGCCTTCCGGTCTGGGGAAATCGCCTGTACAGATGATAGAAAATACCAGATTAGATGCTTGGCTGGCATTAAGCAGACCAGCACAGGCAAGTTGTATTATGTATTTAATATCTTCCTTTAGAATCTGTGCATGCGTGTGTGCTAAGTCGCTTCAGTCATGTCCGACTCTTTGCGACCCCATGGACTGTAGCCCACCAGGTTGCTCTGTCCATGGGATACTCCAGGCAAGAATACTGGAGTGGATTACCATGCCTTCTTCCAGGGGATCTTCCCAATCCAGGGATCAAACCCACATCTCTCTGTCTCCTGCTTTGGCAAATGGGTTCTTTACCACTAGCGCCACCTGGAAAGCTGGGTGATCCTCAAATTAAGAAGGTAACTTTGTCAGTAGCTTCCTGCTGGAAGTATCTTTGGACCCTATTGACCTTTTAGGGAAAATTACATTTATTCATCTGCAGAGTTGCCAGAGTACCTGATTGTATATGTAGAAAGGCTGGCTTTCCTTGAAAACTTTCCTTCTTGGTCAAGAGAAATACCTGGGAACTCTGTTCAAAGGTCCTAAAATAATTTATTGATTCTGATTGGATGGTAAATTACACCTTATCTTCTCTATTTGAACCTGAGTTGTCTATTGGACTACCAACATTTAAATGAATAAAAGACAAGAACTGTCATAGTATTATTAATAATAAAAGGAAATAGGAATGAAAAATCTTCAGTTCCTTTACACCTATTTTAGCTGTGAGGTAGTTGAATGGAGTTATATATTCAACAAACAACCCTGTATGCTGAGTCTCTTTCAGTGTGCTAGTTCCAGGGAAAATGAAGAGGACTTTATGTTTTCTAGATAGAGCTTTAATAATCAGCTTCTTTGGACAGCAGAGAAACTCAATAAAGGAGAATATATATATATATATATATATACACAAGTACATATACATATATATATATATTTACTTTCCAAAATAATTTATCTTATTCACTTAGTGGTTAAAGACACAAGTTTTGCAGTCAAGCTGCTTAAATTCAGAGTCCAGCTTTTCTACCTTATTAGCTGTGTGACCTTATGCAAGCTACTTAATCTCTCTGTGCCTCAGTTTTATCATCTTTTAAATGGGAAAGTAATAGTACCTGCATCAGGGAATTATTTTGAGAAATAATGAATTAATATATGTAAAATTGCTTAGAACAGAACTTAGTATACAGAAAATGTTCAATCAATGTTAGGTACTATGATAATATAATAATTATTATAATCTTAGATTTGATGAGTACATAGCAACTTGGCTTTCAAAAATTCTAAATATAGTGTAAATGTCATATAAATATTAGCTATTTGATAACAAATTATATTAATGTTTATTATACTGCTGCTTATTGTATATTTATATGAAAGTAGCCAGAATCATAGTAAAAAAACTTCCTTTTCCTTTGTCTTCAGTATATCTGAATTGGGAATACAAGATAAAGAGGTGGAGAATTGAGGTAGAAATAGTATAAAATACCTTTGGTTCCTGAGGGTAGAAGACAGTCCAAACAGATATATCAATAGCTAGACAGTAAAGGAATTATCTGTCAGAGGAAGTCATGAGTAACAGAGCTGAGGTTGATGGCCTATTTCTATTCCAAGAACAACCAGACTACTGCAGAAGTTCTGGAATCTGTCCAGAGAGCACACCCTTGTATGGAATGTGTGAATGACAAAGTAGCCATACCACAAATGAATGATGATCCCGTTAGCTCACATATGTGGAACAAAGGAGGGAGCCCGAACTTGCTTTAGCATTTAAAGTTGTAGAAAGAAAATAATGTCGCTCAGTCATGTCTGACTCTTTGCAACCCCATGAACTGTAGCCTACTAGGCTCCTCCGTCCATGGGATTTTCCAGGCAAGAGTACTGGAGTGGGTTGCCAAAAGTTGTAGAAACTTCTGTCAAAGATCCATTATTTTGAAACATGTATACTATCATGTAAGAATCGAATCACCAGTCTATGTCCGATGCAGGATACAGCATGCTTGGGGCTGGTGCACGGGGATGACCCAGAGGGATGTTGTTGGGGGGAGGTGGGAGGGGGGGTTCGTGTTTGGGATCGCATGTGCACCCGTGGTGGATTCATGTCGGTGTATGGCAAAACCAATACAGTGCTGTGGAGTAGAATAAAGTAAAAATAAAAATTAAAAATAAATAAATAAATAAAAGATCCATTATTTTTTAAAAAATCTGTTGCATCAATCTTTTGACCTTAATTCCTATCCTGCCTCAAGATTTTCACATCACTACTTCAGATCTGGGGACTGTGATTCTCTTAAAGACTGTTTGGCAACCTGGCTTCAAGGTGTTTGCACAGCCTTCTGTAATCCAACACAAAACTTCTCGTAACCCAGCCAAGTGATGTGGAAACCGTTAGCCCTCCTCTGGCTCCACCTGTGGGCAGGGACAGTAGTTTGATCACAACTACAGCTCATAAAGAATTTAGTTGTAATTCATGGTCCTGTGTTTTCTTTTCACAATTGATGAGCAAGCTCAAGAGTTCTTTTATATTTCCCAAGTTGATGGTTTTTTACATATACAGTAGAGAAGCTTAAAGTGATTCAGTCACCCTTTGAGCATAGATGAATAGGCAGTGGGTGTTCAAATTTCAGAGATAAATTACCCCAGTGAGAACTGTCCTCTTTCCCAGGTGACTGTTTTCAGCTGTGTATCATAAGGGCACAAGCTGATGTATTAATCTCCAAATATTTTAGGTATTTTCTCACAGCAGTCTGATAGTGATGACATTTCTCTTCACTAGAGATTCTGCGTGCTTTGATAGACTATGTAATTGAGCATACTGAAACTTCAAATGCAACAGCAGCTTTATTTCTGACTTCTCGTCAGTTACTTTTTGCCTTTAAGCTATGCTGAAAATACTTGAGGTGGGTAGGTATGAGCTGTAACAGCACTTCTCAGAGCATGTTTGTGAAACACCACTGTATAAGATACTCTGCATACACACAGAAGTTCCACAATAACTTTAGTGTCACCCTGCTACATTAGTATATTAAAAGTTCCTTAACATTTTTCATTAAAGAAATATGGTTGATTTTGTTTAATTTAGCATTTCCCAAATCCCATGGACGGAGGAGCCTGGTAGGCTGCAGTCCATGGGGTCGCTAGGAGTTGGACACGACTGAGCGGCTTCACTTTCACTTTTCACTTTAAGGCACTGGAGAAGGAAATGGCAACCCACTCCAGTGTTCTTGCCTGGAGAATCCCAGGGATGGGGGAGCCTGGTTGGCTGCGATCTATGGGGTCGCGCAGAGTCAGACACGACTGAAGCGACTTAGCAGCAGCAGCAGCAGAAACACATTTGACCAAGGAACCTGCTGTATCTGTCAGAACAAGTTTTCTGCAAAACATATGTAGAGCCAAAATCAGCCACTGTTAATGCTTTGTCTTGGATTTTGGCTATTTAGGCCATATTGATACTCTGGGTTCTGTTATGGCTGGGTAAAGGAAGCTGTTCTTCTATTACTCTGCAGTATTTGCTCATTAATACCCTGAGAATAGGAGTAGATAAAGCAGGAAGTTTATGAAGGGCATAAATTAGAGAAATATGAATAGTTAGAATGTCAATTATTAGCCAGTTCTGCTTGATATATTAAAAAACTGAGGGTTTTGTGTTTACTACTGATCCCAGTCAAGGATTTATGGTAACTGAAAGAGTATGAAGTTATATGTTGTTATTTTCCATGTCCATAATTATAACCACTACACTGCAGTACTTCAGTACCCATTCAGGTTTAATTCAGATTTGTTTTCAATTTGTATCACAACAGGAATGTTAGTTATTAGTGCTTATGAGTTAATTAAATATTGAATCACAGCTGGCTTGAAAAATTTCATCTCGTCCGTTTGCTATATAATAGATAAGGAAAATGTGGTAGTAGTACCACCAATTCAGGTTTCTTTGGAACCCTATTTTTCTTTATTGTCTCCATCATTCTACTTGAACTCCCACTGATGTAAGCGAAGTTTTTGCAACTGGAAGGTCAGAACTAGACATGCGAATATGTTTGTAGGTTGATAAAACCAGAGTGCAGCCATTTAGCATGACAAACATTCATCACAATTATATTGCGATGTATATTGTACTTTTATATATTGTATTTTCTGTCAGTAATCTGTTCTTCTGTACTAATACATCTTCTCTGTTTTAGGGTTGTTGAAAAAACTAACTACTCTAAAAGTAGATGACAATCAACTTACGATGCTACCCAATACAATCGGAAAGTAAGTGCCAAAGTTTCATACCAGTTTGCTTCTCTAAAGCCAGAGACAAAAGAATATATTGAGTTTTCTACTTTAACACATTTTCCACTGGAGATCTCAACAATTTTGTTCATATTTAAACTCGTTTTAGACCACATTTTATTTACTTATATATTTGTGTATATCAATTTAGTTTTATATGTGAACATTACATTGACACCCAACTATATAACATGATAAGAAATACTTGACCATTGCCCTTTCACAAGCAAAGTGATTACCCAGACCATCAATTAAATCATTGCCTGTAATTTTCCAGATACTACTAATTTGGATGCTTTTGACTGAGTAGCAGCTCTAACTTCACTTGAATGTCTTACAAAATCAAATCAATTTTTATAAGATCTGCATTATGTATATGTTACCATTACAGTGTTAGTAGAACTTGATATTTATAGAAACTTTATGTATTTTTAGATCTAAGGAAATAAACATGTTTATAAACATGTTTTAGCTTCCATAAAAAGCTTCAAGGTAAAAGATCATTGTTCCCTTTTAAGAAAAAAATATATTCCATTTATCTGAAAGTGATTCATTTGTAATTTTATGTTGTCATTAATGTTTGATTTACAGTTCTTGAAGAAATGTATGTATGCTATTATCAATGTTTCATTGGAATTATTTTGTTTACAACTTGTGTAAAGTGAGAAATCCATAAGCTGTCTTCATTCTAAAATTATGTAAGGCCATTTTATAGGAATCTTGTCCCACATTTCATGTGAAGAATTATATAAGTCCACATTTTAACAGATTTGGGTATACTTGGGGTGGGGAGAAAGCTTTTTTAAAAAAAGTTTTATTAGACATGATTGAGGTACAATAAACTGCATATATTTAAAGTCTACAATTTGATGTTTTGATATTCATATAAAGCCATGAATGAAAGTGTTAGGGAAATGGACTATAATACTATAGTTTATTGCAATAAAAAGGAGAATTAAAAAAGCAGTAGGAAACATATGAGAAATCTCTACCTTCTGCTCAGTTTTGCTGTGAACCTTAAATGGCTATAAATTAAAGCCTATTTTTTAAAAAAGGAAGAATGACTGACAAACTGTGGTTAGTCAGACTTGGGTATTTGGCAGACATTTTCTCAAAAATGAACAAAGTGAGCTTTGTTATTTCAAGGACAACTGACAGTATTTGTTGCCAACAGTGAAATTTGAGCTATCAAGCAAAAGTTGGAATTTTGAAAAATGTGTATCTTCCACTGTAAGTTTGATGGCTTCCATACATTTAAAGGCTTTTCTGATATCACTGATGTGATTTATTGAGGTTGTCTGTGAAATGCATCAACATTTGGAAAATCTGTTTAATTCTATAAAGCAACATTTTCCATGACCAATGCATGAGCTACAAAATCACACATGAGAAATAGACTCATTCAAAGTGCAAAAGGATTAGTTGATGTTAATATGTTGGTATGAAGAGTAAGAAAAGTTCACTGATGTATTTTAGATTCCATATTGCAATTACTGTATCCCCTAAAAAACCACCACTTGTTGAGTTTTGGTATAGTATCAAAGAATAGTCACAATTATTCAAAAAGACTGTGAAAATACTCCTCCTTCCCTTTTCCAACTACATATCTGTGTGAGATTAGAATATATATATATATATATATATAAAACTTAAACAGAATAATATACAACAGCATATTGAATATGTAAGCAGATATGGGAATCCAGTTACCTGCTATTAATCTAAACATTGGAGAGATTTGAAAAAATAAAGCAACGTCACTCTTCTCACTAAATGTTTTTGTTTTGGAAATATAGATACTTTTATAAAAATATGTCACCTACAGTAACATGTCATGGATTTATTATTGTTATTTAAGACTGAATAATAAATATTTTTAAATGCATTTTTTAATTTATAATATGATAGATACCAATAGATATAAACCATATAAACAAAAGTACTTTAGGGTTACCAATGATTGTTAAGAGTGTAAAATGGTCCTAAATTGAAAATTTTTTAAGATTTCAGTTCTACAGTACATTTTTTGGTTGGTAAAATTATGACAGCCGTTTCCTCACTTACATTCTAACTTCAATGGAGCACTTGGGCAAAACGTAAGCCAAATCTAAACTTTCATAGTACACCTTCATGAAGTAAAAATAATAATGATACATTGGCATTGCTTTCTCTAGGGAATTCAGAACTGACAGATCAGAGGTTTAGCTCAAGGCTAGAGATAAATTCTATTAGAATACTATTTAATGTCACCCCAGGTCACATGCAGAAAGTATTTTGTAAATGGTGGAAGTTATTTTTGTTCAGTCACTCAGTTGTGTCTGCCTCCTGCAACCTATGGACTGCATCACACCAGTCTTCCCTGTCCTTCACTATCTCTGGGAGTTTGCTCAACCTCATGTCCATTGAGGCAGTGATGCCATCCAATCAGCTCATCTTCTGTCCTCCCCTTCTCCTCCTGCCTTCAATCTTTCCCAGCATCAGGGTCTTTTCTAATGAGTCAGCCTCAGGTGGCCATCACCCTTTTGCATCAGGTGGCCAAAGGGTTAGAGTTTCAGTTTCAGAGAGTCTTATTTTATTATGAGACATTCTATCTAGAACTCTGCTCACCAAAATGTTAAAATCAGCTGCAGTGAGCAAAAATATTCTCATTCTGCATATAGAATGTTTCATAGATTAAAGTTATCTTTGGTAATTTTTAATAGTCCAACTAGTAAAAATTGCTGAAAGAATTTGGCTGTTTTTCACAGCTGAAATAGATTCCATGACTTTTGTGCCAAATGACTTGTAAAATTGGTTACTTTTGTTGTCATATCTTAAGTTGTGCCTAAGAGTTCCAGCCATTCTAAGAACTGAATGTGCAATGACAATAGTAATAAACAACTTTTTGTTTGTGTTCACATTGTGCCAGATACCATGTTTGGTGCTTTACATGTATTCTTTTTTTTTTTTTTTTTTGGTTAATTTGTCTAAATTTATTTATTTATTTATTTTTTAATTTTAAAATCTTTAATTCTTACATGTGTTCCCAAACATGAACGCCCCTCCCACCTCCCTCCCCATAACATCTCTGTGGGTCATCCCCATGCACCAACCCCAAGCATGCTGTATCCTGCATCAGACATAGACTGGCGATTCAATTCTTACATGATAGTATACATGATAGAACACCATTCTCCAAAATCATCCCACCCTCTCCCTCTCCCTCTGAGTCCAAAAGTCCGTTATACACAGCTGTGTCTTTTTTCCTGTCTTGCATACAGGGTCATCATTGCCATCTTTCTAAATTCCATATATATGTGTTAGTATACTGTATTGGTGTTTTTCTTTCTGGCTTACTTCACTCTGTATAATCGGCTCCAGTTTCATCCATCTCATCAGAACTGATTCAAATGAATTCTTTTTAACGGCTGAGTAATACTCCATTGTGTATATGTACCACAGCTTTCTTATCCATTCATCTGCTGATCGCAGCACTGTTTACATGTATTCTTATTTAAAAACCCCATCAATACTATTCAATGTGTATTGTTTTCTCCCCGTTAACAGATGCAAAAACAAAGGCTGAGAGAATCAGATCTCAAAGTTAAACTGTTAATTGACCTATGATGCTTCTTAATATATGAGATGGTTGAGTCACATATTTTGCAATATTTGATCATTGAAGAGCTCCAGTGCTCTAAGGGCAAAGGATCTTCCATAGGAAGAGTAACTACACTAAGCCTTCTGTCTGTTAGCTTTGTAGTTTTAGAGAAAAACAATGAAAGATCAAAAATTTGAATGGATATTTTAAAAAGTCATTCCATCATAGCATATGGTCAAAGAGAAAGACCAGAATCATAAAATTTAATAACTATGCAAAGCTAGATAAATCACCTTTCCTATGGCCCCATGACTGCTGAGGGATGATGCAAGGAGCACTGGCTTTAGAATCCAACAGCATGGGTGTGATCCCTCGCTACGCCACTTAACTATGTGAACGTGGACAAGTTATTTAAATTCTCAGTGGCTTAGTTTCTTCATTTGTAGTTTCCACCTATGTCTAAAATTCTAATTGTTTGATCTAGATGTTTAGTTTATATAACATTAATACCCTAGATGGTAAATTCCGGTAGTCCACTTACTAGACTGCTATGACAAGAAAATAAGCATTCTATGTACCTGAATGCTAAAAACTGTGCTTCCCTGTATTCTCTAATCATAGAAAGATACACAAGGAACTAGAAATGTACGTGACTTTGGGAGGAGAACTTGGGGGCTGGGCAATAGAGTAAACAGGAGATTTCCTTTTATTGAATCCGCAGTGTACTTCTTAAGATGTAAAGTTATTCTAGTCAAAAACTTAGAGAGCACACACACACACACACACACACACTTCATTTGATAAAACCTAAATTCCTTCACACTAGTATTCAGTTCTTTCCATAGTCTCGTGTAGACTGGTGATTCTCAATACGTGGTCCTCTGACCAACATCATCAACTCCAACTGGCAACTTGTTAGAAGTGAAAATTCTCAGAGACAATCTCAGATCTATTGAATCAGAAACTCTGAACATTAGACCAGCAATCTGTGTTAACAAGATGTTCCAGGGTTTCTGATGCATGCTAAAGTTTAAGAACCAACATTTGGATTCAGCTTCTTAAACAGCTATCAGATAACTGTCTTCTCAAACCCTATTCCATTGTGATGCTGGTTTAAAACAAAGCTCCCTTAAACAAGCTTGCATAATGGTTGGCTGCTTTGGCTCTGGAGCCAGACCTTTTGAGTCCAAAATCTGGCTTTTCAATGTACTAGTGGGCTTATAGCCTTAGATTCCTCCTCAGTAAAACAGAAATCATAATAATGCCTACCTCATGAGAATGTTGTGAGAATTAAATGGGAAGTACTCACATGTTAAATAAATGCTTCTTAAAAATAAAATCTAATAAGGTAAAGAGCTATTGACAAATCAAATTGGGGGTATTTGGGCTCAAAAAATATGTTTACTTGTTTTGCTACTTAATTCTTTTCCTTCTGCCCACCTAGACCACTGCAGCTTCCTCTAAATTCAAAGCTCAGTATATCTACTAAATGAACCAGCATTTTCTAAACTTAATTCCTCAAAACAGTCATTACTTGAGATTTTAATAGATATGACATAAAAATAAGCTTCATGGGCAAATAAGTTTAGGGAACTCTTTACACAAGTTAGAGAACACTAATGTGATATTTTTCCATTTCTTATGTTGGTCTTTTATTTATCTTTTGTATCATCATTTAACTTTTCAATTATAATATCAAATTTATAATTTATAAGATCAAATATAATTTTCAAATATAATATGCCTTCCCAACTAGAATATGCGCTCCTTAATGCTTGATAACATGTCTTGAATATGTTTAATCCCTTCACGGGGTTCTCCTTTCATTAACTAATTGACCTTGGGCATGTCAAATCACATCTCAGAGCTGCAGTTTTCTCATCTGTAAAAGGGAAGTAATAATACATCTCGGATATTATGGTCCGACTTAATGTTAGATAGCCTTCAACAAATCATAATAGTCATCAACAATAATAAGCAAAAAGACATTTCTTTATTGATCCTTGCTTATGTTTATCTGTGTGAGGATTAGTAATATAACATGAGTGAAACATCTAGTTCTTAAAAAGAAAATGTTAAATACTTATGAACAAAATATAATAATGCATTGTCATTATATATATATATATTATATATGATGATGGAATAATGCATTATTCTGCTCAGACTGCCATAACAAAGTAACCATACATGAGTGGCTAAAACAGCAGACATTTATTACTCTAAGTTCTGAAAGCTGAGAAGTCCAAAATAAGTGTGCTAGCAAGGTGCATGCATGCTGAGTCGCTTCAGTCGTGTCCAACTATTTGCAACCCTGTGGACTGTAGCCCGCCAGGCTCCTCTGTCTATGGGATTCTCCAGGCAAGAATACTAGAGTGGGTTGTTGTGCCCTCCTCCAGGGTATCTTTCCAACCCAGAGATTGAACCCAAGTCTCTTATGTCTCCTGCATTGGCAGGCAAGTTCTTTACCACTAGCACCACCTTGGCATCCCCGTGCTAGCAGGGTAGCATACCTTGAATCGTCCCTGATACTCCATGCAGCAGGCATTATAAACCAATTTTATAGATAAGAACACAGGGATTAATAAGTAATGAGGTGCACTCAACTATTAAGCGACTATGCAAGCCTGTCTCAACATTTTTCACATTTCCAACGTTACTTCTATTGAGTTAAAAGTGAGCTGAGAAAGTAAAGCCCAAAGTCATTTACTTTTATGTTTATTACCACCTACAAAATAAAAGATTTAATGGCATCTGATGGTTTCTAATGGTCATACATGAAGTTAAAGTGAAATTATGCATTATCTATGTAATATAGTGACAATCCCTCTTCCTCATTAGCTCAGTAATTAAGGGTTAATAATAACTTCAAATGATACCCTGAGAAAGGCAATATTTTCTCATCCAAGACTAATTCATGGAGACCGAACTAGAGAACAATGTAGTTTTAGATTTAGAGAATAGTTTTAGAAAACTAAGTCAGTATTGTTGTTTAACATCAAGCATTACTGCCTCCAATACTGTCACTAGTACTGACATGTGGTCTAAGGCAAAATTTTACCAACATAATTCTTGTAATATGTATACATGGATTTTAGCTGTCATTGACATATTTTGTGTGTGTGTTTCATGTTATCCTTGAAATATTAGCAAAGGACTTTAAAAATGTGTGGTCCCAGGACCAGCAACTTCTATATTACCCAGGAGCTTGTTACAAACACAGAATCTAGGCCCCATTCCAAATCAATACATCAGAGTCTGCATGTTAACAAGTTCGCCTGGGGATCCATATGCACGCAAAAGATTGGGAAGTACTGCTTTGTATTTTGTTTGTTTGGGTTTTTTGGTGATGCTGTTTGTGGCATCTTGGTTCCCCAGTCAGGGGTTGAACCCATACCCTTGCAGTGAAAATATAAAGTCCTAACCACTGGACCACCAGGGAATTCCCTGGAAAGCACTTTTTTCAAGTATTCTACACTTCTTTGTAGCTTGTTTTTACTTTCAATGTGCACTATTATAGACAATAGAAAAACTTCTTTAAAAAGATAGGTTTTTGTCTTTTTTATACACAAACGATAATGCAGTTTTGGTGTGCTACAGGATGATTTGATATTTGTATATACTGCATAATGGTTACCACATTAACTCTAGTTAACATTTGTCACCATATATAGTTACAAGTCCCTGGTGGCTCAACAGTAAAGAATCTGCCTGCAGTGCAGGAGCCATAGGACGCACAGGTTCAATCCCTGGTCCAGAAGATCTCTCAGAGGAGAGGATAGGAACCCACTCCAGTATTCCTGCCTGGAGAATCCCATGGACAGGGGAGCCTGGCAGGTTACAGTCCATGGGGGCACAAAAGTGATATGACTTAGCAACTAACCAACAGCACATGACTTATTTATTTTATAACTCAAAGTTGGTTCCTTTTGATCACTTTCACCCATTTTTCCCACTTGCCTAACCCCACCTCTGCTGCTGCTGCTGCTGCTGTCACTTCAGTCGTGTCCGACTCTGTGTGACCTCATAGACGGCAGCCCACCAGGCTCCCCCATCCCTGGGATTCTCCAGGCAAGAGCACTGGAGTGGGTTGCCATTTCCTTCTCCAATGCATGAAAGTGAAAAGTGAAAGTGAAGTCACTCAGTCATATCCAACTCTTAGCGACCCCATGGACTGCAGCCTACCAGGCTCCTCCATCCATGGGATTTTCCAGGCAAGAGTCATGGAGTGGGTTACCATTGCCTTCTCCTCTGGTAAACACCAATTTGCTCATGTATCTATGAGCTTGGTTATTTTTTCACTTTTTTGCTTATTTTTAAATTTCACATACACGTGCAATCATACAATCTTTGTCTTTCTCTGTCAGACTTATTTCACTTATTTTGGTCTATCTTTTGGACACCAGTGATCGTGTGAGTAATATGGTACAACTGTACTCAGGATCCTGTAATAAAATACTTTAGGTGATTTATAGCACGACAGCCATCAATAAAGTCAGTTGGAATGTTATATTTTGAGTTTTAATCCTTTGAATTTCAGAGATAATTGAAGGATGTGTGTTTTGCACCTAATAGTTTTCTTTGTAACACAAAAGTGTAAAATAATTTCAGGGTATAAATTATTAATTCAACATAGCCCATGATCCAGTAAAAATGTTACCTTTTTATTTCAGGAAGTGCTCACTTTACATTGTCTTGGGGACTATGAAAACAACCATGCACTGAAACTGTACAAAATAATCTTTTTAATCAATGGGGAAAATTATGATAGTTTTCATGAAGGATCTTTCAGTTCAGTTCAGTCACTCAGTCGTGTCTGACTCTTTGCAGCCCCATGAATTGCAGCACGCCAGGCCTCCCTGTCCGTCACCACCTCCCGGAGTTCACTCAGATTCACGTCCATCGAGTCAGTGATGCCATCCAGCCATCTCATCCTCTGTCGTCCCCTTCTCCTCCTGCCCCCAATCCCTCCCAGCATCAGAGTCTTTTCCAATGAGTCAACTCTCTGCATGAGGTGGCCAAAGTACTGGAGTTTCAGCTTTAGCATCATTCCTTCCAAAGAAATCCCAGGGCTGATCTTCTTCAGAATGGACTGGTTGGATCTCCTTGCAGTCCAAGGGACTCTCAAGAGTCTTCTCCAACACCACAGTTCAAAAGCATCAATTCTTCGGTGCTCAGCCTTCTTCACAGTCCAACTCTCACATCCATACATGACTACTGGAAAAACCATAGCTTTCAAAACATCAAATACTGTTACTCTTGGTTATCAATGTATTGGAAAAATGGAAAAATAATAAAACCAACATGTATTTAATGTACCATCACTGTAAACATTAGGAGCATTAAGAATTAAAGTGATTTTTTTGTGAAAAAACCTATCAAAATTACTTTGAACAGTACTTGCCTTGTTTTCATTGTGTGAGTCATAATTCAGAGTGGACATCCTTTCTAAAACATCAGTGAAATGTCATCATCTTTTTAAGCTTGGAGCAGCTTCCAGACTTCTATCTTTTGTGTTTTCAACACCAGGAAATATCTCTAAGAGTTTCTTTAATGTAAAGTTTATTGCCAGGGTCACTTCCTCTGGGACATCATCCTTTTCATTACAACCACTTTCCTCCTTGATGTCAACAAGTTTTGCTTCACTAAGCTCCTCCGGCAGCAGATCTAAAGGCTCTTGAATAATGGCAAGCAGCATTCCCATAGTCAGCTGTTTCTTCTATAATCCCATATATGTTCAGCTCAAATCCTACAGTGTTATTTGCACATTGTGCTGAAAGTTTCTGCTATACCGCATCCATATTACATCCTGTTACTTCCTCCCATGATGCTTGCATATTTTCAATTGAATGCTTTATGTCATATTTCTTCTAAAACTCAGCCAAAGAAACTGTCTGATCTCCAGTTGTAGCATCAAAACTTATTCCAAAATGTGTGTAAGCTAATAGGCTTTCAAAATTGAAATAGCCACTTGGTCCACCAGTTGAATTAATGAAGTTGTTCTTGGTGATGGAAAGCAAATTTTAATATTTTCATTTAAATCCCCAAGAAAATTAAGATGACCAAGAGCATTACCCAACAGGAGTAGTGCTTTAAATGCTAAATTTTGGTGCCAATAGTATCTCTTCACAGCTGATTGACAAGAAGGCAACACAACTACAGGATTTACTGTCCATATGTGAACTGAACAGCAGATGCACAGAGGCTGATCAATGACAGACTGAAAAGAGTAATGAGACTCATCCTTGATCATGATGCATGTCTGTTATTTACATTGTGATCTATGGGCTGAAGAGTTAGCAGCAAAGCTTTTACTTCATGTAGTTATTATAGACCTTCCCTAATGTCTCAGACAGTAAAAAATCTGCCTTCAATGCAGAACCAAGTTTAATCCCTGGTTCAGAAAGATCTCCTGGATAAGGGAATGGCTACCCACTCTAGTATTCTTGCCTGGAAAATTCCATGCCTGGAAGGCTATAGTCCATGAGCTAAACTCCATGGAGTCGCAAAGAGTCACACACAACTGAGCGACTAACACTTTCACAACTGATATCCCAAGGTAATTGGAATTTGAGCCATGTTGTTGGAAGACTAATGCTATTTAACAAATCCTGAGCATTTAACAAATCCTGAGCATTACTTTGCTAGTGTGTGAGGTGAGTGCAATTGTGCAGTAGTTTGAACATTCTTTGGCATTGCCTTTCTTTGGGATTGGAATGAAAACTGAACTTTTCTAGTCCTGTGGCCACTGTTGAGTTTTCCAAATTTGCTGGCATATTGAATGCAGCACTTCCACAGCATCATCTTTTAGGATTTGAAATAGCTCAACTGGAATTCCATCACCTCCACTAGCTTTTTCGTAGTGACTCTTCCTAAGGCCTACTTGACTTCACATTCCAAGATGCTGGACTCTAGGTGAGTGATGACACCATAATGGTTATCTGGGTCATGAAGATCTCTTCTGTATAGTCCTTCTGTGTATTCTTGCCACCTCTTCTCAATATCTTCTACTTCTGTTAGGTCCATACCGTTGTTGTCCTTTATTGTGCTCATCTTTGCATGAAATATTCCCTTGGTATTTCTGATTTTATCTGAGAGATCTCTAATCTTTCTCAATCTATTGTTTTCCTCTATTTCTTTGCATTGATCACTAAGGAAGGCTTTCTTATCTCTCCTTGCTACTCTCTGGAACTCTTTACTTAGATGGGTATATCTTCCCTTTTCTCCTTTGCCTTTCACTTATCTTCTTTTCTCAGCTATTTGTAAGGCCTCCTCAGACAACCATTTTGCCTTTATGCACTTTTTTTTTTCTTGAGGATGGTCTTGATCACTGCCTCCTGTACAATGTCACACACCACCATCTATTGTTCTTCAGGCACTCTGTTTATCAGATCTAATCCCTTGAATCTATTTGTCACTTTCACTGTATAATCATAAGGGATTTGATTTAGGTCATACCTGAATGGTCTAGTGATTTTTCCCTACAAAATTTAAAGTAATACTCAAATTCTCCAAGCCAGCTTCAACAGTACATGAACCACCACCTTACCTGCCTCCTGAGATATCTGTATGCACGTCAAGAAGCAACAGTCAGAACCGGACATGGAACAACAAAGTGATTCCAAATTGGGAAAAGAGTACCTCAAGGCTCTATATTGTCACCCTGCTTATTTAACTAGTATGCAGAATACATCATGTGAAATTCCAGGCTGGATGAAGTACAAGCTGAATTAACAAATGCTGGGAGAGATATCACTAACCTCAGATACACAGATGACACCACCCTTATGGCAGAAAGCAAAGAAGAACTAAAGAGCCTCTCGATGAAAGTGAAAGAGGAGAGTGAAAAAGTTGGCTTAAAGCTCAACATTCAGAAAACTAAGATCATGGCATCTGCTCCTATCACTTCATGGCAAATAGGTGGGGGAACTATGGAAACATTGAGAGACTTTATTTCGGGGGCTTCAAAATCACTATAGATGGTGACTGCAGCCATAAAATTAAAACACACATGCTCCTTGGAAGAAAAGTTATGACCAACCTAGACAGCATATTAGAAAGCAGAGACATTACCTTGCTGACAAAGGTCTGTCTAGTCAAAGCTATGGCTTTTCCAGTAGTCATGTATGGGTGTGAGATTTGGATTATAAAGAAAGTTGAGTGCCGAAGAATTGATGCTTTTGCATTGTGGTGTTGGAGAAGACTCTTGAGAGTCCCTTGGACTGCAAGGAAGTAAACCAATCCATTCTAAAGGAAATCAGTCCTATTCATTGGTAGGACTGATGCTGAAGCTGAAGCTCCTATACTTTGGCCACCTTATGCAAAGAACTGACTCATTAGAAAAGACTCAAAAGATTGAAGGAAGGAGGAGAAGGGGACAAAAGAGGATGTGATGGTTGAATGGCATCACTGACTTGATGGAAATGAGTTTGAGCAAGCTCCAAGATTTGGTGACAGACAGGGAAGCCTGGCCTGCTACCGTGTGGGGTCTCAGTCAGACAAGACTGAGTGACTGAACTGAACTGAACTCTAGAGCTATTATTCATTTACCAGTTGGCTCAGTGGCAAATAAACCAGCTGCCAATGCAGGAGACACAGGAGGACCATGTTTGATCCCTGTATCAGGTTGGGAAGACCCCTTGGAGGAAATGGCAATCCATTCCAGTATTCTTGCCTGGAGAACCCCATGAATAGAGGAGCCTGGTGGCTACAGTCCATGGGGTCTCACAGAGTTGGACATGACTGAACATGCATTGGACAGGACTGAGCACGCACACCAAAGCTATTATTCACAGCTCAATGCTGTGCTTCCCCACTTCTGGGTTCTAACCAGTTGAAGCTGTTAAGAACCATGAATCATGAGTTACCCTGATCAGGGTCAGGCTGGACTTGACTGAATTAGATTCTTCCCTTCCCATGGATAATATAGGGCTTGATTTACCCAATTGTACACAGACTTGTGAACTTATTCTACCTTCTCCATAATGCAAATTTTTCATTTTTAAAGAGCATGATCATCATGACGCCCTGTTGCCACCCCCTTTTGGCACCGACTTACCCCGCCACCCTGCCCCAGAGCACTACTAAGTGAATTTCTTCTGAGTATAAGCAGGGAATGTTCCCTTGCCTGGCAATAAATAAAGTCAGCTTTGATTTTTGAGCTCTGATCCTTGTTTTAATTTTGATATCCAAGATCCTACATCTAATAAGTGACAGAGCTGGAACACAAATCCATTCTAACTTAAAACCCAAATGCTTAATTTCTGTGTCTACTCATTAACTAAATGATGGGAATAAATTACCTTCAAGCCAGCTGGTTCCAAGATAAAGAAAAAGAAAGAGGATTCTACAGCCTTATTCCGACTACTTCTAATTCATTCTTCCCTTTACAGTGGTGAGACCATTACCTTTGAGGGTTCCTTCCTGTTACAGCAAAGCAATGATATGAATGGTAGTAACAGTGTAATAATATTACAATCAAAGGAAATTTAAATATGCTAGTGCTTACTCTGTGCCAGGCCCTCTTTCTTTCCCAAGTGTCTCAAACTAAGCAATGAAATGTCTTGTTCCTTGTGATAGCTTGAATGTGTATTCATGGGATTCCTTTGTGTAGATTTGGGGTAAAGTGGGCTAAGTTTGGAGTGGTGGGGATCTTGGCAAATTGGAGAAGTGTGCTTATTTGAAGGCAGCTGCCGTTATACTGGTTTCTTTACTTGTTATGGGAGAATAAAGGTCCAGTACTGGCAGATCATCCTTATTTTTCAAAAGACACCAAAAGTCTGGGTCATTATATAGAGTTTACCACTTTTTAAAATACTTTGTGAAGTAACCAATACACATATGGAGGCTGAAATGTACCCTGTCTGTAACATCTGCTACTGAAAGGCACAGGCGGAGAGGCAAGAAGATACAGTGGAGTCACACTGTCTGCATTTAGGTACTAGCTTTCCTACTTTCGTGCGGCCTTGGGCTAGTTGCTTAGCCTCTTTATGCCTCTATTTCCTTATATATAAGAGAGGTTTAAAACAATAGACATTTGATAGAGTTTCTTTAAGGAAAATAGTTACTTCTATCTCTAAAATGCTTAGTAAAATATTTTGCATCCAATCAGTGGTTTTGTTGTTAATATTTTGCCCCCCTTTATCTTCTCTTTCGTGTATCTGCCATCTGTACCTTTTACCTGCCCATGTACTTATATGCATTCATTCCAAGGATATACATTATGAGCATCTAACTATAAGAGACACCTAAGTCCATTCTAGAGGAGATCAGTCCTGGGATTTCTTTGGAAGAAATGATGTTAAAGCTGAAACTCCAGTACTTTGGCCACCTCATGCGAACAGTTGACTCATTGGAAAAGACTCTGATGCTGGGAGGGATTGGGGGCAGGAGGAGAAGGGGACGACAGAGGATGAGATGGCTGGATGGCATCACCGACTCGATGGACATGAGTTTGAGTGAACTCCGGGAGTTGGTGATGGACAGGGAGGCCTGGCGTGCTGCAATTCATGGGGTCGCAAAGAGTCGGACATGACTGAGCGACTGAACTGAACTGAAGTTGTATAAAAGCAGACCAAACTTTTTGTTATTCTCAGGCTCAGTTAAATGACAAGTGAATTAAGAAAGGAGAAAAATGAACTATATTTATTTTACCAAATTGAGCCACTTATTAAGATATATTGAACCATTTAGTTGAACTGATAAATTAACTTACATAATATTAAGCAGCACTAACTACATAAATAACTTTTGTTGGTGAATTTTAATATGTGGGCTTTTCAAAATTTTTTTGCCATCTGACCTTTTAGAATGTCTAACTAATGTATTTAACTTTTCAGTTTATCTTTATTAGAAGAATTTGACTGTAGCTGTAATGAACTGGAGTCTCTACCTTCTACTATTGGCTACCTTCACAGTCTTCGAACATTAGCAGTCGATGAGAACTTTCTTCCAGAATTGCCCAGAGAAGTAAGGAATAAACTTGTTTCTATTAATTAATTTTTAATGACTCTGTTTGGGATATAAATTTTAGCAGGTGCATTAGCACTGTAGCTTCATGAGTTGAGCTGTGAATGCGTATAGGAGTTATATATTTGTTAATCATTCTTTTTAAAATAACAAGGGATAAGCTCTTATATTTGACCAAGGAAATGCATTTGACTTAAACATTGCTTGCCAAAAATTGTAATAAAGTAAATTCATGCAAACAATTTGTATATTTTGCTTTTAAGAACAGTTTTTAAATAAATTTGGAGATAATTATATTTCCATTTCTAAGTGAAAGTTTTAATGTAAATAAGTTTTTTAAAGTATCATGTTGCATAATATTATTTAACTTCAGGATCCACCAAAAGGGTTCATTAGCATTCATCTCCAAATGGGACTTTCATTTATTCATGTCAAGAAAAAACTGTGAAGTATATTTTAAATTTAACATTTTCTATTAAATGCTTTCATAATCAGAAGCAGTAATCCATATATCATTGTCTTAGAGACAAAAGTTATAAATAAAAACAAAAGTACCATTGTAATGTGAAGTTAAACTAATTTTGCAAAGGAAATGTCAATAAGACTTCATTTTTTAGTATATTGATCTTTTATAAACAATATTATTAGTGTTTATTTGGATAGACAAAAAAGGGATTTATGAAAACAATGAAGCTGACAAGTATTCTTTTAATTGGACAACTATTCTAATCATAAAATTTAAAGGAAAATTATTCCTTTGTAACATGTATAAGAATATGAGATACACATTGCCCTAATATCTAAAGGGATATATTATATAATATATTTTAAACATATTTTAAAGATACACATAAAAAATTAAACTGCACATATTGAGTCTTAGAAGTGATTAGGAAATCTATAAATCAATCAAATCACCTCATAAATTATAAATGTTAATATAGAATAGTTTACACTGTGATCCTTTGCTTTTTTTGTTACCTGTAGATTGGAAGCTGTAAGAATGTAACGGTCATGTCTCTACGCTCCAATAAGCTGGAATTTCTTCCTGAAGAAATTGGACAGATGCAGAAACTAAGAGTCTTAAATCTGAGTGACAACAGGTATTTTTGAAACTTTTCACAATCTCTTTATTTTCTAAAAGCAAATTATTCCTTTTTATTAATAATTTTGGAAATTTCTTCTATATCTTATGAAATATATGGGATGCAAATATTTATGTAAATATGCAAACATTCAGTTAGAAAATAGCAGAAGCTAAATTATTTTTAAACTTATGTTTCAAAAATTATATGCCAAAACCCTCCCATATGCAGAAAGCATAATATTATGAAGACATGGAAAATAATCACAATAAAACTCTATAAAAGTTGATAATAAAAATATGTGCATAGGTATGTATGTGTGTACATATTTGTTTTCATATATACATTTATGTTTCCAGTAAATTAACAGAGCTATTTTTATACTGTCACACCACCAAAACACTGGTAAGAATAATGCCAAGAACCTAATACTAAAAAGTCATAAGGTTTGTGCATTATAGTAAGGACAACCAAATGATTATTTAGCCATGTTCAGAACAGAATGGACAAAGAAAGAACAGGTTATCTTCTTGTGACTAAAGTGTTACATTGTTGAACAGGCAGAAAGAAAAGGTGAAAATGCAATTCATCTTTATCTCTACCACAAATGTTCTCAAATAGCAAAGGACAAAAATCAATATTGACTAAAAATAACTGTGAAAAAGATAAAGTGGTGATGGAATATAACAAGACTACTTGAACTCTGTGTTTTCTTTACGTTTCAGTCAGACAAATGATAATATGAGAAGCTGAGACTGCAACAAAACTATCAAAGATTAGCTTTTATGGAATCATGGAGAATGTTTATATTCTAAAGTTTCAATGAATGTAGGAGTTGTTATTTGTTAGTAACTCAATAATTGGAAAAGGAAATGGCAACCCACTCCAGTATTTTTGCCTAGAGAATCCCGTGGACAGAGGAGCCTGGTGGGCTGCTGTCCATGGGGTCGCACAGAGTCGGACACGACTGAAGCAACTTTTTAGCATGCATGCATGCATTGGAGAAGAAAATGGCAACCCACTCCAGTATTCTTGCCTGAAGAATCACAGGGACAGAAGAACATGGCGGGTTGCTGTCTATGGGTTGCAGAGAGTCAGACATGACTGAAGCGACTTAGCAGCAGCAGCAGCAGCTCAATAATATTTTCATGTAAAGAATGAAACATTTTTTTAAGCTTTGGAATTTTATTTTTAAAATCAAGCTGACCAAGAAGCTTCATAACTTGCTGCAACAAGAGTAATTCATTTCAAATCAACCCATTTCTTGTTTTGATTCTTTGACAGGAAAGTGAAGTAGATGTATTAAATATTGTGCTCAACTTTCAGTAAGACATTTTTCAGAATTTTCTAATTATATTCTTGTGAACAATATTATAAATACACTCATAGAGAGATTATAGGAAGATGGGTTCCAGTGGGTTCAATTACAGTCCTCAATGGAATCAAGTTCCATTATTGTCAAACTGGAGGAAGAGTTTTCATGATGAGCTGGAAGTTTTTCCTAAATTCTTGGTCCATTCAAATTTTATACATGAATAATTCACACAATATGGAAAATATGCTTATAAAATATTTAAGTGAACTGTAGTTAAGACTACTAATGCAATTATTTATCCAACAAATATAGCATATGTGAGTGCTTACCATGGGACAGTACACTGCTAAAAGCTAGTGCAAAATATATTAATAAAACATTGAGAATCTCATAATACTAGGAATTTAAGTACTTCATCAGGTCAGAAATATAAGCCAATCTATCTCCTAATACAGTGATTGGAACACAATATAGAACCAAACTAATATTTTGAGACTGATGAATTAATCAGTGAATTTTTTTTTAATTTTGGACAGTATAGTTGCTTACAACTATACTATTGTGCAATAAATGAATCTTAACCTGAGATTAAAATCAATATTCAGTCAAAGCTGAGGCAAACGTTGAATATCACTATCAGAGAATAAGCTGCTTGAATAAAAGATTAAATATTGCATGTAATTTAAAAGTCATGATTACTCCAATTTTATATTCTCAATACAATAAATTTTAGAAGTTTGTCATTACAGTTAAGGAACAATGATTCATTTATATTATCAACTATAGGATTGCTCCTGTGATCGATTTACTGGACAGTTATAAGACTAAATAAAGCCTCACTTTCAATGGTGGTCAGAGGAAGAGGGAAAAAAAATATGGATAACATCTTCTCTGACAGTTTCTTTCCATATTCTACTTTTATGATTTGCCTGATGATTTATCATGGATATTGTAAATGATTCTGGAGAGTTATCCCCTCTTGTAATTTTGATGTGGCAGAATGGATATTTTACTTTTAATTCATCTCCACATGATGTAAAAACTTCTCATAGCATCTTACTTTATAATTTCCAACTTAAACTAAATAACTAAAATTAGCAATAGCTTTTATGGGCAGTTTGGTTTAATGTTATAAATGCTAGTATAATAATTATATTAATAAATAATTACAATATAATTTGATCTCTTATTCTTTATATTCTTATGTTTTACAAGTACCTATTAGCTGAGCAAGGTCATTATATCCTTCCTAAAGTTTCCCAGCCAATGCACACTCAGTTGATACGTTTATAGGCTTGTCAATATCTTTTCGTATTTGTTAAATTATTTAATAGTGCCTTTGGAGATACAATTAACTGCTTCCAAAATCCTTATTCATTATTTTGACATTTTCTATCTTTGTTATCAAAATATATTTATTCAGCATTTTGTTGATAGAATTCCAACCTATTAAAGATTTAACAGAAATTTTCATTCCAAGTCTTATCTAAAATGTTTGTCTGTATTCAAAAGTGAACATGCAGAAAGTAAGAATAAATTCACTGGTGTGCCTTGTTTGTATTATTCACTGTGCTGACTAGCTATGATGGTAATTCATGTAATAACAATATATATATTGATCATGCACAATTCAGGTATATCTTATTTATCTTGAAGTAAGCAGTTGGTGATTTGACCCTCCACAGGCTGAAGCCAAAGCTTAATAGATAATTTTGATTGAATACAATTTCATATACCTTAAAATGCTATTTTTAAAGATTGCCTCTTTGAATATCTATTGAATGATGTATACAGGGTGGAAGAACAAAAGAACACACTTTCAGGAATCAATATATGTTGATGTATGGCAAAACCAATACAATATTGTAAAGTAAAAAAAAATAAAAATAAATGTTTTGCCATCTTAAAAAAAAATTCAGAGCTGTAAATTCATTTAGTAATAAGATGGAAAGGCCCTTGCCCTCGTAGAGTCTACAGTTTTAAAGAGATATTAAACAGTAACCGTAAAAAAAAACACTACAAAAATAAATATTGTAGATAATATCAAACTGTGATATATCTATGAAGTAAAAGTGCTTTGAGACTAGATTGGGGAAAGAAATTTAAGTGAGGAGTCAAGAAAAGCTTCTTGCAGAAACTGGCATTTCAGCTGACTAGAGAATCTGTGGGGACCAGATCTTAGAGGGTCTGACGATGCATGGTAACAGTTCTGGGTTTTATCCTATCATTTGAAGAGTTGTAGCCTCAAGATTTTCACTTTTAAATGATTCCTCAGGCTACTCAGAAGAGAAAGAAGTGACGAGAAGAATGAAATAAATGTTATAGTATTTTAAATAACTCTTCATTAAATGATCTTTATCCATCTTCACCCATTCTATTAAAAATTTCTTGTTTTTGCAGATTGAAGAATTTACCATTCTCATTTACCAAACTGAAGGAGCTTGCAGCTTTGTGGCTTTCTGACAATCAGGTAACATTTTTTTATTACCTGATTTACTTTGTTTATTAAAATGAACTATAATTGAAATGTTGAATTACTAATTTATTTGCAGTACATACCTTTGACAATTACTACAAAATATAGATTTTTTATCCGCTGGAGGAGAGATTTTTATAAGGGTAACAATTCAAATAAGTATTCCATTCCTATGGACAAACAATAGTATAATTCTCATCCCTTTAAAATACGTCAATTTAGTGTCTACTTCCCTCTCAGAAATCTAATACACAAAAATGATCATTTTTCTAAGTGATACATACATGTCCTTAGAGGATGTACTTTAATTATACCTCTGAAGGTAAAGAATAAGAAATCATTACTGCAATCCCCATAAGAGGGAGTTACTATCCTCCATGTTCGTTTTTTTCCATGCTTTTAATTATAGTCAGCTTAATTCTAAAAATGTATTCAAAAATATTGTGATACCTTTTGTTGCTCTTATCAATACTTTCTGTGAAATTGCTATGATATTAATTCTTACACTTATGAAATTAAATTATAATTGAATCAGTAATTTGAGTGTTAATGAAAATTTTATTAACTGGAAAGTAAAAATAGTCGAAACCATCTGATTTACCACCACAAAAACTAGTGATAGACCATTTGGACATACTTTGTTTTCTTTTGGCTTTTCCTTGTAATCTTAAAATTTTAAAATATCCTACCCCAAAATATAAATTCTTGGATTTAGTTTGTTGTGATTATTTTCTGAGCATAAAATTGACATTACCAGTAAATGAATTGTTCAGACATAAGTATTGGGCAATTTTTGTAAAAAATTAAACCTCTGCAAAATGTTATGTAAGTGTGAGAATAATGTTTATACTCCTACAGTCATTACAGCATTTTCTTCCCATCTACTAAGTAAAAAATTAGATTGTCAGTCAAATTCAAGTCATCAATGAACTGTAGATTTTTCAAATCATCAGTATACCGTTATAAAATAAATCATTTCTGGAATCAATACAAACTATGCTAATGGAACAGTCTTTTCTACAGTCTTACATCGTAAAAAAAAAAAAAACCATAATATCAGGATTTATATTCTTGTGGAAGAATGAACAGAACAGTGGCTGCATCATTTAAATTTTATTTAGAACAGTGATTTAATGTTTTGACTCAGTTTCATGAGACAAGTTGGCATCCTAAATTGCCATTGTACTTTACTCTTATTAATAAATGTCATGAAATAAGCATAAACTATTAAACAATATCATTATTCTCAATGTTTATATTTTGTATTTAAAATCAAAGTTCTAAAAACCTTCAAAAATTGTATTTTTGAAATAAAATTAATATAGAGAATTAAATGTTATTATCCATAGGTAAATTCTTTGTGATATATCAGATACAAGGACAGTTGCTTATGTATATGTAGACTTTGTCTTTGGTTACAAAAATCTCGTAAAAGTAAATGCTTATGTTTTAACTTAATTGAATTCATAGATGATCTTGTATAGTATGAACTTAATAGCAAATTCCATTTGCTTTTTTAAGGCAACAGTTAATGAACATATAGAACTATACCAAAAGTTTACTTAGTTGAAACAGTTTAACACATTTTGGTCTCTTCAAGGTAAAAACAGGTATTATTCAATAAAGATGAATAGGTTTTGAAAAAGAATATAATAAAGAAAAAGAAAATCTCACTATGAAACCCTTATAATTTCAAAATATTCCTCTACAGTAGTCTTATTTTATCTTACATTTTATTTTTTTGTTATTTTTCCCTACTTTTCTTTTAATTGTTCATTCAACACAGTGAGGCCAGACTGTTGACCTCTATCCTATAGCCAGACTGTTGACCTCTATCTTATATAAAAGAAATATTCTTTATATTTCTAATATTAATCTAATTTATATCCTTTGCTTCCAGTCCAAAGCCCTTATCCCTTTACAAACTGAAGCCCATCCAGAAACAAAGCAAAGAGTATTGACTAACTACATGTTTCCCCAGCAACCTCGTGGTGATGAAGGTAAACATAGAAATTTCTCCTATACTTGTATGATTATGGATAAAAGGGATTAATTTCATTCTAACTCTGGCCAATACTAGCACATGGCCATGCCACATAAATCATTTGGGAGCTAACTCCAAGCACAGATCTTATCTTCCATATGATAATATTTTATTAATAAGTGAAATTTCAAAAAACATAACTCTTCCTCTCTATATTTATCATGAAAATAACATTGACTCTAAGGAGCAATATCTTATCTTGGTGAATTGACAGGCACAAGACTTCCAACTAAACACTCAGTTCAGTTCAGTGGCTCAATTATGTTAGACTATTTGCAACCCCATGGACTGCAGCACGCCAGGCCTCCCTGGCCATCACCAACTCCTGGAGTTTACTCAAACTCATGTTAATTGAGTCGGTGATGCCATCCAACCATCTCATACTCCATTGTCCCCTTCTCCTTTTGCCTTCAATCTTTCCCAGCATCAGAGTCTTTTCCAATGAGTCAGTTCTTCGCATCAGGTGGCCAAAGTATGGGAGCTTCAGCTTCAGCATTAGTCCTTCCAATGAATATTCAGGACTGATTTCCTTTAGGATGGACTGGCTGGATCTCCTTGCAGTCCAAGGGACTCTCTAGAGTCTTCTCCAACACCACAGTTCAAAAGCATCAATACTTTGGTGCTCAGCTTTCTTTATAGTCCAACTCTCACATCCATACATGACTACTGGAAAAACCATAGTCTTGACTAGACGGACCTTTGTTGGCAAAGTAATGTCTCTGCTTTTTAATATGCCGTCTAGCTTGTCATAACATTTCTTCCAAAGAATAAGCGTCTTTTAATTTTCATGGCTGCAGTCACCATCAGCAGTGACTTTGAAGCCCCCAAAAATAAATCTGTCACTGCTTCCACTGTTTCCCCATCTATTGCCATGAAGTGATGGGACCAGTTACCATGATCTTAGTTTTCTGAATGTTGAGTTTTAAGCCAACTTTTTCACTCTCCTCTTTCAATTTCATCAAGAGGCTCTTTAGTTCTTCGCTTTCTGCCATAAGGGTGGTGTCATCTGCATATCTGAGGTTATTGATATTTCTCCTGGCAATCTTGATCCCAGCTTGTGCTTCATCCAGACCAGCGTTTCTCATGATGTACTCTGCATATAAGTTAAATAAGCAGGGTGACAATATACAGCCTTGATGTACTCCTTTCCCGATTTGCAACCAGTCTGTTCCATGTCCAGTTCTAACTGTCGCTTCCTGACCTGCATACAGATTTCCCAGGAGGCAGGTCAGGTGGTCTGGTATTGCCATCTCTTTAAAATTTTTCAGCAGTTTGTTGTGATCCACACAGTCAAAAGCTCTAGGCATAGTCAATAAAGCAGAAATAGATGTTTTTCTGGTACTCTCTTGCTTTTTCGATGATCCAATGGATGTTGGCAATTTAATTTCTGGTTCCTCTGCCTTTTCTAAAACCAGCTTGAACATCTGGAAGTTCATAGTTCACATACTATTGAAGCCTGGCTTGTAAAATTTTGAACATTACTTTACTATCACATGAGATAAGTTCATTTCTGTGGTAGTTTGAGCATTCTTTGGCATTGCTTTCTTTGGGATTGGAATGAAAACTGACCTTTTCCAGTCCTGTGGCCACTGTTGAGTTCTCCAAATTTGCTGGCATTTTCACAGCATCATCTTTTATGATTTGAAATAGTCAACTGAAATTCCATCACCTCCACTAGCTTTGTTCGTAGTGATGCTTCCTAAGGCCCTCTTGACTTCACATTCCAGGATGTCTGGCTCTAGGTTAGTGATCATACCATTGTGATTATCTTGATCATGAAGATCCTTTTTGTACACTTCTTCTGTGTATTCTTGCCACCTCTTCTTAATATCTTCTGTTTCTGTTAGGTCCATACCACTTCTGTCCTTTAATGAGCCCATCTTTACATGAAATGTTCCCGATAGAGTAGACAGTGTCTGTCTTGAATCTATTTGTCACTTCCATTGTATAATCATAAGGGATTTGACTTAGGTCATACCTGAATGGTCTAGTGGTTTTCCCTACTTTCTTCAGTTTACGTCTGAATTTTGCAATAAGGAGTTCATGACCTGAGCCACAGTCAGCTCCTGGTCTTGTTTTTGCTGACTATAGAGCTTCTCCATTGTTGGCTGCAAAGAATATAATCAATCTGATTTCGGTGTTGACCATCTGGTGATGTCCATGTGTAGAGTCTTCTCTTGTGTTGTTGGAAGAGGGTGTTTGCTAAGACCAGTGCGTTCTCTTGGCAAAACTCTGTTAGCGTTTGCCCTGCTTCATTTTGTACTCCAAGGGCAAACCTGCCTGTTATTCCAGGTATCTCTTGACTTCCTACTTTGGCATTCCAGTCCCCTATGATGAAAAGGACATCTTTTGAGGGTGTTAGTTCTAGAAGGTCTTGTAGGTCTTCACAGAACCATTAAACTTCAGCTTCTTCAGCATTACTGGTCGGGGCACAGACTTGGATTATTGTGATATTGAATGGTTTGCCTGGGAAAAGAACAGAGATCATTCTGCCGTTTTTGAAATTGCATCCAAGTACTGCATTTTGGACTTTTTTGTTGACTGTGATGCTACTCCATTTCTTCTAAGGGATTCTTGCCCACAGTAGCAGATATAATGGTAATCTGAGTTAAATTCACCCATTCCAGTCCATCTCAGTTCACCGATTCCTAGAATGTCGATATTCACTCTTGCCATCTCCTGTTTGACCACTTCCAATTTGCCTTGATTCATGGACCTAACGTTGAAAGAGCAAATTCACTTTAATTCACCCAAGGGTTAAATCCACCCAACCCATTTAAAAGATCAATTTTTAAAAGAAATTATTTGCTCATGAAGTTCATATTTACAGAATAATTACAATAAATGTTGTTAGGTTTTTTGGTTTTGTTTTTGTTTTGTTTTTACTTAAAAAGGAAAGTGAATCATTTGTGGATATTTTTCTTCAGATTTTGATCTACAGAAGTAGGAAAAGGAAAGCTTGTTTCATACGTATTTTTCAGGCTTCAGTAAAAGTGATCTTTTAGAATTTATGAAGTAAAATCCACTATGTTTACATAGGTTATAAAAAGAATCTTAAGTAAAGATTATGTTTTATTCATGCAATTTTACTTACATTCTTTTCTAATATCCCTAGATTAACAGAATATTTCATTTTGAAAAGATATAGGAGAAAATGAAAAGTCTCTCATATTTGCTAGTTATTTCTGAAATCTAGCCTCAAAGATTAAATCCCCAATTTGATCCAGGGAATGAGGTTAGACCTAGTTAGGTAAGATGGGGTATTAAGAAATTAGCCTAATTTGTTTTGTTTTGTTTTCCTTTGAGGAGAGCAGAGCTGGTGACAGAAAAGTTTTCTTGAACTTTAAGCAAGTCACTTTTTTCACTTTTCATGCAGAAAACCAACTCTCAGAACTCCTTGCAATAAAGTTTTATATATATTAAAGTTGATATGTTGGGAAAGAATTTAGCCTAAATTAAGTACTTTTATTGGACGTGAATTTGAGCAAAGTGGGAGACAGTGGAGGACAGAGGAGCCTGATGTGCTATAGCGCATGGGGTCACAAAGAGTAGAATATGACTTAGCAACAGAACAAAAGTGCTTTTATTGCCTTTTAATGTGAACTTCACAATAATGTTGCAAAGAAGATATTACCATTAACCAGCATGTAAATTAAAGATTGATAAGCCATTTCTTTTCCTTGTTCATTTGAGACATATTTAAACTAATTGAGACCCAAATGTTAAAGAATTCATTTCCACGTTTTTACCTAGCACCACTACATTACCCCCCAACCAGACACACAAAACTACAACAAAAAAGTTTGAAATCTTGGGCCATTTATTGCAAAGCAGCGTTACATAGTATCTTTTATAACACCCTACTAAAGATTACTGATTACGTTTATGTAATTAGTCACAGGACATGGAATAGAATCCTGCATTGGCCATGGAGAAGCTGCACCACTTTGAACAAGTCTCTCAAAATTCAGTGATAGTTTTCTCATTATTAAATTGAGGATTATATTAGTATGACCATTATGCTGTTTTGCAAATTAAAGGAGATAATAGTTTAAAATGCTTAATCTAGCTCTCTCTTTTATCATAATTATGCTATGTCCATTCTCTACACTGGAAAACTTCTCAACCCCAATATATAATTAATGTACACTTAGCAAAGCTGAATTTGGGTTAAGATGTCAAAAGACTATATAACAAATATCAAGAGAATTTTTCCTTTTTTTTTTTCTTTCCTTGTTTTTTACTTGCTTTTTTCTTTCTATCCCTTTTTCTTTTATTTTTTTTTGTATTTGTTTTTAGTACCTATCACCATTTTTTTGTATAGTATACTAAGTTCTATTAAATAATAATCTTTGTAAAAACAAAACAAAACAGTAACACTTTGGAATCTAACTGTAGATTTCCAGTCAGACAGTGACAGCTTTAACCCCACACTATGGGAAGAACAGAGACAACAACGCATGACTGTTGCCTTTGAATTTGAAGAAAAAAAGGAAGATGATGAAAATGCTGGGAAAGTTAAGGTGAACCTTTTAATTTTTGTTTCCTCTTCCTTCTCATTATTTTTGTTTGTTCACTGGTATTATTCAGATAGACTTTGGGACTCACTGACTGACCTCTGCTAGAAGGTCAGATACATCTTCAAGTTTCACGGCGGTACTTTTCCTTATAGCAGGATGTGATTTTGGAAGCACGGCTGTGCTTCAGAATGAAGCAAACATCCTGACTGAGCAAATTTCATAAACCACCCCATCTTACAGAATAGCAACATGAGAGATTCAAGCTGAGAGAAAGCAAAAAACAAAACTAACAAAAAGTCTGAGTAGTGGGCTTCACTTAATACCTTACTACTACATCTTTGAAACACTGAAATGCTTTTTTTAACCACTGAGCAAGGCAGGGCATCATTCAGACTGTATGAAGTCAAAATCCACATATATGAAAGAGCCAGTGGATTGATATATTACGTTGCATTAAAATTTTGGAAGGATTCTACGTTTCCGGAATGTTTAAGAAGACGTTATGAATTTTCTTAAGTGTGAGAACAAGTTTTTCACTTAGTGTGAATGTCTAATAGCAGGTAGTATCCCTTAAGGAAAATTACTTAAAATTTTTCACCTTAAAGCATATTTTAAAAAATCCTTTATTGGTACTAATCTAAGTAACAAGGTCAGAATTTTAAAATCTATATTTTTCCATTATATAAATTTGAAAATGTCAGAATTTATATGAATTACATTAACATCAGGTCTTCATCTTATCATCAGGGCAACATCTTGAATCTCTCATCATTTTTATATTATTTTTGCACTTTTTCCATCATGGATACTAACAGCTCTCACCCTTGGTGACTACTTGCCTAAGTAATTGTATATGCATCCTATTAATAGATCTGGATTGTGTGACATGTTCTTCTCTGTCTCCTCCTTCCCACATTTTCTAAACTTTTGTCTTGAACCAGCACACCATAGAACCTTACTGTAATTGACAAAGCCTACCTGTATCATCGTGAAGAACTCAAAATAGATTCCCAAATCAAAATAACAATTGTGTTAAAGATTTGGGTTTTAAAAAAATGTTTCTGAATGGTTGATTAGTGCTGTCTAATAACCAAAGAGACATTTTTAACTAAAACAAGAAAAAAGACCTTTAGAACATTTCAGTTCTTCTTGTAAGGATTTTATATGTTAAATCCGGAACCAATGGATGATGCATTCTATCCTGGACCTCTGATTCATTCTTTTATTTCACTGAATGTCAAAAACTACATAATTCTTCCTTAAAAAAAGAAAAAAAACAATTCAAAGGCTCTAAGAAGAAAAGAGTACACTTAATATACTTTGGTATATGTGTCAATGAAAGCATAAAATATAGTAAATGCAAACAGACATTTAGAAGCCCTGTTTGTGTGTTATGTGATCAGGTTTGATTATAATGAGAGTAGGTTCATTATACTTTAGAGTACATTTTCTCTATGTTTATGTATATTTGATTTATTTTATATATTGGGGAAATAATACATGTTTCCAAAATCTCAGAGTACTTGGTTTTGACTAATTTGAGTATTTCCAATGCTATTGGTTATTGGACAAATTAGAATATGAGCAAACATCTAAATAAATCATCATGGAAGCATGATGAATGGAATATGCTGAAATCTTACATGAAATTATACTTTTCTAGCTCATTACATATACATTAAATTCAGCACCATTTTCATTTTACCTTTAATTTACATAAAATTTTAAAAGGAACTGCTAACCTATGGCATTAACTTCCAAATGGACTAGAGTATAATGCCCTACTTATAGTGTGCTTAGTGTAGTATGAATGCTGCCTTGTGTGAAGAAATTGAGACCCTGTGGTTTTGTGTGACACTGGTACTGTTTTATCACGCAGAGTTAAAACTAATTTTCTGATGGTTGTTTTAAACGCATTACCCAGAATGAAAAAAAAAATCAAGAATAGAAAAATGATAAAGTGAAAGTTTTGCTACAGTGCTCCTCTTTCTCCCAGAAAATGGAGATTCCTTCTCCCACAGGATCACTCCTGCCAAGCCCCCTGGGAAAGGGGCCAGCGTGGGATTACTCTCCAACCTGCCAGACTGTCTGGCGATTGCTGCACACCATGGGCCAGGTGTGATCAGCAGATCCAAGAAATGCCTGTCCCCCAGAATGACCCACAGCTGGCATGGGGTTGTATAAGTGGCCTCCAGCAGGAAAGGAGCATGTGTACTCCATTGCCAGTTGCAGCACAATCTACCACTCTTCCCTCTCTAAGTGGCAGACAGGTAGGCCTAGGTGTTTGGGGTAGGAGAATCCCCTATGTAGAAGCAACCTTGGAACAGTGGTTTATGGGGTATGTTCTGCATGATGTGGGGTAAGAAATGTTGATCATCTAGAAACCTTTCAATTGCCAATGTTTGATCCCAATTTAACTTTTGTTCATTGACATCGGCAATGGGGAGGGAAGAACTGAGTCAGAGGGGGAGGGAACATCAATATGAGATGCCTACTGGTGGGATAGCTGGCATGGTTTTTGAGTTGGGTACTTCATTTTTGTTTATGTTTTTTTTTTCAAGGTTTTTCTCTTAAAGTGTGGGAATACCAATAGTTGGGCAGAATGTTGATGACACTATTGATGCAATCTAAATTGTCCCCAGACATACACACATTTTTCTGTAATATCAATTCTAGGAGAGATTGAATAACTAAAGCTAGATTCTTAAAACAGCATGAAATTGCAATTGAAATTTGCTGAGAGTGGATTTTGAACACAAAGATGGACATCTATTGAAAAGCATCAATTTCCCTTTAATTTGAAGGCACAGATAATGAGAATTCCTGTAAGAGAAGATTGGCCTGGAAATTCTGGCAAATAGGACTTCCTTATCTCAGTAGGTGGGGTGTTTCAGAGTTTAATGAAAAAGAAAATCTTAATGGGAAGTAGAAGAGCACTACTTTTTATAAATTTTATCATCCACATACAGTGGACTAGATTCTTATTCTGCAGCTTATATTCTTTCTACAATATAAAGCAAGCTGAGAATCCTAACTGAAACTACTATAGGTTTCCTTTCTATAAAATGTTCCAATTAATTTCTAGAATAAGATATTTAAAAGAACTAACAACCAAAGCATTAACTATTATTTCTCTTACTGGAATTTACAGTCAAATCAAATTATATTTTAATCATTATGTAAGAAAAGCATACTTTTATGTGAATTTGTGATATCATTTCTAAATCCCTTACTGTTAACATTAATTCTTCATTGCCAAATCTTTGGGAGTCTCCAACATCTTGCAGCTACTATTTGCATTTACTGCACTTTTTTCAAGGTCTAAGATATATATAATGTTGTGAAACACTTCTATTTTTCAAAATTAAGATAAAATAACATTTCAGTAAAAATCTTGCATTTTGATAAAATGTATATGTAAAATGAGCAAATACTTTATGGTGAGTGATATAGACAATATTTTACTAAGAACATAACTGACAAATTTTTACCACCTATTACATATATCCCATATTAGAATAAGGGAATATTTATAACTTATATATTTAGAAATATAAATAAACTACTTTTTTATTTGAGCTTTACCAAACTATAAATATAATTGTATTTATGATCATGTTTATTCATTTCAGAAGCACATCACACATGAGTTGGAAAACAGGCAAAACAATCTGTAGAAGGGTATAAAATATGCTTTTAGAGAGGTTATCAACATAACAGAACTATAAAATACTGTTTTCATTTTTAATATATTAACTTCATGTTTTAAACATTGACATTATCTTATTTAACTCAATAAAATTCACATTTTAGATTTATACTATTTCTTCCACAAGATTGTACAATATGTGCTGCACCTATACCAGAGAATAGCTCTGAGCCAAGTAACACTTGTGAAGCATAAGCTTTGGAGTCAAAAACCTCAGCTGGAATCTGGGCATTGATACCTAAAGCTGTATGACCTTCAACTTACACCATCTGAACCCCTGTTTTCCTTCTGTAAAATAGGGGCAGATACTACAATGGGTTATGAAATGTAATTTATTATAGATTTTAATTGTTATTAACTATGACTTATTTATATTTAAATCTATTTGGTAAATAATAAGTTTTATTATTTATATAAAGTAATAACTAATAATAAATTATTTATCCTTATAAAACACTTTGCATAGTGCCTGGCACATGGCAGATATTGAATAAATGATATTGGTGCATACAACCTGAAAAAGATCCAGTTAGATATTATGGTTAGACATATATATAATAGATCTAAATTGCCAAAAGACTCCAGATTTTAAAAATACCTAAGTAGAATCTGATATTAAAAATAGTATCTAATCTCTGCATAGAAATTGTATATTTTCAAAGGACTTTCACATTTAACTTATTTGAGTTCTGAATTAACTCTAAATATTATCATTACATCTACTGATTTTACACAAATAGAAACTGGTCAGATTTGTGGCTTATAGCTAGTCGGGGGTAAAATTTAGTTATTCCAGTCAATTCTGCTGGTAGACTAGCAAATGGGAAGCAAGGACCTTATTGTATAGCTGGAACAATTCCAGATTTCATGATTTTCCACAATTTGGAGAGGAGCCTCTTTAAGGAAAAGAATATAAAATAACCCTGTAAATACATAAGTAGGGCCCCTTATAAGGCTTTGAAAGAGCCCATGAAGGTGATATACCCTCAAACAAACTTCTTTAGCTTCATGGCAAATTTACTCTATTTCCACATTTAAATATTTTTACAGAGATAAAGTACCCAAATATATTCAGTGATGTGACCAAATATAACATTAACTTATTTATAAAATAACCAGAAAGTTTCAGCACTATGGCCATAAGGAAACAGTTATCTAATCGTGTCAGCCGAGACACAGCATCTTCAAAAATTAGATTACATTATTCAATGAAGTATTTAATTCAATTAAGAAAGAACATGTCCCATCCCATTTTTTGCCTTTGATTCAGTTTACAAATGTAATTTTACATTAAAGATATTTTAAGATGTGTAGAATTTTAATTTAATGCCTTATTTGAAAATTACTTTTCATTCATATACCACCACTTATTAAAAATTAAAAGGTGTTCTTAATTGGTATACTAGGCATATCATTTTATAATTTAAATTTTATAAATGTAGTTTTTTGACTTTTAGTCCTCTGATATCAAGTATTTTTAAACAAGTTCAATAATATAATTTAAAACTCAGATTGAATTTGTGATTAATATTTCTAATACCAATTTAAACAGCAGATCCAAGAATGCATGCATCCCAGTGGACTTTGTCTAGCATGGCTATCATTCTTTTTATTTATTTAAGAATGCATTATAAAGTACCCTGAGAAATACTTATATTACACTCTAACAACTTATACTTTTTTTTGGTAAAGTCTAATGTTTTTTCATGGGTTATATTTTTTTAGATTTATTTCTATATATTATTAACTTCATCCTTGTTTTAGCATATTAAGGATTAAATCACATTTCAATGATATTTATACTAACAAAATTATCTGATTTTTTATAAGCTTTCTAAACATTAATTGAAAAAATAATTTAATTTTAGTACTGAAGCGAATGTTAAAAATCATCCAGTGAAGTCTAATCCCAGTATTTAATATGGACAGTGAGCCACAAGAAAATATACTAGAGTAACAAAGTTGGTGGATTTGCTAAACTGCAGATGAGCAAAAGTGTTTGAATTCATATTTGTAACCCTCAGATCTATACCACTGTCATAGTTTCTTACATTCCATGTGTTACATAGGAATGGGGGGATGTGTGTGCCCCACCCTTTTTCTCTTTTAATCTCTCATTCCCTCTCTTCTTCCTCTTCCACCTCTGCTCACTTCTAAACCACCCTCACACATATTTTTAATAACACATACTCACCACAGTCACATAAATCATTCCATTATGTAAAGTTGATTCTACTCAGATGCAAAAAGACATGGCTATTAGAATAAACCAAGCCAAGTAAATATGCCCCTATTTTTCCTCTTACTCCATTTTAATCAGCCTGGATAATTTATATCTATGCCATTTTAAATATATTTTAAGCACTCTGATGGTGGAATATTCTATATGGAATATCTCATATTTTCTCTCTCTAAATTAAATGTGAAGAATAATAATTAATATACATGTATTCCTTAAAGTGAGATTCATATGCCAAAAATGAATTCAAGAATGGAAATAAATCTCTCAATAAAAACCAGCCAAAATTTACATATTTACCTAGACTATCTTAGACAAAGGTCTCAATTTTTTTTCTCTTTATTATAAGATATAACTTATAATGCATGTTACTTTATTAGGGTAAAAGCTAACATGAAAACCTTTCTAAAGGTGTTTCTTTAAGTTATTAACAAGAATTAGCTACCTACCTTTTGATGTAACATGCTGATTAACATAGAGCTGGTGCATATTTGATGATATTAATAGATAGTGTCAACTCCCCATTTTTTTCAATAAGTGATAAATCTACTTGTAAATCTTTTAGAGTCTCATTGCATCACCTGCATTGATATTTCAAAGATATTTCTAATGTCAAAAGTTATTTATAAATAATTAAGATAGTGCAGAGAATAGCCTCTAAAGTATAAATAAAGCTGACAGTAACTTGATTAAATTTTTCAGAGATTACCAATCACTTAAGTGTTTGACCTACTGCTATTTCCACCATTTATAGAGTAGGTCTAAACAGGATAAAATCCAAAAATTGTTTTTAATCTAGAAGGGTGACCAGGGGTGGGGAGAAGCCCTAGGAGGCAGAGTGTGTAAAGAACACTCTACAGCACAGTTTTTCAGCCAGCCCAACACTCACTATATTGCATTTGGTTATACTACTGCGCATAAAATGGAGTTTTGTGAACATGCTTGCTGAAGGTATTTTTATGTTAAATTTCTTTTTATAAACTTCTAGGTTGAAATAAACCTAAAACGATATCCAACTCCTTATCCAGAGGATTTAAAGAATATGGTAAAATCTGTTCAAAATCTGGTGGGTAAACCAAGCCATGGAGTGCGTGTTGAAAATTCAAATCCAACTGCTAACACGGAGCAAACTGTGAAAGAAAAATATGAACACAAGTGGCCTGTAGCCCCAAAGGAGATTACAGTGGAGGTATTTCAAGGTTATTGGTAATTGCCAGTGTGGTTTGGATTTTTTGAAATTACTAAATGATATTTTTTTTTTAACTGAGCAGATCTTCATTAGGTGCATTTTTTCCTAATATATAAATAAATCTGTCTACTCGTTTTAACTCTGAGGGTTGCATTTAATAAATGACACCTTCATGGTCTTAAACCATTAATACAGCTTCGAAAGTTCCAATACACAGAAGGAATAGTTTACTCACCTGGCTAGTCCTGGTCAGTAAGTTAAATCATTTTCACAATATTCCTTTGACTATCCCTAACTTTTAGTGTATGAGTCATTAGAAAAGTATAAATGAAGTTTTACTATTACTCTGCAGATCTTATTAAAATTCTTGATCAGATTTAGGGCCAATTTTTTTAAATATTTTTGTGTTTGGGTTTTACCCTTTATAGAAAACACTATTATAAGCAGCAAAAAGGGGGCAATAACTTTGAAATTTAGCTTTATGGAATGTAATATGAAGCTTAATTCCTATATTTTAGAATGAATTAAATATTCATCCTTATCAATTTGTGTGGTCTGAAAAGAATTCAACTACATTTATGCCACCTCTGTACTATCTCATCTACTCTTCAATTAATTTTATTATCATCTTTTTATCTTCATTAGAAACATAACTGATATGAGTATATCTAGAAATTCCTATACATGCTGCTTAAATATCTAGGTTGACAAAACTCTTTTACAAATCTGCATTTCAAAGCATCAGTTTGTTGCACTGATTGAACACCAACTGTACATTTAGCACTGTGCTAAACACTGTGAGAGAAAGAAAAGAAATATAAAATGTATTAATAGTCCCCAAATAATTTAGAGACTAACCAGGTAAATTTAAGACAGATGAAGCAACTAGAGAATATATTATATAAAGTGTGATAACATGATCGGCTTTGTGATGGAGAGTATAGTACTCTAAGAAACTGGAGACACACATGATCATTGCTAGTCACTTTAAGTTACATGAAGTGTTAAAGGTTGAATTCCATGTTCAAGATTGGGTGATTCTTTTAAAGTCAAAAACAGAGGAAGGCATTCTAGGCAAAGAGAAAAAAAAAAGCCTAAGCAAAAATAAGCATGGTGTGCACCACTTATTCATTTTCACCACTTCTTTATTTTGCCTATAAGAGCCATATTAATGTACTTCTTCATTTCTAAAATATTACAGATATTTTATAACAAAGCAACAGACTTTCATATCTAAGTACTGCAATAATATAAAAAGAAGGAAAATTAAGAGCTAGTGTGTACACAAAAGTATACATACACTTTAGCTCTCCTGTCATCATATAACGGTAAGGTAATGATAATCCATAAGCTGAATAACTACAGCAAAATACATGGATCCTAAAATTGCTTTATACCTGGATGGAAGAAGTGAGGCAAGGAAAAAGTAGCTTTGATCATGAATTTAATGATAACCTGATAGTAGAGAAAAAATCTTAAAATTGTCCGACAAGGACTTCAAACTTAACAAATCCAAAAAAAAATTTAATCTTTTCACTTCAGACTTACTTCTCCTCTGTATAATTGGTCTTGACCTCAGCTGGTACCGTTATCTACCAGTTCACTCAAGCTAGACAATTGAGAGGTATTTTGATTTCTTTTTCCGTCTTTCTCACTTCTCTATGCCCCTTCCAAACAATCACCAACGCCTATACATTTTCATGAGTGAGTCTCCTACCTACTCCTCAGGTCTTGCTTGAACTCTGTCCTTCATTTCTGTAGAAACTGTCAATTTCTTGGCTTACTTTGTCCCAAGCTTCCTCACTGCCTTGCTTATGATCTTTACAAAACACAAGTCTAATCCTGCCCTCCTTAAAAAACAGTACAGTGACTTGGTATTAATTAGCTATAGTAGACAAGCTAAATAAGACGGAAGCTCAGCTTTTAGCTTCATATTTATTTCTGTGATTTGCCCCACTCTTAGTTTTCTTATTCTACAAGCCTTTTCCTCTTGAAATTTCACTGATAATATCAACATTTTTCCTGAAATCAAGATTCTAGTCTTTCCTCAATTTTTAGACATCCTAGAATGAGAAGATGTTGCTTTCTGTATCATCTTCCCTTTTCAAATTACTGCACGCAAATTAAGGGGCCATACTCCAGTATTCTTGCTTAGAGAATTCTATAGACAGGGGAGCCTGGTTGGGTTATAGTCCAGACACGACTGAGCAACTAATCACCCACACCCTCTATCTATTCTACTTTCAGATATAATAAATACAAATAACCAAGTGTCTAGCTGGTCAGTGTATATTATGCATTTTTATTTTATGTTTTGCCTGTGTATGAAATTTTTGAATCATCATTATTTAGATCATACTGCCAAGAATGTGGAAGAGTACCCTCTTCCACACTACATGATATATTTATCCATGTTGTTAAATATGGAAAACCATGAAAAAAGCAAATAGAGGTAGGCAGAATCAGAAAACAGAAAGAAAAAACAAGATTAAAACAACAGAGAAAGACGAAGAAGGAAAGATATATCAATATAATTATTGATCACTTTCTATTTGCAACCCTATGCCAATAGTTTTAATGTAAATCTAGACTGAGACTATGGCCAAGAATACCATAAACTGGATGACTTAGGAACAGTTTTTAAGGAGCCAGATTTTATTTATATATAAAAATCAAAGCCTAAGAGACTTAAAATTTCAAAGGCTCTAAAGTGTCAGCGGTTAGTAAACTGTTATAGCCAAGAAATACTTAACAGTTCTATTTATTATTGTTAGGTCTGAACAACTTAGTAAATATTTATGCCCCATTTAGTGGTTGAGAAACAGTACACAAAACCAACTCAATGGACATGAGTTTGAGCAAACACTGAGAGATAGTGAAGGACAGGCAAGCCTGGCGTGTTGAAGTCCATGGGGTCGCAGAGTCAGACATGACTTAGTGACTGAAAAACAACACACATAAACTGAAAGAAAAAATAACAGTTTTATTTCACTCTTAAATAACCAAAACTACTTACTAATGAAATGTGTGCACCTTTTAGACACCACCTACCACCTCAAACCTTGGAATAATATTGGATACCACAATTCTAAATTCTGTTTCACATTGATTTTTGGGTGGCACTTGATTTTTTGATCACAGCAACAAATACCCAATTCACAAAGACTATTAATCAAAGAAGTGTGCAACTGAATTTTGAAATTGAGAGCTACCTAGGGTAGCAGACAGAGAACTATTGTGCATAAATTTATATCACTACTTACTCAGGAGAATAAACAAGCCACTTTTATACCTAGAAAAATGAAAATTTAGTATTTTTGCATTTCTTAATGTTCTCTTGCTACCTGGTTAATTGGGAATAATAAGTTGAATTCAGTTCATTTCAGTTGCTCAGTTATTTCTGACTCTTTCCGACCCCATGGACAGGCTTCCTCATCCATCAGCAACTCCCAGAGTTTACTCTAACTCATGTCCATCGAGTCAGTGATACCATCCAGCCATTTCATTCTCTGTCGTCCCCTTCTCCTCCTCCCTTCAATCTTTGCCAGCATCAGGGTCCTTTCCAGTGAGTCAATCTTCGCATCAGGTGACCAAAGTATTGGAGTTTCAGCTTCAACATCAATCTTTCCAATGAGCCTTCAGGACTGATCTCCTTTAGGATGGACTGGTTGAATCTCCTTGCAGTCCAAGGGACTCTCAAGAGTCTTCTCCAACACCACAGTTCAAAAGCATCCATTCTTTGGTGCTCAGCTTTCTTTATAGTCCAACTCTCACATCCATACATGACTACTGGAAAAACCATACATTTGACTAGACAAACCTTCGTCAGCAAAGTAATGTGTCTGCTTTTTAATATGCCGTCTAGGTTGGTCATAGCTTTTCTTCCAAGGAGTAGGCATCTTTTAATTTCATGGCTGCAATCACCAGCTGCAGTGATTTCAGAGCCCAAAAATATAAAATCTCTCACTGTTCCCATTTTTTTCCTATTTGCCATGAACTGATGGGACTGGATGCCATGATCTTAGTTTTTTTAATGTTAAGTTTTAAGCCTACTCTTTCACTTTCATCAAGAGGCTCTTTAGTTCTTCACTTTCTGCCATAAGGGTGGTGTCATCTGCATATCTGAGATTATTGATATTTCTCCCAGCAATCTTGATTCTAGCTTGTGCTTCATCCAACCCAGCATTTCTCATGCTGTACTCTGCATATAAGCTGAATAAGTAGGGTGACAAATATGCAGCCCTGACATACTCCTTTCCCAATTTGGAGCCAGTCTGTTATTCCACGTCCAGTTCTAACTGTTGCTTCTTGACCTGCACAGATTTCTCAGAAGGCAGGTCAGGTGGTCTGGCATTCCCACCTCTTCAAGAATTTTCCTCAGTTTGTTGTGATCCACACAGTCAAAGGCTTTGGCATAGTCAACAAAGCAGAAGTAGATGTTTTTCTGGAACTCTCTTGCTTTTTGAATGATCCAGTGGATGTTGCCAATTTGATCTCTAGTTGCTCTGCCTTTTCTAAATCCAGCTTGAACATCTGTAAGTTCATGGTTCATTTACTGTTGAATCCTGGCTTGGGGAATTTTGAGCTTTACTTTGCTAGTGTGTGAGATGAATGCAATTGTGTGAACATTCTTTGGCATTGCCTTTCTTTTGGATTGGAATGAAAACGGACCTTTTCCAGTCCTGTGGCCACTGCTGAGTTTTCCAAATTTGCTACAGAAGTTTAAAATTCATTGGTTTTTTTAATATGATTATTTGTCATAAAGTTATATTCTTATACCAGTGTTGTTCATTACACTCAGTGAATGAATTTAGAGTGAAGATTTAGCAGGCTAGATTGATCATGAGAAAACAAGAAATCTTAGGAAGAAGGCATGACATAACCAAAGAAACTGAGATGATCACTTGGAAAACAGTAGGCACTGAGAGAGAGATTGGTGGTTAAAATAGGCCCAATTGTGCATTAACTTTGTTAATAATCCAAAAAAAAATCTAGTTTGTCAGTGTATACTTTCCTCTTAGAACTCTAAAAGAGTTCACCCCTTAGAACTCTTACATGCTTCTATCTTATATATTATATTACTTATATATTACTTATCATAATACAATCTTGTTTTATGAGTTATATCTAACTCCGTAACTAGACTGTAAATCCCCACAGGGCATGGGTGACATTTTATCTTTCTTTGGAAACTCTGCAGTTCTTCGCACAGTGTGAGACATATAAATAGCTTTCAAAAAATGTTTGAGGGATAAATGGACTCATTTAAATTAGGAAAAAAAAACATTTTAGTGCTTACCTTAGAGATACGTATGATTCACTTCTCCTAGCGTGCCACAGTGAACTAGATTCTAGAGTCCTATTATATCTGAGCCAAATAAAGATATTGCCTTCTTGGTTAACCAGTATTTAAATGTTTACTTTCCTTGTCCTGTATTATTATATCTCTCAGGATTCTTTTGTTCATCCAGCTAATGAAATGAGGATTGGGGAACTTCACCCTTCATTAGCTGAGACCCCTCTGTACCCACCCAAACTTGTTCTGCTAGGGAAGGACAAAAAAGGTAACATTGTGAACCTGATGTGGAAAATGTGCCACAAATGCATGTGCATGACGAATCACCAGTTGTAAATTATGATACACCATAGTCTATAGAAATATTTTGTAATATGTATTTCTGACATTCACTGGTATGCTATTTGTCATACTTGCTTTTCTGTTTATACTTGTCAATGTTCATAGCACTATAATATTTTTTCCCTTTACATTTCAGAATCAACTGATGAATCTGAAGTTGACAAAACTCACTGTCTGAATAACAGTGTTTCCTCAGGCACTTACTCAGACTACTCACCTTCCCAGGCTTCCTCAGGATCCTCTAACACCCGGGTTAAAATGGGGTCCTTGCAGACAACAGCTAAAGACGCAGTACATAATTCTTTGTGGGGTAACAGGTGTGTTTAGAATTCCCTCTCTTCTGTCCCCAAATGCTTATTTTCAGCAACTTTTTAAAAAATGGACTCTTCCTAATTTGGGAATTGTGTTCAGCACATGAATGGCATAGAAGACCTAAGGGGCAGGTAAGCAAATGTAGTCCTGCTGGGATTTCCAAGAGCGGATGAACCCATTTTGTGAAGCAAAACCATTGTTTATGGGAGAGATGGTAAGAGATTAGCAGATTGAGAGGATAGAACCAAAAATAATTAATCAAAAGTTGTGTTTGCATCATTACATAATTGTGACACATCTGGGCATTCACCATCCAAAATGGTGTTATAAAATAGAGTAAAATGCATGGAAAGCACTAAGCGCTGAGTACAAAGTGAACTCAATAAATTTTTCATCAGCCTCTTCATCATCATCATTTTATCACCACATGGGAAAGTTAGAATGTAAGTAAAAGTATTAAATCCTTCCAAAATGCCTTCTATTCTATTTTACTTTCATTTTTGCAGATATATTAAGATCAAAAGCCATAGAGGGCAATAAAGTGACTCAGAGAAGTAGCATTTGCCCAGTTCTGATTCCTTTTTTTATAGCTTGTTGCTATATTTCACACTACAAATAGCAAATAAAAATTGTAGATAATCAATGACTTCCATGCAGATTTTACTGATAATATCAATACCATCTGCAATATAGTCTTTGGTAATATATTAATGACTGTTTCTACTCACTGATGCCAATGATAAAAATTTAACTCAGTTTATAAATTTATTATTTGTCATACAAGCTGAGACTGATTTAGGTACTTTTGGAAAATGCCTTCTAATGCACTTTTTTTTTTTTTTCAGTTAGTGAAAGCACTTAAAAGGCTGTAATAAAAGATATATAATTTGATACGATTAGTATGCAAATGGTTTAAAATAAACTTAGAAAAATGGGCATCATCTAGAGATCCTGTGGTCACTGGAATAAACATACCAATGACCAAAACTCATAATTTAATTTACCTTCTAGAAAAAGATATGTGAATGCATCCACTATACAATGGATTTAATGTCTTCCAATACCTGCCCCTCAAATATATTATTTGAAGACAATTTGAATTTATTTGATATACCAAAAAGTGATAAGAAAGGTACCTTCAACCAATAATTTGGAAGTGTACTGAATCAGAAATTCCAGAGATGGAGACCAAGAATCAGGTAGTTCTAATTATCAGACAGATTTCAGGACCATTACTGAAAATCTCTGTATTTCTTCATTCACTCATTTATTCATTCATTCCTTCATCTGACAAATATGTACTTAGTACCTACTATGTGCCAGGTACTATGTTAGGCACGAAGAGAAATAAAACCTCTGCCCTCATGAGTTTACATCCTGCAGAGGACACAAGGCAATGTGCAATAAATATAATAGGTAAGTAAACTATATGTACTGGAAGGTGGTAACTGAGAAGAAATAAAAGATCAGGGTAAAGGGGTGAATTTTTTTGGACATGAAATAAAAATACTGTTCTTAATCATAAGTGAAGTGTGGCTGAATGATCAGTTGAACAAAGGATGCTGGTATTCTTGCCTGCTTGTTCTCTTTCTGGCAAAGACCCAGCTCTTCCTCATTTTCATGTTTCTTCTTCCCATTGTGTTCACAGGATTGCACAATCTTTCCCACAGCCTCTTGATGCAAAGCCATTACTCAGCCAGCGGGAGGCTGTCCCCCCAGGGAACCTACCACAGCGTCCTGACCGGCTGCCAATGAGTGACGCATTCACAGACAACTGGACCGATGGCTCCCATTATGATAACACGGGGTTCGTTGCCGAGGAGACCACAGGCGAGAATGCCAACAATAATCCCCTCCTGAGTTCGAAAGCTAGAAGCACATCTTCTCACGGACGCAGGCCTTTGATTAGGCAGGATAGGATTGTTGGTGTTCCCCTGGAACTTGAGCAGTCTACACACAGACACACACCAGAAACAGAAGTGCCTCCTTCCAATCCTTGGCAGAATTGGACCAGAACCCCTAGTCCTTTTGAAGACAGGACTGCTTTCCCTTCCAAATTAGAGACAACTCCTACCACCAGCCCATTGCCTGAAAGGAAAGAACATATAAAAGAAGCTACTGAAATCCCTAGTCCTTTTTCTCCAGGAGTACCATGGGAGTATCACGATTCTAATCCCAACAGGAGTCTCAGTAATGTTTTTTCTCAAATCCACTGCCGCCCAGACTCTTCTAAAGGTGTTATTTCGATTAGCAAAAGCACAGAGAGGCTTTCCCCACTAATGAAAGATATCAAGTCCAATAAATTCAAAAAGTCACAGAGTATCGATGAGATTGACATTGGTACATACAAGGTTTATAATATACCATTAGAAAACTATGCTACTGGGAGTGATCACTTAGGAAGTCATGAACGACCTGACAAAATGCTGGGACCAGAGCATGGTATGACCAGTATGTCTCGAAGCCAGTCAGTCCCGATGCTGGATGATGAGATGCTCACCTACGGAAGCAGTAAAGGGCCTCAACAACAGAAAGCATCCATGACCAAAAAAGTCTATCAGTTTGACCAAAGCTTCAATCCCCAAGGAGCAGTGGAAGTTAAAGCGGAAAAGAGGATACCGCCCCCTTTTCAACACAATTCTGAGTACGTGCAACAACCCGGGAAAAACATCGCCAAGGATTTGGTTAGTCCTCGAGCTTACCGAGGATACCCACCAGTGGAGCAAATGTTTTCATTTTCTCAGCCATCTGTTAATGAAGATGCTGTGGTCAATGCCCAGTTTGCAAGTCAAGGCGCCAGGGCAGGCTTCTTGAGAAGAGCTGACTCCCTGGCGAGCTCTACAGAAATGGCCATGTTTAGAAGGGTCAGTGAACCTCATGAGCTAACTCCGAGTGATAGGTATGGCCGACCTCCGTATAGGGGTGGTCTGGATCGCCAAAGCAGCGTTTCAGTGACTGAGTCCCAGTTCCTGAAAAGGAATGGCAGGTATGAAGATGAACACCCTTCATATCAAGAAGTGAAAGCTCAGGCGGGAAGTTTTCCAGTTAAAAACCTTACCCAAAGGAGGCCATTGTCTGCAAGAAGCTACAGTACAGAGAGTTACGGTGCCTCCCAAACCAGGCCAGTTTCAGCTAGGCCTACTATGGCAGCTCTTTTGGAAAAAATACCATCTGACTATAACTTGGGTAACTATGGTGACAAGCCATCAGATAACAGTGATATAAAGACGAGGCCCACTCCTGTCAAGGGAGAGGAGAGCTGTGGTAAAATGCCTGCAGACTGGAGACAACAGCTGCTTAGACATATAGAAGCTAGAAGGTTAGACAGGGTATGTTTGGCATTTCTCTGTAAGAATATCCCTCCTGCCTTTAGTTTTACTTTATTGGCATTTCTGAGCACATGTAGTGAAGCATGAACTACATGAATGAATAGATGATGAGCATTTTATTTATCTTTATATGTGGGGAAATTGATCATAATAGTTTTTCATGGATACTATTTAATGCTCTTCGAGAGTTCATAACTTGTAGGTCAATTATTTACCAAAACTATCCTAAAAGTGGTTAGTGAGAAAGAATTCAACTCTGTTATATGGGATGGTGCTTCAATTGCTTTCTAGCCATGAGGGCAAAATGCCTCTCCTAGGACACGAAACTGTTCTCTAGTGACCTAGAGAAAATTATTTTTATTGAATCTATAAAAAGTGAGTATTCTGCTCCATTCTGCACAGACTCACATATACTGAAGTCAGACCTAATTTGTTTATAAAATCCGCATATAGTTACTGCTATGGGACTCCTAAAGTTGTTACTTCTAATGAGCAATAATCTTCCCAGCAAGAAACAGAAAAATAAAATAAGCAGAGATTGAATGCCCTCCCACACATTACTTTGTTTAATGAAAGTCCTGCCATTTAGAATGTTGGTTTTCATATAGAAAGAAATGTTTAAATTCTAATCATACTACAGACAACAAAAATAGATGATGTCTTTATGAAGACTATAAACATACAAATTAGTGTGTGTATATTGCAGCAAAAAAGAGGAAAATAATCCCAATTCAGTTAAAATTGAATCACAATAAATCACAGAATGCATAGTAATTGAAGAGAGTAAAAAAACATTTCTATAAGGCCTGAATTATATTCTTGTTGCTGTTTATATCTCTCTAAGAGAAATCTGGTATTTCATTTTCTAGAACTATGATCAATTGACCGTCACCACTGAGTGTACTTTGTAGCTTTGGTGTAGAGGGCTCTGTACACTGCATTGACCTTAGAATCTTAAAACTCTAATTTGTGAAAATAGGGCTTTTTGTTCTGATTTTCTAGGTTTCAACGCTCAGTGTAAATTGGGGATCTGGGTAATAATATACCATTAGAATGTTTCACTCAGTAGTTTTAGTTAAAACTATTAAAAGCATAGGTCATTGCATTTATTATATATTTTCTTAATGTGAATTTTATGTTTTCAGGTGTACTCTTTTAAAATAATTATATTGTTTGTAGGTCGTGTCTACATGACAAGAAAAACAATTATTAATAAGAAAAGAGTGAGCTAATAAATGTGGGTGTGGGTGTTAGTTTCTCAATGTGGAAACTGGTTCTGCCTTGCAAAATATTTCATCAGAACGTCTGTTTCAAATAGATGTGCTCAGTCCCTTTGAAGGGAGCCTCATCAAAGCCTCATGACTTGGTGTCAGTGGGAGACACCTGGTCGGTTGTCACCATGCCTTACTTCAAGTTTTACCCTCCATGTAGACAGATAACTTGGAGGGCGAAAATATTTGGGGCCAAATAAAACAGTACAGTTTGGGAACTCTGGCCTTGTGTAGACACGACCATACATAACAGGGTAAGATGAACTAGCCGAGAAAGGTTATCAGAAGCTTTTTGGAGCATATATACAATGACTAGTAAATTGAGGCAACAAAGGAGTGAATGGAAATAGATAATGAAAAAAAAAGACAAAATTTTAAGCATTTGGTACTATCATTTATTTACTAGTTTCCCAGATAAATGTTTCATTTCCCTTGATCAGAGCTGCTGTAAAGTAGGCATCTTCCCTAGTTGGAGCAGGAATTTGGAGGGAGGAAAATAGGACTGAAGAAAGGGGATTTAGATCAGCAGAATTCTAGAGACCCCGCCCATCCCAGATGCAAATAACTAAAAGTAAATTTGTATGTATTTTCCCTTGTTGTGACAATGCCTCCCTTTTTAATTAGTCTTCACATATCCCCTGTCTGTTTATAATTTCCTCAGTTTGTCTTTCATTTTTCAGAGCAATTTCAATGTATGTTCAATAGCTTCTCATTTAATTCAAAGAAAGTAAATTACCTTAGAATACTGCTTCAATCCATCAAATCCTGAAAGCTCTTACTCCTTTCTCTGAGTAACTTCTTCCCTCTCTCAATCAAGTTGCTGAGTTATTCAGGTTGTATCTTACTTAAAACTTACATACAACATAAATTCAGGGTACTGGAGCACAGACTTATTATGTAAAAATAGTTCTGTATTGTGGTATTTAACATTTTGCCCAAAGTGAGATTGCACCAGGCACAGCTTGCTTCCTTCCCAGTAAAATTTAGTTGCGTGATTTGAACTCTGGGAATCAAACAGTTACACTGGAAACTACAAGATCTTTGTCCATTCCTTATAAAAGAGAACTGCCTAGAATCTTGGACATTGGATAAGCTTAACAGCTCTACATAATGTTGGTTAAAGACCTTGCTTGGTGTTGACCTTGGAGAGGCAGCTCTGAGTACTGCCATAGATTAAAGGTGCTTGTTTTCTCCTTTGGTTTGATCTCAAGGCTCGTGCTTCCACTACAGAACCCCACTTGACTGAGAGATAGTAAAACATGAACCCATATGTCTAAGACTGCTACTCTGCCATAGCTGCTGAGAAATCACTAGACTGAAGTCATTTTAAACCTTAAGGAATCCTTCAAGTGCTAGATTGAAATGTTCAGTGTCCTTCTCAACTTTGGCATGGTGACAATGAAAAAAATTCTCTGAATGAAATAATCAGGTATCCATAACAAATATGAATGGTTGACAGCACACCATCAGGAGTGTAATCGTCTTTCAGTTGACAAAATTCTGATCCTAAAAATCATTACTTTGCAAATAATGCAATAATAACTGTCAGAATAATAACTGTCTCCTGCTAATGTTCAATAATATTCAGTTTTAAAAAGTGTACTAACTTCAATAGATTTTTTAAAATTAATTAAAAGGGCCAAATGCTGTCAGTTATTGTATTTTCATGATAGGCGGAAAGTAGAGATCATACTGATGAAAACCATCTGATGACAAGATATGCAAAATAACTTAATTTTAAAATGAAGTTCTGTAGAAAAAAACTGAACCACTTGGAATAACTTCAGATGCACTTACTGAAGGGTAGCCGCAGTGCAGATATCACTAGAATATTCTAAAAATGTTTAGGTATATCAGATAAATAGCATTAATAATTCAAAGCATAGTTCCTTTAGTTTCATTATGAAATTTCATCAGTTTAAAATGTAATTTTTAAGAAACAACAAAAGAGAATATTTGGATTCACATACAAAATGAGTAGTTTAACTAAATTAATAAATTCAATCATCCACTGGTCAGATTGAATGACTTTTTGACCAGCTCTTTTCCTGAGTTGCCATAATTATACCTATAAGACAGAAAAAAAAAAAACTGACTGATTTTCACTTTAACTTCGCAGGGCATTAGTTTTAAGGCAGAATTAGAAGCTAGTGTTTGTCTTTTGTATATGCTAATCTCACAATGTGAAAGAGACCATGAGATTTGCAGCTGACAATATTTAAGACCTCACTGTTTGAAATTTTTGAATTAATAGATCACTACTGATAAACATTCGTCCAGAATCACTACAATCATGATATATAAAAGATAGGTTCTATGCCTATGAGATAGCAACAATGTAAAACAGAATGTTATCTTTGCTTTTTTGTCTTTTCTGTAGTTTTGGATGGTACTCATTATGTTCATAACTAACACTGTTTACTGTATGCTTCTGTCTGATCAAGTGCATGTTTAAAAAAGAAAGTTACCGTTTGCCTGCATAAAGTTAAATGTTATAAATTTAAACATGTTCATGTAATAATCAGTTTGTTGAGCATGTGTTCACATCCTGTCACATGATTATTTCCTCTACTCAGAATGCTGCTTACAAACACAACACAGTTAACCTTGGCATGCTGCCCTATGGAGGTATTTCAGCAATGCATGCAAGCAGAAGCATGACTTTAAACTTGCAGACTAAGTCTAAATTTGATCTACAAGAACTACCTCTTCAGAAAGTAAGTATGGACTGCCCTACATGTGTCAGCATACCAAAGCCAATTAATGTTGTTTGTTCACGTAATGTGTTTAGGCTGTACGTACAATCCTGCTTACAGACTGTCAGGAGTCCAAAAAGCATAAGGGCAAATAATATAGAGCCCCTACTCTTAGCTGCTCAATGAATATTGATAGCTAGACTGATTATTAGGTTCCTACTTAACAGCTTTGCTTTTTGGATTGAGCAGGTACATGGCTTCTTGTGTTGCTTTAAGGCTCATTTTTCTTATTAGTCATTTTTTTTTCTTTTATTCTTTGCTTTTCTTTCGTGTGTGTGTATATGTATATATACACATGTTGACTTTTTTTTTTAACTTTTTGGAGATAGTCCTATACTCTCTTACTGATGCATTCTGAGAACAGAAAAAGAAATTATGATTGGATTTTAGTTGGAAAAGTCCTAGAGCCCTAGGTTAGAATGACAATTAAGTCATTAGCACTTCTAAAAGCTTCATTAGTCCATTTTTTGTGTGGGAAATATTACACAGAAGTAAAACATGGGAAACGAATTTGTGGCTTAACTAGCAAATTTTTACTCATCCTAGGTTAATGGGAAAGTAGCAAGTTGACATGGTTTAAAATGAAAATGTAGACTCATTTGAAAGGGCATATATGATAAGAGAAAATATTTCCATTGTCCGAGGACCATTTCTGCTTGTTTTATTCAGGCAAAACAGAAAATGTCCATTATACCTGTTTAAATTGACTAATGCAATCTGTCTTAATTGCATTTCAATGGAAACTAATGAGTCATTTTCACACAATATGCCATTATGACTATATTGTTAATGTAGTCATTAACCTGGTAAGTTTTTATTAAAAAAGCAATGTCAAAGTAAGGATAATAAAATGATAGTAGCCTCCAAACTCTCTTCTCTTAATCAATTAATGAACAGATGAAACAAACTACCCTCCCAGCAAAATGAATGTCAAAAGACCTCAAACTCATATTTTATTGTCAAATTAGTCTTAATAACAGTCCCTAACTCTGGATACTTTGCTTCCTACTCTGAGGAGAGTCATAAAATCAGCAAAACATTTCTGTTCATAGCTTTTTTTCTTTAATCACCCATGATCACTTAAAACAAAACCGACTTAATTGAGAATTTCTATGTTATTTTCTCTGTCCTCAGTCTCCTGTTGCAGAGCCAGTATTGTATACAAAAGTCTCTCCAGAAAGAAAAATGCCTAATCTGTGGCCTGTGCCTATGTCAGTGACAGAACCCTCGCTCTCTAAGAAATTTCAAAGTGGTAACTTGACGTCACTGAGCTCAGAATTGAGACTGAGTGTTGTTGGCTCCAACACACTACTATCAGTAAGACCCTTTTCACTGGAGCCTCTCCTTTAATGGAGCCTGTTCTTAATGTCTTCTTAGATGCTCAGGGCTCATCCTCTGCCCTAAAAAATAAAAACCAATGTTCATAAGGGCCTTGAAACTCATTTGCACTAAGGAACAGATGAGCTATCACCAACTTAAATAGACAGCTTTCCTGGAGGGCTTGTCAATTAAATAGAAATCAAACCCTTAAGTTACAATGATAGAATTTCAGAATACAAAGAGCAGATTAGAGAGGTCTTGGTATGAAAGAAGCTATTGCTTGAACTCCTTGAAATTATTGTATGGACAGCCCCTTATTTTACTTAGTTTTTTTGCCCTGTTTTCTTGTCAGTCTATAGAATAATATGCACATATTCAGTGCCTGAAAGGGCTTCCCTTGTGGCTCAGCTGGCAAAGAATCCGCCAGCAATGCAGGAGACATGAGTTTGATCCCTGGATTGGGAAGATCCCCTGGAGAAGAGCAAGACTACCCACTCCGGTATTCTGGCCTGGAGAATTCCAGACTGTATAGTCCATAGGGTCACAAAGAGTTGGACATGACTGAGCGACTTTCATTTCAGTGCCTGAAAAATGGTAATACACTTGAAACACTGTTTCTCATTGTGTACATTATTCTCCAGATATAAATTAAGTACCTCTTTGCTGCTGTATTAATGTTATGATGTTGTTTGGAGTACTCTATAGAATGGATTCATTAACTATTCTTGTTGTTCAGTTGCTCAGTTGTGTCTGACTCTTTTCAAACCCATGGACTGCAGCACACTAGGCCTGCCTGTCCTTCACCATCTCCCAGAGTTTGTTCAAACTCATGTCCATAGAATCAGTGATGCCATCCAACCATCTCATCCTCTGTCATCCCCTTCTCCTCCTGCATTCAATCTTTCCCAGCATCAGGTTCTTTTCAAATGAATTGGCTCTTTGTATCAGGTGGCTGAGGTATTGGAGCTTCAATTTCAGCATCAGTCCCTCCAACCAATATTCAGGGTTGATTTCCTTTAGGATAGAGTGGTTTGATCTCCTTGCAGTTCAAGCGGCTATCAAGAGTCTTCTCCAACACCACAGTTCAAAAGCATCAATTCTTCAGCACTCAGCATTCTTTATGGTCCAACTCTCACATTCATATATGACTGCTGGAAAAACAATAGCTTTGATTATACGGACTTTTGTCAGCAACACGATGTCTCTTCAATATGCTGTCTAGGTTCATCATAGCTTTTCCTCCAAGGAAAAAAACATCTTTTACTTTCATGACTAAAGTCACTGTCCTCAGTGATTTTCGAACCCAAGAAAATAAAGTCTGTCACTGTTTCCATTGTTTCCCCATCTATTAGCCATGAAGTGATGGGACTAGATACCATGATCTTAGATTTTAGAATGCTGAGTTTTAAGCCAGTTTTTCACTATCCTCTTTCACTTTCATCAAGAGACTCTTTAGTTCCTCTTCGCTTTCTGCCATTATAGTGGTGTCATCTGCATATTTGAGATTATTGATATTTCTTGCACCAGTCTTGATTCCAGCTTGTGTTTCATCCAGCCCAGCATTTCACATGATGTACTCTGCATATAAGTTGAATAAGCCAGGTGACAATATACAGCCTTAATGTACTCTTTCCCAATTTGGCACCAGTCCATTGTTCCTGTCCAGTCTAACTATTGCTTCTTGACCTGCATACAGATTTCTCAGAAGTCAGGTAAGGTGGTCTGGTATTCCCAACACTTTAAGAATTTCCCACAGTTTGTTGTAATCCACACAGTCAAAGGCTTTAGTGTAGTCAATGAAGCAGATGTTTTTCTGGAATTCCCTTGCTTTTTCTGTGTTCCAATGGACGTTGGCAATATGATCTCTGGTTTCTCTGCCTTTTCTAAATCCGACTGGAACATCTAGAAGTTCTCAGTTCATGTACTGTTGAAGCCTAGCTTTAAGGATTTTGAGCATTACTTAGCTGGCATGTGGAATGAGTGCAATTGTACAATTGAACATTCTTTGGTATTACCCTTCTTTGACCTTTTCCAGGCCTGTGGCCACTGCTCAATTTTCCAAATTTACTGACATATTGAGTGCAGCACTTTTACATTATCTTTTAGGATTTGAAATAGCTCAGCTGGAATTCTATCACCTACACTAGCTTTGTTTGTAATAATGCTTTCTAAGGCCCACTTGACTTCACACTCCAGGATGTCTGGCTTTAGGTGAGTAATCACACCATCATGGTTATCCAGGTCATAAAGACCTTTTTTGTACAGTTCTTCTGTGTATTCTTGCCACCTCTTCTTAATATCTCCTGCTTCTGTTAGGTCCATACCACTTCTGTCCTTTATTGTACCCATCTTTGTGTAAAATATTCCCTTGCTATCTCTAATTTTCTTGAAAAGATCTCTAGTCTTTCCCATTCTACTGTAGCTCTAAGATGATCTATGGATGGCACAGATCTTCCCTGGTGGCACAGTGATAAAGAATCCACCTGCCAATGCAGGAGATGCTGGTTTGATCTGTGGGTCAGGAAGATCCTGTGGAGAAGCAAATGGCAACCCACTCCAGTATTCCTGTCTGGGAAATTCCATGGACAGAGGAGCCTGGAGGGCTACAATCCATGGAGTCACAAAAGTAGACACTACTTAAAAACTAAACAGCAACAAGATGATCTGTAACAGAAATGTTGCAGAATTATAATACTTGGAGATATTGCAAACTTCCCAATTGGGCAAAGAGATGATCTAAAGGAATTCTCTTTGGAAACTCTATTAAATTGCAAACCAAGAATAAAAAAGTATGGAAAAGAAACTGAAATATATATGTATGTAGACACACACACATATGTAGAACTGAATCACTTTGCATACAGCTGAAACTAACGTAATATTGTAAATCAACTATGGCGCCTGTGTTCTAAGTCACTTTAGTCATGTCCAACCCAGGACCCTGTGGATTATAGCCTGCCAGGCTTCTGTCCGTGAGATTCTCCAGGCAAGAATACTAGAGTGGGTTACCATGCCCTTGTCCAGGGGATCTTCCCAACCCAGGGATCGAACCCACATCCCTCATGTCTTCTGCATTGTCAGGCAGGCTGTTTACCACCTGGGAAACCCCAAATCAACTATACTTCAATATAAATAAATTACTATGCTGCCATCCAGCTTCGCATCAAAAAAGAATATCAAGTATTGAAATAGCCTATCTCAAAACGAATTATCACTAATACTTTATTATTTGGTGGTTCAGTTGGTAAAGAACCACTTGCAATGAGGGAGACCCAGGTTCAATCCCTGGGTTGGAAAGATTCCCTGGAGAAGGAAATGTCTACCTGTTCCAGTATTCTTACCTGGGAAATCCCACGGACAGAGTAGCTCCAGTCCATGGGGTCACAAAGAGTCAGACACGACGGAGCAACTGACACTTTTCATTCATACCAAAAACAACAACAGAAGAGAGAGGGCAAGGATGGAAAAGAAACAGGGTTGCTACTCTGTTGCCCCCAAACTATTATATGATCCAAAGGATTGCTTTAAGGCCTATAAAATGTAGGTATTTAGGCATCTGGACAACTTTCCTCCCCTGCTACTATCACAAAACATTATCAGGTGTATGTACCGGATGCTTAATCAGTTTCAAAATTACTCCAGGGACTCCTTTCTTTCCAACCTTGGTCTCTGCCCTTTTGCCTTTGTGCTCAGATACATCTCTCCCACAGAGTTTATTAGTTATAAAATTTGTTTGATTTTCCTGGGAAACTTTAGGGTTAACCTTTCTTAAGGTACAATCTCTCAGAGTCTCCCTTCTGGTTCCACTGACCCATTGATAATCAGTCCTATGACTGAAGCTCAATTTCCTGGAACTCTTCTCACCAGGAAAGGAGATAGGCAAAAATTATTTTCCTTTGATTTACAAATATATAAAAATCTATTACGACACTCTCACCTTACCACTTAAGATAATAATATTAGCATCAGCTATTTAAATATCAGATGACACTCTCACCTTAGCACTTAAGATAATAAATATTAGCATCAGCTATTTAAATATCATGAGGGCCTCTAAATGATTGTTAGCCATGAGAATTGCACTAAAATATAGAGTAAGATCAAAATATAAACATTTTCAATAGGCAAAATTAACAAAACTGTTTATTTTCCCTTGGAAATACTGGAGCTGTCCTTTTATTCATAAAATCCCTGAATGATAATACTGCCTCTCTATTTATGTGCTATGGTAAATGACACTGAGTTGTCCTAGAGAGAATGAATGAAGTGTCCTAAGAAACTGAAATGAATGCTTTCAGGTATTGCCAATTAAGCACTGGATAGGGAATTGAAGCATCCATTTTTTATAGATGGTGCCTTTGCCAGGGAATATTTGGAAGCTGAGATCCAGGCCCTTTCCCCACACTCTCTGCTGGCAAGACTTAACTTCTTGTAATTAGGAGAAAGGAGAATCCTTTTGTATTTTTTCTGTTACACTGAAATTGTCTTTTTGCAAGTTATATACCCAAAGAGAGCACCTTTGTGTGATTGCTACCTCTCTACTCCCTCATGGTAATTGACAAAAAGACGCTATTTGTATTAATACTACCTGAAGTCCTGATCCGGCAATTTATTTGGGTTTTTTTTTGGTTTGCTGATTTTTTTTTTTAAGGCTACCAAAATGTGTCTAATTCTTTTTTTCCCAAATTTTCTTTTAAGCTAACTTGTAATAAACTAGTTAGAGGATATAACTGTTGATGAAGATTAAAGAACTCTGCACTTAATAAAGCATTTAAACAATGAATATTTAAGTGGATAAAAAGAAAAGGCACTCCCAGATTTTGATACATGTTTTGAATATTTCTATTTTTTTATATTTCTTATATTCCAAGTCTAGTATTATACATTTTGCATGGATTACAAACTAAATATAGGCTTTCTGTACTGTAAAGAGTAAATTACAGTTTCTATGGTAACTTTATAGAATTTCTTGATATTAACAGAATGCAAATAAAAATCATAAAAATTAGTTTGATAAATTTAATTTCTTTTTTAATATTTTCATTTTTTGAAGCTTATTCTAGTTTCCTAAAAGATTTCATAGTACTTATTACCAGAACATGTAAGACTTACACATGTGCTATTGAATTATAAATTATTAGTATTCTGTCTTTATTTATGTATTCATTTATTCATTCATTTATTCATTTCTCATTTATAACTGCCTCTCCAAAAAGCATTTAAGGTAGCTTTCTATGACTTTATTGATGGTTCAGTGTGCTTCTTTGGATGTGCTCTGTTGTAAATGAGCTTAGTTAATGTCTTGAAGTTTTATGTTATCAAAAGAAATATAATATTGCAAAATGTCAGTTCAAACTGTCATTTTTATTATCCACATTAATGGTGGGAAAAAATAGATATCTTGACAGGAGAAGAATAAGACTAGGATTTATTGAAAATATGTACCTAGTACCATGAGATACTTTAAATGCATTTTTTCACACAACCCTCACCAAAAACCCTAAATGGAAGTATTATCACCATTGTATAGAATAGGAAACACAAAAGAATATGCAAATAGAATGTATTAACTAATCCAAAATATATCACAGCCCAAATCATCCCCTATGGGCTATAGAAACAGTACTTTCTTATTTAGCTGAGTTTAATAAATGCTAGTAGTTACCTTCCACTCTTCAACATATGCTTGCATTTCCTGAGCACTCAGTATCACCAAGAAATATGTTTGGTAGCAATAAAAGGTTATGAACCTAAGAAAACTGCAAGTTACTCATCCATGCTACTGCTGCTCCAGAGATATGCAAGCCTAGGAAAGAAATAACTTGCCTTTTCCAACACCCTATCTGCAGGTGTCTGGCTGCCAATATACATAGTGTGGTCTCTTCTGCACTGGAGAAATAGATAATTTTTTTCTTGTTTTTTTTTTAACTTCTACCACCATAATATTATTCCATAGCTCCTACTACTTATTGGCTATTGAAGCAGACACTAATATAAATTATAATTTCAGGGGAAGAGAAGTTGAAATCATGGAAAAATGTATTAAATAATATTTTAATATAATTTTGCCTGGAAAAAAATGACCTCACTGTTTTATTAGTTGATACTCATTCTACTATCATTGAATTAGGGAACGTTTGCACGTAAACTCTTTAAATTTCTAATGTCCTTTCCTATAGATATATGCACATTACTCAGGATCAGATAGTTCCAGTATCCAACATGTATTCATTCATCTGAGTTCCAAGGGTTATTTATTTAATTCCAGTTCTGTTTTGTTTGCTGAAAGCAAAGCAAGATTTATGTAGAACCTTGGGTTAATTTATGCCTATAGTTTCTCTTGATTTTGCTGCATCTATTATTGGCTACCTATCACTCAGGAAGGATTCACTTATCTTTATAACTACGAAAAAAATCCTTCAGGCTTTAAATCCACATAATTCCTCATAGACAGTGACAAAAACTACCAAAATAATCTTGTACTCATACAGATGCTTCCTCACCATTATAATGAAACAATAGCTTAAAGATCATCTGGATATTCCATTACCATCTTCAGACTGAGATCTGTGAAATCATAACGATGTAGATTCAAGCTTGATGTATATTTGTCTTTATGACCTACTTTTTTCAGAAAAAGAATAATATAACAATAATTTCACTGAAAATACTTTGGAGAAAGTTGTTTTCAACACGGTTTTTAACTGTGTGCCTTTGTGAACTATGTGCCAATTACTAAGCAAAATAATCCTTGAGTTCTTAAGTAATATATCCCAAGAACTTTGCAAAGTGCCAAATTCTAATACTACTCTGATATAATTCTTCCAGCTAACTGCCGTAAGTTAATTTCCCAAGCTTGCAATGCCCTTAACATTAATGCAATTAACAGTCAAGAGCAAACCTTCAGGAGCAGCTAAGCCCATTTACTCATATATGCGAATCCTGTACATACACATATACTCACATAGAGGCATGCATACACACACATGCATGCATACACTCATATACATGCTTGTACATACACAGATATATAGACACACAAAAACATATATTCATACACATTGTGTCTCAGGAAAATCAGAAATTACTTCTTCCAGTGGAGGCTTGTGATCATTCGCAGCAGTCAAAATCACAAATGTTAAATCTGCAAATGTTTGCAGTCATTTTTTGGACTAGTGTCTGTTCAGCAAAACTTTTTCTAACATTACTGAATTTCTTAAGTTTAATTTCTGACTTTTAAATAAATCACACTGACCATTTTCTCTTTTATTTTGAAATATTAAGGATCTGCAGAATTTAGAAGCTGAAGAAATGCTATATTGTGATGATTCTCCACATATTTTATGTTTAATTGGTTATATGTGGTGAGGAAAAGACTAATTCTTAATCTTTTAAAGTATCTAAAGAAAATAACTCAAATGTGATACTAAAAATAATTGAATGAAAACTGAACTCAATTGGTTATGTTCTTTGAAATAATAAATTATAGCCTCATTATTCTTTCTACACTTTTTGGTTGCTCCTTTTAACATTTCATAAAATTTTAACAACTGCATTTTTGAACAGTTCAGGAGCACTTTATTGAAAGTATTTTTTTGGCAAATAGCTATAATCATTCCTTTTGAGAAAAAATGTGAACCCAATACATAATTCTCTTTTGGGTTCCTCCCTCCCAAACATAAATAAATGTTTTCACAGTATTTCCACGTTTGAAAACTGAAGTCACTCCTCCAGTGTCTCACTTAAGAGAAACAAAGAAGCCAGAGCATTCTGGAAATGAATAAAGGAAATTGCTTTCAGGAAATTCCTTTACTCTTGTTGTCTATTCAGAGCATTTTCTTTTTCGTGTGTCTGTGTATTTATGTCCTCTTTGGCCCCTGTAACATATTGAAATTGGTGGAGTTGTTAGTTCTAATTTTAAAAAGAGAAAGATTAATTGGTAAATGAATGAAGAATCTATGTCATCATGATCTTAGGATTTTTAATAAGGGTTTTAGCCTTTTTTAACATTAAAAAGAATCGTGCAATTTCAGTTGTTCTCTGTGACTAAGAGTCATGTTGGGGCAGCTGACAGAAGTTTAGTGGAGGAAATAGTGATAAAGATGGGGATGAAATGGAGAAAAAAAAGGATTATTTGTGCTTAATTCTGGCCACTTTGAAAAACTCTGTGTTCCACAAACCGAGCTAGTTGAACATATTTATAATCCCACTTTACTGGCAAAGAAATCAAACCAGAAACGACATGCATACTAAAAATTCAAAAAGAAAACTGTCCAGTAGTGCCCACTCTGCATAATTGTATTTTAACTGCTTAATTTTAAAAATTGTATGTCATAATATTAGCTAGAAAAATTATGCATGGGCATGTACAAACACTAATCTCTAAAAATAAAGATTAAAAAATTAATGCTTGAAATCAGGCAGATAGATGGTCATTGAGGAGCTGTCTGGTTATTTTCAAGTAATATATACGTTACATATGTTAAAGTGAAGTCACTCAGTCGTGTCCAACTCTTTGTGACCCCATGGACTGTAGCCTACCAGGCTCCTCCATCCATGGGGTTTTCCAAGCAAGAATACTGGAGTGGGTAGTCATTTCCTTCTCCAGGGGATCTTCCCAACCCCAGGGGTCAAACCAGGGTCTCCCACATTGTAGGGAGATGCTTTAACATCTGAGCGACCAGGGAAATCCTCTTAAATATGTTAACCTATATCTGATTTTCAAGCAAACACAGGTGAATTCATTCCTAACTAACCCAGGAACCTTAATTCAATACCTTTTTTCTTTTTTTTCATACTTTCTGATACTCATGAAAAAGGAATTCACACAGTCAAAATACAAGAAGAAAACTGAATTATTTCCTTACTTTCACTATATCCACTAGACCCCAGAAAAATTTCACCTAAATTTTAATTAATTTTGTCATAATAAATATTATTTTTAACAGTTCCAAGCAATGCTTTTTAAAAATGCATGTAATCAAAATGCAGATAGGATCATTGTAAAATTGTTTTGTAAAGGAGGACAGTTAGGACCACTCAGTATAACTGGATGAAGCCTGGCAAGCAGCGTATCTGCACCATATTATGAAGAGAATGGCCCAGTTCTCTCGTTCCAGGGTTGGAGGACAATTCTTCACACAAAGAACTGCACATACACTCTCTAACCAGACTTTCTGTATCCACAGGGATCCTCCAAAATATGTGGGGTAAATGGCATAAGAAAAACTGACTATAATATCTCACCACATAAGAATTCCCCAGGAAATCAGGCAATACTTGTATATCCTATAGGCTAGAGGAGAAAAAAAGTCTATACAAAAAGTTAATCTGCTTCGACAGGAAAAATATCCCACTACTGTAGCCCTCCATAGGAGGCTGTCTTTCTCTTGGTTTATGATTACCTTCTGTTACTTAGATCAGATTACAAATGCCTCCCAAAATATCTAGTAGTAATAATAACAGAGACAGGAGTATTGTTATTTGTTAAAAAATAATAAGCAGTAAACCAGCCAAAAATAAAATATATATGAAGAGTTTAATCTTTAATGTATAAATGATCTACACAAATAAATTTGGAGTCAAAACAATTATGATTTATTTAAACTGAAATTCTAACAGCCCAATACGTTTTGATGTGTTAGTTTTTCCTCTAACTGATCTATGGATAATGTCATAGTAACATGAATCTCACACTATGCTAGTGTTAACATCATTGTAGATTAGTGCAAGACACATTCTCCCAGAATCAGTACAGCTTTATAAAATTTGTTTTAGATTATGGTTTGGAATATTAGAAATTACATACTGTGTATTATATGGTTTCAGTTTATATTCTAAATGCTAAGATCATACTAAAGAAGTAACTTAAGCAACTTTTTTTTTTTGTTTGTTTGTTTGTTTTTTTTTTTTAATTTTAAAATCTTTAATTCTTACATATGTTCCCAAACATGAAACCCCCTCCCACCTCCCTCCCCATAAATGTGGTTTGTAACAATTGGTTGATTTTATTCTGATTATTTTTATTCCAGTACTGCAAATTTAAACTTCTCTTTAAAATTAAGTAAATAACTCTAAGATGGTTATTTTAATTGAATTTCTCATTGCTTCCAAAAAGCTATTAATTTACAATTCTTATCAAGTAAATAGTGGATAAAAATACCTCCAGTTTAGGATATATGTTTTTCTGCAATTAAAAAAAAAGTAATTTTACCATAATCATTAGGGACTCTTTTCAGAAAACTATGATAAACTTCTATTACATCACTAAAGAATGCCATACCATTTTTGCAATAGACCCCGTCCCAGCAAAGCAACATTTTAGACAATGGACAAGAAGATGTATCTCCTAGTGGCCAATGGAATCCTTATCCTCTTGGGAGGCGGGATGTACCTCCGGACACCATTACTAAAAAGGTAACCAATTTCAAATTAATGACACAAACCATGAACCTTGCATATCCATTGTAATATGTATTCCATATCTTGTGTCTTAACATCATTTCTAACTTTGTGATAAATTTAGGCTAAATACTATCCTACAATAGGGAGTTTGGCTAACTGTTTTAAGTGTGTTGAAAAAAATGAAAAGTGAATATTGCCAAATGTTCAGAGCTAGTAATGAATTTTTATAAACAACATCCTGCCATCACTCTGAAAATGTATCACCTCTTATTAATGCCTGACACCCACCTTTGAAGTACAAGTACAGGAAATTGTGTAGTGTATACTTTCTGAGCTCAGATTCAGCAGCATAGTGTAACCAATTTGTATAAAATGAAATTTGACCACTAAAAGATTGATTCATCACCTGTAAAATCATAGCAACTCATTCATCCTGTCATTCATTCATTAAACACTTAATGAGCAACTGTATGTATGAAGCAGCACTACTGTGTTGAGGTCTCGCTAGATGTTAGGGCACAAAAATGAATAAGATATAGTGTGGTGTCTTACCTCTAGAACCTGTTAGTCTGGTGAGATAGGCTGAGTGATAAGTAGGTGATTATAATACTTCATGTTAAATCACCATAAACAGAGTAAAAAGAAAGCTCTAACCGAGAAGATAACTGCAACATATATGTAGGACAAGAGACTAATATTCCAGAATATATTTTTTAAAACTCCTACAAAAAATATGAAAAGATGGATAACACAATACCAAAAGTATGGTAAAAATAAAAGCAATTGGGAGAGTAAATTAATATTAAAACTGAACTTTTTATCAATCAGGAAAAAGCAAAAAGGTGTTATTTTAATCCTACTAGACTATCAAAAATTAAGAAATATGAAACTATAAGCCGTTCCCAAGTATAAGAGTAGTGGGCGCTCCTTTATACTTCTTGAAAGAGTATGAAATACAATCACATTGACAATAAATTTTCTTATAAAAGCTGAATATGAATATATCCAACATTCCAACAATTGCCCTCCTAAGATATCCTAGCAAAACTCTTGTGTATGTCATTCAAGATACTTGTAAAGCTTACAATGGTAGAAAACTGGTTAGATCTATTACAAGGACTGTGAGAAAGTAAATTCTGTTATTTACACAAAGGAATATTTTGCAGCAATGAACACTTGTTAGCTATAATTAGGATAACATGTATAAACTTTAGAAGCATAGTTTGAGTGAGGAACAAGTTTCAGGTGATGGCACACATCAAGAGCAAAAAATAAAGCAAATGCAACTGAATCAATTGAAAAGAATACCATATTTATAAGTCTCAAAAACAAGTAAAACTAAAATATATTATTTAGGCACAAGTATATGAGTGATAAAACTTTTTATAAGAGAATGGTTAGCAAAACATTTAGGATTATGGTTGTCTCTAAAGAGATAGGATCTAGGGATAGGATGATCAGGGAGGAAGCTGATAGTAGTACTAGTATTCTGTTTCTTCAGCTGAATTGTGGTTCTTACACTCTAGTTCTTAAGCTCATGAATGTTCTTTTTGTAATTGTGCTTCATAACATATACTCTACACAATCACATACTTTCTTTGTAACTTAAGTGATTTTGTCCCTTGATGAGTGCTTCAGTGCTTTTTTAAAAATATACATTAAATGTCAAATTATTTTACCCCAAAATTGTTAATATCCTGGTTTTCAAGTGTTATACATGTTATTAATCTGCCTATTGAGCAATATCCAGTACTGCAGATAAATACAGTCCTGTGAGGATGGAATACAGGGCTGGGAGAGCACCTGGAAAGGACACCTATTTAGTAAAGAAATTGAAGAAAGTTAAGAGAGAAGGATTGGAGAAGGCAATGGCACCCCACTCCAGTACTCTTGCCTGGAAAATCCCATGGATGGAAGAGCCTGGTAGGCTGCAGTCCATGGGGTCACGAAGAGTTGGACATGACTGAGCGACTTTACTTTCACTTTTCATTTTTATGCATTGGAGAAGGAAATGGCAACCCACTCCAGTGTTCTTGCCTGGGGAATCCCAGGGACGGGGGAGCCTGGTGGGTTGCCATCTATGGGACTGCACAGAGTCAGACGCGACTGAAACGACTTAGCAGCAGCAGCAGCACCAAGAGAAAAGGATGGTGTGAAAATAAGGCCAGGAGTATAAGCATAAACCAGCGCTTTATCCTAAAAGAAATGGGAAGAAGTGTTTTAAACAGGGGAGAGCCATCATTAAAATTTTACCTGAAGAGCACTTTGACAGGTTTTCTGAGAAAGAATTGGAAAGGAGAAAGATTTGAGGGCATGCAACAAGTTACAAAGCTTCTCTTGTAATCCAAGGGAGAGTGGATGGACCAATGAGTGGTAGAGAGAAAATGCAAAGATTTGGTATATTCTTAAAAGATAGAGCCAACATGATCTTGTGATTGACTGTACATAGGGCATAAAACACAGGTAATAGTTCTAAGATTGATAACCAGGTTTCTAATTTGTATGAGTCATGATGTGCCATTCACTGAGGTGGGGTGGCAAAATGAGTGACAAGTGGAAGTGCAAGAGAGGAAGGGAGTTTAAGTTTTAATATGTTGATTTAAGACTTCCCTGGAAGGTCAGTGCTTAAGACATCATGCTTCCAAAGCAGGAGGCAGGAGTTTAATCCCTGCTCAGGGAACTAAGAGTCCACATACTATGCTGTGCAACAACAAAAAAAAGTTAAAATGATGACTTGAGGTATCTTCTAGAAAATGAGTGGAAATTTTTAGTGGATATTTAGATATATTTTTCAGGAGTTCAGGAGAGAAATCTTAGTTGATGATACAAATTTAGCAATCATTAAAACATAAGTCATAACTGAGTCACGAATAAGACAGAAGACACAGAGCTCCATGGAACACCAACATATGACATATTCTTAGAATTACAGAGAAGAAATGGCTAAATATTTTATCAATAAGGTTTTTTCTACCACAAGCTATAGAAAATTTTAGTCTTGAACATTAAAGAAATATTTAGCTAACATAAGTAGACAAAATCTAGGCTGAGCCTCAGATTAATCTTCAGTTAGATAATTGGAAAAGACCCTGATTCCGGAAAAGATTAAAGGCAAAAGGAAAAGAGGGCAGCAGAGGATGAGATCATTAGGCATCACCAATTCAATGGACATGAACTTGAGCAAACTCTAGGAGATAGTAAAGGACAGAGGAGCTGGGCATGCTGCAGTCCATGGGGTCGCTAACAGTTGAACTTGACAACTGAACAACAAAGATAATTTTAAATACTTGGGGTTTTTCCCCTCTCCACTCTTCCATTCATATTGTTGGTTCTATCCTAAAATTGGTTCCTCTCATAATTATCAGCTGACTGCCTATGACAGTTGAAGATAACAAGCTTCCTCTTTCAAGTTTACAAGGAGAGAGAACCAAGTTTCCAGTAGTTGTCTCTTGCAAGCAAAGCCTTTCTTCCCTAAATCCCCCAACAAGCCTCTTTTTCCATCTCACTGATCCAAAATAGCTAAGGATTTCTCACCCATAGCAAGATGAATAAAACTATATGATTGGCTTTGACTGGTCATTTGGAGTAGAATAGATGGGGTTTTCTACTCCAATGACAAGCAAAAAGCTGTAAAAGGAAAAAACAAAGAAAAGTGACGTCACCTTGGAACTAAAAAAAAAATGTTAAGGAAGGGTCAACAGTATCACATGGTGACAAAAAAATCAGGCAAGGTATGACTAAAGACTTTTTGACTTTAGCAACAAAAAGGTTATTGGTTGTTTTGGCAAAAGCAATTTATTTAATCAGTGGGGCTGAATCCATACTAACCAATGTTAAGAAATAGAGACAGAAAACTCAAAAAGTAGTTTCCTTTTAGAAAGAGAGAATTATGGTAGACTCTGGAAGAGGGTATGAGGAAGACAGAAGTGATATTTAAGATGGCAAACACCTGGTTATATTTAAAGGCTGTTGAGTAATGATTGGTGAAGAGGAAGTTCAAAGATCTCAGAAAAGTAGGAAAATTTACTTCTTTATGAAGAAAGAGGAGAAACTGAAGAAATACCTATCAAAGCCAAGGGATCCTTAAATAACCTGACCAAAGAAAAGAACCATATCACTTACTTGGTTGCAAAAGGCTTCAATAATTTTCCCATAAAAGGAAAAGTTTTATTCATTTATTACTGTAAATAGAATGAATAGGTATTTACATTATCCATACATGCATCCATTTTACATGAAATCTATTTTCAAAATCCATGATATTATGTTTAATCATATTAGCAGTACAACTCATGATGATCATTTGCTTGTTTCTCTCCTTGCTTTGAGAATCCCATGCAATTATGTAGTGATTAAACATTTGTGAGCTAGTCCCCCTTATTAATAGCTAAATAATTGTTTAATCTATCCAAAAACTTAATCATTTTGTAAAATAATGTAATATGTCTTTAAATTTTCTGTATCTTTCATGTGTAAACTCATTTATATCTTCTTCCTACTATCATAAGCATTTCCTGAATATCCTATATTGTATAGCACTTTTGCCTAAAATATGAAATTTCAGAACCTAAAATTGGTATGTTTGCTATTACCTCACAGAGTAAAAAGAATAATGATTCCCTTAAATGTTCAATTTTAGTTTTTTATTATATATTAATTGAGGATATCAAGTTAAGATTCTAGTGAGAATCAACCTAAAGAAATGAAAATGATAATAGGATTATTAGCCTGGGCTTCCAGATTAACTGAAATAAGTGTGAAAATGATACTATTATTATTTGAGGTTATATTTTACTCTACAATTAATGTTTTTTATTCAGTGTTAGTTTTACAGTTGTCCTAAAACGAGTAGGCATTAGGCTGGATAGGATGAAAGTGTGAAAGTGTTAGTAGCTCAGTCATGGCCAACTCTTTGCGACCCCATAGACTATACAGCCCACCAGACTCCTCTGTCCAGGGAATTCTTCAGGCAAGAATATTGGAGTGACTAGCCATTCTCTTCTCTAGGGAATCTTTCCAACCCGGGGAATCGAACCCAGGTCTCCTGCATTGCCATCAGAGTCTTTACTGTTCAGGGAAGCCTGAATAGGATGAGAATGAAGAATCAGAAATTAAACTACAAATGGAATGGGAATCAAAGGATATTAATTGGTGAAGTCTTAGCCAGTACCCCATTTGAGTCTGTTTCGCCAAGTCTCTGTAGAAGATTTTTTCAATCTTATCTCTATGTCAAAAGATACTACTGTGATATTTCTACTGTGATAATCCTACTATGTAGCATTAATACTTTGATACTACTGTGATCAGAAACTGCTGTGATATTGCAGAGATTCAGTGGGGAATCCATTTTAGAAAGGCTTTGGTTGAACCTTTTACTCTCGGTTGTAGCTACTGTAGCTTTTGAACTAATTTTGGTGATACCTATGGCTTCCCTGGTGGCTCAGATGGTAATGCATCTGTCTGCAATGCGGGAGACCTGGGTTCAATCCCTGGGTCAGGAAGATTCCCTGGAGAAGGAAATGGCAACCCACTCCAGTACTCTTGCCTGGAAATTCCCATGGACGGAGGAGCTTGGTGCAAGCTACTGTCCATGGAGTCGCAAAGAGTCAGGCACGACTGAGTGACTTCACTTTCACTTTCATGGCTATGCAGAGCTTCCCCAGTGGCTAGCAGTAAAGAATCCACCTGCAGTGCAAGAGCTGTAGGAAACGCGGGTTTGATCCCTGGGTCAGAAAGATCCCATGGAGGAGGGCATGACAACCCACTCCAGTATTCCTGCCTGGAGAATCCCATGGACAGAGGAGCCTGGAGTGCTACAGTTCATAGGGTCATGAAGAGTTGGACATGACTGAACTTAGCACGCAAGCATGGCTATGCCTAGCAGTACTCCAAGCATTATGGGAAAACAAATTGTGGGTACCCACCAAGTTGTGGATCCAGAAATTCAGATATATAAAATAAACAAAGTGTGTTCATCTATCAGAAAGAATTTTGCTCCTGCATCTACTGTCTTATTCTATATATCTGGGAGTGGATATTATATAGCAAAGTGTTGAAGGTGTTAAATGTTAGCCTGTTTTTTAGTGGTAGTTTAAATTCTCTCTTGCTAGGTCAGTCTCCAAAATCTTAAATTCTAATATCCATTATTTCAAAAAGTCTGTGGATCACTGCTAGAAGATGTCACAGTGAGGTAAATCCACCCCCACTCCTCGAATTCCAGGGAGTACTACTTTGAGCACTTTAAGAATTAGTGGAAACTTTGGTGGTGACTGAAAACAACAGTGCTCTCAGAAGGAGTATTTGTATTTTAGTCTTCGTATCACATCATTGTTTTTACCTTCAGTCTATCGAATTATATTGCAGTCACCTTGGGAAGAACTATGAGGTACCATGGCAGGCATTGTGCTAAATACTTATTTGTTCATCTTATCCTCACAGCAATCATATGAGGTAAGCACTATTATTTTTGTCCACTTTAATGAAAGAAGAAACTGAGTTTAGACTTTCTCAGTTGGAGACTTGGAGTTTAGGTTAAGTTACTTGCCAAGATCACACACGTGCCTGCTCAGTCCTGTCCGACTCTTTGTGACCCAGTGGACTGTAGCTCAACAGGCTCCTCTGTCCAGAGATTTTCCCAGCAAGAACACGAGAGTGGGTTGCCATTTCCTACTCTAGTGGATCTTCCTGACCCAGGGATTGAACTCAGGTCTCCTGCTTTGCAGAAGCATTCTTTAAAACAAATGAAACTTAAATTATTTCCCTTCTTGTAAGAGTAACCCAAGAAACTTTAAAATTTCAGTGATATTAAATCTGAAAGTTTTCAGTATGTAAAGACTAGACATTCAAATCTCTTGCAACATTAGTGACTCTGCCCTCTTTCAAGTGTCTTTTGTTCTAAGTGCATAATGACTTGGCAGTTAGAATAATAAAAATGGGTTTCAACGTCAATACCAAGATGAATATAATTGAAGAAAAAGGTATGAAAATGCAGCTAATTAAGTCTTGGCTTACAGATGACTTCTGTTGAGCTTGCCCATGGTTTTTCCACATCTACAATGCCTGCTCAACCATTCAGAGCTTCAAGATTTCCAGATGTTCATCATCTCTGAGGTATACCCAAAAACTCACTAGAAGAAACTAAAAGAAATTTGAAAGAAATTATGTGGATTTTAGGCTTCCCTTGTGGCTCAGCTGGTAAAGAATCAGCCTGCAGTGTGGGAGACCTGGGTTTGACCCCTGGGTTGGGAAGATACCCTGGAAAGGGGAAAAGCTATCCACTCCAGTATTCTGGCCTGAAGAATTCCATGGACTGTATAGTCCACCGAGTTGCAAATAGTCAGACGCAACTGAGCCACTTTCACTTTCACTTATGTGAGGTTTGGTCATTTTTGTATTCTTTTAATCCTTTCTTTCACAAACCCCCAAATCAGAATTTTTGCTTTTCAGACTGTATAAAGTACTAATATTAAAATTTGTTTAATTCATTAATAATCACTCCTTATTATAATCATGCCATTTGTCACATTTCTTAGTATAATGCATTTTATTTAGTATAAAGTATGTTTCTTTAAAAACTTATTTAGCAAATGTCTAAAATATATTTTGAAAATCTTAAATTGTTTTGCTGTTGAATACCATGCAGCCACACCATTGTCTGTGTTTAAAACAACCAAATCAAATTACCACTGGGATTGATTTTTCACTTGGTAATGAAAATCTGTCTGTTGTAGAATTTTTCACAGGGTAAGAATAGATTTATGTCATTTTTTAAATGAGAAGTAGATGTTTAAAAGAAAATCAACTTCACCCATACATTTAGTAATTTAAATAAAATCATTTTATTGCTGTGCTATAAAAAATCTTGGGGCTTCCCTAGTAGATCAGATGGTAAAGCATCTATCTCCTACAATGCAGGAGACCTGGGTTCAATCCCTGGGTTGGGAAGATCCCCTGAAGAAGGAAATGGCAACCCACTGGTATTCTTGCCTGGAAAATTCCATGGACAGAGGAGCCTGGCAGGCTATCATCCATGGGGTCGCAAAGAGTTGGACATGACTGAGTGAAACACACACACACACACACACAAAATCTCATCTAAAATATATAATCTTCAAAGTTATAGTCATTGAAAAGTAATTTTCTCCAAAACTTTTGCCTTTAAAAGCAAATATTGCTATCAGTAGTCTATATAAATATAGAACTAAAATAAATGCAACTACAGTTCTTGACTTTTGCAGTTTAACTGAGAGTGGGCAGTGTTGCTGTCGGAATCCTTCATAATGATTAAGGCAGGGGGCAGGAAGTGGGGTAGAGATGGAGGGTGGATGTAGCTCACTTATATAGAAATAGAGAAAGTCTGGAGTAGATAAGAAAGAGAAATGAAGATTTAAATATTGGAAAACATAGGGATGGCAGTAAGCAGAATAAATTTTGAGTCTATAAGAGAGCGAGACAGATGTGGATGAAGCAGATAGGAAAATCAACTGAGTAAACCTTACATATGAGAGATAAGAGACAGGGAAATAGAAATGTTTCCTATTTCCATCACAAGCATAAGAGTCAAGAATATCTGTTCTAGTGTAAAGTAAAATTGAAATTTAAAACATTCTGAAACTTTAGTGAATGTCAGTGCGACAGCTAAACTCTTCTTTTGTACAGAAAGAAATATGTCAAGTAGTGTAAGTTTTGCCTGAGGATTTGTACTTTTTCCCTCCTAAAGCAATATACATAATTAACTGTGAAGAATACCCAGGAGTAATGTCTTGACTTCATCAGTCCACAAGCAAATGAAAACAATATTCTCTATTATTGTGAGTAATGCCAAGCACAATTCTGGCTTCCTCTTTTCTGATCCTTTCCCAAGCCTCATTTTTCTCCTCTGATAGCAAATTTTGCACTGGTTGGAGTACATTTTTCTTCTGGTACACTCGGTCATCTGGTAGACTTGGTCATCACAGAAACTCAAAAACAGATTGGAATTCTTTTATAGAGTCATTTTGAGCCCCAAACATTTTTATAAACAGTCGGGAAGGAGATCTTTTTGAGTCAGTTGGTAGGTTGAGATTCTCCTTGCTTCCTTCAACCATCCTCTTCTCATCACTCCTACTCATGTTGGTGTCACTTCTACTGAGGCTTCTGGACTTCTAGAAAAAATAGCAGTTGAATACATTTGCTGTCAGTAAGCTCTGCCACCAAAATGAGAAGAGAGTCAGTGAAAGGGTAGATTGATGAAGTCATACAATTATAGATTTCTTTAATTATTAAAAGCAAATAAACAAAAAATTTTAGACCTATCTGTTGTCCCCAGAGAGTTATTTCTTACACAGATATATTAATTTTTTCTCTTGACCAAAAGCCACTTTTTCCCAGGAGCTTAAGTTTTAAAAGGGAAGTGAAACCATGGGAAGGTACCAAATGTGTCCAAATGAAAAAGAACCTCTATTCCTAACAAACTTGAATATGGCTCTCTAGATCTAAATGACACAACTCTACTTTTCTTGGAGTTTGGGATTTCAGAAATAATCTAGAACTGAATATCTGTGTGAATAGTATGTATTCACACCTTAATTTCAAATGTCAGTTAAAAGTGTTTTAAGCAACAGTTCCAAACACATCAATTGCCTGAAGAGCTGTCATAATTACCACAGATTAGGAAGGGTTAAGAATAGAAGTAAACAGGTGAAAATTATATTTTATGCGACTTTTATGGATAAGGATCAACTATTGATGATATTTTTAAGCATCCATCAAACACCAGACGGCTCCGTGGAAATGTAGAAAAGGCAGATTTCAGAATGGGTCAGAATGATCCTCTGGAGGAGAAAAATGACAACCCACTCCAGTATTCTTGCCTCTTCTCCCATGGAAAGAGGAGCCTGGTGGGCCATAGTCCATGGGGTCGCAGAGAGTTGGACATGCCTGAGTGACCGAGCATACATCAAACACCTATTGGGAGCTCATTGAAATTCTTCAGGCTTATATTTAGCGACTATTAAGAAATATCTGCTAATTTCCCATCCTTAACAAATACATGCTTCTGTCCAGCATGGTCTTTATGGAATAAATATATTATTGTTCTTGAATAGGATAAAAATGCACCATTTAAAGTTCTACAAATTCAGTTCAGTTCAGTAGCTCAGTCGTGTCCGACTCTTTGCAACCCCATGAATTGCAGCACACCAGGCCTCCCTGTCCATCACCAACTCCCACAGTTCAGCCAAACTCATGTCCATTGAGTCGGTGATGCTATCCAGCCATCTCATCCTCTGTCGTCCCCTTTTTCTCCTGCCCCCAATCCCTCCCAGCATCAGAGTCTTTTCCAATGAGTCAACTCTTTGCAGGAGGTGGCCAAAGTACTGGAGTTTCAGCTTTAGCATCATTCCTTCCAAAGAAATCCCAGGGCTGATCTCCTTCAGAATGGACTTGTTAGATTTCCTTGCAGTCCAAGGGACTCTCAAGAGTCTTCTGCAACACCACAGTTCAAAAGCATCAATTCTTCGGTGCTCAGCTTTCTTCACAGTCCAACTCTCACATCCATACATGACTACTGGAAAAACCATAGCCATGACTAGACGGACCTTAGTTGGCAAAGTAATGTCTCTGCTTTTGAATATACTGCCTAGGTTAGTCAGAACTTTCCTTCCAAGGAATAGCGTCTTTTAATTTCAAGGCTGCAATCACCAGCTGCAGTGATTTGGGAGCCCCCTAAAATAAAGTCTGACACTGTTTCCACTGTTTTCCCATCTATTTCCCATGAAGTGATGGGACCAGATGCCATGATCTTAGTTTTCTGAATGCTTTGCTTTAAGCCAACTTTTTCACTCTCCTCTTTCACTTTCATCAAGAGGCTTTTTAGTTCCTCTTCACTTTCTGCCATAAGGGTGGTGTCATCTGCATATCTGAGGTTACTGATATTTCTCCCAGCAATCTTGATACCAGCTTGTGCTTCTTCCAGACCAGCGTTTCTCATGATGTACTCTGCATATAAGTTAAATAAGCAGGGTGACAATATACAGCCTTGACGTACTCCTTTTCCTATTTGGAACCAGGCTGTTGTTCCATGTCCAGTTCTAACTGTTGCTTCCTGATCTGCCTATAGGTTTCTCAAGAGGCAGGTCAGGTGGTCTGGTATTCCCATCTCTCTCAGAATTTTCTACAGTTGATTGTGATCCACACAGTCAAAGGGTTTGGCATAGTCAATAAAGCAAAAGTAGATGTTTTCCGGGAACTCTCTCTTTTTTGATGATCCAGTGGATGTTGGCAATTTGATCTCTGGTTCCTCTGCCTTTTCTAAAGTCAGCTTGAATATCTGGAAGTTCACGGTTCATGTATTGCTGAAGCCTGACTTGGAGAATTTTGAGCATTACTTCCCGAGCATGTGAGATGAGTGCAATCGTGCGGTAGTTTGAGCATTCTTTGGCATTGCCTTTCTTTGGGATTGGAATGAAAACTGACATTTTCCAGTCCTGTGGCCACTGCTGAGTTTTCCAAATTTGCTGGCATATTGAGTGCAGCACTTTCACAACATCATCTTTCAGGATTTGAAATAGCTCAACTGGAATTCCATCACCTCCATTAGCTTTGTTCATAGTGATGCTTTCTAAGGCCCACTTGATTTCACATTCCAGGATGTCTGGCTCTAGATGAGTAATCACACCATCATGATAATCTGGGTCATGAAGATCTTTTTTGTGCAGTTCTTCTGTGTATTCTTGCCACCTATTCTTAATATCTTCTGCTTCTGTTAGGTCCATACCATTTCTGTTCTTTATCGAGCCCATCTTTGCATGAAATGTTCCCTTGGTATCTTTAATGTTCTTGAAGAGATCTCCAGTCTTTCCCATTCTGTTCTCTTCCTCTATTTCTTTGCATTGATCACTGAAGAAGGCTTTCTTATCTCGTCTTGCGATTCTTTGGAATTCTGCATTCAGATGCTTATATCTTTCTTTTCCTCCTTTGCTTTTTGCTTCTCTTCTTTTCAAAGCTATTTGTAAGGCCTCCCCAGACACCCATATTGCTTTTTTGCATTTCCTTTCCATGGGGATGGTCTTGATCCCTGTCTCCTGTACAATGTCACGAACCTCATTCCATAGTTCATCAAGCACTCTATCTATTAATCTAGTCCCTTAAATCTATTTCTCACTTCCACTGTATAATCATAAGGGATTTATGTCATTTAGGTCATACCTGAATGGTCTAGTGGTTTTCCCTGCTTTCTTCAATATAAGTCTGAATTTGGCAGTAAGGAATTCATGGTATGAGCCACAGTCAGTTCCCAGTCTTGTTTTGAAGACTGTATAGAGCTTCTCCATCTTTGGCTGCAAAGAATATAATCAATCTGATTTCAGTGTTGACCATCTGGTGATGTCCATGTGTAGATCTTCTCTTGTGTTGTTGGAAGCAGGTGTTTGCTAAGACCAGTGTGTTCTCTTGGCAAAACTCTATTCGCCGTTGCCCTGCTTCATTCCATACTCCAAGGCCAAATTTGCCTGTTACTCCAGGTGTTTCTTGACTTCCTACTTTTGCATTCCAGTCCCCTATAATGAAAAGACATATTCTAATCTACAAACTAAAATATGTGAAATAATCCAAAGAATGATTATAGGAATTATAAACTAAGGGCTCAAATTTAGCCTTGAGAACTTTAAACTGAACTTCTTTCAGGCTAACAGGATCAGAACAATTATTCAGATGAACTGAATATACCCTTTTAAAACACGGTCATTAATTGATTATCATGTTACTTGTTCTAGTGAGTCTATGCAGCCATGCCTTTTGCTATACTAGAGGAATAAGAATGAATGTATCCAGTTAGATTCAAATCTCCCTATAATTGGTATTATTTATGGCAGAGAGAAAAGGCTGAAGATATATAAAGACTTCCTTGCTAAATGAGAATTAATTGCCAAAGCAAGGGTACATGGCTGGTAGGAAGTCAAAATTTTCATGAAAATGGGATCCTTCAGAGGCAGTTCCACACACTTAGTAGCTGAATCAAGGAGAAAAGCTTGAAGAAATCAATGAAATATCCTCTATTTAACGATCCATTTCAAGTACTTCTTTTGTTAATCTGAACAGTCAGGATGACGTATTTTAATCAGTTGACTTTAGTATTATTTCAGCCATTGGTATATTTAAAACCTATTCTACTTCTATTATGCAATTAAATTTGTTCTCAGAAATAATGCAGTAGGAAGTTGTAGAAATGTCAATGGAAAATTTCTTCTCTAACTTACAGAAACAGTGACAGATGAATAAAGTATTGTTAGTTCCACAGTTGTTTTTGTACTAGACTTTCTTACTTAATTACAGCATTAATTCTTTAACTTATAAAGCATATTACATTATCTCCTAATGCCAGTACAAAGATTATAGCTGTATCCAATAGTAAGGGACATCACTGTCATAAAATCTGGAGATTGTTTTCATCCAGACTGATTCTAAATTATTTCCTTAATAAAAGTGAGAGCCCAAAGAATGTCTATCAAATGGTTTTTAAATGACAGGTAAAAAAAAAAACTTTGTCACAGATTAAACAAATAGAAACCATGGCAGATTAAACTACTTATTTCATCAATTCTTAACATTTGTTCCTTAAAACAAACAAATAGTTGACTTCAGAAAATGGAGATAACAATAATATTTATACTATCTTCATTTCAGAAGAAATTTAAGAGCAAAAAGAAAATGTGAATTTGACCCATTGTAATGAAAATGTCTGTGATTGAATATGTAGTTTGAAGACCTAAACAATATGATAACTGGCAGATGATTAAGGATTGCTGCCACATGGAGACTATTAAAATGATAAGATTCCATTTTGTGTCATTTGACTTTTATCTGATTACTCCACTAGCTATCAGTTCAGTTCAGTCGTTAAGTCGTGTCCAACTCTTTGCAACCCCTTGGACCACAGCACGCCAAGCCTCCCTCTCCATCACCAACTCCCCGAGTTTACTCAAACTTATGTCCATTGAGTCGGTGATGCCATCCAACCATCTCATCCTCTGTCTTCATATTCTCCTCTTGCCTTCCGTCTTTCCCAGTATCAGGGTCTTTTCAAATGAGTGAGCTCTTAACATCAGGTGGCCGAAGTATTGGAGTTTCAGCTTCAACATCAGTCCTACAGTGAACACCCAGGACTGATCTTTAGGATGGATTGGTTGGATCTTCTTGCAGTCCAAGGGACTCTCAGAGTCTTCTCCAACACAGCAGTTCAAAAGCATCAATTCTTCAGCACTCAGCTTTCTTTATGGTCCAACTCTCACATCCACACATGACTACTGGAAAAACCATAACCTTGACTAGACAGACCTTTGACAGCAAAGTAATGTCTCTGCTTTTTATATGCTGTCTAGGTTGGTCATAACTTTCTTTCCAAGGAGTAAGCATCTTTTAATTTCATGGCTGCAGTCACCATCTGAAGAAGGCAATGGCACCCCACTCCAGTACTCTTGCCTGGAAAATCCCATGGACAGAGGAGCCTGGTAGGCTGCAGTCCATGGGGTCGCTAACAGTCAGACATGACTGAGCAACTTCACTTTCACTTTTCACTTTCATGCATTGGAGAAGGAAATGGCAACCCACTCCAGTGTTCTTGCCTGGAGAATCTCAGGGACGGGGGACCCTGGTGGTCTGCCGTCTATGGGGTTGCATGGAGTCGGACGCGACTGAAGTGACTTAGCAGCAGCAGTCACTGCAGTGGTTTTGGAGCCCCAAAAAATAAAGTTTGCCACTGTTTGCACTGTTTCTCCATCTATTTGCCGTGAAGTGATGGGACCAGATGTCATGATCTTAGTTTCTGAATGTTGAGCTTTAAGCCAACTTTTTCACTCTCCTCTTTCACTTTCATCAAGAGGCTCTTTAGTTCTTCTTCACTTTCTGCCATAAGGGTGGTGTCATCTGCATGTCTGAGGTTATTGATACTTCTCCCAGCAGTCTTGATTCCAACTTGTGCTTTATCCAGCCCAGTGTTTTCCATGAAGTACTCTGCATATAAATTAAATAAGCAGGTTAAACAAGGCTGACAATATACAGCCTTGACATACTCCTTTTCCTATTTGGAACCAGTCTGTTGTTCCATGTCCAGTTCTAACTGTCGCTTCCGACCTGCATACAGGTTTCATAAGAGGCAGGTCAGGTGCTCTGGTATTCCCATCTCGTTCAGAATTTTCCACAGTTTATTGTGATCCACAGTCAAAGGCTTTGCCGTAGTCAATAAAGCAGAAGTAGATGTTTTTCTGGAACTCTCTTGCTTTTCCGATGAACCAGCAGATGTTGGCAATTTGATCTCTGGTTCCTCTGCCTTTTCTAAAACCAGCTTGAACATCTGGAAGTTCATAGTTCACGTATTGCTGAAGCCTGGCTTGGAGAATTTTGAGCATTACTTTACTAGCATGTAAGATGATTGCAATTGTGCAGTAGTTTGAACATTCTTTGCCATTGCTTTTCTTTGGGATTGGAATGAAAACTGACCTTTTCCAGTCCTGTGGCCACTGCTGAGTTTTCCAAATTTGCTGGCCTATTGAGTGCCGCACTTTCACAGCATCATCTTTCAGGATTTGAAATAGCTCAACTGGAATTCCATCACCTCCAGTAGCTTTGTTCGTAGTGATGCTTCCTAAGGCCCACTTGACTTCACATTCCAGGATGTCTGGCTCTAGGTGAGTGATCACACCATTATCATTATCTGGGTCATGAAGACTTTTTTGTATAGTTCTTCTATGTATTCTTGCCACCTCTTCTTAATATCTTCTGCTTCTCTTAGGTCCATTCTGTTGGGTCCACCACCTATAGGTTCCTAGAAACCTTAAGGGTGAAATAAACTTTTATTGTTATTGTTAACATGCTTCTGTTCATTTATTTATTTCAGACATGTAAAATTCAACATCATCATAGAACAAATTCTAGGTGGAAAGTGTTGACTTAGCTCTAATTTCATCACTTTTACTATTATGGATCCTCTTTTTTTTTCATTGTGATTAATAATTTCCAATTACAGAGCTGTGTTTTGTAAGTTGACCTTTAGTCATAGAAGAATATGCTTATAGAGATTCAATAAGCCACAAATGACTGCCTGCCCATATCAGTCAGCTGCCATCCTAAGGCTTATGAACTGAAAGAAAAGGCCCTATCACCTCACCTTTTTATCTGTCATTTGAAGTACTGGAGTATACCACCAGTATTCAACTCTAAAAATTTAAGATCAGCAAATTTTAATCCTCCACATAATATTGCATTGTGTCAGCAGAATGCACTGTTACCATGTCCCGAGGGCAAGAGAAACAACCTCCCGCCACCTTTCTTTCAACTTTCAGGGCTCCCTTCCATGACTTTATACAAGTTTGTCCTCTAACACCCAAATGGGAGAACATAGATTTTTGACATTGAAATTACCCCTAGCTGTACACAAATAAAATAAGAAGATAATAATCATGAAATAATCATGAAATAGTATCTACAGTATATATCAGGCATGGTACTAAGGTGCTTGACATAAATACCCTCATCTTCACAATAACCTTATTCTGCTTCCTTTGATATGATCACTTGATTTTTCTTCTGTAGATATTAATATGGTGCATTGGTTGATTTTCAAATATTGAGCGAGCTTTTTATTATTCAAATAAACCCCACTTCGTCATGATGTTTAATTCTTTCTATATATTGCTGAATTCTATTTTGCCATTGTTTTGTTATGGACTTTTTGCATCTGTATTCTAAAGGATATTGGTCTATAGTTTTCTTTTTCTTTCTTCCTTTCTTTTTTCTTTCTGCTTTTTGTTTGCTTGTACTGTCCTTTTGTGATTTTGTTCATAAAATGGGACGCTTTTCCTCCTATTCTATTATCTGGAAAATAATGTATAGAATTACTGTTAACTCTTATTAAACATTTGATAGAATAAATAAGATTCATCACATAACATTATCCAGTATAATGATCTAAGCCTAGAGATTTTTTTCCTGGATATATTTAAATTACCGATGCTAAGAGTGCTTTCCAGTACTCTTGCCTGGAAATCCCACAGATGGAAGAGTCGGACACAACTGAGCAATTTCACTTTCACTTTTCACTTTCATGCATTGGAGAAGGAAATGGCAACCCACTCCAGTGTTCTTGCCTAGAGAATCCCAGGGACAGGGGAGCCTGGTGGGCTGCCATCTATGGGGTCGCATAGAGTCGGACACCACTGAAGCGACTTAGCAGCAGTAGCAGCAGTAGCAACCTTGATTGTTTCAGAGCTATTCAAATTATCTAATCCATATTGTGTGAGTTATGGTAGTTTGTGTTTTTAAGAAAGTGGGATGACCCTGAGGGATGGGATTGGGAGGGAAATGGAAGGGAAGTTGAGGATGGGGAACACATGTACACCTATGGCTGACTCATGTGAACATATGGCAAAAACCACCACAATATTGTAAAGTAATTAGCCTCCAATTAAAAAAATTTTTTAAGTGCAGACGTTAAAAAAAAAAAAAGGAAGTGGCCCATTTCATATGAGTTGTCAAATTGTTTGTAGAGTTATTTGTAGTGTTACCATATTATCCTCATGATATCTGCAGTCTGTCGTGATATCCTCTTCATTCTTGATTTTGGTAATTTGTCTTTTTTCTTCTTCTTCAGTCTTGCTAGATGTATGTCGATTTTGTTGATCTTTTAAAAAACAGCTATTTTATTTTGTAGTTAATTTTAAGTTCCATTAATTTCTACACTTTTAATATTTCCTTCTGCTTGCTTTGGTTAATTAGACTCCTATTTTTCTAAGCTATTGAGGTAGTATCTCAATTATTGATTTAAGGTGTTTTCTTTTCTAGTATATACAATTTAGCTTTGTTTCATGAATTTTCATTTACATTCAGTTCAATATTTTATTTCCCCTGAGACTTCTTTTTTGATCTATGAGTTATTTAGAACTACATTTTTAGCTCCCAAGTGTTTAAGTATTTTCTTTTTATCTTTCTATCATTCACTCCTAGTTTGATTGATTGTGATTGGAGAAAACATTTTGTGTAATTTCAGCTCTTTTAAATTTGTTGCAATTTGTTTTCCAAATCAGATCTAGTCTATCTCAGTGAATATACTGTGGGAACTTGAAAAGAATGTGTATTGTGCGCCTAATAGGTAGAATGTTCTATAAGTGATTAGATCTGCTTAGTTGATGTATTGTTGAATTTTTCTTTTTCTTCATAATTTTCAGTCTAGTTCTTCTATCAGTTGTTGAGAGAAGCATGTTGAAATCAGCAACTGTAAAAATGAGTTAAGTTCAGTCACTCAGTCATGTCCAAATCTTTGTGACCCCACGAACCACAGCATGCCAGGCCTCCCTGTCCATCACCAACTCCCAGAGTTTACCCAAACTCATGTCCATTGAGTGGGTGATGCCATCCAACCATCTCATCCTCTGTCGTCCCCTTCTCTTCTTGCCCTCAATCTTTCCCAGCATCAGGATCTTTTCCAATGAGTCAGCTCTTCTCATCAGGTGGCCAAAGTATTGGAGTTTCAGCTTCAACATCGATCTTTCCAGTGAACACCCAGGACTTATCTCCTTTAGAATGGACTGGTTGGATCTCCTTGCAATCCAAGGGACTCTCAAGAGTCTTCTCCAACACCACAGTTCAAAAGCATCAATTCTTTGATGCTCAGCTTTCTTTATGGTCCGACTCTCACATCCATACATTACTGGAAAAACCATAGCCTTGACTAGATGGACCTTTGTTGACAAAGTAATGTCTCTGCTTTTTAACATGCTGTCTAGGTTGGTCAAAACTTTTCTTCCAAGGAGTAAGCATCTTTTAATTTCATGACTACAGTCACCACCTGCAGTGATTTCGGAGCCCAAAAAAATAAAGTTTGCCACTGTTTGCACTGTTTCACCATCTATTTGCCATGAAGTGATGGAACCGGATGCCATGATCTTTGTTTTCTGAATGCTGAGCTTTAAGCCAACTTTTTCACTCTCCTCTTTCACTTTCATCAAGAGGCTCTTTAGTTCTTCTTCACTTTCTGCCATAAGGTTGGTGTCATCTGCATATCTGAGGTTATTGATATTTCTCCCAGCAATAATGAATGTCTATTTTCTTAGTTCATCAGTTTTGTTTTACACCTTTGCACCTCTTTTTCTGTTGTGTATACATTTAGGATTGCTTGTTTTCTTGGTCGATTGACTCTTCTTTCATCACATAAGATTCCTCTCTTTTCCTAGTGTATGGTCTTTGTTCTGAAATATACCTTATCTGGTATTAATGTAGCCACATCTCATTCCATTAATTCATATTTGCATGACATTTACTTTCAACCCTTTTAATATCTACCTGCCTATGTCATTATATTTGAAGTTATTTCTTATAGTCTGCATATAATTAAGCAATGTTTTTTAATCTACCCTTCCAAGATCTGTCTTTTAATTTGCATATTTAATCAATGTTTAATTTGACACATTAAGGTTTAAGTTTTACGTTTTTGTTTTCTGTTTGTTCTCTTTTAGTGCTTCTTTGTTTTCTTTTTCCTGCTTTTTCGGAATTTTTGAATATTTTTTAGAATTTAATTTTGATTTATCTACAGTGTTTTTAGTATACCTTTTTGTGTAGCTCTTTTAGTGATTGTTTTTGGTATGGCATTATGTAAACATAACTTACAAGAGTCCATTAGCATCATCACTTAGCAGCTCAAGTAAGTAGGTAAGAAACCTTGCCTTCTTTTATGTCCCTTCACCCTCCTCTACTTATAATTGTCTTAAATATTTCCTCTACATACATTTAGTATCGCCTCAGATAGCACCATAATTTTACTTCATCATCAAACATAATTTTGAAAATTCAAGAAGAGAAAAAAAGCTCATTTTATTCACCCATATATTTGCTTGTCATGTTCGTTTTCCTTTCTTAATGTTCCAGGTTTCTTCTTTTATCATTTTTTTTGTTTAGAAAATTCCTTTAACCATTATTTTAGGATAAATTAGTGGTGACAAATTCTCCTCTTTTTCCTCATCTGAGAATATTTCAGTTTTTCTTTGATTGCTGAAGAATATTTTTCAGGAGTATAGGATGTTGAGTTGACAGTTCTTTTTCTTCAGCACTTGAAAAATATTGTGGCACCTTCTTCTATCCTCCACGGTCTTTGATGAAATATCCAGTGTAATTCAAATTGTTTTTCCTCTATAGGTAAGAATGTCATGTTTCTCAAGCTGCTTTTGAGATGTTTTTCTTTCTCTTTACTTTTCAGAAGTTTGATTATAATATGACTGTGTGTTGATTTCTTTGTGTTTACCCTGTATGGGATTTCTCTCTGCTTCTTAAATCTATAGGACTTTTATTTTGCCAAATTTCAGAATTTTTCTGTCGTTATTTCTTTTAATTTTTCAGCCTGACTTCTTTCTCATCTGTTTTGATAATATTACTGTTGGAACCTTTGAACAGAGTTTCTGGGACTCTGTTCATTTTTTTTTTTCTCAGTGCATTTTCTCTTTGTTACAGACTGGATAATTTCTATCATCCTTTCAGTTGTTTTTTGTTTTTTATTTTTTTCCTCTTTGTTCTCTACATTCTGATATTAAGCCCATGCATGGATCTTTTCAGTTATTATATTTTCTAACTGTAAAATTTCCATGTGTTTCTTCTTTACATCTTCTGTTTCTTTACCAAGATATTATATTTCTTTGGTGGTTTTTGTTCTTTTATTTGTTTCAAGCATGTATATAATTAATCACTGAAGCATTTTTTTATTGTCACCTTAAAAATCTTTTCAGCTAGTTCTAATTTCTGTCATCTCAGTGTTAGCATCTATTGGGTTTTTTTCCCCATTGTTTGAGATCTTCCTTGTTCTTGGTATGGTTAAAACCTAGACATTTTCATACTATGTTACAAAACTCTGGATTATATTTAAATCATCTGTTGTAGCTGGTCTTCTCTGACACCACTCCAGTTGCCTCATTTTGGCCAAGCTGGGATACAAGTCCAATTTTTTCATTTAGAATCCAGTGACACTTGAGGCAAAGTCTCCTCATTTTCGTTAGGGAATTGAAGTTCCAGCTCCCAGAAGGTCTCCACTGATACCTAAGTGGGAGTAGCCCCATTGTACTTAAGCGATGGAGGAAATCCTGACTGTCTCCTAAGACCTCTCTAACTACCCTAATGCGAAGGTAGAGTGCCTCATTACTGCTGGGTTGGGGTGTGAGTCCATGTTCCTTGTGTGGTCTCCACTGACACCACTGGGTGGCAAGTGGCTTACTACTGGCCAGTGGGGATGCATTCACTGACGCCTCACTTGGCCTTCTCTGACACCACCCCAGCAGAAGTGTTGTGCCTTGTTAAAGCCTTATAAGGGTAGACGTCTCCTCTTCCCACTTGGTCTTTGCTGGCATTGCATGGTGGGACTACAGTCCTTTCCATGGTGTTTGGCTATAATAGAGCAATTGTTATCTAAAAGTTTTCTGTCTCGCTAAGATGCCCTTTTTTCCTTGTCCTTTGGCTAGAGAGACTAGGCTTTGTTGGGGCTTTCTTCATCTATCCTGGTTGGCATTTGGGGGATGTCCACTTTTTCAACTTCTAGTCTGGGATATATGGCACAAAAATAAAACCTGAGAAATTTACTACCATGTTGTTACTTGGTCCTTAGCCTCTTTAGTCTATGTTCCAGAGTTTTCCTATATTTGTTTATTTATAACATCCAGTGTTTTTCATTGTTCTTAATGGAGGGAATAGGGAAAAGTATGTCTACTCTATCTACTTGAAGCAGAAATCCTACTGTCCTGATTTCTGACACTGAACCCTATCTGTTAAAAAAAAAAGGTACTGCAGAGTATATGTTGTAGATTGTAACTGATAGAACTGTTTTGTTGTTGTTTTACAAAATTATTGAAACCAACTCATTTAAATGAGTACTCCTGTTTCCTTGAAATCAGTTACTTAATTATTCCTTGTAGATGTTTCTGTGTTGTTGACATTGCTCCCAAATATCTTTATAACTCTTTTGAACT